>NC_000076.6:122429249-123029249 GCF_000001635.26 Mus musculus | reverse complement strand
CTAGCATATTCTATCCAGGGCCAAAGTGTTATGATGATCAGCCCGTCCAGCGAGTCTCACCAGCAAGTTGTGGCCGTGGGTCAGCCTCTTGCAGTGCAGCCTCAAGGAACAGTGATGGTAATTTGACTAGGGTCGGGGTTGTTGTGGTTACCAGTTAGTGGTCAGGGCCTCTGTTGTGCTCCAGTTTTGTACTTTCCAAATGGTATTACTTTCTGAGTTTCCTTTTCCTGAACATAGTAATTATTTATTTTCTTGACATGATTATAGCCAGTATATTAACTTAACTTTCTTTGTGCATGCATGTGTGTATGCCCATTGCTATGTATGTAAGCACATGTGTAGCAGCAAGTGTGCGTATATGTTTGTGTGTAGAGACCAGAGGTCGTCGTCTGCCGTCTTCCTCTATCTGCTGATGCACGGTTTCTAACTCACTGAATCTAGAGCCCCCTGCTAGTCTAGGTGGCCCATCTCCATCTCCAGATGCTGGGCTTATAGATGAATCACCGTGCTCTCCCAGCATTAACATGGATTATGGGGATCTGAACTTCAACCCTCACACCTATGTGGCTTTGGCATCCAGCTGGTGGGTAAACTGAGGCAGGCAGTTGTTGGGGGTCAGTGCTTAGAGCCGCTGATGGCAGTGGATCCAGATACCTACAGGGGCTGATCCCAATGGCAGCCTGCAAGTAGAGAAGTTATTCAGCAGACCTTTCTCTGAAGGAACAGTAGAACAGTGGGTGAAACAAAAGGCAAAGTCCAATAACTTCATACACTCAAATATTTACATACACACATGCAGACAGACAGACAGACAGACAGACAGATATATTCACATTCACACATTGAATGGTTAGAGGAAAGCTCCAGCAAGCAGTACATATATACACCCAGTTGGTGGATGGAGCAAGCTGCAGCACACACCCAGACAAGCTTTCGATATATGCACACATACACATAGGCGATGAATGGAGGGAACAGTGTTCCAGCTCTCCACACTGGTCTTTCTTCCATAGCTTGTACATCCCAGCAAGATCTTTGAAGCAGTATAGAATCACAGTGCGTTACCTTTTGGTTTTCTTCTGATAAATGATTATGAAAACACAGTGTGTCCCCTGCATCTTTACAAGAAATAACGTTAAGTAGTACAGGTAAAGAAAACAAATTATTTCCCCAAACCCACGTATATTCATAGCTAAGCAACTTGTTATAGACTAACAAAGTGTAAGTAAGCAAGGGAGTTTTCTCAGCCAGTTTCTCTTACTGGCAGGCAGCAATTTGCAGTTACAAAGAAAGGAGTAATTATTTTATTATTTATCTTTAAAAGTAGTCTTGTAAAATTCTTGAGTCACAGATCTAAACCTTCATATAAAAATCAGTCATATCTACCTTAAATACTCAGAATGCATATTTATTCATCAGCTTATCTTACTAAATCATATCAGGAAGCTGAGGGCAAACATGGGTACAAGAAATCAATCATCGCCAGTCCAGCCTCAGTGAGAGTCAGGTCACCAGTGCTGCCGTTGTCTCGTCCCCTGACTATAAAAGGTTAAATAATAAGAGTGTGCCTTTCTGAACTTGATATGGTTCCCTAAGATTTTCTACATCAGAGCCAGTAAGTAGCAAAAACATTTCAACCTAGCTTCACTAACAACTGTATTTTTCCAAATGTCTTCTAAAGGCAGTAGTCATTGCTGACAATCTAAGTATCTAAGTTCTTCTCTAGGGTGGTGATTGAACCATTAACTGCCCCAGCAGCAGTGCCTGAGAGAAAGCAAGCATTAGTACTGTGAGTGCCAGAGTCACAGCCCAGTGAGGGGCTGGAGGGCCCTTTCAAGTTTTCATACAATTCTTAGATTAAGAGGGATGTGAAGGCAGCAAGCAGAGCAGAACCCCATAACAGCATGAAGTCCTCAGGACACTGGTCCTCGGGCCGTGCCACACCGAGGCTCATCTCTGTGGCTATGGTACCAGGTGGGCTGCATTTCATGAGTTCTAAAGCCATTTGTCGTTCCTCCTGCCTGACCCTTGGCAATGTGGCAAACAGTTTCCTCAGCAAACTGTCACTCCAGCCATAGTAACACAACTTTGTGTTTTGTAAAACCACCCAAACTTCTTTTCCTAGTATTCTTGCTTTTCATTTAAGACAGTCTTTGAATGCATTCGTGCTGATCTGTGAGCTGTTAATTTTTAAGAATCTATAGAAGTTGCTACAATCTGTTTCTTTTCGACATAGCTGACTTCCAAAAATATTCAGTGCATGAGGACTCTGCTGAACTTGGCCCACTGTCACGGCGCTGTTCTTGGAACATCATGGCAACTTGTTCTGGCAACTCTTCAGGTATGCTGCAGTACTGGATTCTAGGTGTATGACTGCTAACAGTTAAACAATGCCTGCTGCAGTACTGGATTCTAGGTGTATGACTGCTAACAGTTAAACAATGCCTGCTGCAGTACTGGATTCTAGGTGTATGACTGCTAACAGTTAAACAATGCCTGCTGGCCCTTTAGGAAGGCCTAAGAGATAGTATGAGGCAGAGACATGGCAAGAAGTAAGCAAGTGTTAGCAATGCGTCAGGAAGTAATGGACTGCTTACAGTGCCATAAACTCTACTGCTCATGCTATAATTATTTCATATGAATGGTGCTAATTACTTTGCTCCTAATTATTAGGATATTACTGTGTTTAGTTTTCATTGTGAGCTATTACCATTGATTTTAGTTATTAGAATTTTTAAGGTTTTATCTTGTTTTAATTTTAGCATCTTGTGTGGATTCTGGGACTAAAGCCTAGTAGTGGTGGTGCCTTGAAGCCTGGCAGAGCAGTAGAAGGGCCCAGCACAGTAAGTGGCAGCCCCTGTAGTTGGTGGGGGCTTCCTGAAATGTCACGCACACTCCACACTGACGTCCCCCTTCTTCTAGGTTCTGACAACAGCGGTGATGACGGACTTGCCAGTGATCTCCAACATCCTTTCTAGACTGTTTGAAAGCTCACAGTAAGTCCCTGTTGTAAACTGACAGCTACACTGTTTTGAGCTGTATATTTGAGATGAAATTGTCTTTTTCATTTTCATTTTAGGTATCTTGATGACGTATCTTTGCATCATTTAATAAATGCACTTTGTTCCTTATCTCTAGAAGCAATGGATATGGCCTATGGAAATAATAAGGTGTGGTAATCTACATTTCTTTTTAGTTATACAAGGTATATAAGTCACCCTAGTGTTTGATGGTAGGGCTGGGGCTTTGGTTGCAGTGGCCTGTAGGTAGGTGTTTAGCGCTTGTAGCAGGAGTAAAGACGGCACGGTGTAGCTGCTGATTTGTCCATGTGTGTAGTAGGTTTAAAGTTATGTCCCTTCTTTCTTACATGCAACACGGCTTTTATACGGAGCTGTCACAAACTATCTTGACAGTGCTTGCCAGGACCACTTACGATGCAGGAAACACAAGACTGCAGTTAGGACGTGGGCTGTAGATTTTGGTGGTGGGTTTGCCCTCATTGGAGTGGAAAATCAGAAACTAATCATTTCTTCTGGAGATAATGATTCTCCTCACCTTAAAATTAAACATTTTCATTGTCTACTAATTGAGTAAATAGAACAAGACTCTGTCCTTCCTGCTAGGTAAGGATAGACTAGGACTTCTGCATATTAGCATTCAAGAGCATTTCTTTCTGTACTCAGAATATTTTCTATTAAATTTGTAAAGCACAGGAAAAATTGAACTTAACCATATTTTAGAAATTGCTATTTGAAATGAAATGTTTGAGGCTAACAGCATTGAGTGGTAAAGCACTTGCCAACATTGTAGGAGGCCTTGGGTTTGATTCAATCACAGCAAAAATATATACAGAAAAAAAAAATTGTTAGGTGAGAGAGCAACTCACAGTGCTCATCTGATTGTCCTGAGGTCCTAGCTCTATATAAAAATGGAATGGAACCCTTTATACCTGTGTGAGTATGTGTGAGAGTGTGTGAGAGTGTGTGTGTGTGTGTGTGTGTGTGTGTGTGTACACGCATGCACGTGCGCACGCGCCCTATGCCCTTGCAGGCCAGGAGATGTAAGATCCCCTGGAATTATAGGTAGTATAAGCCACCAATGTGGGCTCTAGGAACTAAACTTCAATCCTCTGCAGGAGCAACCAGCACTCTTAACCAATGAGCCATCTCTCTAGCCCCCTCTCTACATTTAAAAATAAGCATAGTCTGATCACTTCCCAATATGAAGATAAGCCAGTGGCACATGCCTTTAATTCTAGCACTCAGGAGGCAGAGGCAGGTTCAAGGCCAGTCTGCTCTACAGAGTGAGTTACAGGACAGCCAGGGATACACAGAGAAACCCTGTCTTGTCTTGAAAAAACAAACAAACAAAAAAGTTGTTAAAATATCTTCTCTAAAAAAATCTTCAGCGAGGTCAACCTGGTCTACAGAGTGAGTTCCAGGACAGTCAGGGCTACACAGAGAAACCCTGTCTCGAAAAACCAAAAAAAAAAAAAAAAAAATCTTCATGTATGAATCTAGAACATGTATATGTTCTTTGAAATGCTACAGATCATTATGATGTACACCCTATTAAATGAGAAGGACAGAGAAGTGCTGATCCTAGGGAGCCATTCCTCGGGGAGACTTACTTTCTGACACAATCTAATTGTATAGTAATATCTCCATTTTATACATTAAAATTTCACTAGATACTGTAATTTATGTAAGTTATGTAGCTACTCAGTGGTCTAGTCAAGATGAGATACCAGGAAGTTTGTAGGCATCAGTCTTAAACTTGTACCTTACTTATCCATAAATAGCAATTTTCTACCCCAACCCTCAGGGCATCTATAGGTTAGACCATGCCACACTTGTCTTGAATCCCAGGTGTAACTTGCATTAGGAAAGGAAAAGATACTGTTAAACATTCCCATGTTGCAAATGTTTTCTTTTTTAAAATTTTTATTTTCAACACCATAAAAACATTAAGAATGCAGAATTTTTAAAAAAAACTTAGATTTGTAGGTCTCTAAGATCTGTAACTTAGTCGCTTCTCTGCCAGTATACTTTGGTGGTAACTTTAGGAGTTGATTTAGAGTCTCAGAAAGATTTGTCTCATGATAATAGGGTCTACTGTATTTCCTGCTAACTTTACATGTACAAACCAATCATAATTTAATCATTGTAGTGTTGTATTTTATTATTAGCCATCACAGAATTCTCTTCAATGTATCAAAGTAATATGTTTCCTCCTTAGGAGCCATCTCTCTTTGCTGTTGCCAAACTATTAGAAACTGGTCTTGTTAATATGCACAGGATAGAGATTTTATGGAGACCTCTGACTGGCCATCTACTTGAGGTGAAGTGTCTTGCTTAAATACTATCATTGTTTACTGATAAAATCATGTCCACTGATCTTATGATCCAGCATAATGACATGTTAGCCGACCTCCTTCCTCACGCAGTGTATTTTATCAGAGGACTATAGTTGTGCTGTGCTTAGCTTGGGGAAGGGTGAATCTTGTAAACAATGGGTAAGTGTTTTCCTTGTAAAATGGCAGTGCTGTCAGCTGTGTGTTAGCATCTGCTTCCTTCCATCACAGTCTCCTGCTCCCCTCCATTTCAGGTAGTTCTGAAGTTTTGAAGCAATTTGGGATGAGAGTGAGTTACAAATAACTTGTTCACAAGTTTGCTGCTGTGGAGGTAGCAGGAGAGGAGAGGGCTGTTGCGCTGATACTAGGTCACAGACAGTGAGTGAGGATCTGATGGAGAGACACGCCCAGATAGTGAGCTGGCGCTTAACTCCAGCGGCTTGTGTGTGCTCGGGGACCATGATCATTTCATGTCACCTTCGAAGCCTGAGAACAATGCTGTCCTTCTTCCTAAGATTTTACTCATTTTATTGGGATTAAATTTACCAACGAAGGATGTTACTAATATATGAGATTGTTTTATGACTTAGCCAGCTTAAGTGCGACTGAGCTGAGCATAGTGCTGTGTAAACTGAGCTTGCCTTATCGAGGGCTGAGCCCTTGGGCCAATGGGAAAGAGGAACAGCTGACACCCTTAGGGTCAGCTCACTGTGCTCCTATGACATGCTCTCTCCTTCCTTTCCTGTGACTTGTTCTGGTTTCATCTTGTCTTTGTTTTTTCTCTCTTGCTTCCCTTGCCTTTATTCAGAAGGTAAGCGCACAGAAAATATTTAGGTATAATTTTTCTTTTACTCTTTACTGAATACATGATGTTTTTCTGTTCTCGGGTTAATGTGTATTTCTCACCTTATGTATGCAATTGAATGAAGTTTGTTGGGTGTGTGTCTCTCAGGTCTGCCAGCATCCAAACTCTCGGATGCGGGAGTGGGGAGCAGAAGCTTTGACGTCACTCATTAGAGCGGGGCTGACGTTCAGCCATGAGCCTCCACTTCCACAGAACCAGGTAAAAGTGCTGTTTGCAGGCCACTGCAGCTGCAGTTCTATGTTAACGTCACCTCGTGACACTCTAGCATTACCTTTCTTTCATGAGACTGTCTTAATGTAGCGCAGGCAGGCCTTAGTTTATAGGCAAGGATGACCGTGAATTCTTGGGCCTCCTGCCCTCCCCTTTCAAGTGCTGGGATTTTAGGATGTATGCTCCAAGCCAATGTCTAAAACAGAATCCTTAAACTTAATACTCTGTTTTACATGTCGGGTACGGATCACTCGGAGTTTTATGGCGGTCTTCATAAAAGAGTCTAGATGATGCTGAATTAAGTTACTGCAGCTCTGGACCTCCCTCTCACTACCCAGGGACAAAGCATGTGTTGCAGCAGCAAGCACGTGAAGTTGGGGTCACACTGCGTGTCTTCCTCTACCACGGCTCAGTTTACTTTCTGTAGATCAGGCTGGCCTTGAACTCACAGCTTTTGCCTCCCGAGCACTTGCTTGGATAAAAGGCGCGCACCACCAGGCAGGGCTTGCTTCACTCTTGAGACAATCTCTCGGTGAATCTGGAGCTCCCCAAAGGAGCGGGACTGCTCCACCCACAGGCTCAGTGAGCACCGGGGCTGAGGACGGTTGCTGTGCTGCTGCTGTGCTGCTGCCTGCCTTCTTATGTAGGTCTGGACTCAGTGCTCAGGCTTACTCGGCAAGGCCCCAGCTCCAATAAAAGAGACTTCATCCATAAATCTTTTTGTCACTTTATACTGGCAGAATTTTTGCCATTCATACGTAATTTACAGTGGAGTGTTTGTTTGTTTTTAAGTTCACTGACGTTTCAGGGTTTCAACACTGAGTAAACTGAAGTATCTGTCGGCCATCACCAGTCCCCTTACCATCTCATTGTCTGCTAGCTGTATTCTACACATGACTTCAGCACACCATTGTTGACTGTCACCTTTAGAACAGGACAGGATGGTTGGCAGGACAGAGAGACCTCTGCTCTTGTGGAGCTTGCTTCTTAGTGATTTCCTTTTCCTCTGCTATAGCTTAAAGGGCCTGTTTTGCTTGTTTCTTCTTCTTCTTCTTCTTCTTCTTCTTCTTCTTCTTCTTCTTCTTCTTCTTCTTCTTCTTCTTCTTCTTCTTCTTCTTCTTCTTCTTCGTTTGTTTGTTTCTTCTTTTGGTTAGTGCTAGGGACTGAACCCCAAGGCCTTGCATGTGCTAAGCTGTTAGCACCCTAACACTCAGGACACCCACTGCTCTTGATGTTTAAAGACAGGATCTTTCTGTAGAGTCCTGGCTGGCTTCAGACTTTCAGTCCTCCTGCCTTTGCCTCCTGAGTACTGAAACTGTGAACATATGTCACTAAACCTGGTAGCTCTAGTTGAAGGCTTTAAAAAAATATAAAGTCATCACTGACAAAATGGCTCAGTGGGCAAAGGTGATTGTCGTCAATTCTGACAACCTGAGTTCAATTCCCAGGACTTGCATGCCGCAAGAGAGAGCTGACTCCTGCGAGCTGTTCTCCGACGTGCACACGTATGATATGGTACATACTCATAAACACTAAGTCAGTAGTGATAAAAAGACAGTCAGACTCCTTTTCTACTTGCTTCAATTTCCTCAATGTCTGATCAATGTTCATTGCATGGTAAACACTTACTAAATATGTGTTCAGTAAATCAGCCACAAAGAACAAAGTTTGGAGAGAAGAAAATTAAATAGTGAAGTGTTTTTAAGATGTCAAAAGAGGTAACACAGAGTACTTTTTGTCTCAGCAAATTTTGTGGCTTTTGTCATTTATGTTAATAATTGCTATTAAAGCATGTAATTTCAGACTTTATAGTTAGATCTTTTGTATCATACTTGGTAATTTTACATTTAAATACATGCTATACATTAATACAGTAAATGAAAGATAATACTAGATATTGGGAATTGTTTTCTTTAAGTGTAGCTAAGGCTATATTTCCTTTAGCAAGGTCTATGGGGAGAGGTAGCCCCACATTTCCCCTGAAATTGTACTGAAGGAAAGCAGAGGAGTGGCAAAACTCTAAAGATCACTGCTAGAGAAATCATATTCTGTTCTTTTACTAGAAAATTTCTGTTTACTGCAGTATTGTGAATGGAGGTGAACCTGAACCTCACAGGAACAGCAGAGACGGGTGCTACACTCTGTAGTCACAGCACTTGGGAAACTGAGGCACAAGATCACTTGAGCTCAAGTCCAACTGGGCAGCATAGAGAAGGCATTGCAGAAAGATGCGGTGGGGGGTGGGGTGGTGGTGGAGGGGGACAAGGGACTGGCAGTTGTAACAAGGCTACCTGCGGTGTTTTGGACGTCTTTGCCTAATTACCTTCTTGTTCCCTTTTTAGAGACTACAGCTGCTTTTATTGAACCCATTAAAAGAGATGTCCAATATTAACCATCCAGATATTCGACTCAAGCAATTAGAATGTGTGTTGCAGATTCTGCAAAGCCAGGGAGACAGTCTTGGGCCTGGGTGGCCGTTAGTTCTTGGAGTCATGGGAGCAATCAGAAATGATCAAGGGTAAGTGTTTAAAATGGATACGCAACGTGTAAGAGGTCAGAAGGGTGCCATCCTGATGGCCTGCAGTGAGAATTTTTATCTCTGCCCTGCTGCTCATGCCCTAGCTCTCCCTGTCACAGTGCTTCATAACCTACCCAGGCAGTTCTGGGAACTCGCAAGTATTGTTTTGCTTTTAAAGGTATAGAAGATTTGCTGTTTCGTGCCATTTATATTAGAATATAAGATCTTATTATAAGATAAATAATTTAACATTTTATAATGCATCTAAGGACTCCATATATTAGGAAATTCTTAAGAAATTGCTTTAAAATGACTATTTGTTTCTTAAACATTTATTCTGTGCTTACTGTATTCCCAGAACTGAGCTTGTGGGCTCTTCCGAGTACACAAATAAATGGCCACTCCCCTAAAAGGGGAATACAGGGAAGAAAGCACTTTACTGTAAGCCAGGCAAAGCTCCAGTGGAAGGGGTGGAGCCAGAGCATACGGCATCCTGTGTGTCTAAAGGCTGTTTGCATTTACTTTGAGTATGCTTGAGAGGGAAGTGAGGAGTTTACACGGGAAAGTTGTAGTCAGATGTGCATTTGACAGAGTCCACTGTGACAAGGGCACGGAGAGAGAGCAGCAAGTGTGGGCGTGTGACAGGTGCTTCCTAGAAGTGACAGGTGTTTGAGGTATGTAACAGATTGACTGGGGACAAAGGGAGACGTGCAGTCTAGAATGATTCTCACACTTAGGGCATAGGTGAATAGTCAAATCCCATTAAATAAAGAGGGATCCAGAAGGAAGAGCACAGTAGAATGGGATGTGGGGTTTTACTTAACTTAGGGCAGAACATTAGTGAAGAAATTAAACAGGTCCTGGGTATTCGTGTCTGAGATCACACTGTCACACACACTCTAGTGACAGGGGCACTGCAGTGTTATATTAAAACTACAGAGACAATTAATGATAGTATTAGAGAAATTAAATGTTTAAGTATTTGTAATAGTAAATGTCCTTATAGTCCAGCATTCTGAGATTATTAAAGTCAAAAAGACCAATCAATGTGCATCAAGTTGAAACTGATTTCCTTAACTCACACCACAGAGTAGAACGTGTGCTGTAAAGTGGCAGGGACCCATGTGCATCCAGGGCTGAGAAACTCTGCAACATTGAAGACTCGATTATTTACGTTACTTACCATTTGTTCCAGGCTACGTTCAGTGGCTATGATAAACACCATGGCCTAAAGAAACTTGAGTTACTGGGCTTACACGTCACAGTCAGAGTCCACCATGAAGAGAAGCCAAGGCAGGAACTGCCCCAGAACCCGTGGGGACACTGCTTACTGGCCTGCTGTCCATAGACTGCTGAGTAGGCTTTCTCCTACAGCCCAGGACCACCTGTCCAGGGGTGACACAGGCCATAGTGCACAGGGTCCTCCCGCATCAGTCACCTGCAGGCCAGTGATGGAGATAGTCCCTCAATTACAGTTCTCTCCTGAGATGACTCTAGTCTGTCAGGTGGACTGAAGAACCAGCCAGAACACCACCAAACTTTTTCTCCAAGACCATCTGCCTCTTGTGAAATTTATACTGTACTTTTCTCACAGAACGGATCTGTAATTGTGCTTAGGTACTTTTAAGAGGTACTGTGTAGATATTAAAAACAGCAGCAGCAGAGGCACTTACCCTCGGCTACTGAGTAAGCACACTTGTGCATGTGCTGGGCCACAGAAGAAAGCTTTGGTGCATGAGGGAGAAAGGGGCTGTGACAGCCTCCCCTCTGCGCTGTCACAGGGGTCCTGGGTCGTTGGTTGGTGCTCAGTGCTAACACTGATTTCCCCATCTCTGCTTCCCAAATGTCAGGATTGAATCTAATCTTATTTGTTAATCTCATCAAGGTCCCTTTACTCTTGTTTATTTGAGAAAGCATATGTAATTATGTGGCTGTTGAGGTACTGTGCAACCAGGGAGGGCATCCCTGTTAAAATTCTAAAATAAAAGTTTGCTGGGTTCAGATTATTGTAAAGTTTTCCTACCCCTTTCTTTTAAATTCATATTTCCCGTTTCTTTTGTTTTCAGAGAATCATTAATAAGAACTGCCTTTCAGTGTCTTCAGTTGGTTGTGACAGATTTTCTACCCACAATGCCTTGTTCTTGCCTACAGATAGTTGTAGATGTTGCAGGTAGCTTTGGACTGCATAACCAAGAACTTAATATTAGCTTAACGTCAATAGGCTTATTGGTAAGTACTATTGCCTTTTTATGATAAGATCCTTTTAAAATGATTTATGCAGTTAACAGTGAATGCTTACAAATATAGGGTAGACACTTGAAATTTTTACTGACTTTTAAGTACCAAGCATATCCTCCATGAATTAGTAAATAATTTCGGAAACAGTCTGTTAGTAGTGGGACATTTGAAACAATTTTGATATTACTGACCTTTGAAGTTTGAGTTTTGCTGAGTTTATGAGAGTACTTCGTGAAACAATAATAGTAAATGCATATAAAGAAAATCATGGGCTGGAGAGATGGCTCAGTGGTTAAGAGCACTGATTATTCTTCCAGAGGTCCTGAGTTCAAACCCCAGCAACCACATGGTGGCTCACAACCATCTGTAGTGGGATCTGAGTCCTCTTCTGGTGTGTCTGAAGACAGTGATGGTGTACTCATATACATAAAATAAATAAATCTTATAAAAAATCATGATTGATGTAGTGTACAGGTTAAGTGACCTTAAATATTACTTTCATAACATTTTTTCATAGACTATTTAATAACAAAGCTTTATTTACTATTTGTATAGACCCATAGTCTGTCAACAAAACTGTTAGACACAGGAGACAGCATGTTGTAGTGGAAGGCTCTGTGTATGTTAGCACTTGTGGATTCTTGAATTATGGACATTTAAATCTCATTTCACATATCTTGAGTATGGAATTAGTATGTTAGCGTATTGCAAGTGTTTCATATGAATCAGATATGAAGAGAACTGCCCCCAGTGTCTGTAGTTTATCTAAGGAAATTGTTTAGATTCTCTGACCTCATGTTACAGTTGCGAGAGTGTGTAAAGCTGAACTTATGTTTCTCTCCCAAGTTAGTTAAGTAGTTTATTTAGGATCTCCTAAATGTTTATTGTGACTCAGAGATTCCATAAAGTTGAACTTTAAATTTCTCACACAAAGTAGTTAACTTGGTATTTTTCTATGAAAATTATGGCCATGGAAGACTACTCAGTCAGACCCTCCCTGCTGACAAAGAGCAGAGCAGCTGACTGACTGTGCGCTCTAACAGCACTCAGTGCCTTCCCTCACTTCCTGTGGATGGTCACAGCTCTGTCGTCATTAACTCACATACTTCACTACTGCTGAGAATATAGTCTGTGTTATGTGAAGATAAGAACTGGTTTTTGTATGATATTATAAGTTATTAAGTGATACAATTATGTTGTGATGCTATTGTTTTAGTTAAGATCTTAATGTATATCGTATAGCTAAGAATTATAATGACAAAAAAGAATTCTAATGACTAGATGCTATATATATATCAACACATTGAAATTAATGATTTCTTTCTACTTACACTTGAAGTTTTCATAATAAAAAGTACAGGACAATGAAAGTTAGTGATAAGGCAAAATAATTCGCCACCTTTTCTTTAAATTAGAGGCGCTGATGAGGGAAATGCTTGTATTGAATCTCTTCTGAAGCTTAGAACAAAATTCGTGAATAAAATTATATTTCTATACTTTTCTTTTTAGTGGAATATATCAGATTATTTTTTCCAAAGAGGGGAAACGATTGAAAAAGAATTAAATAAAGAAGAGGCAGCTCAGCAGAAGCAGGCCGAGGAGAAAGGAGTGTCTCTGAACCGGCCGTTCCACCCCGCGCCACCGTTCGACTGCTTGTGGCTCTGCCTCTATGCCAAGCTGGGGGAGCTTTGTGTGGACCCCCGCCCTGCCGTGAGGAAGAGCGCAGGGCAGACCCTGTTCTCCACGATCGGAGCGCACGGGACCCTGCTGCAGCACTCCACCTGGCACACCGTTATTTGGAAGGTACTGGGGACGGTGGGGCTGCTCGTTTTCCGCTTTCAGTCACATGTGTACACTTTCTAAACAGTCATTCCTAGGCGCTTGTTTATTTTATGTATATGAGTACACTGTAGCTGTTTTCAGACACACCAGAAGAGGGCATCAGATTCCATTACAGATGGCTGTGAGCCACCATGTGGTTGCTGGGAACTGAACTCAGGACCTCTGGAAGAGCAGTCAGTGCTCCTAACCACTGAGCCATCTCACCAGCCCAAACAAATAAATTTTTAAAGATTGATTTTCATTATTTTTACTGTGTGTGTGTGTGTATATGCATGTGGACGCATGAGTGTGTGTGTGTGTGTGTGTGTGTGTGTGTGTGTGTGTGTGTGAGAGAGAGAGAGAGAGAGAGAGAGAGAGAGATGCACACAAGAGCAGAGGTACCCACAGAAGCTAGACGTTTTTAATCTCCATTCACTAGTCCATTCTCTTTCTCCCTGAGAGGGTCACTAGTTCCTTAATGCTGCAAGTAAAACCACCACCACAGTTACCACTGCTTCAACTTCCTGCTTTTCCTCCTCCTCTTCCTCCTCCGATTTCTCTTTCCTCTCCTATACTCAACTGTCCTTCTTTCCTTCTTTCTCTTTTTGTGTCTGTGCTGGGTCTTGAACCCAGGACCTTGTGCCTAAACTATTAGTTCATCTGTCTGTGACATTTTCTATTTCGTAAACATATCTACTCTGTTCAGTGCTCCTCCCCCATTTGTTCTTATTTTCCTTTAAGTGTAAAAACTCTCCAAGTTGTAACTAAGTTTTGCTTGTTGGTTGGTTTTCTCAACACCTCATTTGGTCCTGAGGTCTGGACATCCCGTGGTAATCCGTTCTGCCTGGATTCTTGTCTCAGGTATAATCGCAGAGATGTTTCCACTGATAACAAGTCCTGGCTGTGCGCTATCTGTTAGTTTACTTTTCTAATTCCGTGAACTTAAGGATAAGTTTAAGAATACACAGTTGCCTTTTCTAGTCAATTCCTCTAATTTATGTGGATTAATAAAACTGTTACATATTTTTATAACTTTTATTTTCTATTGCTATATCTTAAGCTAACTCATCAATATTTTTATATGATTTTTAAAATAAATATTTAGGTACTCTTTCATCTACTGGACCGAGTTCGAGAATCTTCTACAACTGCAGACAAAGAAAAGATTGAGTCTGGAGGTGGAAATATTTTAATTCATCACTCAAGAGACACGGCAGAGAAGCAGTGGGCTGAGACCTGGGTATTGACATTGGCTGGAGTAGCACGGATCTTCAACACCAGGAGATACTTGCTGCAGCCTCTAGGTGTGCAATATTGTCTTTCTCTGCTTATACAACTAATCTGTGTTAAAGGAAAGTTGGAACACACTTAGGAAACTCTTTGGGAATTGATATATTGTACTAGAATAGTCAGCAGTCTTAACTGTAGGCCTTACTTGATGTGGTGTACATGCTCGTTTCATCGAGGGGAAGAACCTGCCCTGGACGCACCTTTCAGAGTCCAGTGGTGAAGAGACACACACACACACGGCTGGACTTGAGAGAAGAGCCGTGATTATGCCCTTAAGCCCACAGTGACTGCATCATGTGGTTTCCACAGTGACTGCATCATGTGGTTGCTGGGAATGAAGGTTGCTCGCTAGGGTTGGCCTTGCACTCCGGCCTAAAGTTTTATTATTATATCTAAGTACACTGTAGCTGTCTTCAGATGCACCAGAAGAGGGCGTCAGATATCATTAAGGATGGTTGTGAGCCATCATGTGGTTGCTGGGGTTTGAACTCAGGACCTTAGGAAGGGCAGTCAGTGATCTTAACCACTGAGCCATCTCTCCAACCCGGGATGTGGTATTTTTAATTATCATATTTATTATGTATGGGAGGGCATGTGTGGGCATTCTGCCTCGCATGAGTGGTGGAAGTGGAGGTTGGCTTGAGGGAATTGGGAAGCCACACTGTGTAGCTGTCCTGACTGCACCTGATGTCTCACTGTAGGAGTGTCTGGATTGTAGAGGCAGGCTACCCATCAGGCATTGTGGTTCTGTGGATGAGGCTCAGTTGTGAGTCTTGTGTGGCAAGTGCCTTCTGCTCAGCCATTGTGCCAGCCCATGGGTCATAGTTTTAGTATGTTAGTTCCTAATTTTATTCTTTTGACTTCTATGTCAATGTAAGCAGAAGATAAAGCAACTATGCTTCAAAGTATCTGAGAGGATTTGCTCATTGAATACTAATTGACTCCCCCCCCTTCATTGATACAGGAGACTTCTCAAGAGCTTGGGATGTTCTTCTTGACCACATCCAGTCAGCTGCACTCAGTAAAAACAATGAAGTGTCCCTGGCCGCTCTGAAAAGCTTCCAGGAGATATTACAGATTGTGTCCCCTGTCCGAGACTCAGAGAAGCCCGAGCCCCCTGCCGTTAGCGTGCCCGTACCCGTCCTTCTAGGAAACCTTTCCGGCCCAGGCCTGAGCAGGCCGTTTGTGAGGACAGACTCCATTGGAGAAAAGCTTGGCAGATGCGGCTCGGAGACGCCTGTGGTGACTGACGAGCTGGAAGATCTGAAGCTCTGGTGGGCTGCCTGGAACACCTGGCACAGGACTGGATCTGAAAGCACAGAGCCGCCCAGCTCCGTCGATGAGCTGACCTTTATCCCCAGCCAGCCTTTCCTTACAGCCTTAGTTCAGATCTTCCCTGCCCTCTACCAGCACATAAAAGCTGGCTTCAGCATGGCCGACTTGCAGAAGCTGGGCGTCATCCTGCACAGCGCTGTCTCTGTCCCCATCAGTTCTGACGCCTCTCCTTTCATCCTTCCGTCTTACACGGAAGCAGTCCTGACAAGTTTACAGGAAGCTGTGCTTACGGCCTTAGACGTTCTCCAGAAGGTAATGTGATTTCAGTGCTTGCCTAAAAGCTGTAAGGAATAGGATTCTTTGGATTTTTATTTTATTGTTTTGTGGTAAATTTCAGAAGATAAATTTAGGACTTTCTGAGATTGCTATGTATGTACACTTTGGGATAAATTTAAGATTGTCAAGATTTTTAAAACTTATTCTTGAGATAGTTAAAAAAGTAACTCAGGTCTGTTTTGAGTTGTTAAGAAGCTGCTTGTCGGGCGGTGGTGGTGCACGCCTTTAATCCCAGCACTCGGGAGGCAGAGGCAGATGGATTTCTGAGTTCGAGGCCAGCCTGGTCTACAAAGTGAGTTCCAGGACAGCCAGGGCTACACAGAGAAACCCTGTCTCAAAAAACCAAAAAAAAAAAAAAAAAAAAAAAAAAGTAAAATGCCTTCATGGGCTGGAGAGATGGCTCAGCGGTTAAGATCACCAACTGCTCTTCCAAAGTCCTGAGTTCAAATCCCAGCAACCACATGGTGGCTCACAACCATCTGTAATGAGATCTGACGCCCTTTTCTGGTGCATCTGAAGGCAGCTACAGTGTACTTAGGTAAAATAATAATAAATAGATCTTAAAAGAAAGAGAGAAAGAAAGGAAGGAAGGAAGAAAGAAAAGAAAGAGAAAGAAAGAAAGAAAGAAAGAAAGAAAGAAAGAAAGAAAGGAAGGAAGGAAAAAGAAAGAAAGAAAGAAAGAAAGGAAGGAAGGAAGGAAGGAAGGAAGGAAGAAAAGAAGCTGCTTGTGGCCGCTACCTCGCTACCTCTAGTCAAAGTTAATTCTGAACTGTGGGTAGCCTATGCCAAGACACAAGGGTGAGCTGGAAAAAGTGGCTTTCTTACTGCAGATTTAAATTCTGTATTTTTAGCTGTGTGTCTTGTTTTTTTACAACAAATCAATAAATAGATATGAAAAATAGTGAATAAATCCAGACTGGGAAGCAAGACCATATCAAAATAAAAGCATTTTTTTAGATTATCCAGGAAATTGCTACCTCAGTTCATAACAATCAAGATCCTAAACAAGGGCTAACAGGATGGCTAAGCAGGTAAAGGAGCTTGCCGCCAAGCCGTATTATGGTCCCTAGGACCCACATGGCAGGAGAACTTCCAAAAGTTGTGCCCTCCACACACATTACAAGGTATGAACATATACATGTATAAATGTGCTAAGAAAAAGAAGAAAAGAAAAGTTATATTCCCAGCACTTGGAAATCTGCTACAGGAAGGTTTGCATGAAGTTTGAACCCACCCTTGATTACAATGTGAGACTATGTCAGGAAGCAAACATTAACAGAAAAGGCCAACTCAGTAATCAGCCAAGACGTGAGAGAGTCATGGTCTGTCATCAAGGCTCATTTGTAAGGAGACAGTCCTACTCTCTAGTCCTGGCTCCTTTATTCCCTGGACATGACCACAGCACCCCTACACTGCCCTGAAGGCAGGCAGACTAAGCAATAGTCTTTATCTATTTAACCATAGTTCCATTGTTCAGGAAACAAATTGTGACTAAGATGAGAAATTAACACAATCTGACATTCAATACTGTTTGAGGGACATGAATTTCTATGACTCAAAGTAAGTTTGTAGTTCATCATCCTTGTGTTAGGATTTTATTGCTGTGAATGGACAGCATGACCAAGACAACTCATATTAAGGACATCATTTAGTTGGACCTGGTTCATAGATGTTCACTCCATTGTCATCCAGGCAGGATGTATGGCAGCTTACAGGCAGGCATCACAGGAGTACTCTACATCTTGATCCACAGGCAGCCAGGAGGAGACTGCCATCCACGCTGGCCTAACTTGAGATACATATGACACCTCAAAGCCCTCTTTCCACAGTGACACACTTCCTCCAACAAGGCCACACCTCCTAATAGTGCTACTCATGGGCCAAGCATTCAAACACATGAGTGTGTGGGGACCAAGCCTATTCAGACCACAGTACTTTCCCTCTGACTAGATCACACAGCTACATTGCTTATGCCTTTCCCTGAAGTGAATGAAAAAGGGTTTCTATCAGAAAAATGTTGTCATTTGGAGAATTCCCAAATTCTTGGACTCCCTTAACTGCACATTCAGGGCTGTTATATATGCATAGAAGGTAATAAAAAACAGCACACACCCTTTAAATTCAAGGAAAACCATGAAAGTTTACTTTTGAATAACTGCTTTAGCAGAAAAAGAACAAATACAATTATTCATTGTGGCTACTGGGAATTTATCTGAGCTTTGACTCTGAACACAAAATGTAATGTCATTCCAAACCTGAAAACTTATTCCTGTCACTAGAAGCATTCTGCGTAATTGTTTCAAAGATGTGTTTATGTTTCAGCTCTAATGCCTGTGAGTATGTAGACCGGGTGTGGGGCAAAAATCAGCTGTTATGTCCATGAGCTTACAGCATTAGAGAGAAGTCAGCTTCATCTTGACCCACTGCTGGTCTTTGTAGCAAATGTCAGATGCACACCCCAGTCTCACCTACTTGTCATACCAGGCTTGAACTTTCCCCTCTGTGTTAGAGAGTAAGTATGAGTTCACTAAGAGCATCTTTAACCTGACTAAACAGTGTGAGGCTGCCTTTTGTTTAGTGACTGTTTAGAAAGCTTGAGTTCCCAGTATGAAAAGACGGCAGAGCACATGGGATTCTCAAGGGTCTGGGTGAGCAAATGCATCCACAGGGAGGAATGCATCCTAATGTTCACACTTTGCTTCCCAGGCCATCTGTGTTGGACCAGAAAACATGCAGATCATGTACCCGGCTATATTTGACCAGTTGCTGGCGTTCGTAGAGTTTTCCTGTAAACCTCCACAGTATGGACAGCTGGAAACAAAGCACATTGCAAATGCCAAGTACAACCAGGTAGCTCGCAAACTGTGTCTGTTCTGTAGTAAGTTCTAGATGAGTTCCAGTCCAGATAGACTGTGGTTACCTAAGGAAGCGCTCCTCTGTGCTCAGGTGTCCCTTACAGAACACAAGTGTTACCCGAGACATCGCTCTCTCTCTCCAGAGGGTCCTTCTCAGAGGTCGCCCTGCCCTGCGCTCCCTTCTTTCCTCAGAAGTGAGAGCTCCTTTCCACCCTTTCTCTTTGCAGCCCCATTCTTCTACAAATTGGGTATAAACCCCTAGGCCTGGTCTTACCTTTAAATAGATATCTACAATGCAAGATGAAGAAATCTGTGTGTACTAAACAAGTTGTCCATTGCTGGTGTGAAATTTAGTTGGATTTTACATCCATCCCATCGCCTTAGCTGGCAGATTATACCTTTGGCTAATTTATAACAAGAGTAGATTTTTGAACGCACGCACTGCTGATTTTCTTCACTCAACATAAGAGTTATAATTTATAGAGTCCGAAAAGTAGTTCTAATGTGTATTAATTTTTCTCATTCTATTTGTCTTGCATCACAATGGAATCACAATAGATCCAACTATTTGCACCGGTGAGTTAAATTTCCTAACCCTGTCCTAATCTGCTGCCAACACAGTGCATCTCCCCAGTCTTCATAGAGGGCTCTGTGCTTTCCCGGTAGCTGGAACTTTTGCCTGAATGAGAATTCTTTTTTATGACGTGCATTTGTTTTTTTGAAAACTTTGCATGTAATGTGATCTGATGTAGAACCAAGGCCTGAACTTGTAAGGAAAAAGAGCTTCCTTCTCAAAAACAGTATCATTTCCTTCAGACCCTTCCCCTCTAACTCCATGTGAAAATATTACTTTCTAGGCGGAATGGGTAGCCTTGAATTATGTACCGTTTGCTGAAAGATCTTTAGAAGTAGTTGTGGATTTGTATCAAAAAACGGCTTGTCATAAAGCAGTGGTGAATGAGAAAGTCCTCCAGAATATTATTAAGGTAATGTATCTTCTTATCTCTATAATTTTACATGGTATTATACAATTATTGAAATTTCTCTAGGCAGTATATTGGGATAAATGAATAAAACATTTGCTATTTATAGTGACTTCAAATACATGGATTGTATTTGGCAAGCATATTTTTTATTATATGGGATGTTTTGGAGTGGAGTGAGGGTACTTCAGTAGTAGGGCTTGAACCTCTGAAATGCCAGGAAATGCTTTTCTGCTGAATTCTACCTCTAGTCTGGCAAGGTCAATGTGATATAGTCCTTAAAAGAGTCCTTAAGTCTTACGGGAGCTCAGAACTCAGAGGGAGTCAGTTTGTCTGCTTAGCTGTTGATGAAGACTTGTCTTGAGAGGCCATATGCAGAACACCACATTTGGGTTTCTCTTTAAAGATTAAACATTTGTTCACTATGTTTCTCCTTATTTCTTCACTTTCCCTCTGTTTGAAGGACAATCTAAAGCTAAACTCCTTTTCTAGGTTTCCTATTCTTGCATGATTAATTTATTGCAGTATTAGAAAAAGCACATTGAAACATTTGAGTAAAGTGTAAAACTCAAGGAATTTTAGTTCTCAAACATGAAAGTATCTCAGGTTGTTCCCTCTCCCCTGGCCACTGGGAACACATAGGCAGCATTGGCCTCTTTTGGGCAGGCAGGAGACCTTTAGGGACTATGCTTTCTGCTGGGAGAGCCACAGCAGGATAGTTGCAAACTGGTACATTTTCTGTTCCTAACTCTTTGTAATAGTATCCTTATTGTGATTTTAAAGAAAGAGAACTGAGGTTCAAGAAGTAGTTAATGACTCGTGCTTAGATGAGACCGTGGTAAAGCTCATGGCTGCCGCACAGTACTTGGGAGGCTGAGACAGGAGGATAGTGATTTGAGTACAGCCTGAACTACATTAGTAAGACTGTCCAATTAAAAACACACATATGCTGCTTTTAGAGCTGAGGTTAGCTCAGTGGTACTGGTCATTCTTGGCATACAGAAGGCCCTGGGTCTAGTTCTCAATTCCAAACAAAACGAAGTATGTCTGTCCAGGAGCGTCAGTCTTTCTTGACCGTCTTTCAGTGAAAATCTTCATGCTGTGCTTTCATGGATTTACCTGACTTTTAGTTTTGAATGTCGCTGTGTGGATTTTAACCAAACTGAACTTTCTCTCCAGACTCTCAGGGTTCCTCTCAGTTTGAAGTATTCATGCCCTTCTGAAAGCACGTGGAAACTGGCGGTAGCCTCTCTCCTCAAAGTCCTGTCCATCGGACTGCCCGTTGCCCGACAGCATGCTTCCTCGGGGAAATTTGACAGCATGTGGCCAGAGTTAGCCAGCACGCTTGAAGACTTTCTCTTTACTAAAAGGTCAGGTCATTGGTCTAAAATGGAGCGAGAGCCTTTAAGGAGATGGGAGACTATGTCTGCAACTGTGCAGATGGGGGTCTTACTCTCTCTCCACTGACAGTCACTGACTGCTGGGCTGCACACACAACTGGAAGGATGTGTCTGTGCCTTAGGTACTTTGTCACTGTGGTGGGAAGACTAGTGCTTGATGCAGGGGACCTGGTGCTCAGTGTATTTTTACATTTAAAGTGTACAAATAAAACAAGGCCTGCTAACCATCTAGCTGTAGGCATATGTATACTACACCTCTAAACTAAATGCATTGATGCTATTTTATACATATAACATAAAAGAAAATTATAGAGACTTAGATGTCAGATAAGGAAGGTTCCTATTGGAGCCTTGCGCTTACTGGGGATTGCTTGCAGATGCGTTCTTAGGCATGCACAGCTTTGGTCTTCTCTTCTGTTGACGAGGATGATACTGCTTAGTTCTTGGGGCTGCAGTGAGGACACATGCGAGTAATGCAGACAAAGCTCTTACAAACACTGGCTGATTCCAGCAACAGTTAATACTTAAGCTGCTCTTAAACAGTGAATACTTCAATATCCTACTCATTTGTGATTATCTTACTATCCATGCATCAGAAAGTCTAGACTCCCTTGACTCTCTCAGAACTATTGACTATCTGTTCTTGCTGTAACCACTTTGCTTTAGAAAATTAAATTGGGCCTTTCCTTTATGCATGTTCTCTTATGTTTACTCTAAGGAATTTAATGTATTGTCTTACAAAATAATAATGGGCTTGGTTGAGGGTCATTTCTGTCACTATCAGATAGCATAAATAAAATCAGATGTCCTCTCAATGGTGACTCAGGGGTGGGGGGCACCTTTCTTACTCACACTCCACTGGGAGAAGTTTAGTTTTACAGATGTTCAGCTCAAGATTGCTCCGAGTATTTAACAGATCATTTACAGGAAGTACTGTAATTTAGCAGCGGCTTCTTTTGAGTGAGCCGTAATGTCTCAGCCTGAGCAGGAAGAGCTAATGTTTTATCACTTGAGTACTGCTTATCTCCAGGTTGTCCAGAAAATGAAATCAAGTCTTTCTTTTTTCTTTTTAGCATACCTCCAGATAATCTCTCTATTCAAGAATTTCAAAGAAATGAAAGTATTGATGTTGAAGTAAGCAAGCTTAGAAAATTTTTTCTGTGTTTTATACTGTATTTGAGGATGATAAATGGAATGTAAAGATTTTAATGTTAGTAGGGAAGGGCATGTGTGTGTGTCTCTCTCTCTCTCTGTGTGTGTGTGTGTGTGTATACCTGTATGTGTGTCAGAGGACAGCTTTGCGGAACCTTCCACTTTTTCATGGGTTCAGCACCTGCTGAGCTGTCTTGCCAGCCTTGAGGGGTTTTAGCTGTGAAGCTTTGGTTGGGGAAGGAGGTGGGATCTGTTATCTTTGAGGTAGCTGAATGTTTACGTAAATCAAATACATTATTTTCTCATGTAGACTTGAAAGTGTAGCCATTGTAAAAGTCTCGCCTATGTGCCATTGCTGTTTAAGCCTCATGTAAGCTTTTTTTTTTCCTTTAGAGGATAAAATAAACTGTATGTTAGGACACAGTATGCAACAAAAATGAATATGACTTTAATTTCTCATAGTTCATAATTTCTGGTTATGAAAAATAAGTTTAACGTTAATTTTGGATATTTAAATGTGGGTGAGTCTCAAATATGGCTGAGCATTTTTCTATATATTTGTGGTTGGGTGAAGATCAACATATGTTCAAACTGTAGCACAGTAAACCTTAGTGTTGACTCTCCTTATAGGTAAGATGGATGAAGAGGCAGGCTAGTGGTCATGTTGTAGGAACAGTAAAACGTTCATGTACTGCGGTCAGAGAAGGGTCGTTACTTTTTCAAAAAGTAAAATTTAGCTCTGACTCTAGACAATCTCATTTGAATCGGCCGTCTCTTCCGAAGGAAAAGTAGATTTGGCGCTCTCTCCTTTGCTGTAGGTTGTTCAGCTCATCAGTGCGGAGATCCTCCCGTATGCCAACCTCATTCCTAAAGCGTTCGTGGGTCAGATGATGACCATGCTCAACAAGGGCTCCATCCACTCTCAGCCGTGCTCATTCACAGGTGCGTGACTCGGGGCCGCTTACAGCCCGAGCGAGGATAGTCACATGTGTAAGTCATGCTTCAGCGTGGGACGTAGAGAGTGAGGGTTATACCGGGAAATGGAGGCGATCATATACGTAAGCTCTGATTAAGTGAGTCACATGGGGCTTCTGCAGTCGGATGAATTATGCATGGTGACAGAATTTACTACATTTTGAAGTCATGGATTATTGTAAAGAGTCTAGTATAGAAAAAAAGAGAATATTCTGCCACTTAGAATGTTGGTTTTAGTAGGGAAAAAGTTTCTTAACATTTCTTAACGGAGCAAACAGTGAGTGCCTACTATGTACCACACTGTGCTAGAGAGGTGTCTCACTCTTGGGAACATTTCTGAGGATACATACCACAGTATGTATAAAGAACACACTCCATTCATTATGCCCTCTAATATGTCTAAATTTTGTTATAATTTCTGGTTATTAAAACATGTACTCAGATCTCAGAAGTAACTGTGACACAATGGGATTTTTTTATGTGAGGTCATACATTTTTGCAGGTTATTTTCTATCCTTAGTCCCAACCTTTACTAGAGCTACCCTGACCATTTATACAGTTTGACCACTAGATGGCTCTCTTGCTGCTTACTTCACAAGCCAAGGGTTTTGTGGTTTTTTTTGTTTTTTGTTTTTTTTTTTTCCACTCACCCCAGCATTTCAAAAAACTGGCCTGCACAGCATGGGAATTTCAGAGAAAAATAATTAAGTGGGCTTATTTTTTATATAATACTTATATTTAAAATGGTAGATATTCTAATAGAGTACAATTAAAATTAGGTACAAATATTTCAAGGGCTGAATCATCAGGTTTTCTGATAGCCCGCCTACCAAGTATGGTGTGACGTGTACCAAGGCCAGGTAGCCCTGCCTACCGTGTGTGGTGTGAGCACAGCAACACTGAAAGAAAGACAGGCGCTCACACGCACTCCAAGGACTGCATAAAGAACATGCTGTCTCAGCTTTTCCTTTGCGTTTTCTGTAAACACACACAGAAAGACATTCCATGCTAGGCGAGTTCCTAGGGTCACTTGGTTCTTGGATCTTTAGCATGGACTGATGGCCAAACTTCACAGACTCTCAGGGTTTCGGAAGGCCAAAAGAAAGAAGTAAATAAAAGAAAGAGGTTCTTCCAGAGGGGTGAAGGAGACCATGGGGGGGGCGGGGGGAGTGTGGTGCGGGCAGGCACAGCAGTGGGGCAGTGAGCTGAGAACTCCTCAACCCCAGGCGGGAGACTGAGAGTGAAATCAAGGGCTAGAGGGGGAGCCGACTGAGAGAGAGAACATGTGTGTGCTGAGAGTGGTGTATGGCTCTGAAACCTCAAAGCCCACCCCTAGTGACACACGTCCTCACTGAGGCCACGCCTCCTAAGAGTCCCCAGCAGTACTTCTGCCTGTGGAGTGTGCAGTGTTCAAGTTCCAGAAACTGTTGCTCAAACCACAGGAGTGACCAAGAACATAGAGCAGAAACCGGTGGGAAAATTTGTGCTAAACTAAGATCAGAAAGAAAGAAAATTAGTCAGAGGCGTTTATCAGGTACCTCTGATAACTGCATCTTCCTGGAGGGAACAGAGAAATATAGAAAAGGGAATTGCTGAAGACTAAAGATATCCTCACCTTAGAGATGATAACTCTGTGCCCAAAACAATGAAGGATAAAGATCACACAATATCCACACACTTACCATAAAAGGAAGATCAGTCACTCTCAGCCACAACAACTTTTCAAATGGTCTACAAGTTCTCCAGGAACTGCGCATTTCTCAAAGACTTGACATGGGGGCTAGAAATGGAGAGTTCTCACCATGGAGGCGTGTACCTAGGCACAGCTGGGCAGGTCTGAGTCTAGGATGGTAGTTCTCATACTTTAGCAGAAAGGGTGTCCTGTTCCCAGGGTTTCTGCCTCGGACAGGGTGGGATAGGAGAGTTCCCACTTCCCACAATGGCTCTCGAGCAGCTGGAAGCCAGCTGTATGTCTTACACAGTAACGTAACGGCAGCCTCAGAAGAACAACAAAGGTTTATTTTCCTCCATCCCTTCTTAGGAAGCCACTTCCAGATATCTTCATGGAAGCAGGGTAAACCGAGAAAGCAGGAAGCTAGGGTTCTGGGAGACATGAGGGAGAACGGCGTTGGCCAAAGACTACCTGCCAGTTATGGCTAAAGAAGTTGACTAGGAAGAACTAGTCCAGAGCAGAGCAGGCTCATGCTCCTGAAAACATGTGGCTAGGGAAGGAGAAAAGATGGTAAGACAGAAAAGGCAGTAAGTGTGGGTTTTGACTTAGATGAAGCTCTTGAGAAGTTTGTTCGGGTTTTGTCATTGTTGTTTAAGGTGTCATCTCAGGTACTCCAAACTGTCCTCAAAAAATGCATACCTCAATGACTGGCACCAAACTTCCTGTGCAGCCTAGAGTGCCCTTAAGCTTTTCATTCTCATGCTGGAGTTGCCGGCATGCCACCATGTCTACTTTATGTAGTACTGGGTATTGAACCTAGAATCCAAACGCAGAGCCTCGTGTGTACTAGGCAAGCATTCTGCCAACCAGGGGACACTCATTGCCCTTAAAACTCACTTTATAGCCTTGTCACAAGATAAGAAAAATGTTGGGACCAACAGATAGATACTGGCCATCAAGCCTGAAGCCTTAAGTGCAGTCACTAGAATGCACATGGAGAGAACTGACTCCTGCGGGTTGTCTTCTGCCTTCCACATGTATAATGTGGCATGTGCACATGTGCACACACATGCATGCACACACACGCACACATACACACATGTACATACACAAGCACATGTACATACACAATATACGCACATGCACATGCACACACACACACATGCAAACACACTCTAAACAAAGGAAAAGCAAAAAGAACATGTTGATTATGGGCAGCCTCTCTTTGCACCTTCCTAGAGGAAAGATTGTTATTTACTAGATATTTACTAAGTAGTATTAACTAAAGGTTGTTCATCAGTGCCTTTCATCTTATTGATATCCTTATTCCTAGCTTGCTAGGCTCGTTATTAATGTGCACTGTGTTAACATTTTTTAATAATCAAATGTTGCTAATTTTACAGAAGCAGAAATTGACATTCGTTTGAGAGAAGAATTTTCTAAAATGTGTTTTGAAACATTGCTCCAGTTTTCCTTCAGTAACAAAGTCACAACACCCCAGGAAGGCTACATCTCACGAATGGCACTCTCTGTGCTTTTAAAGAGGTCTCAGGATGTTCTGCATCGCTACATAGAGGATGAGAGGCTGAGTGGAAAATGCCCTCTCCCAAGGTACGCATTTAATTAAGGAGGAAATACATTGATATCATAATGAGTAGCAAAGATTGCTCAAAACCAAGAGATTTCTTAAGAGAACTAGATGGAACTGAGGTCATTGGTAACTGTATGTGCCCTCTACAGTGTAAATATTCATAGGTTTTGCTGCAGACACATAACACTTGTGATGGTGATGATGACGCTTCAGGCCTTTCTTGTAGATTAAGAACTATGTGATAGCCGGACAGTGGTGGCGCACACCTTTAATCCCAGCACTTGGGAGGCAGAGGCAGGCGGATTTCTGAGTTTGAGGCCAACCTTTTGAATCTAAAGAATATTGAATCTGAAAATCGACCCTCTGACAGAGGCTCTGCATGAGAACTGTGGATTGGCAAGAAAACACAATCTTTTTCTATAAAGGGAAATTAAGAGACTAATTACTTCTAGCTTATTTTTGATTGACATTTCTTGATTTCTGTCACCTGTTCCTGTCTTTTTTTTTTTTTTTTTTTTTTAAATGAGTAAACTGTAGCTGTCTTCAGACACACCAGAAGAGGGCATCAGATCCCATCACAACCATAGATGGTTGTAGTTTCTGGGAATTGAACTCAGGACCTCAGAAGAGCAATCAGTGCTCTTAACCACTGAGCCATCTCTCCCACCCACCTGTTCCTGTCTTAAATCTGTTTTTTCTAATCTGTTTAACAAAGCCCCTGCCCCTACACTGACCCCTTCTTGTATATCCAGCTTGTATTTGTGGCAGGGGCTGCAGGGCTGATCTCAGTTGAGCTATGGACTGGAATTCAACAACAGATATATATCTCCATCCGTTTTAATGTAGAAACTGGGGTTTAAGTCTATATATGTGTGTGTGTGTATGTGTGTGTGTGTGTGTGTGTGTGTGTGTGTGTGTGTGTATGTATATGTGTGTGTGTATATATGTATATATATAATTTTGTTTAATGTAGAAACTGGAGTGTAAGTCAAAGGAAACAGTAACTATGAAAGGGCAGACATCCTCAGGTCAGGAAAGAATTGGGGACAGTGAGCCCCTCATGATGAGTTTCTGGTAGAAACCGATCAGCCATGATCCTTTGTTTGTTTCTGAAGTTGGAAGTGGTCTGACAGAGGATGTGGTCTTCTTGCTTCATCATGCCCGTGTCTTACTAGCTTGCTCGCTGCAGGTCTGTTCCAGGTTAGATCTCCCCAGGATGATATGAATGCCTTTCCCTCAGTTTTTAAGATTTTAAAATTCTTTACTCATTTAGAGTTTATTTTACAGTTTTCTAATTTGATGAGTGAAATCACAAAATTACATTTTAAAAAATGACCAATACTTATTAACTCTCTACAATCTTGAATTTTAAATTTCTAGATCATAAATTATAGGCCTCTGCCTTCAGACGTGTATATACAGAAACATCCTGAGGCAGCTTACTAGTAATTTGATTATGGACATGATTAAAGTTGATTCCTGATATATACATGAAAGTACAGAGATAAAAGCTGCTTTGAGTGGATATTATTACTAGATCATAAATATTAGTTCAGAAAACATCTTTTTTTCATTTTTTTGTGTTGAAGATGTAACAGCTTCTTTAATATTTCTTTTAAATTTTATTTTTGTCATCTTTATTTATGTGTTAGTATGTGGACATTAGTACAAGTGGCTGAAGAAACCAGGGGTGAGTGTGTAATGTCCTGAAGCTAGAGCTGTAGGCAGTGTGAGCCGTGGGATGTAGGTTCTCAGAATCAAGCGCAGATCATCTGCAAGAGCAGTCCACGGTCTTAACCACTGAGCTGCCTCCCCCACTCTACCTGCTCTCTGTAATCTGAGCTCGATTTATAGTCATCTGATGAAGCTGTTTCGTTCTGTGTCACACACAGCATTATGTGCTTTCTACAAGTGACATCCAGCATCAGTCTGCTTGCACAGGCCATTTGGTGCCTGGGGTGCAGCTTAGTCCCCAAACCACATCACCAGGGCCTGCTCGTGAAGCTTCTCGTCTCAGCAGACAGGACACTGAGGCAGGAGGATCAGAAATTCAAAGTCATCCCCAGTTACAAGTTTGAATTCAGCCTGGGGAATGTGGGAGATCCTGTCTCAAGGCTTGATGTAGTGCCCTGTGCCACACTGGATGGCCAGGCTCCCTGTGGGATCCAGATCTGTACCAGCAACCCATGGGATGGAACACCGGGGTGTTCTTTTCACCTTTGCATCCTTCATTACACGCTTATTGGTTACTGTTAAATACTGCTAATTGGCCGTCTCAGAATTAATGTCTGGCTTGCTTCATGATTGTCGTCATAGCAGTACAGTAAGAGAGGAGAAGCAGGCGAGCGTCACTGCAGTTCTGAGAGCTCTTTCAGCAGCAGATAAAATACAGAGCAGGGGTTAGAAGGAGCTTTCCCATTTCATCTTTGGCAGATTTCTATTAACCAGAAAACAAAACATCATTTTGTAGGAAGTTTTAAAGCATGTGTTGTAAAATATTGTAGTGACTCTCGCCTTTAATCCCAGCTCTCATAAGGCAGAGTCAGGCAGATCTCTGAGTTTGAGGCTAACCTGGTCTACAAATCGAGTTCCAGGACAGCAAGATAACCCAGGAAAAACCAAAACAAAACAAAGCAAAGCAAAACAAAACAAAAGTAACTGTAGCTAGTGGCAGGGCTGCCCTGTGAATGCAGGTTTTCAGGAATTGAATTGCTCCACTGATAATTTTGGTAAGCTTAACTACAAATCAGACTTGGTGAGGCAACTACAGATTGGTAGCAACCACGGCACTGATGTGTGGATTGTTATAAGCTTGATGAGTTTGCCTTTTATAAGAATCTTAACCTCTTTTTATTTCATTGTAGTCAATATTTTTCTGAAATTATATCTATTTGTACAAACTTTGGGAGAAAAAAATTATTTGTTGTATCTTAAAAAATCCTAATGGAAATCATCTCTTACTTATCCTTTTTAGGCAGCAAGTGACAGAAATCATATTCGTTCTAAAAGCTGTCAGCACTCTCATCGACTCACTGAAGAAGACCCAGCCCGAGAATGGTAGGTGCTTGAGGACTTGGCTGTCCTCCCAGACATTGCACATCTGTCCTCTCTGTCAGGGTTATCACTGTGTGGTACCTTTGTATTGTCACTAAGGTAGGGGAATGTGAGAACGTAGCCCCATTGTGTTCTTTGTTCTCCCGTCCTCTCCATGACAAAAACTCAAGTCACATCAACTCAGTAAAGTTAACTTGAAAGCTGGTAGGCCTACGAGACACCCTTGGCTGACAACCTGACTTTGATAAGAATAGAGGACAGCCAGCTCTGTGCATATCTAAACATTTATATCAGAGACATAATGATAAAAAAATTATAAAATATTTTATTTTTAAGACAATAGTACCTGAAGAACACCTGAGGTGCTATCTGGCCTCCACTCATACATGCACTCACACACATACATGTGTACAACGCACAAATATAGAAAAAAATAGCAGTTGGAATCATGCTCTAAACAAATGAAGTGACTTTTTCATTTTGATGTAACCATAAGTTATGGTGATAGATTAGAAAAGTATAATAGGCTTCATCAAGAAAAGAAGAAGGATGCCAGCTTTTCTGTCCGAATCATGTGGATTGCATAGCCAGTCCAAGCCTGATGCAAGAGTTGGCTATCAGGTGTAGAACCAACAGGCTCCACATCGATTTAAACTTTTTATTATTGTCTTACTATAGTGTTGTTGCTGGAAGTGAGGTGTTTGGAGACTTAACATTTTTTAAGAGGTTTTGTTTTTATTATTTTGTTTGATGGTAAGTTTTTAAGTAGGCTATATACATATAAATAACTTAAAACAGAGGTTCTCGCTGGGTAAGGGCACCTGCACCAAACCTGAGAGCTTGAGTTCAGTGACGACACGATAGGAGAAGAAAGTCAGCTCCCACAATCATGTAATACAAAATACATACTCCAGGCACCCCCAGCTTTCCATACAAATAAATAACAATATCCCCTGTTTGTAATCACCTTTTTCTTGTCTATTTTTCACTTAAACATTATGTATATTCTTTCACATCAATACATGCATCTCTTTAATATTCTTTTTGTAGTTTGAGGTTTGGGAAGCAGAGTCACATAGAAGTCAGGATGGCCTTGGGCTGCTACCTCTCAGCAGAGGGTGACCTTGAGTTACTAACCTTTTTTCTCTACCTCCCAGTCCTGGGGTACAGGCATGTGCGGGTACACCTGGCTCTCTGTCAGGAAATCCCGCAGAAATCACAGTGGGCTTTAGGATAAACATGCTGTAAGAACTGAACCTGAGTAGCCTCCCCCAGGTTCTGTTGGGTGTCATCTTCGTGTATCTCCTCTAACAAGCCGAGGGGTAGTGTAGTGGCTTGACTGGTCGGGTAGAGCCGCCATCTGTATGCTCTTCCAAAGGCAGCTGGAACAGGCCAGATAAACTTCCTAGAGCAGTGGTGCCTGGCTTTTTTGTTTTGTTTTTTGGTACCTTTGCTGATTTTTTTTTAAGCCAACCTCTACCCCAAAGCAAAAGTAAAAAGAAATATGGTGTAGATTCTTCTTTCATTATTATTACATAATATTTAATGTGTGTGTAGAGCAGGGCTGAACACTGCCACACCCACATGTGGGTCAGATGTAAACTGCAGGGACTTGGTTCTCTTCCTGCAGTGAGTGTTAGGATCACACAGACAGTAAGGTGTGGCTGCAGCCTTACTTGCCAAGCCGTCTTCAGGGTCTTGGTTCAGATCTTCACATTTCAGTAGGTAAACAACAGAAGTGTGCTTGCTCATCCACCATCCCCTATGTTCACCGTGCAGCCCCTTCTCCTCTTCCAGCCCTGTCCTGAAGAAGCCTGTTCAAAAACGGAGGTAGGGCTGGAGAGATGGCTCAGAGGTTAAGAGCACTGACTGCACTTCCAGAGGTCCTGAGTTCAATTCCCAGCAACCTCATGGGGGCTCACAACCACCTGTAATGAGATCTGACGCCCTCTTCTGGTGTGCACGAGAGTGACAGTTATTCACAGACATGAAATATCTTAAAAGAAAAGGAGTTAGCAGATGCATAGTTTTCCACAGAAGTGACCTAAGGAAATAACATTAGCACTGAGCAGTGTCAGACACATTAGATGAAAAAAACTTGCATAAGCATCTTTCTTGGGAAACTGAATTATATAATCTGAGTCGGCTTCTCAACCGTAAGCTTCTGAGCTGCTGGGCTTTAAGAGGAGAGAGATATGAAATGTGAACCGAGCTGATTTGACCAGGGCTTGTTCCAGAAATTGAGAGTCTATGTAAAGGAACCCCTTTCCTTATATTACATCAGAAGAGCTGAGACAGAGAACAGTTCCCTGACGTGACCAGAATACCAAGCTCTGCCTTATTTCGGGGGGTGGGGTGGGGGTGGGGGAATGTTACCACCTAGTAAATTAGACTAAAGTATGGAATAATTATAAAAAGTTCTTTGAGCCAGGTATGGTGGCACATGCCTTTAATACCAGCACTTGGGAGGCAGAGACAGGCTTATCTCTGAGTTCAAAGCCAGCCTAGTCTACTGAGTAAGTTCTAGGACAACCAGGGCTACACAGAAACCCTGTCTCAATACCGCCCAAAACAGGGGGCGTGTTTTGTACACTTTCATGGTACTGTTTCTTGTGTGCTACGCTGCCTCCCAGACTGTGGGTTTGTTCCACACAGTAACATAACATCTGCCAGCAGGTTTTATGTGAGGATTGAACACTACAAAGTACTTACCAGAGAATACGGGGGGGGGGGGGGGGGGTCAGCCTGGGTAACTTGCTGAGATACTGTATCAGACTAAAAGGTAAAAGAGAGGGCCCATAGCCGGGCGGTGGTGGCGCACGCCTTTAATCCCAGCACTCAGGAGGCAGAGGCAGGCGGATTTCTGAGTTCGAGGCCAGCCTGGTCTATAAAGTGAGTTCCAGAACAGCCAGGGCTACACAGAGAAACCCTGTCATGAAAAACCAAAATAAAAACAAACAAACAAACAAACAAAAAAAGAGGGCCCAAGGTTCAGATTAGCAGTATAACACTTGTGTGTACATGACTCTGGGCCAGACCCCAGCAAACAATAGGTACTATAAAAGTAACCCGTGATTTCAGTATAAACAGATTACTGGTTCTGGTGGGTCACTCTGCCCACCTGATGAAGAGCATCCTGTTGGTGGATGAGGTTAGGAAAGCAGGCTGGCTCCTCTGCCCAGTCTCGTGATGTGCATTAAAGACTAGCAGGCTCTGTAAGATGGCTGCATCTGTTCAGTGACTTGACATTCAAATCGCTACCAAGGGCATTACTGAGTAGGAAAGTGCATAAAAAGGTTTTCTATTTGTTCTTGACACGCACACTATGTTTTCTGACAACTATGCAGAAAATAACATTTTGGACCATTGTGTTACTTTAACTTGCAAAGTTCGTTGGTCTCTACGGCTGTCCTCACTGGTCATTTCTCTCTTCCTCTTAAGAGTTTACTTATGTTTATCTTCTGTGCATGAATGTTTGCCAGAAGAGGGCACTGGATTCCCCTGAGGCTGAAATTAGAAATAGCTGTTAGCTGCCATGTGGGTGCTGAGAACCAAACCCTGGTCTTCTGCAAGAGCAGCCAGTGCTCTTAACCACGGAGCCAGCTTCAGCCCTGATTTTCTTACCTAATTTCTAAGTACACAATACTCTATTATCTCCTTTTTCATACTTTACTAATTATATCATGAAGTCTTATAAAATTAAGAAATTAAAAGATGCTTGTCGAACCATTTCTGTTATATCTTTAATTGTGTTTATGTAAATTGGGTGACCGTACTGTGATCTGCACTGTATTTTGAGACATTTCTATTTGTATTCTTTGACTGCAGTTGATGGCAATACCTGGTCACAAGTGATTGCCTTGTATCCGACGTTGGTGGAGTGCATCACCTGCTCATCCTCAGACGTCGGCTCTGCCCTGAAAGAGGCACTGGCTCCCTTTAAGGACTTCATGCAGCCGCCAGCATCCAGAGTTCAAAATGGAGAGTCTTGAGCAGCTGCAGCACGTGTGGAGGAAGAGATACCCTGAGGAACGCCTTCCCCGGAGTCTTGTAGAGGACGGACGCTCTACTGAAGTCACTCTTGGCAGCTGTGTTTGCCTTCTTTAAATTAAAGTGTAATTATCTGGGTACAGTAATTCATACAAAAGCCTCCATGTTAACCAGGGCTCCTGGAGGAGCTGAGCCTTTGCCTGGGTGACCGTGCTGGGAGGGACAGTGAGCACTGCTTCACACCTGCTACCATGTCTTCAGTTGGTGACTTAAAAGTGAGCTTATGTACAGTTTGTTGTGTATGTGTTAATGATGTACTTTTTAAAAAGAAAGAAATGATATTTCCATTCAGATTTTTGAGGCTGGTGTTTTGCACCCTTTTTCAAGTACAGAATCATACTAAAATTTTATGCAAGGTGGTACTATAACATTCCATACTCTCTACAACCAGCCCTTGAGAACAAAGGGAACTGACAATACTGTGTGTATAATAAACAGGACAGTTCTGTATAAAACAGTTGCATTTATTTAAAATTTTAAAATACTGATGATGCTAAATGCTCGAAGCTGTATTTATTATTAATACAAACTTGTTTGCTTACGTTTCTACTTCTGATTTGCCTTCTTGTGGGGCAGATAAGCTTACCGTGTACTCGTACAGATGGCTTCATGCTGTTTACATGCATTGTCGGTGACGAGAAGGATCGAGGGAGTGCAACAGCAGAGGTATGATGGCTGACTGCACCTCTGGAATGCAGGTCCTAACGTAACAGAGACATGTTGTAGCAGGATGACCGGTCATACCTCACTCCTTTCAGCCTCTCTCTGAACTCTCATGCCTCCTTTTACACTGCTGTCTGAATTTTAAAGACTTTTCATATTTTCTATTCCTATGCTTTCAACATCTGAAAGGCAAGATGACTTTATACTTCATGAAACTTTTCTGTGAGGTTTTGTTCTTCTCTGTTCTTCCTTTTCTGGGTTCCTCCCAAGAGGACCCAGCATGAGGCTGACCCACAGTCTAAAGCGCGTGTCCCAGGGCAGGCGAGTGCTGGAGGAGAGCAGAGGCTCGCTGCGCTCAGGAGGGGCTCCTGCTGCCCCAGGAGAGGACTGCAGCAGGGCACGGGCCTCTCACGAAACTCACGTTGACCTAGCCCGCTGTAGGTTTTTTAATTAATTATGCTGTTACAATATTTTTTCCAAGTAAAAATTTTATTTCACAAGTGCTGGAGACATGAAACATGTTGAAAATGTTGCTATTAATAAGAAGTGATAGTGAGGTTAATATTATTTTAATGCACTAGAAAGCTTTTGACTTTAACAAGATTATAAATTTTGGTCTCTCCAAAATAATCATAAACCTATAAGGAGGTGTTAGAGTTGAGTAATCACTGAGGTAGTTTTGAGGCTATTTTAATTATGTAATGATTTAATTTGCACTATATTCTTTATATGTGTGACAAGGCCTATTTTGAAGGAATATTATTTTTACTCACATGAATCAATGAATTTCTATTTTATTATTTTACTTAGGGTTAAGGTAAAACATGGTATTTCATAGACTCTGCTGTCAGTGTTTTCTTAAAGGTGTAAAAAAATGACTCAAGCCGTGTATTTTTTATATTTTGATATACTCACTTGTGAATTAAAGAATAGGACTATCACTGATAAAGTATCAAAATAGTAAGAGTGGCAACATTTTGAAAATATTGCCATGGGTTTCTATAAAGTCAGTGTCCGCTCGTGAGAAGGAACAGAGGATTGCAACCTGAACAGCCCTTCTCTGAAGCTATCTGTGAGCCAGGGCTCTACAGCACACCCTTACCTCGGATCATCTGAGCTAATACAGTATTAGTTTTCAGGACCAGCGAGCGTCGTGCTGTATAGTTCAAAACATAAAAATGTGAGGCATGGGTTAATGTGCAGTAACCAGTGCCAGTCTCAATGCCAAGCAAGCGGGCCACTCCCTTGGTAGAATAACAGCCCCCTCCCCCCAATCCCTCTCAACCCGCAAGGAGTGAGTCCCAGTCATTAACGCTTTTGGGTCACACATGCTTCTAGGCTACCTTTTCTGAAATGTGCTGGCCTCAGAGTGGTTAACATGGTATCCTTGTCCTGTAAACATGACTTGGGTTTTTCAGTCCATACAAGAACTGACTGCGGGGTTACTAGATGCAAGGATATCTCTAAAGCCTCCACCACGAAGCACCAAGTTAAATCCCCTTCATTGCCTCCTGTCCCCACCCCCGCCCCACCCCTGTCTCAGTGCAGTGAGTTTTAAATCTCAGAGTCTTCACCACTGACCCCCTCTGTTAGACCACTGAACGCCAGGCTGTACTAACAGCGGTGCAGTCATGGAGGGCTCAATAGAACTGTTTGCTGGCACAGGTCGTCCTTTGGGCTCTGGTGGTACAACCACTATCAAGGGAGAAAGGGCAATTCCGTAGCGTCTCAGTTCTTCAGGATTAATCTTAAGGTTTTGTTTTACTGCAAGCATTTTGCATACCATCTATTAAAAGCCTATTGTGTGCCAAAGGTGGGGGAAAACTTGTTATTAAGTCTAACTAGAAAAGAAGTGCTTTTAACTTGTTTATATTTTTACTACACTAACATTGATGGTCTCAGTTGTTTCCTCACAAATGGTTATTAAGTCAACATTCTTTAAATTATATAGAGCATCAGAAGAAAACAGTGGAGAATTTATTTTCTTTATGTTATCATAGTGACTAAGTCACTTTAAGCAGCAGCCAATAACAGTTATCTGTCCTTTCTCCTACAGTATTTAGAATGTTATATTTATTGTCGGTTTGGTACCACCTTGTCCCAGGTGAGCATTTGGCCAATGGTCAGCTAAAAAGCTGCAAGTGAACTAATAAACTAGAGAACATTGCAAATACATCCCTTGTAATGAAACACGCATGACAGTCATGTCATTAAAAGGCGCCATTAAATACTCTCCTCAAACGTAGAATAATTCATGTGCAGAACCAAATCCGTAAGAGTTGGCTAAGGGCCGCTAAACTAGAACCCTTTCAGGAAATACTTACCTGTGACTGCCACTGAAATTAACTGGAAATCAAGAGCCAAGATAGATTACTTTTCAGCCTCAGAATATCGTGAATTATAGGTTTTTCTAGGAAACTACCTCGAGGTAGACAAAAACAGTCTGAAATTAACTGGAAATCAAGAGCCAAGATAGATTACTTTTCAGCCTCAGAATATCGTGAATTATAGGTTTTTCTAGGAAACTACCTCGAGGTAGACAAAAACAGTCTCGATTCAGAAGCATCGCCAGGAGCCGAGAGTGCTCCCACTTATCTGCCAGGACCCGAGAGTGCTCCCACTTATCTGCCAGCAGCCGAGAGTGCTCCCACTTAGCAGAGTTGGCTGTTGCAGCTACTTGTCAAAAGTATCGCAGTTGACTATGCATAGTGCTACAAGGCTATCTTCATTAGACTGAACTGATTGGTTGGGTTTTTTTGTTGTTGTTTTTAAGTTATTCATAAGAAGAACAGGAATTATATGACACATTGTATTACTGACTTACGTATGGTGAAGGAATAGTTTTCAATCCTTTATGGTCATTTGAATTAAACAATTTGTATCTCTGGAGAGTAGAGTGGTGCTTTTATTCTAATGCTCAGTCTTTGTAAGTGGGAAAGAAAGTTGTGAGTGGCTCCTAATTTACATGTAACCCCCTCAGAAGACTTCCACGAAATCCAGTCGTTTTTACTGTGTTAGCAGTGTCTGCATAGCTGTGCGGATAAGCTGGATGTAGTGGCTCAGGCCTGTAAGCCCAGCAGCGCTCAAGAGATTCCCACGAGGAGTCCAGGCCAGCTAGCACTACACAGGGAGGCCTTGCTCAGAAAGCAGACAGAGCGGTGTGGTGCTGCGTCTCATTGGGACTCAATACTCTGTGATCTCAATGTGGTGGGCAGAGGGCCTGCCTCCCAGTTCACCTTTAAGCAGATCCTCTAAGCTGCTGCTTTCTGTGTCTCAGACGGTGATGATGCCGAGTCACTGCTTCTGTAGACAGATGCTTGAGGGCACAGTGGCACCCTTGGGTGCTTGCTCGGGTTGTGTGGTGATGCACTCTTACGGCCAAACAGGATCTGAATGGTTTTTTTCTTTGGGCAGCACTGTCATTCCGTCCTGTCTAGATTATAACTTTGCCTCACTTCCTCCTAACCTTTATTTATCTCTGCAGTCCTTTTTATTCTCTACCCATCCCTTCTCTCTTCAGGGGACTCTGACAGAGACCCTGGCGACGGCCTTCTTGTTGATGAGATTGTAGCGTGCCTTCTCTTCGGCCACTGTTGCCTGTTTACTGCGCTGAAGTCCCCTACCATTTTAAACAACAGAACAATGTGAAGCAGTTGGAGGCTGTTGCCTACTGTATGTCTGAGTTTGTGATTCTGCTGCCAAGACACAGAACGGGATTGCTATAAATAACTGGATTCAGTAGCTAAACTTGGAACAGTTAGGTCTGCACTGCCGCGAACAGCAAAGCGGTGCCACTTCTCTTTAGAGGGAGTATTTAAAACTTGTAGGCATTTCTGTTGTGGCTTTTGAAGCAGGGTTGTTTTGGCTTTGGGGAAGTTCCTGTTTTGGGAGGTAAACACTTTGAATGTGGGTAAGTTTATGTCATCTAAATACTAATCCTGGTGATATGTGCACTGCTTGCTTCCAGGGAGTGTTGTCATTTCTGTTTCATCTGTGTCTGCGTTTCTATTACAAAGCAGTAGTTTGGAGGATAGTGAGACAGCTCAGCAGTCAGGAGCACTGGCTGCTCTTCCAGAGGACCGTAGTTCAATTCTCAGCAACCACATGGCGGCTCACAACCATCTAACTCCAGTTCCAGGGGATAGGACGCCCTCTTCAGGCCTGCCTGGCCACCATGCACACACGTGGTGAGCAGGCATACATGCACGCAAACTATGCACACACACAATTAAATCCTGTGGCTAGCAATTTTGATTGAAGGCCAGAGTGTTTTATCTTGTTTCTGAGTACTCCTGGAATATGTTGGTATCTACTGTTGCTCATGGTGACAGACTCTATTACACTGCTGGGAAAGATGGGATCCTTGAGTAAGAAAAGGAACATTACTGAATTTTGAGATCATTTTCAGTTGCTACAAATACAATTACCTAAAGTTTTATTTTAAACTAAAACTCAGTAAATAGTGTAGCCACAAAAGATCTCTTAAACCATGCCATTATTTGCAAAACTACTGTAGCCTAATAGCAATTACTACTTACTGTGACATTTTTCTGGGTGCAAGAAAGACTCGAAAGAGATACTATTACAGTCTTACTCCGCTTATCTAAGCAACTAAGATATTAAGATATAAACCTAAATGCAAGTTCCATTTTCTCTGCAGCTTTTACTCCCTCTGTGTCATAATTTTAGCTCACAGCACTCAACTTCTTTCTCAAGGCAGTTGCCATATGGTGTTTATGTCAGACTGGATATATTTATCTCATTTTGCGAGATTCCTTTTTTAGCTTCTAACACAGTTCTCGAAAGTAATACCATACCACTGTTTCTGTACGTGTTCCTTACAATCCCCATGTTGTTGAGATGTATCAGTTATGCAATACAATCCGAAAAGTTTCTTGGCTTCCAGTCCAAGTCTTTGTAATCTGGGCTAGGTGTTTCTTCAGAGCTCCGTAGTTAGAACTGTTGAGTGCATCGGCACTCCGTTTGCATTCGGTTCTCACGCAGGTGAACCCACATGTTTTATCCCTGTCCTACTAGTTAACCTCAACCAATGCGTGTAAACAGTAGATCTGCACGGAACTGTAAGGTGAAAGAGTGGAGAGATACTTGTTAAAGCTGTTGATATATAAAGGGAAAACAGTGAATGTACATAGTTGTGAGAATCTTGAAAAACCCAGGTCCGGTTGAAAGCACGCACCCTCATGTGGGGTGCATTGGGGGAGGTGGGGGAGCAGTTCTGAACTTATTAGGACCTTGTGCCTGCTAAGTAAAATACTTAGCTCCCAGTCTGGCTTACACCCTATTATAGTATTTTAAGAGTTTTGTTGTGGTGGTGGTGGTGGTGGTGGTGGTGGTGCTGGTGGTGGTGGTGGTGGTGGTGGTGGTGGTGGTGGTGGTGATGGTGGTTTTTAATTTGAGGCAGCTATTTTGAGACTGCCCCTCTGTATCAGTGAGTGCTAAGCCCATCCACAGCTCAAATTCTGTTTCATATCTTCTTTTTTGACTAGACATATAGATGTAACTTCTGATCCTCCAGAGGCTGAAACAGGAAGATGACTTGAACCCAGGGACCACAGGGCAAAGGAGGGAAAAAAAAAAAATTCCTGCTTTGAAAATTCCTATATCATTTAGTGTGCAGTAACTTCTAAATCGCTGCTGTGGGGTGCTTGAGGGACATAGCATTTCTTCTCCTTTAGTCCTTATAGTAGGAAGTTAGGGTGAGGACAGCAAAGCTCAGAGGTCACTTTCTAGAGTCACAGACCTAACCCAGCACGGCTCACTTGAAGACCCATTTTTTCGGCTATAAATGGTCGTTAGCAAAAATGTCTCATTGCATTAATATCTTACTGACATAAATTACTGTTTTTGCGACTGTGCATTTGGGGAAAATATACACAAATATTAAATGAACTTCAAATACCGAGGAGAAATTGTATAACAGCTCACCTCCGTGTGAGCTGCATGGGACTTTTTCACCGGTGCAGGTCTAAGGCATTTGTTTAAAGCCTCTGGGTTTTGCTCGTTTTGTGTCAGCATTAGTACAGTGGTTAAAAGGCCAAGAGTCTTCCTAAACTCAGTTCCTGTTGTTTGCTGAATCTGTTACCTGAGCAAGTTAATCAGCCCGTTTTGGTGTTCTTGTCTATGAAATGGAATTAATAGTAGTGATTAATATGTAGTTATTAAATATATCTTGACAAGGAATTTTAGAAAGCACTGTGACTGTCCTTGGTAAGATTTTAGTTGTGATAGGAATAAAACACACAGTTCAGAAAGTGGGCGAGGAAACAGGGCAGCCTCTTCCTTGTCTTTCACTGCACAGCCATCAGGCATGGTCCTCTGAGTGTCTCCTTGTCACGTGACTGGATATTGTAGCTAGATGAGAAAACCTTATACCTCAAATATTGCTGAATGGAAGGCAACGTAGTCAAGCTCTGGAGTGGCCATAACACAGGCGTGCCCTTGTCACTGCCTTAGAGAGTAGAGGCACACGATTACTAAATCCCCTATGGTGCTTCAGGTTAATACTGCTCTTCATATTCAAGGGGCGACCAGAAAAGGAAAGGAGAGGCTCGGTGCTGAATATGGAACTTTCAGTTTTGACGGCTAGGAATGCTGCATCTATAAACGGCAGGATGTGGGGAGATACTGAAAAAGATGGATGATGGGGGGGGCTCTTTTTTGAAGATTTTAATTGTGTGTGTATATGGGAAAGGGATATGTACACATGAGTACAGATGCCTGAGAAATCTGGAAGAAGGCTCAAGGTCTCCTGGAGCTGGACTTACAGGTCCTCTGCAAGAACGACTATTGAGCCATCTTTCCAGCACTAAGGGAAGGTGTGTGTTTTTAGTAGAACTGGCGAGGGCGGGGTGGAGGGGGAGGTTGGCTTTGAGGAACTGAAATCTAATCATTAAACTCCTTAAAAGCCAAAAACTTTGCAAAGGCAGAGGTTTACTTTTAACCCAAAACTAAGGAAGATAAATGTGTGATGTGTAGAGTATAGGTGGCGATAGAGAGTAGGGAAACCAGCCGGGGGTTAGTGTTCCTGCTGAGGTGATGGTAGAGAAGCTAAGAGTGCTGTGTTTGCAAGGATGCAGAGAGGAGAAGGCGCTGCACACCGTCACCCTGCCACCCTAGCACTTGAGAGTCAGGCAGACGAAAATAGTTGCAAGTTGTGAGCAAGCCAGGTCTAGATCGTGAGAAAATGTCTCAAAGCGGGAGTTAGGATGAATTAGGTAGATTGTACATACTTGGATGATAGTGATGGTGAGAATATTGGTGGTGACAGGACAATGTGTGTGATGATTGTATTGATGTCGGACTTGTCCGAGATAAGGCAGTGCAACACCGGAACCAGGTTTAGTTAGAAACTTACCTTTTAGACCAAACGTACACTTGATAGCCACTTAAACTTTACCTTTTAGACCAAACGTACACTTGATAGCCACTTAAACTCCACGCTACAGTGGCCAGCTAACTTGGCATGGCGCAAATTAACATGACCCACTGTGCAGCAAGTTTTAGCCCTGTTATTGTTTAAGAAAAGATGCTGTACATATCAGTATGGCAGACAGTAAATTAGCATTTCGTTGCAAGTATGTTACACAAGCACTCAAATAAAAAAATTTAATTAGGAATAACTGAAATGAACATTTACGATGGCTTGAAATACTAAGATTAGTATAATACTGAAACCTGTCCATAGCCTAAACAGGCAGGTAGTTTGAATATGTATGTATGAAACGTGTAGGCGGGTTGATAAAATTGAAAAGTTGTACTTCAAATAATTGGGTCCTGTATACTTTGTAAGTGAAAGTTAATTCGTGTTAGTACTGACTCCAGGGTCTGTTGTGCTAAATTGTACTGGACTGGGTGGGTGTGAGGTGGGGTGAGTCTCCAAAATGAATTAAATATATGTATTCGCGCGTGTTTTTACCAAATTTTGCTCCAGATGTTTGTGATCTGGGGGCTGTAGAGATTAAAGTCTAGAGAAACTTCCCAGATTGCAACCGAAGATACTCATTTCTCTAACCAACCGTTCTGTATTTGTCTTGTGTACTGTGGATTTCCAGCAGCTTTATGAATAATGGGATTGCCAAATAACACTAAATAAAGGAGCTAGGCAGATAAGTTTGAAATTCAGATACCATCCCCCATTTAGTATACGGAATCTACACGTGTAAAAAGGAGCATTCCTTTACGTGGAATTCCAGTTTAGCAAGACATCCTGGATTTTATCTGACAAATCTTAGTGACTTTGAAAACAAAACAAAACAAACAAACAAAAAAAGCCTTTAAGAAACCTGTAAAAGAGAAGCAAAACGAAAAAGTTATGTGGGCCGGCCACGCGGAGGTGAAGCCCTACTGCAGTCGGCTCTCTTCCAAACCGTGCCTAAAAATAGGGAGAAGGCAGGCGCCCCACGTTCGGCGAGCGTGCGCACTAGACTCGCCGGGCACGGCTTTCCCGCCAGTTTCTGCGGCGAGCAGCCGCGGCCGCGCCGGGGTGGAGCGCTGCGGGCCGCGCCGGGCGGCCGGAGCGGGAAGGAGGTGCCGGAACTTTCCCCGCCGGCCGGGGCACAACGTGGCTCGCCCGCCCGCCGCCATCTTTACAGCGCCCGCCGGGAGCACCGGGGCTCCGGAAGGCGCGCCGAGCGGACGGAGCTCGGCCCGAGGCCCCGGCAGGCCTGGGCGTGCGGCAGGAGTCCCCAGCCCGTGACCGCCTTTCCCGCGAGCCCCGAGGCTCGCCCGGGCGGAGAGCGGGCGCGGGGCCCCGGATGTAAGATGGCGGCGGGGATGGGGGGGGGGGGAGAGAGAGAGAGAGACACGGCGGCCGGTCACGTGGTGGGGAGCGCGCCAGCCTCTTTAAGGGATCTCTATGGTTCGCCCGGCCGCAGTGGAGCAAGAGCGCGAGACGGGGCGCGCGCGGAGCCGCCGGGGCCGGGCTGCCGGGGTCTCCCGGGGGGTGCGGGGCGCGTCCGCGGGGACTTCCGGGGTGCGGCGCGGCGGGCGGGGGCGGCGGCGGAGCGGCTTGGCGTGGCGTGGCGCGCGCGGGCGGGCGGGCGAGCGCAGCTCCGCTCGGGCAGAGGGCGCGGCCGGCCCGCCGGAGGGAGGGAGGGAGGGAGCCTCCGCCCTGGGGCGCCCGGCGCGCGCTGCCGGCCGGCGGCGGAGAGGAGGACGAGGCGCCGCTGCGCTCCGCGTGGTCCGCCGGCTCCCACACCATGGCCCTGGCTGAGGTAGTAGTTTGTGCTGTTGGTCGGGTTGTGACATTGCCCGCTGTGGAGATAACTGCGCAAGCTACTGCCTTGCTAGTGCTGGTGATGCTCAGCGCCGCGGAGGACAATGGCCGGGGATCCCCTTTGTTTTCCGGGGCGCGGGGACCGCACGGCCGGCGCGGAAACCGTTAGCTCCCCGCATTCCCGCAGGGGCTGCGGGCCGAGGCGGCGGCCGCGGCGCCTTCCGGAGCCCGCGGGGAGAGCGAAGCCTTCGCGATTGCTCCCCGAGAGGAGCCGCGGCGGCCGCGGCACAACTTTCCGCCTGGAAGGGTTTTAACTCGTGCCGGGTTTTAGTTTGTCTGTTGTTGGGTTTCGTTCTCGAGGTGCGCGGCGGAGTGGGCGAGCGGCTCCGCGATGCACGACTGCGGTCGCGGTCAGAACAGTCAACGCTGGAATTCCAAACTTTTACGTCGTAACGTTTTAGGGGTCTGGGTTTCTATAGGACCGCTTCGTTTAAGAGTTTTAAAATGTAAGCCTAAAGCAAAGTAGAGTTTTGGTTTTAATTGTTTATAACTCCTTAAACAGGGTTGACTTTATAGTTGAATGCACTATTCGGGTCTTTTTTTTTTTAATGTATAAAGCTAAATAAATTATTTTTACTGAGTGCTGTGTTTTTGTTTTTTCTATTTTTTTTTTCTTTTGGTTTAACTTTGGAAGCTCGAATGGCCATGCTGGTGTGGGGGAGGGCCAGCCTTAGACTTTTATGTTACTATGCTTCTCTATGTCTGCATTTTATTAAAGACGAGTAGATCAGAGTTGGAAGTACGACTTCCGAGAGAGCCGAGTATTAATGTCTAATGACATTTGATTCTTAACCTCTATTAGTAAAGTACAGGTTTTGTAGAAAAAGTGTAGTTTAGATAATGGAAACTACCCGGAACTCTGTGTGGAAGAACTTGTATTTTCTAGTTTTATTTCTCCAAGAGGAGACATATGATGGTAAGTTGTAGTCCTTTTGCTTTTCCAACCTTCCTCTTTGATTTGTGCATAATGGTTTTGATGCAGTGTAGTAAATTTTCTGTGGCACTTGGATGCTTGCTTTTTGGGGGGTGGGGGGCAAGTCTGTATCTCCTGTCCCTTTCGATAGGAGTTTGGTGCTTTTGTAATTTAAAAATGATGCAGTGCTTTGATGAAGCTTAGTTTTAGACCTTGAAGGCGCCCTTAATATACTTTCATCAGGATGGGGCCACCTCACTGTAGGAAGGACAGGAAAGACGCAAGAATTTCAGCATTCAGGCAGGACTTCAGCACTGGCTTTAGGCTCTGATTTTTCTCGATAGGGCAATGGAAGTTCAGGACTCAAGTACTTTTTCCAGTGATGTAAGCCCAATGTCTACTATGGAAAATCTTGATTTGTGGTGGAAATGGATAGTAGAATTCTAATTGTACTACAGTTTCGTTTTCCAAAACTCCTCATTGAAGCCAGTCTGCCTACTACATACTGTTAACATCTTTACAGTGAGCCAGTAGATGCTGTTGTATACAACAGAGAGTAAATTTTGTTCGTGGTCCTGAATTCTAGCTCGTTCCCTTTGTAGTTCTTGTGCTTTTAAAGTAAGTTTCATCCAAAACTAGGCTGCCCACAGAGAACATACTTGTATAATGGGCTCTATAAGTGCTTCCATATGTTTCTGTTTGCTGCTGTAAGGGAGACTACTCCCATGCTTACATTTCTGCTCTCGCCTTAGACGCAAATCAGCTTTCTACTCTTGAATTCTCTGAGCAGTGATAACTACCAACTATTTTTACAGTTGACAGGCGGAGTGAGTTTACCTAACAAAAATACAACTTTCCAGTCAGCATCAATGACATTTACTAATGCAATTAACTTTTCTGTTAAAGGTCTACTGTCAGGCCTTTAAGTAATTTGTAGTTGTACAAAGCCATTGATAGGAAGGATAAGACAGTGTTTTGAGTGCCCTTCTCAAGTACTGAACCAAAGAGCGGATAGGCCATTCCAATGAGAGTTTAACAAATGCCATCTCCAATTGGAAGCAGAGGGATGTTAGGGTGTTCTGGATGTACCATGTGGAAAAGATTATTGGTGACAGTTTTGCTTCATGCCCCAGTGTCCCTGATTGTTAATTGTATATATGAAAAATTCATATATAAGGCAGTTTAGCACACAATTACCTTCTGGCTGGTGTGGAAAACATCTTTGTGTTGTAGGATTACACCCCCACCCCAAATAGCTCTTAAGTGTAGAACACGGATGCCAAGAAGGCTATGTGATTTCATAACTGTATTTCCTCCTCCTGTTGATTATCCCACTGCCTGCATGATAACCTGACAGGGGAGGAACTAGACTCTCACCGAACAGTCAGTCCCCGTTATTTCTGCAGTCAGAAAGCAAATGGAGCCGTCATCCTCAAAAATGAACTGCATCAGGTTAATGCTGTCCAAAAGCAGGGTTTATCTGTATCACAAGATATAAAAAGACATTGGTGCCACTGAATAATGAATGTTAAAGTCACTGTGTGGTTAGTGAAAATTCACTGAGTGGTTTTGTCAGATCCCACGCTAGGCGCCATGGGGAAGCAAAGTCGTATAGCTGGATTCCTGCCCGTGAGGGACAGCAGAGCACGACTGGAATGACTGAGTCAGAATGTGGGTGGGTGAAACATTGATGGCCTACTTGACTGGCGTTCACATGGTAAAAGCTGCAGAGTTCTGTTATCACTTGGAGTAGTTGAGTAAGTTCTTGTGTTACCTGGAGTCCTGGAGACGGCTGTAGATGGTAACTATTGGTGACTTAGGTTTACTAAATTTTACTAATATATAGTTATATATGTTGATATATATACTAATATTGGTATTATCACATAATATATACATGTATTAGTATATATACACTATAAATATAAGTGTGTTAGTTTAAAAAGTTTTCTCTATTCATTACCAAACATTTTCTGAAAATAGACTACTCACTTTGAGTTGGTTTCAAATTCTTAGTTTTATTATAATATAATTGGCTATATATTACTGTGGAAATAGGATTTCTTAGGATGCTAATGTGCCCTGTCCACAAGGCAGCTCAGCCCACTTGGATAAAGTTGCTGTAGTGTTAGGCAAGCACTCTCAGCTGCTTCTTGGCTGAATAATAAAAAGGTCTGAGTATTCCGTTCACTTTGAATATAACTACCAGTGAGCCATCTAGCTATTCAGAGGCTGCTATTTTAATCTGCACAGTGTATTTTAAAACTCTAGTAACATGTAACACTGGTGTAATAGTGCTGTGATAGTCTGTAGAAAAATAACTAAAATACACTAGTAAATAAAAAAGATCATTTTTGGTTTTTTCTCTTTTTTTTTTTTTTTTTTTTTTTTTTTCAAGTCAGGGTCTCTCTGTGTAGCTCTGACTATCATGGAACTCACATTGTAGACCAGGCTGGCCTCAAACTCTCAGATCCACCTGCCTGTCTCCCGAGTTCTGGTATTAAAAGAATGCACCACCTGGCTAATTATTTTTTCTTTTGAAAACGTGCATATTGTTAACTAAGAGTGTATGAGTTGTCTGAATACTAACCCCAGCTGCATTCCTTTTTCTTTTTCTTCCTGTTTTGAGATAGGGTTTCACTGTGTGTGCCCCTTGCTGTCCTTGAACTCACAAAAAGTCACCTGCCTCTGCCCTCCTGAGTTTTGGGATTAAAGACTTTCATCTATTTCACCTTTTTTTTTGTTTTTGTTTTTCGAGACGGGGTTTCTCTGTATTAGCCTTGGCTGTCCTGGAACTCACTCTGTAGACCAGTCTGGCCTCGAACTCAGAAATCCACCTGCCTCTGCCTCCCAAGTGCTGGGATCAAAGGCGTGCGCCACCACTGCCCGGCCATCCGTTTCACTTTTAACAGGTGACTAAATCTTATTCCAGTAGATACAATGCATTAACTTTGTACCTGCTGTGCTCTGGGCAGTAGAGATAAACATTGGATTTTCCAAGTCACTGTCGTATTTATGTGCTAATGAGACCACATCCTTCCATTATTAAATCATATCCCTGGCCTTTTTTTATTCAAGCCCAAATTCAGCTCCGGTGACTTCTGAAGGGTCCTCTATCCAGAATCTTGATATTATGATTGTGTTGGAGATAAAACCCTTTTTTCTTGTTAACAATTGCATCCTTGCTTTAAAAGTTTATCGGACATAGCATACACTTTAATCTCAGCACGTCGGAGCAGAGGCTGTCAGATCAAAAGTTCAGCTTCTCTGCTACATAGTCCCTCTTGGATTACACAATACTGTATTATGAAAAGAAATTCCCACCAAAGCGGATGGCACAGGCAGGGATGTTTGTGAGTTTACAGAAGACCTTTAGGAGCGTCATGAAGTTGTGGATGTGCGGGACTGCCTTATGGAGATTCCTACCCAGACTCTGCCGTGCCTGTCCTAAACGTTAAGCATTCAAAGAGGCAATAGCACACTGAGTAGTGTTGAGGGTTAGGGAAGGCATCTCTCCGAGACTACAGAAGTGTTACATTATTTTAATGGAACCAGCAGACTCTGGACCTTTCTGGGCTGGAGAAGAGGAGAGAAGCATCCAGCTGCCGTATTTATCCTGCCTTTACACCAACCGCAGAGTATGACTGCCTGCAGAGGAATTTTCTCACTGAATCATTTCAGTTTAATAATCCAGAAATTATGATAGAACGCTAACATTTACAACAGCTAATGAAGTAATAAAGCTAGATCTCTTCATAGATGAACCATTACACAAAGTGCTGATGGGCAGGATTTAATTCACGGATGATCCAACACCTGGACTCCGGGCCGTCTTCACACTTCATACGGGAGACATTCTGCCGGGTCTTGCGATAGAAGACCCCTGCCTGTGACGTATAAAGAACTGAGTCTAGAAGCCCAGCGAGCTTCTAATACAGCAGAACCACACTAGACGATCCTGCTGGGCAAATCACCTGATTTGTAAGGAGTAAGGACTTGGTAGTTAAGAGCACTTGCTCTTGCATATGGCCTGGGTTTGATTCCTAGACTCCCGTGGTACATCACAGCCACCCAGAACTCCAGTTCCAGGGGATCTCGGTACCCAGCATGTGTGTGTGACACATACATGCCTGCAGGCAACACATGAAAATGAACGAGTCTAAGTTTTAACTTATAAAACTAAATTGCAAAGTAAAATGAGGGAAACCATATGAATATGAACTTAGAGGACAGTTATCAGTTACGTGTAAGGCCTTTTCAGATTGTCATTTGGTCAAAGACACTTGGGTAGAAAGACTAATGAACACAGTGTGTGGAACGCGTTCACGGGGGCCCAGCGAGATGGGTCATCGGCTATGAGCAGTGGGTGCTTCTGCAGAGGACTTAGGTTCAGTTCCTATCACGCACGTGGGAGCTTGAAACCAGCTGTAAATCCAATCCGAAGGCATCAGATGCTGCCTCCCGGCCTCTGCAGGCACCACACATGCATGGTGCACAGACATCAAAGCAGGCAAAACGCCCATACGTGTAAAATGAAGTCATTTTTGTTTTCAAAAACAGGGCTCTCTGGCAGCCCTGGCCATCCTGGTTCTCTTTCTGTGGATGAAACTGGCCTTAAACTCAGAGATCCCCCTGCCTCTGCCTTCCCAGGTGCTGGAATTAAAGGGGTATGTTGCTATGCCTGGCTTGAAATAAATATATTTTGATGTTAATTTTTGATAATGGTACTTCCTTATTTAAACCTTTATCTTTTTAGAGCGTTCATATTAACGAATTGGCCATTAGTAGTGGCGAAAGGTTGGTGACATGGAGGTGTGTAACAAGTCTGAATGAAAAACTTGATCTGTGTTTACTAATGTGGGGCAGTGGGTCAAGGAAGGGTCAGGCTCTTCTACTTTTTGTAAACTTTGGACTTTTTCAAAATTTTGAAGCAACAAAATTCCAGTGGTTGAAGAAAAACCAAGAGAACTGAGTAAGTCTATGTAAGACATGTAAGTCTATACAGAGTAGGGGCTGGAGAGATGACTCAGCACTTAAAAGCACTGGCTGCCCTTCCAGAGGATCCAGGTTCCATTCCCAGCACCTACATGGTGGCTCTCAACCATCTGTCCTTCCTGGTGATCTAACACCCTCTTCTGGCCTCCACAGGCACAAGGCAAAATGCCAGAATACACTAAACACATGCTCATATACACACACACTATGCTCATATACAGACACACACACACTAAACACATGCCCATATACAGACATACAGTAAACACATGCTCATATACACACACACAACAAACACATGCTCATATACAGACATACACATTAAACACATGCTCATATACAGACACACTAAACACATGCTCATATACAGACACACACACTAAACACATGCTCATACACACATACACACACACAGAGTCAGTAAGCAACTAGTGCGTGTGCATGGCTGTCTTCCAGACCCTCAGATGCTTCCTTGAGTTCAGAATGCCACACGGGATTGGGAAGTATATACATATGTGTGTGGATATATATACATATGTGTGTGTGTGTGTGTGTATATATATATATATATATACATATATATATATATATATATATATATATATATATAATATTTCCAGTTTGATCTTATTCATTTTACAGTAGAAATTTGCACATGCTTACAAGGCATCATTGCTTATAATTATCAAAATCAAGAATAAAGACTGTTTAGAACTTGTACTGGATGCTTATGTAAAATACCTTAATAATTTTCCATCTTTGGGTCTATGTTGTGGGTCCCCTGGCCATATTTACATACTTTAAAATTTGTTCTTACAAACTGAAGCTAATCAGTTAACAGAAAGGATTTAACTTTGTGTCACTCCCCTACCCCCAGCCTTCCTGACACCTCCTGTCGGCCCACATGTCCTCCCTAGACACACAGAAGCCCCTGGAAACCACCATTCTGTCTGTAAGTGAGATAGTCTTTACCTTCCAGTGCCTGGCTTAATGCAGTCAGGCCAGAACAGTTCATACCGCATCTCCGGGTATACCCCTGTTGTTGCCAAGGTCAGAATGGTTTTCTTTGTAAATAACCCACTGTAGTCATTCTCTGTTTCTGTATAGTGATGCTATCTTCCGTTACCTTTCATGTGTCCTCACTAACATAAGCTACTTTTTATTAAATATTTAGCTGCTCTTACATATACCATTGTTACTAGTCTAATAATTAAATATTTGCTGTTCTTTGGACACAGGGGCACTAATGATTTTATAATATATAAAACCAGCAGTTTGCTTTGGGTGATAGGAAACCATGATTTTACATTTTGCTAGAGACAGAAATCATGTTACTACCCTGTGTGCGCATGCGTACGCACACACGTTAAGTAAGCAATAAGTTTTATTGAAGAAGTGAGTGTAGATGACATTCTCTTAAATGCAGAGACACTCTGAGGTAGCTTTTATTTTACGGTATACATCCCTCGGACTTTACCTTTGTACCTCTTACTCTGCTTACATCAGTAAGCTATAGTCTGAACTTAGGTTGTAAATTTAACCGTGACCTCGTCCTCTAAATATGTAGGCATTTTCTATTACTCCTGGGACCTGATTTGTCTTAGAGGGGTATTAGCAATATTAATATTTGCGTAGGAGTTTCTACTACTACCATCAATCTTACTGTTCTCTTCACTCTGACAAAACACCTATAGGAACAACAGACAAGGCGCTCACCTTGGTTTGCGGTGTCAGAGGTCTGTCCCTATCCCATCCAGCAGAAAGGCGTGGCAGCTGCAGCTGCGGCTTGATGAATTATGTATTTCTAATGACAGGAGCATGAGGCAGATGCTAACAATGAATCCAGTAGGAAACGGGTACTGAAGAACAGGAGGTAGGAATACCTGTCTGCCCGTGTCTGCCAGCTACATCCCACTTCCCTCCGGTTCTCTACCACCACCTCCACCAAGTGCCCAAAATATGAGCGTATTGGAAACACTTCAGACTCAAACCAATTCTTCCCCATCTGCTTGAGTCTGTGGGGTCCACGATGGAGGAATTCACTGATCTCTTAAACTTAATACGACCTCTTCCCTCTGACGAGCAGGTAGGAAGATCACAACTTGAAGGCCATCCTGGACCCCATAGCAAGGTCCTGTCTGAACTCACCTTTAAACATTTGGTTGTGTACTAAGCAGATGAGAGATAGCTAAGATGCAGTGCTTGCCCTAGGGACATTCTGTATCTAAGGAAGCATGCATGTAAATAACAGTAAACAATAGAGCAAGGGCTGCGCAGACCAGGAATGTAGAACACGGGCCAGGATCAAGAGGTGATCAGCACAGAGAATGTGAAATAAGCTTGTCTCGGTATAACAAGAATGAAGGAATGTGTGGACAGAGGAAAAGGAGAGAATATGAAAATGTAAGATTAAAAAACACACAGATACATATATGTAATTGAGTCAACAAAGCTTTTCATTAGTAAAAGTATCAGTCCATTTTATTAAGATAATTTCCATGTTAAAAATCATGAAGGGGTCAGGGACAAAAAAAGACCTGCAGAGTTAATTAGCCTGAGCCCATGGGGGCTCCGGGAGACTGAACCACCAACCAAAGAGCATGCAGGGGCTGGGCCTAAGGCCCTGCACATTCACAGCAGGTGTGCAGCCCTGTCTTCAGGTGGGTCCCCTGACAATTTGAGTAGGGCTATTTCTGACTCTGTTGCCTGATTTTGGACCTCCTAGCTGGGCTGCCTTGTCTGGCCTCAGTGGGAAAAAGTGCGCTTAGTCCTGCTGCAGCTAGATGTGCCAGGGAAGTTTGGTACCCATGGGGTGGGGTATGGGGAAGAGGGCAGGGGGCGCACCTCTTCTCTAAGGAAAAAGGGAGGAGGAAATAGGGGAGGTGATAGGAGGATGGGACTGGGAGGAGGGGGGACCAGGATGTAAAGTGAACTTTTAAAAAAAGCATACTAGAGCCAGGTGTAGTGGCACACCACTTTAATCCCAGCCTTGAGAAGAAGGCAAATTTTGGATTTAAGGCCAAGGAAAGCCACACAGTGAGCCCCTGCCTCAAAAACAAAGAGAGCACTTTGGAGGTCGCTACTCTATGAACCCCACAGAACCCACATCTGAAAGATTTAGAACCAGAGAGCCTGACGGCCAAGACTTTGGGCTCTGTGGGCAGAAGAGCTCTTCTGCTTTCCCACTTCGTCTTTTTGCGGCTACAATCGTCTTTTGTTTCTTCATTTCTTTCTTCTCTCTAAAAAAAAAGTCTTAGCTTGTAGGCCATTCAAAAGCAGGCCTTTCTCACATTCAACCTGCAGGACAGTTGGCTAACACCTTAGATTTTCTGACTCATTCTCCTCTCCTCATCCTGCTCCCGGACTCTCATGGATGCACTCACACACACACACACACACACACACACACACACACACATGCACACACGCGCGCACAGCATGCATAAGGACAAACTATTTCCTCTAAGTCTCCTGATTATACATGGCTAACCAAACTCGGTTGAGTGGGAGGGGCACATTAATTTCCTTTTCCACTGTCAGTGGCATTTATCTTTATCTGTGGTTCAGTCACTCCTCCCGGTCCCCGTGAGCCCCACCACTTTTTGCCCTAACCAAATGCTCCGGATACTTGCTCCAGATCTTACTGTCACGCAGACTCTGAATTTGGTTACCTTTTTTTTTTTTTTTTTTTAAAAAAAAAAAGAAAAAGAAATCTCACAGGAGGACTAGGTAACGGATGGGAATAATGCTAGAGGGGGGGATGGACAAAATCTTTCCCGTGGCAGTATGAGGCACCTGATCTGCTCTAAGGCCCTGAAGCTGCTACCCAAGCCAGGACCTCCTGTTCCTTCTACTGACAGCTGCCTTGTTTAAGGGCTACATTGCAAAGTGGGAGACCATGCTACGATCTGGCTGCTTTCCGTGGTCTAGAACCTCCAAGACATTTCAGAGTCTAGTTTGTCTTTAGTCTCCCATAATCTGTGTATCTGTTCCTATCAGACTATAATAAAATGAATGTCCACAGCAGTTTTGGAAGAGAAGGAAGAAGCCTGTGAAGGAAAGGGAGCCAGAACAGAGAAGAGCGGGCCTCCTGGACTTGTTTTCTCTTGGAAAATGAATATGTACATAGAATGATGTGAGTTAGTGAATACACCACACACACACACACACACACACACACACACACAACCAATATTGTGATGCAACCCCTAAATATACTAGCGATTTGCAGAGATAAGATATATTTGAGAGACCCCTTAATTTGAAGGTCTGGGTTCAACAGCAACTTAGCTGTGCCCTGTAGAGGCCTGGAAATGCTAGCCCACCATACCTCAGGGGAAGTTTTTTTGTGTGGTGTTAGACCATGTATCCATGTGTCTGACTGCTGCAGTATGCATTCCTAGAACAACAACAACAACAACAAAATCTCTCAGGGAAACTGAATTCAGAATTCTGCCACTAACATCTCCCCATAAACTAAAAGCTTGCAAAGCTTTAACAGAAAAGAGCCTGTCTAACTTTAGGAATGAATTTATTACTAAATGAGTTTAAGTCACAAAAGGAATTTCCCCTAATATTTAGGCTATTGTTGGTCTTGACTTTGTTTGGATTTAATTAGCGTTTTTAATTGGTTTGATCAAATGCTGAATTTGAGTTCAAAGACACATTTCCCCAGAGGGTGTGAGCTGGAGGAGCTGAGTAAAGAATGGGAAGTCAGAGATCTGAGTTTTGTAGAGCGGTGTTCTCCAGTCTTCCCTGGCAAGCCGTGTGTGAGGAGAACCTTTCTGGTCTTGCTATTTTTGTACAAGATTGAGTGATTCCCTGTTTCTATTTTGTATCTTTTTATTTGTTCAGTTCATTTCTTCCCTCTTTGTCTTTTTGTTTCATTTGCTCATTTCTTACTAAATAATTCATGCTTCCTTTTGTTTATTTGTTTCAATTACATTTATTTATTCCTGCTCTGGCAAAGGAGGCCCACATGCTACTCTGTGTGTGTGTGTGTGTGTGTGTGTGTCTGTCTGTCTGTCTGTCTGTCTGTCTGTCTAGCTCAGGAGACAACTTGGGGGATCAAATTTTGATGACCAGACTTTTACTAGCCCTGCGGCAACATTTTCAAAGAAAGGACGTACACCCATTACAAGGGACAAATTTGGAATTACATCCTTGGACTCAGGGACTCAGTCTGGTCCTCCAGTCAAGTCATACATTGTGAAGTGGAGATCATTAATGCTGTTCAGGGAGTTAGTGACCAGGTAGGTGACTTCAGGCCTTCACCAATGGAACTTCTCCATGGTCCATCAATACTGCTTCCCTTACAGGCACCTGGATGCTTGTTCAGTGAGCTCCTTTGTACAAGAGCAGGCAAGGATTTTAGCCTCAGGTAACCTGGGGGCCATGCATGACCCTCTGACATTTAACAGCCCCGTAACATCAGGTGAATTCATCCTCGGTTGTCTCGTTGGTAATGCCTGCAGTGAGCATTGGTTCCGCAGAGCACAGAGAATAGCCTTAATATGTCCCCCAAAGTTCTTAGACAGGGGAGGTGTTTTACAGACGCTTGCTGGTTGATGTATTAGAAAAGGCATTTTTAATATACACCCATAAATTTCTCTCTTACTCTCTCTGCTTTCTTCTGTATCCTGCAGAAGTGTTTACCATTGCTGACTCTGAGTGGAGGTTTTCTGTAGTCAGGGAAATAGCACTCGTTACCAGCTTAAAGTAATAATCAGGAGACAGCGCAGAGAAACAACGAGCAGAAGTTGTTATTCTCTTTGAGAATGACTCTTTCATCATTTCAGCTCAGTCTTTCTAGGTTTCGATGTCAACTTTGTAGAAAGACAAAAAACAAACCCAGCTGGTCTAAGTCATTTCTTGCTGACTGAAGTCTAACTAATGTGTGACTTGAGACCACACTGGCTTGGGAACAGTGGCTGCAGCAACTGTGTGGCACTGACTAGAGAGGCAAAAAAATGGGCTGGAGAGATGGCTTAGTGGTTAAGAGCACTAACTACTCTTCCAAAGATCCTGAGTTCAAATCCCAGCAACCACATGGTGGCTCACAATCACCTGTAATTAGATCTGACGCCCTCTTCTAGAATGTCTCAAGACAGCAACAGTATACTATAAATAAATAAATAAATAAATAAATAAATAAATCTTTAAAAGGGGGGGGGGATAAATAGCTGAGAATCATCTTGCATGACAGCCTTCCAGTCTACAGTCATCACTAAACTGACCAGAATAAATGGTTGAGCCTCTGGGACTGTGGTGTGTAAACTGCTCCTCTATTAGAGCTTCCAGGGCCAGGACACAGAGCCACACTCCAGGCTGATGTGAAGAGGGAGGAGCCAGGTGGCATGCTGAAGTTATGCCCTTTTATTAAAAAATAATGAATCCATCTCATCCTTGGTTTGTTGTTGGGGTTTCTACAAATGGGAGGCAAGAAGAAGATCCAATTCAACATGACTCCATAGACACTGTTGGCTCAAACTTTCAGAGTCTGACACTGGGCAGTTTATTTTAGACACAGTGCATATGGTACACCTTTGGGGGGAAAAAGTTTTCTGGTGACAATTATCACAATAAAGCTTAGGGTGGCATGACTAGGTCAAAACTCATTTGCAAAGCACATGTGACCTCTTCCATAAGGATAGACCCTGAAGCTTGAGGGCCTACAGGAGGATCTGGTGTGGTCTCGGCCATCACAGAATCATCAAGCTACCGAGTACATGTGGCATCTAAGGATGAGTTCTAATGAAACAGTGCTCAAAATGAAGGTCTCGGGAGGGAGAGTGTGGGGCATGTGCATGTGGCCTGGCCCTCCAGAGAGTACAGGTCAGCAGGCTATTAACTACGACCGCTCTCAGCCTTCTGGGTGAAAGACAGGTGTACAACTCTGTTGAGGAGCCAACCCTGCGTGATTAACGCTCCTGATTTCCCTGGTACTTATCTGTAAGCAAAAGGACAGGCTGAGATAGTTATTTCTGTTTCCAGCACAGCCTTAAGAGGTAAACAGCCAACATTCATAGTTCTTGGTTTTCAAGATTACTAAATGACCTAACTTGTCTTCTGTGGCTGTGAGACACGTCATGACCAGAAGTCCCCTGGGCATGGGAGGGCTTATTTAAGCTTACATCTTACAGGCCATCATGAAGGGAGGTCAGGTTAGGAATTTGAGGTAGAAATTTGCAGGCAGGAACTGAAGCAGAAGCCATGGAGGAGCACCGCATACTGGCTTGCTCAGCCTGCGTTCTTATAGAACCTAAACCGCCTGCTAAGATGTGGCACCACCCACAGTGGATGGTGCCTTCCACATGAGCCATTAATCAGGAAAATGTTCGCAGAGACCAGTCTGATGGAGGCATTTTTCTCCATCGAGGTCTCTCTTCCCAGTGGCCTTCACTTGTGTCAAGTTGACAAAGAATAACCAGCATACTAGGGAAAGATGGACAGCATGTAGCTCCTATGAGGTCCACAGTACTTGTGGTCCATAGACCGTGAGTGCCCTGATGTCCAAATCTTACAATGTCCAGAATGTTAGGTAGCATGGCAAAAGGAAATTAACTTTGTAGATGGGATTTGCAAGATGGCTCTGTGGGTCAGGGCACTTGATTCTAAGCCTGGTGAGCGGTGCTTGGTCCCCTCAACCCACATGGTAAAAGGAGAGAACTGACCACTGTAAATTGTCCTCTGACCTCCATGTGTGGTCCATGGCATGCACACACACACACACACACAGAAATGCACACTAGATAACAACAACAACAGCAACAACAACAACACATACATATTGTAGGTGGAATTAAAGTTGATAATTACTTGAATTTAAATTTCCCCCACTTAAGAATTACCTGGAACTGGAGAGATGGCTCAGCAATAAAGAGCACTCACTGGTTGCTGCTTTTCTAGAGGACACAGATTTTGGCTCCCAGAACCCATCTGGCAGCTTATAATGATCCATTACGCCAGTTCCAGAGGAGCCTTGTGCCCTTTTCTGGACTCCACAGGCACCAAGCATGAAGGTGGTGCACAAATGTGCATGCATGAAGACAAAACACTCATACACATTAAATAGAGGACAGGTAGTTATATAGGTAGATAGGAAGGAAGGAAGATATATAGTTAGGATAGCTATATAAGTAGGATGATAGATAGATGGATAGACAGACAGGCAGATGATAAATAGGTAAGTAGATGATAGATAGATAGATAGATAGATAGATAGATATGGTTGTATCCAAATCTATCTGGATAGATAAGTAGATAGATACATACATAGATAGATAGGGAAGGTTTTAAAGATTCTAGATGATCCAGGTGGGCCCAGTATAAACCCAGTGGGAGATAGGGTTGAAGAGTCTCTGAAGGACACAGAAACCAAAGCAGGTTGGGTCTAAGAACTTCTGCTTTCCACTGCTGGTTGTAAAGACATACGGAAAAGGAAACCAGCAATCAATTCTAGAAATTAGAAAAGGCCAGGAAAAGACATGGAGAAAGCCCTTGATTTTCTATTTTTGACCTCTGATCCCAAGAGGACTACAGGAAGCGGCAGCTTATATTGAGTTAAGTCCTTAAGTTCGTCACATTTTTATTTATCCATTCACTTATTTTGCTGCGGCAGCAATAGGAAGCTAGCAAAGCATTTAACGACGAAAAGTTAAAATTGGTGAAATAAATTTTACCTCCTCTTTCTATTTTAAGAGAAGCTTTTTAACTGAAGTGACCAAGCAGAAGAAAGCAATAGGCAAGAGCAGGGCTGCTGTGTGTGATGGCGCAGTTTGCTCACTTCCGGTCTTTACCGGATGTGCTCCTTACTCCAGAAGGGTTCTTCCCTGCTCCGTGTTGCCTGCCTTTCCCTTTCATCTTGCTCGCTGAGATTCCCTTTCTCTTGTTCACCTTTAACTGTCCACTTGACAGCCTAGATCAGATTAGCCTGTGGTCGTGTCTATGCAGTATCCATCCTACCTGTTGCTCGATGTTAGAGGGTCCATCCCACTGTTGTGGCACCATCCCTAGGCAGCTGGTGCTGAACTGCATAAGAAAGCTGGCTGAGTAAAGGCGTTCAAGAGAGCTAGCAAGCAGCATCCTCTATGGTTCTTGTATTTGTTTGTCTGTAAACTGAGTTCTTCAGTAGGAAGTCGTGCTTCATGGGATACCAAGATGGCCGCCCTCAAGTTTCTGCCTTGACTTCCTTCGAAGATGGACTGCCACCATGCATTGTAAGCCAAACAACCCCCTTTCTTCCTTAAGGTGCTTTTAGTCTGTAATTTTTTTCACAGTGACAGCAATGAAACTAGGACACTCCTCTTCCTCATCGTTCCTCTTCCTCATCGTTCCTCTTCCACTTCCCTACCTGCTTTCTTTACGGTTCTTTCCCCTCCCTCCTCTCTGAGAGGTGCTTTATTTAGCTCAAGAAAATAGGCACTCCTGCCTGCTTCCTTCCTTCCTCAATACACCATTGTATCTGGGATGGAAGAACGCTATGCTTCTCAATGTCCTGTGTACCCAGAAGCCACTGGGAACCTAGTGGAGTTAAGAACGCTGGCTGGTGGTCAGCAAGTCCACACTTCTATTATGCACCAGGCAGGAAGGGCATGGCTGAGCCCTAAACCGGGTGGAATCCTGTTTGGTTCTGAGTCAGTGCTGAGAGTACAGAGGAGTTAAAGGAAAGAAGGCCTTCTCAGGGAGATGTAAGCACAGCCTTTTACAACAAAGACCTCCCTGCATCATGATCCTTGATGTTCTTGCTTGTACAAACTGCTTTATTTTTATGGTATATATCAGTATATGAATCTTACTCAGAGTGAGTCAGGTGTTAAATAACTTTTGCAGGAAGGAATGCCCAGGAAGCTCATTGGCTGAACAGTCAGAACCTACCCACATACTTCATCAACATGGAGAACTCAAGGCTTTTATGTGACATGACCAGTCACCATGGTTCTCCCTGAGATGTCATGTTTCCATGTTCCAGGACAGCTAGAGTTTGGCAGGGAGCTGGTTCCAGCACCTGCCGTTCTCAATTCAGAGATTCCCCTGGGGGGCTTTGAACCTGCTTCAAACATACCAGTTCTTCTGTCTGGCAGCACAATCCACTTGCCCCACAAACTACTGGTCAGCAAAGAGAGTACATGGGAAAAGGTCAGAAAACATGACGCCAGCCTGAGAAAGGTCGTGAGAGGGGCCACTCCATCAGCTTGGCCTAGTTACCACCACTTTCCTTAAAGAAGTTTCTCCAGTGTCTGCATCCATCTTAGTTAGGGCTTAACTGCTGTGAACAGACACCATGACCAAGGCAACTCTTATAAGAACAACATTTAATTGGGGCTGGCTTACAGGTTCAGAGGTTCAGTTCATAATCATTAAGGTAGGAGCATGGCAGCATCCAGGCAGGCATGGTACAGGAGGGAGCTGAGAGTTCTACATCTTCATCTGAAGGCTGCTAGCAGAATACTGGCTTCCAAGCTGTTAGGATGGGGGTCTTAAAGCCCACACCCACAGTGACACATCTACTCCAACAAGGCCACACCTCCTAATAGTGCCACTCCCTGGGCCAAGCATATACAAAGCATCTCACCAGGTGACCTGGCTAAGGCCAGTTACCAATGTTAATTTCCTTGCTTAAACCCTTGGATCAAAATATGATTGGTCAATGCAACAGCCTACTCTAATCCCCCTTGCTTTGTGGTTCCACCCTATAAAAATATTGTATAGTCTCCCTTCCAGACCCCAAACTGGCCACCTCCTTGCTTGAGCAGAAAATAAAGCTTTCATTTTTAAGCTTCTGGTGAGTTTTCTCGGCTTTCACCCTGAACCCAACAACGTACATACAGAACTTCCCTTGTGTAGTGGGCAAGCACAGGCAGGTAGTACGTCGAGCAGCTTGACCAGTGGGATCTGCTGTCTGCTGTAACACAAGCTGCTATGTCCTTGGCAGAACATATAAGCTATGTACTGAATGCAGGGCTGCTCATCCAAGACACGAAGAAGTCTTATTCTTCCTTTTGAAGGTGAGCCCGTGACTCTGTGTGTCTCCAGAAAGCACAATGGTGTCTTCCTTTAGACTCAGGTAGGTATTTTCGGAGCAGGAGGAAAAAACACTCCCTGGTTTCAAGTTTTCCCTCAGTCCTTGCAGAGATCCCGGTATGCAAAGCAGTCCTTGATACTCTTTCAATCTGTTACCACAGTTTTTTCAGATGACTTTGTAGCTGAACTAAATCTTTTAGAAGGCAGGCCTGCCATCTCTAACAGCCTATCATGCTCTGGGCATTCTCTTCACCAGGGGAGGAAGAGGGTGGAGGGATTTTAAATATCCAACTGTAACTATTATTGCCTTGGCTGTTTAGACGGTTCCTTGGCTCTCCCGCCTCCGTCTTGCTGGTGAACATTTGCTGGAGAGCAACAAAACAACACCTACAGCCACTTCTGCCCACTTCTGCCCCTTCCTGTCCACCTGAGTTATCTGCCTGAGTTTTAATTTTGTCAAATTAAAGAGGCTAGAATCGCCTAGGAGATAAAGCTTCCAAACAGCCCTGGGGAATTTTCTAGGTGAGGTTAATTGAGATGAGAAGACCTTACCCTAGCTGTGGATGGCGTCATCCCATGGGATGGGGGCCTGGACTAAGCAGGGAGTATAAAGCAGGCTAAGCATCAGCGTTATCATTCTCTGCATCCTGAGTGAGGATGAAATGCAGTGGTCACCTCTCTCTTCCACCACCGAGCCTCCCCCTATGCGCACCCTCAAAACTGTGAGCCAAAATAAACCGTCTTCCCTAAGTAGCCTTTGTCAAGTATCTGCCATAGCAACAAGGACATTGACATGTTTACAGCACTCTGCACTTCCCCCTTCTGGGGGTCATTGTTGCAGGAAATAATAAAAAATTATTCTGCCAACTCTCCTGCCCCACCGGGCCACATTCCCACTCCAGTACCAGCACTGGCGGGCCATAACAGTATGTCCCTGCGGGGTCCCACTTGGCGTGTTCTCACCACCAAGTTACTCTCTCCCAACTAGCCCCGTTCTTCCTCTACGTGGGGAGCCACGTAGTCCGCAGTCTCACATTCCAGTAACTAAATGGGAATACCAACCTTGGGGTTGCATCTCACAACGCCCAGTACCCCGTAGAATCATGACCCTTAAAGCTTAATTAACCAATCAGATTTATGTATCAAGAACATCACAATTTACAAGATGCCAATATGATAATTTCAGAGCCAATTGATAATGATAAAAGCTTTATCCCAATGTTTCTAACCTTGTGAAATCATAGCTACTTGTGGCCGGTAAATGCCACGCAGGTACAGGTCAGAAGCCATCTTGGTTCTTCTCCCTACCCTCTGGGAGGCTCACTCTCTCTGCAACTCTTAGCTCCGCCTATCTTTTCCCTGTCCAATCACAGACTTCCTCTGCACTAACTGGACAGGGAAAATCCTGCGACAGGTCATGGCACTGAAATATAGTTAAGTGAGTATGTACCCATCCCACTAATCCCTGAGACGCTTCTGTGCCTGTCTTATGCTAATTTGGTTGTAGACCCTGGCCTCGGTGCTGGGTGCTAGAGAAGTGAAAGCCATATGTCTTAGGATATACGCTGTGATGAAACACCATGACCAAAACAATTTGGGGAGGAAAGGGTTTATTTTGCTTATGGTTCCAAATCCCTGCTCATCATCAAAGGAAGTCAGGACAGGAACTCAATCTGAGTGGGAACCTGGAGGCAGAAGCTGATGCAGAGGTCATGGAGGGGTGCCGATAACTGGCTTGCTCAGCCTGCTTTCTTATTGAACCCAGGACACCAGCCGAGGGATGTCACTACGCACAATGGGCCAGGCACTTTCCCATTGAGCTCCAAAAAATGCCTTACAGCCGGATCTCATGGAGGCCTTTCCTTCACTGAGGCTCCCTCCTTAGAGATGACTCTTGTTTGTGCCAAGTTGACATAAAACTAACCAGGACACCACTCTACTACACAAGAACTTACGGTATGTCTCACTATTATTCAGTTCAGGCCTAGACTCCACCAAGGAACTTCCCATGTGTAAAACGGAATGCCTTAATCATAAATCAACAGAAGAAAGGGCAGCTAGTGGAGGCGAATCATACACATGTAAACCAAGTAGACACAGCAATGACGTCATTCATTATTAACTCTTAGGTCACTTTTCACTGCCTGGTAGAGGCTGTCTATGCGTTAAAATGTCCCCTCTGGAGAATCAAGGGATTGTTTCCAGGCTGTCGTTCCAGGACAGGAAGTCAAGTCTGGAGCTGGAAGAAGCAGGGTACACTTCAAAGAAGGAAAGCAATGTTCATGCCAACAGGAGGGCGTTGGTCCTGAGAGTGCTGTCCTACATGAAGTGTCCCTGGAGAGGTCTCAGATGGGCACTGCTGTAGTAAACCCAACACCACAAGCCCAATTTTGTCACAGCATAATGACTTGAGGAACTTTTGGGATAACGAACTTATAGTGGACCCTAGAAAATTAAGGGTCGTGGCTCAAAAGAATTGAAGCCAGCAAGGATGGAGTATCCATAACCCATTCTCTGGTCCTTTTGCTGTCTCTAAGAAAAGAGGGGATCCAGGCTGGGCCACTCTGGGGCTGTGCCAATGCTGTGGTACTGTTATCGTGTCTCAAGTCACGATCCAGGCTCTCCTGAGCTCTTGGCCAACTCACTGCCATGTGGTCCTCTTTAAGGATGGGTAAGAGGCCAGCTTGGTTTATCAGGTCAAGCAAACAAGACAAGAGAAGTATGGCAGGGAGAAGATGCTGGCAAGATGGAAGGGAAAGTCTGTTGTAGTTTACCTGATCTCTCCCAGGCTGCTCATCACTCCCCGGATTCTGACTCTTCAGCTAAGTGACTATGTCTAGGCCATGTTCAGAGGGAGTTAATTCAAGGGAGTGGGTCTTGTAAATGAGATGTAAATGAGATGTAAATGAGACAAATCCCAGGGGATTGCTGCAGAATCTCTGTTAGGAGCAGGTGTGGCGGCAGTCCTAAAGGCGCCAGGGACTGTAGCTAAGTCGTATGACTTGCACCTGACTTCCTCATATAAGACACAAACATCTTGAGTGCTGCGCAGGTGTACCAGGATACAGGTGAATCCAATTTGATGGAGATATGCCCCTGCTGCCCTGATTAGCTGAAGCCTCGTGACTGGTGAGGGGGTGTGGCCTGTGGTGCGTGGATGAGAGACCGTATAAAAAGAGTGAGAGGCCCAGGGTTCGGGGGAGATATAAAAACAAGGGAGATATATGGAGAAAGAAGAAACAGGACTGAATAAATGTGTGCAGAAGGATCCTGTAGCAGCGTCGTTCTTCCTGGCCTGTTGAGCGCGCGCAGCAAATCTCTGCATGGAGCAAGAAGGTTCTAAGTGTCCATGTTACCCTTTTGTGTGGGGGGCCCAAATGCCAGCATTCTTCAAATTAAACTGTAAGAGCCCTCCTTGTTTTGGATCACCCTTGCAGTAACGATCACCCAGACAGTGGCCCATGATGTGCTCTATGCCTGAGTCATGTTCCTGTTGGGCTCGGTGATGCACACATGCAATTCCAGTCAAGACCCAAGTCCTAGTCTTACCTAGGATACAGAGTGAGACCCTATCTCAAAGAAAAACCAAACTTGGTGGCTGAAGGCATAGCTCATCAGCTAAGAGCATTGGCTGCTCAGGCACAGGACTTGGTTTGGTTCTCAGCACCACATGGTAGCCCACAATCATCTGTAACCCTGATTACTGGGACCCAATGCATTCTTCCATCCCCTGAGGGCACCAGCCATGCACACAGTACACATACATACATAGATGCATGCAAAAGCTCATATGCTTAACGTAAAAAATGAGTAAATCTTTAAAACAAAGCAAAAGCAAGGCTCATATCCCTCCTGGAATCCCTATCCTTCCTCTTCCACCCCCGCCCCTCCCCCCTCCCGCCCTCCCCACTGCTCACTAGGAGACTCCTTCCCTGCAGCTGCTTGATGAGATGGATCTAATGTTGCTAGGACAGTGATGTTTGCCCCATGACAGAGTCTGGTTATCTGAGGTTCTGGCAAAGCTTGCGGTAACAGGGAAAATGGCTGCCTACTCCCCTCCCCCAGCTTTTGCACATCCAGTCTGACCTTTTTGTTTGTTTGTTTGTTTGTTCCTTCTCTACTTTCAGTTGCCTGCATCCAATCCTTCTTGCCTCTCCCTGCATCTATCCCTTCTTTAAGGTTTCTTTCCCACGTGTGACGAGCATATCCAGCCTCCCTCATCTCCCTCATCCCCTCCTCCCATCCTCCATGCCCAGTGCAGTAGTCAGTAGGAGGGGTACACATGTCCTGCTGATCCTTGCAGACTCTTAGACACTCTCTCCTCTGATTCTCCACCGCACTCTCCTGACTCCCATCGCTGTCCTGATCAGGAGAGCATCTCACATCCAGGTGCTCCTTTCCCCAGACTTCTCCACAGTCACTGAAATATATGAAAGAACTTCTGTAGCCTTTGCAGGTGAATAACTAAGAGGGCAGCAGCTGTGGGGATCAACCAGAACTGCTATTGACAAGCACAGCGTGGGCCCCGTGGCAAGCCCCTGGGCTATCTGCCCGCCCTTGATTCGCAGACACTGTAGTTCCTCCAAGAAAAGCTTTGCAAAGGCTCAAGTGCAAAGCTGGCAGCGGGGCTGCTGACTTACGGCAGCCCTAGAGGGAAGGCAGCCCATGCAACATAGGACAAGAGTATGAGAATCGGGGATGTAATGGGCTAGATTCCCGAGGTGTGTGTTCTGTGCAAGAGAATAAATAACATTGCATCTTTACAGAGCAAATTAGAGCTGCCACAGAGACAAGGCCCCTGGGACTGCGTGAAGACAAAAGAGCTGTTTTTGGTTGCTCTTTAACCAAGCTGGCAGTCAGCTGTGCAGGAGTTCAGAGGGCGGCGGCGGCGGAGGAGGTAGAAAGGCTAAGGATGAAATGAAGAAAGGAAATCATCCTTCAAGCAGCCTGGGAAGGGGCTAGCTACCTGGTGAGCGAAGGTAACAGACAGACTGAATTGAGTTTTGTCGTGATGACAGCTGAGTCTCCTGCAGGGTCCAGAGAGCAACAGGGCAGAAAAAGACAAGGGGCAGCGCTAGACCGTGGAGCCAGATCCAGGGAGGCTGCTGCAGAGCTGGCAGCCTGTCTTTAGGGAGAAGCGCGGCCGGCTCGGAGAGGGGGTTAAGCTGGAGTGCAGGGGAGGCCACAGTCCTCAGCCACAGTGGTGGCTGAGGATGATCTACAATTCAAAGGGATAATAGGATTCTCAAAGTTTGCTTCTCTCTCATTTATGACTTGAGCTTGCCAGGTAGTCAGCGTTAAATTTGCTTAAAGAAACAAGTAGGAGGTTCCATTACTTTCTTAAGAAAAGTGGAGAAGACTTCTGAATGCACCTTTACCGGGAGGGGTTGAGAGATGAGACCCTCATAGTTGGCCAGCCTGGGACACTACCATCTTTGTATCTCCTCCCCTCCCCTCTCTACCCCTTTCCCTTTCTTCTCCTCCCTTCTTTCTTCTCCTCCCCTCCCCTTCCCTCCCCTCCCCTCCCCTCCTCCCCTCCCCTTCCCTCCTCTCCTCTCATCCTCTCTTCTTCCCTTTCCTCTCCTCTCCACCCCCATCTACTTCCCTTCCTTTCCCTCCTCTCCTCTCCTCTCTTCTCTTCTCCTCCCTTCCCCTCCCTTCCCCTCCATGCTCAAGTTCCGCCCCTGCTTCGTTCTCTGTCCATGTCCACACATTGCTCAGGAAGCCGTACAGTGACCTACAGACGGGGAAGCCTTTGCTGGGTCTTACACACATCTACATGCTGCATTATTTATTTCTACCTCACGTGGCGGACATTTAGGGCACTGGACATAGGGCATCTGTGCCATTTGCACATACTGAGTCTGGTGATCCAAAGAGGCCCTTGTTTCTCACTCCAAGTCCAGCTTTTTGTTCTGGGAGGATAACCCCGGAGCCTTCTGCCCCACTTTGCTTTTATCCTACGGCTAAATGGGTCACCTTCGTTTCCACTCCAATGGCATTTGATGAGACCAGTCATCACTGACAGGCAATGCCTCCCCCCTACTGAGCCCATCCCACCAGCAAGATTGCTGCTCTTGCCCACCTTGAGGAGTGGCAGGACAATTACTGATGATGGCCTTCGAGACCCGCTTCAAAGCTTCAGGAACCTGGCAATGAATGAAACACACAACCTTCTGACTCGACGGCGTTTAAGGCAACCAACCACTCATCGGTTCCGACAGCTAAAGAAATTGGAACTCAGCGGCTCCCAGTCCATTTTTTTTCCTTCTGGTTAGCACTATAAATAAAGGAAACGATTGTGATTGTGCCGCTGGCTATGTGACGCCTCCCCCAGTCAACCAAGTCCTCTCTCTGGCTTTGCTTCGGCTCCCCTGAGCAACAATGTTAAGGATTTGGATGCTGCCTAGTGCTGTGTATCTACATTGGGATCCTACATACAAGCAAGCACAATCAATAAATAATTGGGGGTATATTTAGATTACATATCCACCTCTACCAAATTTGTAATGCATTCACATGAAAATATTTTCCAATAAACACAACACCCCCTACCCTCAAATATTCTTCTATCGTCATATTCACCAGGCTGAGTTGCATCACTCCATAGTGACATTTAAATGACAATTACTGCAGTGACACAAAGTAATGACCTTGTGAAGGGTGGTGTATTGGTGTGCTCATCCAGTAACTTCCAGATTCCACAAATGCTAGTTACGATGTCTGACGAGAAATCAAAAAGCAAGAAATATTTTTTTTTCAGATAAAATTGTGAAAGAAAACACATTTAACTTGTCTCCTGGTTCTTTTCTAAGCCATGTGCTAGGGTTTTCCACCCATGTGCAATCATTACAAAAAAAAAAAAAAAAAAAAAAAGCGCCCACCCTCCTTCCTCTCTGGCAAGCCTTGGTGTCTTTGGTCTGTATAAACACGAAGTGAGAATCAATCCCAGACAAGGCAAAGATGCTGCAGCCTGTTTCTCAAGTCTGATCCAGTCAGCGTGCTAGCACATTCCGGTCCAACTCCCGGGCTTCTTAGAGCAACCCCATTATTTCTTCCATTTCACACGAGCTAGACCCCTGCGATTCTCAGAGGACTCGCCAGTGAGCCTGTTACCAACTCGATTCCTTTGATTCAGCCAAGAGGCTGCTTCCTGGCCCAAACCTAAATTAACAAGGCCAATCAGAAATGCACAAGGCCTGGGTGGCCAATCAGTTTTCTCCAGGTTTTTGTTATCTTCCCTGTGGTCAGATAAATCAAGTTAAATCTATGACACCTATGACCATTAATTAGAGGGGCCCGTTGGGTGCATTTCTCTCTCCCGGGGACATGGCAGAACAGGGTGATTCCTAGCGACTGCTCTCACTCCTTCCCCCCACCATTCCCCCAGGATGTCACAGAAAGTGGGTGTGGGGTTGACCCTGAGCATTCGTTCGTACAGAACGCTGGGCTGGATTCATGCAATGTCCCCAGACTCACGGCTTTCATCTTGGCTGCCCCCAGCTGTTGACAGGCGCTGCCCAGAGATACCCTGATCCACCAGGTGCAAGGACTCCATCTGCGCGCCTTCGCCAGACTATTTACAGCCCAGGTTAGGCCGGTGATTGCTGAAACGGAAAACTCATTTTTCAGCCTGGCTTTTATTTACACTCTTATTAAGAAACCTTTCGCTCACGGTGGAATGCCTTCGAGGTGTATCGGCCAGGGGCTGGTGCGGGAGCTCAGGGGACAGAGGCGGGACACACCCTGGACAAAGGCAAGGGAAACCAGGGCACCCGTTCAGCACTGGGCAGGGCACGGCTGCGGGGTTGTCACCACTCTGGGAAAGGTCAGTGGTTGGGGACAGCGCTCCGCACGGGTAGCTGGTGGTTTGCTTCCATTCCCCACCCCCAGTCCCCATGCCTGGCCATATTCTCTGTAAATACTCCCGAAGAACGACATAGAGTGGTATACTTTAGGTAATCTAAACCTAGAGAGCACTCAGGCCCTCCTCACGGAGGTTTAGGTCTCTGGGTGCACATCTCATTGAGGGGGAGACCAGAGCTGGCTTCCCTTGGCTCTGTCTCCCAAATTGATCAGGGCTGCCTGGGCCTGCAGGCTCTGGAAGCCTCCTGCAATCCAGGATATCTGGGGCCTCTGGTTGTGCACACTCATGCCTGCCAACTCCCCCCACCCCCACCCCCACCCCCGGCTCCCGCAATGAATATGGATCCGTCCCCACCCGTGTTCTGTACTCTCATCACACGTGAGTTTAGTTGTGTTTATTTTGGGACAAAGGAAACCGGAAATCTCGCCGCAGTGGAAGCACGGAAGGGTTCCCATGTTCCCACACGTTCCCACACGTTCCCACTGGGAGTTGGTCATCGCTCCAGTGAGTCCTCTTCTTCTTTCCAGTTACGCAAATCTCTTGGACGAGTGGCTTCTACATCAGGGGGGCCTGTCGGGTGCATTTCTCCCTCCCAAGGACATCACGGAACAGGGTGATTCCTAGAGACTGCTCCTGTCCCCACCATGTCACAGATAATGGGGGCAGGGATCTCAGAGCATTTGGTTTTACCGAATGCTGGGCTGGGCTCGTGCAGCGAGCATACGAGCATACGAGCATACGTAGGAAAACACGTTTCATCTACTTTCCTCTAACAGGGTCTCTGCTCGACTTAATGTAATTTACATCCCTGCACCTCCATTCTGTCCTGCTGAGCCAGTGAGGCTCCTTCTTCCTAAAAGAGAATCCACCTCGATTCCCCTCCGAATTCCAGCTCAGAGGGGCGCTGTTAAAGGCTGGTTTGTGTCCGCCAAAACTACTGTAACCGACATCTGAGAATATGATTGTATTTGGAGACTGGGTCTAGAAAAACAGTTATTACTGGCATGGTAGCTGTACTGGCTAGTTTTGTGTCAACTTGACACAGGCTGGAGATGTCACAGAGAAAGGAGTTTCAGTTGGGGAAGTGCCTCCAGGAGATCCAGCTGCAAGGCATTTTCTCAATTAGTGATGGGAGGGGGGAGACCCCCTTGTGGGTGGTGCCATTTCTGGGCTGGTAGTCTTGGTTCTGTAAGAGAGCAGGCTGAGCAAGCCGGGGGAAGCAAGCCAGTAAAGAACATCCCTCCATGGCCTCTGCATCAGCTCCTGCTTCCTGACCTGCTTGAGTTCCAGTCCTGACTTCCTTTAATGATGAACAGCAATGTGGAAGTGTAAGCTGAATAAACCCTTTCCTCCCCCACCTTGCTTCTTGGTCATGATGTTTGTCCAGGAATAGAAACCCTGACTAAGATAGTAGCCTATACCAATGATCCCAGCACTCAGGAGAGAGGCAGGCTCTGAGTTCAAGGCCAGCCAGAGCTACCCATGGAGACCCTGTCTCCAAAACAAAACACAAAAATAAACAAACAAACAAAACCCAAAACATAACAAACAGACAGCAGCAGCAACAAACCAGGCAAATAAATAAATAAATAAATATGATTGAATAACACCATAGGGGTGGGCCCTAACCTGACCGAGGCCCTTATATAAAAGGAAACAACAGCAAAGACACTAGAGGGACAGTTATAACGTGCTTGCCTTCCAAATGTGAAGACTTGAGTTCAATCCCAGAATCCACATTACAGTTAAAAAGAACAGTAACAACAAAGTAGAGTGGGGGGGGAAGAAAGGGGGAAAGTAGGGAGAGGGGGAGGGGGAGGGGGGAGGGGGAAGGGGAGGGGGAGAGGGAGAGAGAGAGAGAGAGGCTGGGCATGGTATTTATTGCAAGTCCAGCATGGGGGGGGGGGGGGGAGGAGCAGGCATTCTTGCCTACTCAGCAATTTCCAGGCCAATGGGAGACCCAGGCTCAAAAACCACATAGAATGGTTTGTGTGGAGCATCACCAAGGCTGTTCTCTAGCTTTCACGTGCACAGTCATGCATTCTTGCACATCCGTGTGAACACATACACGCAGGGGCAGGGGGAGACGAAGAGAGTGACTGGGACACCCCAAGAGACTGAGGGAGGACTGAGCCAAACTTGCTGCTCTCGGTGCTGCTCTGCGGAGAGTAAACTTCTGTAGTGTGAGGCGGTCAGAATGTGGAGCACTGCTGGGGAGGGAGTAGGGGTAGCGGGGCACACATAATGCAGGCGCCTGAGCGTTGCTTTGCCCCCTTCCCTCTTCCACAGCTTAGAAGCTCCCCATAAGTGGCACTGGCCTAGCAAAATGTCACTTTTTGTTACGTTGTACATGATCTTGTTCTGTGAGGCAAGACTTGCCACACAGACACATCTGTTCATAGAGCTTTATTTAACCCTCGGTTTCACCCTTCTGTGGTCTCCAGATAAAATACGGGATACCCATTAAACTTGACTTTGAGGTAAACAGCAAATAGATTCTTAGTATAAGCTTGTTCCAAAATATATATACTGAAAAAAATTGTTACTCTGTAGTTCAAATTCAGTAGGGATCAGTTTCTTTTTATTTTGTCTGCCAGATACATTTAGCATCTTGTCCTTTGTGTTTTAACACAGATGGCCTCCTGCTACAATGGCTGGAGAGCACTCACAAGGTATGGATAGACGGGTCCTTCCCTACTTTGACCTAGCCAAAGGACATATCTGCTTGTGTACTTCCTCTCTCTCTCTCTCTCTCTCTCTCTCTCTCTCTCTCTCTCTCTCTCTCTCTCTCTCTCTCTATGTCTTCATATACTCAAAGGTGGCCTCAGGCTCACACTGTAGACTTTGTGTTTCCAATCCTCTTGCTTCTGAGTGCTGGGGTTCCAAAGAGGCACCACCAGACCCAGTTTATGACTTGTTGGGGACGCAATCCATGCTTTGTAGAAGCTTGGTGTGATGGTTTGTATATGCTGGGCCCAGGAAGTGGCACTGTTGGGAGGTGTGGCCTTGTTGGAGTAGGTGTGTCACTGTGGGTGTGAGCTTTAAGATCCTCATCCTAGCTGCCTGGAAGCCAGGATTCTGCCAACAGCCTTCTGATGAAAATGTAGGACTCTCAGCTCCTCCTGCACCATGCCAGCCTAGATGCTGACATGTCCCCACCTTGATGATACTGGACTGAACCTCTGAACCTATAAGCCAGCCCCAATTAAATGTTGTCCTTATAAGAATTGCCTTGGTCATGGTGTCTGTTCACAGCAGTAAAACCCCAACTAAGACACTTGGCAAGCACTCTACAGACTGAGCTATGGCCCCAGCCCCAAGGTGATTGTCTCAAGAGCTCACAGGCGATTTTAAGGTGCATTCAGGGGCTAGAACCAACCACCATACCAAGGGACAGGCCTCCACTATTAGGAGCTGAGTGCTGACTATCTTGTCATTGGAGGTCCTTTAAGTTGAAGCACTTGGAAATTTTGTTCTGCCATGAAAAATATCAACTTATCCCTCTTCTCCTGAGCCGAGAGGCAGAGATCAAGTACATCACCAGAAACAGCTGTTAGTGTGTGAAATGGCCATCTTACCTCAGGTCAGCGGAGCCCGTAAAGATAGACGTCAAAAGCCGTAATATTGACACCACCGCTCCAGATGACTCTCCACGCTGACACCTCAGGCTCTGTAATAACTACTGCAGCTGGGCCTCCTGGTAGAAGATTTACCTTGTACAATTTCTTTTATTACAGTCCAGTGCTTAAGACTGTAGGATCTGTTTTAAGCACACTTCCAGCTCAAGAGAATTTAGACATTATTTCATTCGATCTTTCAGACTCTGAAGGTTTGTCGTTTTTATCTGTGGGTCAGCTAAACCTTACCTGTTCTTTGGTTTTTCCTGAACTGGTCACAGGAAGTAAAGGTACTGTAGCTAATGCCAGTGGGGTTTGCCTGCCATGCATTCTGCTTCAGCCAGGGCCTCATAACTTACTCTGGCACTCAGCTTTATGGTATGTGTAATGGAATTGCAGGTATAGAGGTCTGGATGAATACTGAGTGTCTACTAGAGTAAAGCCTGTACAGGGTGCAGTTCATGCCTGTAGCTCCTTACTTGTGAGGCAGGAGAATCACTTGAGCTCAGGAGATTAAAGCCAACCTTAACAATATATCATGAATATATATGTATATGATGTATATGTATATGATGTATATGCACATGTATATGATGCATATGTATATGATGTATATGTACATGATGTAGATGTATATGATATAGATGTATAAGTATATGATGTATATGTATATAGTGTATATGTATATGGTGTATATGTATATGATGTGTGTGATATAGATGTATATGTATATGGTGTATAATTATGTGATGCATATGTATATGTATATACCTCCCCAGAGTGAGAAGGAAGCAAGGTAACAGAAACACCAACCGGGGACCAAACGTTCAACTATATGAGCCTACTGGGGCCATTCTTATTCAGACCACCACATTCCACTTCCTGGCTCCTATAAGCTTGTAGCCATATCAAAAGGCTTTCAGTTCAATTTCAGAAGTCCCCATTGTCTTTCACGAGTTTCCAAGTCCAAAATATCTTCTGAGACTTAAGGCAATCTCTGAAAGGTAACCTCCTATAAAATTGAAAAGCAAATAACATACTTCTAACATACAGTGCCACAGAATATTCATCGTCATTCTGAAATAGAGGAACAGCGGGTGTGGTGAGGAAAATACTGAACCAAGACAAGGCAGAAACCTAGCAGGGCAGACATCAAATCCTGCAGTGCCATGTCTAGTGTTGGAGAGCTTCAATAGCTCTGCCCTCCTGGATTTTCTGCCTGCAACACATTTCTCTCCTTGGGCCTGGTTCTATTCTCTGTGAGCAGTTCTTCTTGTCAATTATTCCATGGCTCTGGCACCTCTAACATCTTGCAGTCATGTGCTCCACACCCCAGGGACTTCCATGCCACACTCCGGGCCTCAGTGACTCTTCATAACCCGTCTACGCCTGTATCCTGCATAACGTTAAAGCCAGGGCTTTGTGGCCAAGTTAGGCTACCAACTTGGAGTAAACCCTGGCGCCCTTGAATCACATTCATAGCATCTTTGATTTGTGGTTGATTTTGAGAAGTACACATTGTAAACTTATTCTAGTGAGGGTCAGGTCCCTCCTTAATGTTCTTATCTCTTTCTTTCTAAGCCTTGGCTCCAACAGTGGAACCTCACCCCCACCCCACCCCACCCCCATACTCCATTTTTCTCTCCAAGCTATACGTTTCACAACTCTTTCTGCCCCGTTTGCTCATTTTCATTGCGGACTTGCGTAAATGTACCCACTGACAACCATGTGAGAGAGACTCTTAGTTGTAAGCGGTGTGTTCCTGGATGGATCACACCAAGCCAGTACAGTTCTCACTTTGGAGGTCTTTATTGAAAGAGGGGAAGAAGTGAAGAAGAGAAAGAACTATGGGTCAGGGGCCTTGTCTTTTATCCAGGCTGTGGTGTAGGTAACACAGGTGATGATGTAACACACAGGTGATGCAGGTAACCAGCGCGGGGGAGTGTGCAACGGTTGCCATGGGATGATGTCATTGCTGGATTCAGAGGCTGGCTGCAAACAGCTTCTGATGCTATATTAGACAGAGACAATATTAGGCTATCTTGAGATCTCCTCTGCCAAAGAAATTGGTCTGTTATTATTATTATTATTATTATTAATTTAGCCCCAGAGAAATCGTTTGGACAAGAGCAGAAAGCAGTTGCAATCTTGGCCAAAAGATGACAAGACTGGCCTCTTCACCTGATTGTTCTCCTCTGAAACCTCTTGAGTTGGGGCCTCCACAGTCTGCATACCTCTCAGGCCTACTGTCTTGTAGGCTCCGACTAGGATGGCTCATTAAACTGTGCTGATTGTGGTTAACGGCTTCCCTCATCCAACTCTGTTTATGTGGTACTACGATTTCACCCACAGCCTCATGCTTGTTAGGCAAGCACACTACCAACCAGGCTACTCCCCTGGTGTACTGGCATGACCGTTTGTTTTTCTCATTTGGAGCGGGGCTTCTAGAATGGCAGCATACACCTCTGAAAATCCAGTCTTTCACTCAAGCAAAGAGGATACTGGCTAAAGCCATCCAGACCAACTTCTTTAGCATCCGGAACTTCATCGAAGAATCACAACGGTTCTGGGAATGTCTATCTAAGAGGGATAGCTGAATCTCTGTAGGAATGGGGGCCTGATGGCATTTTGACCTTTACAGCTTCCTTCCAGATCAGCGTCAGCCTTGAACAGCAGCAGTCACACAGTCATGGCGCCTCTGAGGACCAGCAGATGACCAGCGGCCAGAGAGGCAGGGTAGCGCTGCAGTTCTCCCCTAAGCTCTATCTATGCCCAGAGAAGTGTTAGCAACCCGGCTGTCTGGAAGTTCTACAGGTTCCTCTTCTCGGGCGTGTTTTTACTTGGTCTTTGTGCACACAGCTCTGACAGTGGGGCATTACTAAATAAATAAGCAAATAACCAGCAATGGCTGTGTAGCATCGCAGTTGAGAATGGAGAGTCTGACAAAAGCAAAGCTGCAGGGAAAGGAAGAGCCTCGGATGCTACAGTCACCCGGGCCTTGGAGAAAAGCATCAGTGAGTTACTGGAAGTTTAAATGCCTCCAAGAATGTACCAGGCAGGGCTGGTGAGATGGCTCAGTGGGTAAGAGCACCCGACTGCTCTTCCGAAGGTCCGAAGTTCAAATCCCAGCAACCACATGGTAGCTCACAGCCACCCATAATGAGATCTGATGCCCTCTTCTGGTGCGTCTGAAGACAGCTGCAGTGTACTTACATATAATAAATAAATAAATCAATAAAAAAAAAAAAAAAAAAAAAAAAAGAATGTACCAGGCAACGTTCCCAGCAAAGAGCTGAGAAGGCCCCAACCGAACATCTCTGGTTGATCGCCTGGCTCTCCATAGCCAGGGAGAGAAGGCTAAGCCAGAACCGTATGTTGCTCACCACAGCATTGAATGTGATGGAAAACTTCACACATCCAAGAAACTCGGTGAGTTCAGTACAGAATGCACGAGAGGGATTCATTCCTACTCAACCTCTTAAAAACAGTTAGAGATGACTCACCATACACGAGACACTCACAGGAAGACTAAGAACAAACTCATCAGAAACCATGGCGAGGAGGAAGCAAAGAGATGACATGTTAAAAATGCCGAAAGGAAAAAACAAAACAAAAACAAAAACCAAACAAACCCTGTTCATCAGGAACTCCATGTCCAGCAAAACTCTTTCAAAAATTGAGGAGAAGCTGGGCATGAGGGAGGCTGAGGCAGGAGAATCACAAGTTGGAGTCAAGCTAGGATCACTTAGTGAAACCTTTTACCCTCAAAAAAGAAAATGAAGACATTCTCAAACAGTTGTTGCTTTCCTTTTGGTTGTTTTGTTTTTCGAGACAGGGTTTCTCTGTGTAGCCCTGGCTGTCCTGGAACTCACTCTGTGGACCATGCTGGTTTTGAACTCAGAGATCTGCCTGCCTCTGCCTCCCAAGTGCTGAAACTAAAGGCAGGCACCACCACCGCCAGGCATGATGCATTCTTTTCTTATAGGATCTAATTTACAGGACTTTTGGAAGGATGTACAGGCTGAATGAAAAAATAGTAGATAGTGACCCAGAGCTCCATGTAGAAATAAACACCAGTGAATTAAACAGTAGGGATTATCCCACATAATTTAAACAATAACTGCATAAGATAATAACTACTCAGGTGTTGATATACATCACAGAGATACACAATTTGTATGACAACAATAACAAAGAGGTAGAAGAATGAGGGGACATACTGGAGCACTGAAGACTGGGAGAACATATTGGAGCACTGAGGAATGGGAGAACATACTGGAGCAATAAAGAATGGGAGGACATACTGGAGCACCAAATTCTCACACTAATGAAACTAACTTCCTAGCAATTCAAATTATAGTGCTTTAAGTTGAGATGTTAACTGTACCCTGCAGGCAACAAATGAGAGGAGAAACTCAAGTAAGAAAGAAACGAGAAATTTTAACAATGCAGTAAAGTTTATTTTACAAACAGGAAGTCAGTAACAGAAAAACAGAGGGGTAAAAAAGACCTAGAAAACAAACATTGAAGTGGAGAACATAAACCCATTTATATGTGAGATGCTAGAGCCTGATCCCAGGCTCTCTACACCAAACAGGCACATTAGAACCAACTCATACCGAGGACCCAGTCAATCCCGACCTAGTCAGTAATTACATTAAACTTACTTGGACTAAACAGTCTAACTAAATGGCAGAGTCTGGGCTGGAAAGCTGGCTCAGCATCAAGAGCTTTTTGGTTCCCAGCACCTACACGGCAGCTCACAACCATCCATAACTCTAGTTCTCCGGGGTGTGATGCCCCCTTCTAACCTCTGCAGGCACCAGACACAGTGTGGTGCACATTTACACATGCAGGCAAAGCATACACACACATAAAATAAAAATAAGTATAAAAAATTTCAAGATAGAGATTGGCATTATGAATTTAGAAACACCATACAATTAACATTTCCTCACAAGTCAAACTTAGAAAAAACAAAAAACAAGTGAGCTTGAAATGAAAAAGAAATGGGACAAGACAGGACAAGGAGACTCAAGCAGGGGCAGCTGTATAGACGTGGGATGAAATAGCCTTTAGGCAAAAACATGTTATTGGAAACAAAGGACATTTTACAGGGATGAGAGACCAGTCCATGAGGAAAACAATAATTATAAACACATGCATTCTTAACAGAGACCAAACCCCAAAACACATGAAACAAAATCTTCTGGGGACAAAGAGGTATGTAGACAATTTAAAAGTAATTTAACATCCCACTTCCAACCTTGGATAAAACACAAAGGTAGAAGATTCACAAAGACACAGAAAACCCGAGCAATGTGCTAAGCCAAATCTAACCAATAGATATATAGAGGACTTTACACAACAATAGCAGAATGCATATCCACCCCATTAATGCACAGGGAGCCTTCTCCAGGATAGATCACACAGCAGGCCAATAAATAAACTCTCACTTAAAGGGCTGAAATCATGGACCGTCTGTTCTCTGACTAAAAGAGGACATAGTCGTTAGTAATTTGGAGACGGCAGGAACTTTTGCCTAGGAAGAAGAAAAAATCAATTGTGCAGCTCAAGGTTTAAAGAATGGTAAGGTCGGGCTTCTTTTGGTTTTGCAGCTGAAATGTGGCAAACAGAGTTAACTTACTTGTTCCAAATTAGAAAACAAAACAAAAAAAAAAGAAAAAGAAATAGTGGCAGATTATACCACGGAGGCTGTGTTAGTGTGGAAGAAAGTCTTATCATAAAATCATAACCCTGGCTCATCAACTATCAGTATATCGAAAGCTGATTGGAGGACAGTCTTAGGAGCAAAAGCTAACACATTTATAAGTTACCTCATGTATAACTCAATAAGACAAGATAAATGATTATGGATCTACCTGGCTTTTCCTCCGCATTAGGCCGTGGGTGTTTATTAGTGCGTTCGGCTTCACTTGTTTCATAGGAGAGATTGGGTCGTATGTTCACAAGTCAATTCTTTCTGTCAAGGTCTAAAGCTTGCTTTTGTAATCCCTTGCCACTAACATCTCCTGCCTCAGAACTTCACAAAGGCCTTTGAGTAATGACAGCTGAGCTGAGCCGTTGTGGCAGAGTCCAAATGGCCACACACATCCTAAAATATTAATTAGTAGGCCCATTACAGAAGGAGCTTGCTAGCCCATAGCCTAATAACTAAATAATCATTTGGTGGGCCTGGCAGATGGTAGTCCAGAAAAGACATGAAAAACATGTGGCTGTCATTTCATATCCTGTTTTCAGAACTTTTTTCAGCATGGCCAATCTTGCAAACTTGTTTTATCTGTAAACTTATCCAGCTCTCTCCTCTCAGATACACTGAAGCAATTCCCAGAGAAAAAACAGTATAATGGTTTCACCTTTAAATGTGTGAATATATCTGCATTGTGTTTTAATATGTAATTCCAATGAAAATATTTATTTTGCAACATCCATATTGTTAATTTTCTTTCTGTTTTTTTTTTTTTCTTTTTTTTTCAAGACAGGGTTTCTCTGTGTAGCCCTGGCTGTCCTGGAACTCACTCTATAGACCAGACTTGTCTCTAACTCAGAGATCCACCTGCTTCTGCCTCCTGAGTGCTGGGATTAAAGTTGTGTGCCACCACACCTGGCAATCTTCCCTTCTTTTATTGTACAACTGGCAGGTTGGCCAGTTGCTCTCTAATTTGAGTTTAAGGTTTATAAGAAATGGGAAAACTTATTTTGTTTTTTTTTTTCTCCCCCACACCTCCAAAATCTGGAACATGAGCTGAGATTTCACAATTCTTCCAAAATCTTTCCTACTTTTTTTTTTTTTTTTCTGACCAAACACTGGGAAGTGATGATGGATAGGAAATTGCTAGGACCATTAATGCCAGTTTGTACAATTCTGTGGTTTAAATCAGAGATGCATGGTCATTAAGCACGCCGCTTTCCTGAGTGTGTGTGGTGACTTGGTGTGGGCTGTTTCATGGTTGTGACTTTATATTTCTCTCACTCTCACGTCTGCTCTGCTACTCCTACCCAGCATCTTCTTCCACTGCTATCCAACAACATCTTCTGAAGGAGCCCATTCCCTGTCACCATAGAGTAACTAGACCTGCAAGCACCAACCTGGAAGATTAAGGCAGAAGTTTGCTTTCATGCCCTTTAAGGGAGGTGCTGTTGTCTGGGTCCTTCCTTGACCTCCCACAGCCTTGTCTCTGGACTCCTCCAACCAGCCGGCTCATCAGACCCAGTCTCTGGAAGATAGTCAAGGACACTCTGTCCCCATCTTTTGTTCAGTGACACTCTAGATCTTTTTTGGGGTAGCGTAATTGGAATCAACAAAGCAAAGGAGGTTAGCTGGCTGGACAGTCTTGTCAGAATCAAAAGACAAGACACGGAAGATGCAGCGGCCGTCACGGCAAGACTCTAACAATGGAAAAAGCCATCAAAAAGGAAGACTAGGGCCTAGAATGTGCAGCTCAGTCTTTGGCTTGTCGCTTAATTGAAGGAACATGGCAGCACATTTGAAATACTTTGTAGACAAGGGTTTTTAAATGATGGGAACTTTTTGAGCCATAGTTACCTTAAAAAAAAAAACCAAACTCACATATATGATTTTCTTTAGATTTATTTTTTATTTAGATTTATTTATTTAAAGTATGTAAGTACACTGTTGCTCTCTTCAGACATACCAAAAGAGTGCATCGGATCCCTTTGTAGATGGTTCTGAGCCACCACCATGTGGTTGCTGTGAATTGAACTCAGGACCTCTGGAAAAGCAGTCGGTGCTCTTAACCACTGAGCCATGCACCCCCTTACCCCCATACATGATTTAAAAATTGTCTTAATACCACAAATCAAGCACCCAGGGAACAGAGGAACCACTTGTAAAGTCCAGTGGTTGTAAGTAATATTCTCAGATGCCTAGTCATAACCAGAAAGTAAGAGACCTCTGTTTTCTCTCCTGGGTCCAGGGTTCCACAGTGGCTGGTTGCTATTTTCCTGGCTTACCAATATCAATATCCTGATCCTGGATTCCAGTATCAGGAAGTAGGAAGCAAGCGCACACTCATGCAGGACTCTTGCTAGAGTCCAGCTTGGGTTCCAGGCAACCTCAATTTCTATGATAAATGGGCCCCTCCAGTTTTCATGTGGAGGCTTATTTCCCAACTTACAAGTGTATCTTCTATCTCCTCCTCCTCCTCCTCCTCCTCCTTCTTCTTCTTTCTCCTCCTCCTCCTTCTTCTTCTTTCTTCTTTCTTCTTTCTCCTTCTCCTCCTTCTCCTTCTCCTTCTCCTTCTCCTTCTCCTTCTCCTTCTCCTTCTCCTTCTCCTTCTCCTCTCCTCCTCCTCCTCCTCCTTCTTCCTTGCTTTTGTTTTTTTCGAGATAGGGTTTCTCTGTATAGCCTTGGCTGTCCTGGAACTCACTCTGTAGACCAGACTGGCCTTAAACTCAGAAATCCACCTGCCTCTGCCTCTCAAGTGCTGGGATTAAAAGCATGCACCTCCACTTCCTGGCTACAATTACATTTTCTTTTTTATTAGATATTTACTTTATTTACATTTCAAATGTTGTCCTCTTTCCTGGTTTCATCTCCAAAAACCCGCTATCTCCTCTCACCTCCCCCTGCTCACCAACCCACCCATACCCTCTTCCTGTCCCTGGCATTCCCCTACACTGGGGCATAGAGCCTTTACATTACCAAGGGCCTATCCTCCCACTGATGACCGATTAGGCCATCCTCTGCTACATATGCAGCTGGAGCCATGAGTCCCACCATGTGTACACTTTGGTTGGTGGTTTAGTCCCTGGGAGCTCTGGGGGTACAGGTTAGTTCATATTGTTGTTCCTCCTATGGGGCTGCAAACCCCTTCAGCTCCTTGGGTCCTTTCTCCAGCTCCTTCAATGGGGATCCTGTGCTCAGACCAATGGTAGGCTGTGAGGATCTACCTCTGTATTTGTCAGGCACTTTCTTTTACCTATTCCTCATCCCTCCAGTACTGCTGACGGTCAGATCCGAGGGTGGTGGCACACACCTTTAGTCTGCAGAGACAAGCAGATCGCTGTGAGTACAAGGCCAGCCTGGTCTACAGAGCAAGTTCCAGGCTAGCCAAGGATACATAGTAACACCTTGCCTCAAAAAAAAAAAAAAAAAAAAAAAAGAATCTTTGTGATTGTCTACAATTCTGTTCCTGAACTAAACCTATATAACCTACACTTCCTTTCAATGCCAGGCATAGTGTTGCAGGCCTGTGGGCAGAGCAGGAGGAAAAGGAGTTCTCATTTTCTGTTATGTAGCAAGTTCAAGGCCAGCCTTGGCTACACAAGTCCCCCTTTCAAAAAACCAAAATAAACTTTCTTTTGTGAGTCAATACAATAGCCTCTCTTTATCCAGCATTTTGCCTTCCACAGTTGCAGTTACCTTCAGGTAACTGGGAATATTATGAAAAAATGAACATGGAAAAGAATGGCCTGAAAATATTAAATGGAAAAATTACAGGAGTGGGCAATTCATAACTTTTACCAGTTTTTAAAAATAATTGTTACATTTTATTATTTTGCCGTTGCTTATGTTTGTGTGTGTCCTCATGACATGTGTGTTATTTATGGGTGTGAATACAGACATTGATGTGTTACAAAGTAGGCTCGGGGGATGAGCTCTGATGTCAGTCATCACTTCCTATTTTGGGACAGGGTCTCTAGGTTTTCTGCTGTGCATGGCCACAAGTTTCTGGGGAGTCTCCTTGCTCTGCCTCCCACTTCTCGGCGTGCATACTGTGGTTACAGATGCTCACGCTACAGGGTGTTTCTATATGGATTTTGGGAAGTTGAATTCAAGTACTCATGCTTATGTGGATTTAACCTCATAGACCCATCTTTCCAGCCCTCATCCCACTCCTTCTGAGACAGGGTCTTGCTGTATAGTTGAGACTGGCCTAGGACCTGCAATTATCCTGTCTTAGCCTCCTAAGTACCAGAATTGGAAACAATCCACCACGCCCATTTTTTTTTTTAATTTGTAAACTAAACTCCTTCCGAAATATGTACATAAGGAAGAATGTATTCCAGAGTTCAATGCTATGTGTGTCTTTGGACATCCAATGGGGTCTTGGTTAAATACCCTTAGGAGATTAACATCGTGTTAATACTTTTTCGATTATCGTGGATCGATTAACTTCGTGGATCCTGAAACTGAACAGAAATGATGTCCTTAGATGTTTTACCCCACTTGTCAAAGTATCTTTATAAGATGGAACAGCTTACAAGTTAATTTTTTTGAATAGTTTTGTTTTTTTCAAGATTTATTTATTTATTATATGTAAGTACACTGTAGCTGTCTTCAGACACTCCAGAAGAGGGCGTCAGATCTTGTTACAGGTGGTTGTGAGCCACCATGTGGTTGCTGGGATTTGAACTCTGGACCTTCGGAAGAGCAGTCGGGTGCTCCTACCCACTGAGCCATCTCACCAGCCCACAAGTTATTTTTTTAAAGAGAGAGTTGTACATAGCTCAGGCTGGTCAGCTCCATCCTGGGCTGGGATACAGGCATGGACTCTTATGCCCAGCTTTATGTCTTCGTGAGCACTTGGGATGCTTTGATGATTAAGGGGAGTCTTAATTCTATCTCCAGGTAAGAATACCTCTTGGGAGCTCAGCCACAAACGAGACATCGATGTCTCAAGCCCTTCCCAAAGGGCCAACATGGAAGAGGGAGCAGAGAGATTGGAAGAAGCAGGAGTCAGGGAGGATTGGATCTAAACCGTTGCTTCTGGATGTGACCAGAAGCCTGCGTTCATAAGCTCACAGCAGCTGTGGCAGGAATAAGCCAGCAACATTCTAGCATAGAGGAGGAAGGGGTTTGCAAGGCCTGGACCTCTAACTAAGGAACTATGGATAGCTGATAGCTTCTGAGGGAGGAAGAGTCAGTTTTCCTTAAGGGTGTGGCCAATGGCAGATCAACTGTGCTCCAGTGGATGGCCCCACACCCGGGACTATATGAGCGGCACAAATCAGCTTTATAAAAGAAAATAAAAGAATAAAAGACACAGGGTTCTGTGTGGAGGTGGAGGAGAGTGGATATGTGGGAGGGGTTGGGGGAGGGGCTAAGGGGAAGGGTGGGAGAGTGAAAGATTAAAATCCATTGTATGGAATTCTCAAATAGGAAAAATGTTACTCTTAGGAATAGTTTTCCCCTCTAGAAACTTCTTGTGTGACTGTATATTCCATCCACAGCTGCTTCACTCGAGGCAGGGCTGGAATCTACGAGCCCTCACTACCATGTCTATGAAGAAGAATCTGACTTGAATTTGATTTTTGAGTCTGCACTCAACAAGTGATGACCACGTCGTAAATCACGATACTCTCATCATTCCGTGACTCACCAAGAAGAAACTGTACAACAAATTCAAAGACAAAAGACAAAAACAAACAAAACAACAACAACAAAAAACCCAAAACCATTTTGTTAAAGATTTCCTATATACATATTTATATATACATATATAGTATTTTATTTAAAATGCCATTGAGCATATACAGTTCTTGAGCTTTTTCCAGGGGACATTGCACCTAAATTTCAAAACACACAAAATATATCCCCTTTACTAAACAGGTTTTCATTTGGGGGTTTACAAAAGTCAATGTTTCACAATCACGAGGCATAAAGGTACGTGGTTCGAAAACCAATCTCCAGGCAGATTCTTCTCAGTTCACTATATATAGGGTAATTTTTGGAAACCCAGATCACCATATACATATTCTTACAATTGATCCTTAGTAGGCGCCTCCTGGGGTTTCCAAAGAAACAAAGAAAATTAGAGGCGAATCAGGAATGAAGAAGTAACGGCAGGACCCCCTAAACACGCACAAGATACTCATCTAATGAGAGAGAGGAGAGATGGAGGACCCAGGTTCTCCATCTTCAGCACACGACAACTGAACAGTATGTTTATAGCTTTATTCGGTCACCTCGTACCTGGTTGTTACATGAACAAAACTTCACCTAAGACATGGAAAAGAAATACCAAAGCTATTTACACAGATAACATTTTGAATTTGAAAGAGCAGTGGCAATCACATCTGACAGGGGCCACGAGGCTCAGAGAGGAAGTCAGGCTGCCCATGTAGCATCCTCTGAAAGTTCCAGTGCACACACACACACACTCACACACATGACGCCACATTGCCACATAGCACCCGAAGATTGCCCAGAGAGGTGGGCTGTGGTCTGCAGGCTGTAATACTTCTCTGTATTCATGAGCCCTGACATTCATAAGCTCCCAACACAAAATCCTGTCCTGTGGCTGAAGTCTGCCCTACGACTCTATTAGATCTGGTAGGGTCAGGCTGTTTGTTCCTTGCATAGACAATTTCATTGCTTTCTCCAGCTGCCCTGGAGGTACTGACTCACTGAAATTAGAATCTCATCACAGCATAACGTGCTCTGAAAGCATCAGAGATCTTGGCTCACTTAGGAAAAAGTAAAAACCTTCAAACAATTGCACACAACAGCATCCGCCACTTGCTCCCTCAAAAAAAAAAAAAAAAAAAAAAAAAAAAAAAGCAAACGGGCAGATGAGGAAAGGGCACGGGGGAGGGGGAGATGAGAACAAATCAGACACTTTCCCAAAAGGATTCCAAACTAGTGTCCTGGGAGTACTGGACTCCCTACCCAAATGGCCAAGGTCTCGAGTGAAATTTGGCTCCTGAGTCTCTAAGTATTCTTGATCATCAATATCCATCTAGGGGCATGATTTCCTTCAAGAAAGTGACTTTCAGGGGCGAGTGGTGGGAAGACATGACTGGCTTCATGTAGCCCCATGGAGGTAAGATGCTAAGAATTAAAAAAAAACTCAACATCCCAAATCTGTCAAAATCGAATACTGTGAAAACTAGCTGAAACACTAACTTCTTTGGCTTGTCCCAGTCAGACAGCTGCCTATTGGTCCAGCCTAACTGTCACCTTCCTTCCCAGCCACAAAGGGCAGTCACTGGGCATACACAACCCCAGCAGGTCCCTCCCGCACCTTTGTGTGGTGACTGTTGGTGTTAGAGGAACAAAGCTTTAGTTGTCACTTAGGAAGACGCTTCAGGGTTCACACTCTTCAGGGAAGTGCCAGGAGTCAGAAGAGCAGATGCAGGCTGAGCGAAGAAGAGATTTAGGGTTGAGTGAGCCTTTCATTAAAGGAAGTAGCCACACAACCCCCAAGACGCCCGTAAAGACTAGACTTGGAAATCAAACGCACTTCATCACTCAAGGCTTCCTCTGAGGCTATTAGGGCAAGCAAGTCCAGCTGGAAGTCAGACAGGCATGATTTCTAGACACACACCGAAATACATTTTGCAGAATTCTGAGTGTGTTGTTTCTTTGGCCTTCCCAGGAATTCTCCAAGGGCCAACTTGCTACACAGACCCATCCTATTCTGGGACAGGGTGACTTGGAGTCTGGGGTAACAATAAGGCCCACACAGAGTTAAACCCAAAGCACAGAGCAATATCAGTGCTGGGCAGATCTGCCATGGGCATTAACGAATCACTTTTCCACTTTTTGATTTATCCGATTCATTTGTAGTCTTCCCCCCCCCCCCTGCCCCCCAACACACACAGAGCTTTAGCTTGTGACTTAGATCTTTCCACCCAGCTTCTCATGAAGAGAACTCCTGGATTCCTTTCCAGCTAAGACCAGCAGGACTCCAGGTTTTAGGGTAATTGGAGTCTTTCAGATTTGGTTTGACAATGGAAGAATTGGGAGAATGTTGCCACTGGCACCTACAGGATATTTACACTCCAGTTCTGACTCTGGTGGCTTAAATATGATTGGAGAAGGTCAAGGTGAGACTCTGGGAGATCAGAAAAGCAAAAAATTCGAAAGGCATCGGGAACCTGGAAATGCTCCCCCAAGGAAGGCAGTTTGTGTCCTCCATAGAATTCAACACTTTCTCAAATTTCCCATTTGTGTGTGACTTTGAGAACTGGGCGATGGTGGGAAGACCACCATGCGACTGTAGCATGCTTGGACAGTTTTTTACAGCGTCATATTCTTCCCGGGAAGCAAATGGTTACCACAGAACACTCCCCACCAAGGCGTCTGGGGTGGTGAAGACTTCCTGAAGGAGAGGCATCCATGGTCAGATGCCCAGTCTTCCCGCCGCAGTGAGCTGGCACACTCGCACAGTGTGTCACCTGCCGGGCTGGACCCTGGCTCTAAACAGTGGGGTGACTTTGTTCCTGAGTAGGAAGGCACCAGACCTTTCCTAAGAAAATATCTACAATTCTAGGAATGTGGATGGCTTACCAGCCTGGAAGAAGTGCCCCTCCCTTCTCCCCTGGGAAGGAATTCTCGTAAACACAAGAGCTGGGATTGCATCTTGGGGGAAATGACACCATTGGTTCCTTCCTTGGGTTGGAAATGTCTGAATTATACCAAGTTGTCAGAAAGCCGATATCCTGGAAGACTACGGGAACAGGACTAAGCAACTGGATGCAGCTCTGAAGGCCCCTGGGCAGAGCAGCTGTGCAGTGATCTTTAAACTGGACTTTGCTGTTCTTCCCGGCAAGGAAGCAGTAGGTAGATACTATGCCCATGTGCCCATGTGCCCATGTGCGTGCCACTGAGGCATGCACACCAGTGGATGCATAGTAGGAAGGGGGTCTCAGCTCTTAAGTTTCTACACTGCGATTCCCTTGAGGAATGGGGGAACATCACAATGACCAACTGCAATTCAAATTCACTTTAATTCAAGTGTCATCCCAGATACCCTTGCACAAAGGTGACAGGAAGAGAGTAGTCACTGCTTAGCTGAGCTGTGACACTCAAACCTCCTGTGGTGTGGCCTGGAGAACAGCGACCAAGGAGCCTGAGCCCCACACTCTTCCCTAATGAAGCACGGTTAGCTGATGGGTACAAGAACTTGCTGAGCTACGGCACTGGATGCTGCTTCCTATGTGTCTCCAGGACACAGAAGGTGAGGGAGCACCACCCATTCCAGAAATAAAACCCAGCCTCTCACAGCTAAACCTCCAGATGGGACCTTAGAGATAGCACAGGAACTGTTGGTCCAATGAAACACCCACATTTTGAAGCAAACATATCTATTTGGGGAGAAAACACAACAAAGACAAACTGTCACCTGGGACATTGCTCTGGACAAAACTATAGGTGTGTATGGGGCACGGAACATGGGACTAGCCAGATGGGTCTAGTCTCTGATCTGGACACTGTCCAGTGGCAATTTGGAAAGTTCCATTGGAGGGGAATGAGAACGATAGGAGGAGTGTCCAAAAAAAAAAAAACAAGTCTCTGCCTCACACCACCATTACCACAAAAGACTTTAGAGAAACAGAGGGGGGCAGGAAAGAGGGGGAGGAATGAGACAGGACAGGCAGGATCCCTGAAATAACTGGAACGCACAATAAGATGGCTGCTCAGACATTCTGAGCCGTGGTCCTCAACTTTTCAATGTGGCTCTTCTCCCAGAGAGATGCTGGCAGCTTGTCGGGCTGAGGAGGGGCTTTCACCAGTTACACCTGAAATGGCTGTCCCTGCTGCTATTCTAGATAAAATAAATAAATGTATGCCTGTGCCCCAAATAGGCAATCGCTGCCTAGGAGCCCCTACCATAGAAACCAAGAGAAATATAACACTCAGTAGCAGGCTTTGTGTTTGGCTCTTATTCAGTGTCCAGACTTGTTACCAAAGAAGAAGTGGAAACCTAAGGGTCACCTGGAAGCAAAACCAGAGAGGCCTTTGGGCAGCAAACTCCCCATCTGGGCTGGGAAAAATATGCATCACCTGGAATCCAGCCCAGGCACTCCCCGGTCCCGCCCTGCTCGTAGGCACCCCAGTTTTCTTCCCTTCTGTCCTCCTAGTCCCCTGGGTCACTTTCATGACAGTTTGTTTCCGTGTATTAAAGGAATGACATATACAGAAATGTCATCTCCTGAGCCCAGTCGGTCATTCGATATCCGCCACCCTCGGTCCTTCAGGACGCCTCGGGCACGCATCACCAGGTCCTGAGCCGCCAGTGTGTATCTGTGCAAGAAAAAAGCAGAGAAAAGACCGTCAGAATAACAAAGGCAGGGACAAGGCCCAGAGAGGCCGGAAAGGAAGCATCACTATGGTCACACATTTTCCAATTACCCTTACAATTAACAACAACAACTACTACTACTACTACTAAAGCAAGAGCCATCTTCGTCTCAAATGTATGAGGCCTGTTGTATTTTTTGGGGTGGTGGATAAATGAGGTACCCCATTAAATGGCCTCCTACATCACCCACCACTCAGCCTCTCTAGATGTTATTTATCTCAATGGACCTAAAAGAATCCCGGTGTGGTGTTATCATATCTTAACAAAGAACCACACAGGCCCAGTCTTCTGTGACAAACAGTATTTGGCTAAATAAGTACACAAGGGAAAAACAAAACAAAAACAAACCGAACCGGAACTTCTGTCATCACAATATGCTTATTTTTAGGACGATATCTTCCTCTTGCATCAGCGTCGTGGTTTATTTTACATGAATGGTTCAGGTAGACCTTCTGGAAAACTAGGTTGGGACGTTTAAAGGAAAGTGTTAAGAAGACCACATGTGGTACAGGAAAATAACACGGGGTGGGCGGGTGGGCGTGATGGATAAGCCCTGCTGTGGCTGAGTTTCCCTATGGGCCTTTATTGGTGTTACGCGTTCCTGTGGTTCATGTAAGGACAGCGAGGCATCACTCCCACGGAGATTCACACTGTAAACTTGAAGAAAAGGGGTGATACTGGGCCGGCAGAAAGGCTACCATCTACAGAGGAAACTGCAACTTGAGGGGTGATTTGTGGGCACGGGCTTCTGTTAGCTGTGAGACATAGAAACGAAAAAGCCCTGGAAGGTCCCTCCTCAGCGATCAATCTGTGCAGCCTTAGCTAAGGGACTTCAAAGAAGTCCGGCGGGGCTGAACTTAGTGTGTGGTGGATTATTTTCTAAGCCTTTGCCAGGAACTAAGTGATTCATCTTTTCTTTCCTCTTTTCTTCTTCTTCTTCTTCTTCTTCTTCTTCTTCTTCTTCTTCTTCTTCTTCTTCTTCTTCTTCTTCTTCTTCTTCTTCTTCTTCTTCTTCTTCTTCTTCTTCTTCTTTTTTTCTTTCTGATTTCACATTCGCCAAATAACCTGATTATGATCTGTCCCCCTGTGAAGGCTTGCCTACCAGGAAAGAAAAGGCTACTATTTTATGCTTTATCAGCCAGCTATATTTCTCTGCATAAACGTCAGCTAGCATTCTAGTTTTGTAAGCTTGGTTAAGGTAAGCCCGGTTCTGACAATGAATCTGTTATTTGTATCTCGATGAAATCACGGTTGGAACCTAAACAGCTAAGACGCAGATTCTGATAAATCACCAGGAAAATGAATAATAAATGTCACCTCCTGGGTGAGGCCTCCGGGAAGCTTGGCAATGGGGCTTTCACGAGGCGCTTGTGCCCTTTCCCCTGCTCAGAGCACCTCAGCATTACCTTTGGACTCTCGGGACCGATGCTTTCCCATGTGCTCTCTAAACCTCCCAAGAATGTACAACGCTCAGTCTTCAGGCATTTGAAGAACAAGGACTGCAGACATTGCAAGCTGTACAGCTTCTAGGAGTTAAGTCTATGCCTATAGCCCAGGTGGCCAACACAGCGGGTTAGACAACACATTGTATTTAATACAAAATGAATATCTCCTTCCTGTTGCATGGGAGACTCGTGGGTAGAAAAAGACACCTTCTTTTTCTAACTCCACGGAGAGGATAGGATTATTGGCTTGATATAGAGTCCGTTATACCCGAGCAACCAGTAAGTCTCTTCCTGTGATCAAGAAGCAGAGAGCTACAGAGATGGCTCAGAGGGCAGCCAGGAGCACTTGTTGCTTTTGAGGGCTCGAGTTGAGTTCCCAGCACCCGCATGGAGGTTCACACCATCTCTAACTCCAGCTCCAGTGGGTCTGATGCTCTCTTTTGACATCCATGGACACCAAGCAGGCATGTGGTTCACAAACATTTACATAGGCAAAATGCCCATACACATACAAATAAAATAAATATTTAAAAAAAAAGATAGTAGCATCCTAGGAGGATTTAGACTGAAGAACTATGAATATATATGGGAATATATATGGATATATATGGGAATGTATATGAATTCATATATTCACATAAGTGGTGGCGCACACCTTTAACCTCAGCACTCGAGGCAGAGGCAGGTGGATCACTGAGTTCGAGGCCAGCCTGGTCTATAGAGTTAGTTCCAGGACAGCCAGGGCTACACAGAGAGACCCTATCACAAGAAAGGAAGAAAGAAGCTGCTGGCTCGGATCTTCCTTCATCACTGTTGAACACACCTTAAACCAGCCTGAGAGGAGAGGAGACATGGGCACGGTGAACTGGGAAAACATGGCGGACGAGAAAAGACAGATGCATATCTAAAAAGCCAGGAAATGAAGTTCTGACAAGCCCAGACATGGCTCGGAATGGCTGTCTGGTCACGAGGCAAACAGGTCTGGCAGTCCTGAGAAATGGCTGGGGACATGGACAGGATCAGTCAGAAGATCACAGAGGCAGGGAACAGCTCCATACTGCTCATGACCTTGGGTTTTTCACTGTTAGTTTGTGGGGACAGAGTCTTGCCCTAAAGGTCACAATTCTACTGCCGCAGCCTTAGAGATACCAGGATCAGCATGTAGCGTGCACCTTCACCTTCTCCACTGGCAGTTCTAGTATTTTTAAATGGTCATAGAGTTAGCTCTCTCTCTCTCTCTCTCTCTCTCTCTCTCTCTCTCTCTCTCTCTCTCTCTCTCTCATGTGTGTATGAGAGAGAGAACTTCATACATGTATAGATGAGAGCTTTGGCTTTTTAAAAGTGGAATGCTAGGCCACCTGGAGACAATGGGTCTGTCTTGGTCAGGGTTTCTATTCCTGCACAAACATCAGGACCAAGAAGCAGTTGGGAAGGAAAGGGTTTATTCAGCTTATACTTTCATACTGCTGTTGATCACCAAAGAAAGTCAGGACTGGAACTCAAACAGGTCAGGAAGCAGGGGCTGATGCAGAGACCATGGAGGGATGTTACTTACTGGCTTGCTCAGCTTGCTTTCTTATAGAACCCAAGACTACCAGCCACCCACAAGGGGCCCTCCCCCCTTGATCACTAATTGAGAAAGTGCCCCACAGATGGATCTCATGGAGACACTTCCCCAGCTAAAGCTCCTTTCTCAGTGATAACTCTAGCCTGTATCAAGTTGACACACAAAACCAGCCAGGACAGGGTCCTTATGAAACTTGAATCCTAAGGATCCCATCTCAGCGAGGTTTTACTTTTTAAATATAGTTGTCACTTACTGCACGATAAATTCCTTGATAATTGACATCTGTCTATTTTTCCCTAGGTTTTGATTACACACTAGCCTTCAACAACCACACCTCTCTCCAGCCCTTCTCTTGGGCTTTTCAGCTTAAACAGTCTCTAACCCAGGCTGAACTAGAACTGGAAGATGCCCTTAAACTTCTGATGCTCCTGCCTCTGCCTCCAGAGTCCTAGGATCCTGTGTGTCATCATGCCCAGTTTGATGTGGTCTTGGAGACAGAAGGCTGGGCTCTGTGTATGCTGGATCCAGATGCTAACTGAGCTACATCCCAGGTTCTGAGTTTCCGGATACAGAAGGCCACTCTTGTTCCTCCTTTTCATTTAAATCCCCGAAACAGGAAACCACAGCCCTCAATGCCACCTTCTCATCTTGGTGATACTCAGTTACAAAGCAGATAGGACTTCTAAGTCTCATCGTAAGTATATTATGCCTTTAATGGTACGTGGCTAGTTAAAAGAAAATCCCACCTTAGTCATTAGAGCTTCAATTATTATAAAATGGAGTGTATAAGCCTTTACTCTCACCGACAGACAGACATACACACACAGACACACACATATACACAGACAGACAGACAGACAGACAGACAGACACACACACACACACACACACACATAGGCAAAATGCCCATACACATACAAATAAAATAAATATTTAAAAAAAAAGATAGTAGCATCCTAGGAGGATTTAGACTGAAGAACTATGAATATATATGGGAATATATATGGATATATATGGGAATGTATATGAATTCATATATTCACATAAGTGGTGGCGCACACCTTTAACCTCAGCACTCGAGGCAGAGGCAGGTGGATCACTGAGTTCGAGGCCAGCCTGGTCTATAGAGTTAGTTCCAGGACAGCCAGGGCTACACAGAGAGACCCTATCACAAGAAAGGAAGAAAGAAGCTGCTGGCTCGGATCTTCCTTCATCACTGTTGAACACACCTTAAACCAGCCTGAGAGGAGAGGAGACATGGGCACGGTGAACTGGGAAAACATGGCGGACGAGAAAAGACAGATGCATATCTAAAAAGCCAGGAAATGAAGTTCTGACAAGCCCAGACATGGCTCGGAATGGCTGTCTGGTCACGAGGCAAACAGGTCTGGCAGTCCTGAGAAATGGCTGGGGACATGGACAGGATCAGTCAGAAGATCACAGAGGCAGGGAACAGCTCCATACTGCTCATGACCTTGGGTTTTTCACTGTTAGTTTGTGGGGACAGAGTCTTGCCCTAAAGGTCACAATTCTACTGCCGCAGCCTTAGAGATACCAGGATCAGCATGTAGCGTGCACCTTCACCTTCTCCACTGGCAGTTCTAGTATTTTTAAATGGTCATAGAGTTAGCTCTCTCTCTCTCTCTCTCTCTCTCTCTCTCTCTCTCTCTCTCTCTCTCTCTCTCTCATGTGTGTATGAGAGAGAGAACTTCATACATGTATAGATGAGAGCTTTGGCTTTTTAAAAGTGGAATGCTAGGCCACCTGGAGACAATGGGTCTGTCTTGGTCAGGGTTTCTATTCCTGCACAAACATCAGGACCAAGAAGCAGTTGGGAAGGAAAGGGTTTATTCAGCTTATACTTTCATACTGCTGTTGATCACCAAAGAAAGTCAGGACTGGAACTCAAACAGGTCAGGAAGCAGGGGCTGATGCAGAGACCATGGAGGGATGTTACTTACTGGCTTGCTCAGCTTGCTTTCTTATAGAACCCAAGACTACCAGCCACCCACAAGGGGCCCTCCCCCCTTGATCACTAATTGAGAAAGTGCCCCACAGATGGATCTCATGGAGACACTTCCCCAGCTAAAGCTCCTTTCTCAGTGATAACTCTAGCCTGTATCAAGTTGACACACAAAACCAGCCAGGACAGGGTCCTTATGAAACTTGAATCCTAAGGATCCCATCTCAGCGAGGTTTTACTTTTTAAATATAGTTGTCACTTACTGCACGATAAATTCCTTGATAATTGACATCTGTCTATTTTTCCCTAGGTTTTGATTACACACTAGCCTTCAACAACCACACCTCTCTCCAGCCCTTCTCTTGGGCTTTTCAGCTTAAACAGTCTCTAACCCAGGCTGAACTAGAACTGGAAGATGCCCTTAAACTTCTGATGCTCCTGCCTCTGCCTCCAGAGTCCTAGGATCCTGTGTGTCATCATGCCCAGTTTGATGTGGTCTTGGAGACAGAAGGCTGGGCTCTGTGTATGCTGGATCCAGATGCTAACTGAGCTACATCCCAGGTTCTGAGTTTCCGGATACAGAAGGCCACTCTTGTTCCTCCTTTTCATTTAAATCCCCGAAACAGGAAACCACAGCCCTCAATGCCACCTTCTCATCTTGGTGATACTCAGTTACAAAGCAGATAGGACTTCTAAGTCTCATCGTAAGTATATTATGCCTTTAATGGTACGTGGCTAGTTAAAAGAAAATCCCACCTTAGTCATTAGAGCTTCAATTATTATAAAATGGAGTGTATAAGCCTTTACTCTCACCGACAGACAGACATACACACACAGACACACACATATACACAGACAGACAGACAGACAGACAGACAGACACACACACACACACACACACACACACACACACACACATTCTGTGCTTTGTACCTGTTTTCTTCCTTTTCCTCACGTGGAGAGCCTGCTAGAACATTTCACCCCACCCTTGCCCCACACATACACGTGACTTGGGAGCCACTATTATTTTTGTTCACTGGGCAATTATACTCAATTTTCAATATACAGTCGACTATTTCTGCCGTATTCCTAAAAGCTAAAATGACTTTAAATAACCTTCCCTCACCATCTGCATAACAGTGTAATATTTTAGCTTGCTTTAGGTTTAAGCCTCTACTAGTCACTATTCTCATGTATTATTTGGGTGTGTTAGGTGAACCAACACGTGTGCAAACTTCCTTGCTTCTCTCAGTCCACTCCTCACTCTGGATTTTGTTTCCTGCTAGACAAATACATCAAGGTAAGTCCTTTAGCAGTCACCTTATATCATCGTTGGACAATGAAAACCTCGATTTAACTTAGAGTAAGAATTTTACAAGGTGCAGTACTGGAGACTGTTATTTTGTTGTGTTTTTAGATTAATTTTTTTTTAAACTGTATGTATACTGTGTGTGTAGTACATGCTTGCGTGCACACACACACATGTGCATGCTTGCATGCATGCACACACGTGTGCAAGAGTGCTGGAAAGGGTGTTGAACTCCCTGCAGCTGGAGATAACATGTTTATAGGTCACCTGACATGGTTCTATGAACCAAGTCTGGTCCTCTGCATAGCACTTTTTTTTTTATGAGTTAGTATTAATCTATCTATTTAGATGTATACGTGCATGCTGTCATACGCACACGGAGGCCAGGGAACAACTTCAAGGAGTCTGTTTCATCCTTCTGCCACGTGGGTTCCGGGGATCTAACTCAGTGGTTCAGGCTTGGTGGCAAGTATCCTTACAGGGTGAGCCATTTCCAGCCCTGAGGTTTTTATACAGTTCCTTACCATCCTACCTTGCGGACGTCCCTGTGCGATGCCCTTTCTCTGATTGCTCCCTTAGACGACTGCTGCACAATCCATTCGGTGAACTGCTTCATTATATCGAGTTCTCTGTCTCAGATGTCTCCGGTTCTTTTCCGGATCTGCCTCATGATTCTATACCCATATGTTCAGCTCATTCCGAACTGTCCTGTTACATCCAGGTTTCCCCTGGGGTGGAGAGGATGAGAGGGAGCTCCGCCGTGTCTTCCTGCCTTTTCTCCACGTGTGTTTTTAAGGTAAGATAACAACTGGAAGCAGTTGTCGACCATATGCCACGAGGTATCCAGATTTAAAACAATCCTCAGTATGGGTGTATGTGGTGGGGTGGGTTGCTATGGAGTCTTCCCAGTGCTGCCCATATTTTATGTTAGGATCCCTGTCATGGTAGTATGAAGGTTAATGTCACATCTGTCCTGTGTGCTAGGGACAACTAGCCCTTTCCTCCTTAATCCAGAGCTTCGATTTTATGAAGTATTCGCCCTGAGTCCCCTAGTACTCCTGGGAAAGAACAACCTCTAACCTGAGGGAGAAACTTGGGGACCATCGCAGGACTTCTGGTCCTACACTGTTCTGAGGATCTGAGATGCGGCACGCGCCTCCTCTGCGCAGCACCCACGGTGCTGTGATATCACTGTGATATCTGATCCTCCCATCATCAGCCCTCTGTAGCACGCTGCATTTCGCAAGTGAGATCTGAACTGGAGCGCTCTGGACAGCTTCCTGGCATGCCTCCTTATGGGATGGCAAACCCTAGTTGGAATGAAAGCCAGCTGAGTGGCCCTTGTCAGGAAGCTTTCCTCAGGAAGCGAACTCTGCTGTCACAGAAGTTTGGTTCTAGCCCCTGCAAGTGGGTCAAGCTGGTGGACACCTCAATATCCCCCACATTCAAAATTCAGTTCACTCCAAGTGTGGAATCTGTGTCAAGGCTGCTTTTCATGAAGACTGGCATACAAAGCAATCCCCCCTCCAGAGGAAGAGCCTCTCCTTGCTCTCCGTTTGTTTGTTTGTTTTTTTTTTCCCCTAAGGTCTCCCTTATCAGAGTTACCAGCAACTTCTTGTGGCCATGAAACAGGAAGGCGCTAAGATACCGAGACTGAACTTGAGGACATCTTCGTACCACAGACTGAAGAGCATGGCCCAAACATGAAACAAATACAAAACACACAGCCCCATAGCAAAGGACAGGGTGTAGCTAAAGACCAGACGGAGGTGTGTTGTGGACCCCTAGATCATGGACATGGAGCAGGCTGAGGTGGCTGGCAGTTCTGGAAGCTGGATGTAGAATCGCTGCAATGCCTTCCTCACCAATGCCTGCCCAGGCAGCATTAGAAAACTATGCTCTTTGGAAAGTGCTCTTTCTCTCCAAAGCAAGCGACTTCCAGGGAGATGATGTGAATTTTAAGACTATTTTCCTTCCCTGCCTGAAGCTCTCAATATTGATTGGCAAAGTTCTGCGGGAAGAAATGACTGCCAAGGAAAAATAGGGCTTTTAAAAATCCAGAGGGCTCCACTCTGAAGCGGGAGAGGGGCGGGCCATCGGAGGAAGGTCAGCGGGGGTGGCAGAGAAAACAGAGAAGGAGAGGGGGCTGAAGCTATGGGAAGGCGAAGCTCTTTCTAAACCACTGAGGTAGGGCCTTACACCTGAACGGTCTCTGCTGTGTGGTGGCTCTTGCTTCTGTCACCTCTGAAGTGATTCAGACAAGGGGCTCAATGGCTATGCCCCACCCCCACCCCCGAGACTACATCTCTGCTTTCACACCAACTAGATGGATGGTTCTGGAAAAATCCCTTAGCTTATAGGACCCCTCTTTTCCTTGCCTGAGAGCCTGGTGTGCTAACACTGTAAATCTCCAGGTTTCTCCAGAGATTAAGATCGTCTCTTACAAACATTCAATATGGCAGCCCGAGCACACACATGGCCGGAGATCAAGAAGTGTTAACAGTCATCCCCTTCACCAGACTTCAAATGTCCTCTTCCCACAGGCAAGTCCTTTACCTCTTACACAGGCGGTTTCCCACGAGACCACCTTGGCATCAGCATGGGACTGTCAAAAATAAGTCAACCCCAGGCCTCAGCTAGCCATCCCCACGGTCATTAAAAGCTACGGCTGGGTGGGAACCTCCACCAGCCCTGTGGATCCTGCAGAAAAGGTCCCCTGAGAGGGAGGGGAGATGGGGAAGAAATGGGGGATTAATGGGTTCCAAACATTAGCATATAAAAGGCAACCTCCATCTGCTGGCTGGTACCCTTCGGTTGTTACAATGTGACAGAGGAGGAGCAACCCCCTCTGCATTCTAAGCAGCTCTCTGAGATTTAAGAGGGAGGAAAAGCGCCCCAGCTTTGGGACTTCCCAGGGAATCTATGGTGATGAGCCTCGTGCCCTGGCTAGGCTTGGAGGTGGCCTTTGTTGTGCTTAGAAAGTAGTTATTTGTTTTGAGAGGAGGCACATCCATTAGGTGAACCCATGGTTCACCCTTCAGACCAAAACTTGAAGCTACTCATGGGTTCTGACACCAGCTTAGGGTACAACGGACCTGCTTAGGCCAAGAAGCCTAAGGTACCAGAGCGAGGCTTCAGGGTGGAGAGGGCACCTCGCCCCGTGGGAAGGGTTAGAATCCCCTGCCCCTGCTATCCATTGCCAGGATTTTTCTACCTCTCAGTACCCTGGCAGTGCCAGGGCTCCCTGGTTTCTTCAGTGGTGAATGTTTATTTTAGTTCAAATCCCAAACAGCAACATTTCAATCCAAGGAAGAATAATAACCCGTCCTCCCTGGCAAGGTCTTTGAAATTCCCTGAGGTGGCCACACATCTAAGTGCTTACACAGCTCTGCTTCGCCAGCCCCAGTAACCAGAGAGAGGCTGTGCGGGCCGGCCGAGGAGGCAGCTGCAGCCAGGATCTCAGGCTGACTTCCAGATTCCCACGGATCCGAATATGCTAAGCAGCATACAAGGAACTCGGATGCAGATTTGTATCTAGTCTACAAACACCAGATCAAACACTCAGGGATTTGTTCTGAAAACCTGCAAGTGATAAGGAGGGGGTGGGGGAGGAGGGGAGGAACACTTCCTTTTTGCGTGTGAGGCATGGTTTCTGGAGAGCATATGGTGCTGCTGAGAAATGACTTCAACCAACTTACAGAAAGATTTCCCCTCCCAGGAGAAAGAAAGAGAGAGGAGAGAGGAGAGATGAGAGAGGAGAGAGAGGAAGGAAGGAAGGGAGAGAGAGAGGAAGGAAGGGAGAGAGGGGGGGAAGGAAGGGAGAGAGAGAAAGAACGAGAGGAAGAAAGAAAGAAAACCTTAAATACTTTGTCTTTTGCCAAAATAAATTAGGTATTACCAGGGTAATACAAACTGGCATTAATGGCTCTATTAAGGCTGCAGTATACTGATAGCTTTGTTTGTTTGTTTGTTTTTACCTTTAACCTTCCCTTTCCAGGCAGAAGGGTAGAAAACCCTTACCATCAAAAAGGTATCTCCCACTTGTGGGAGAGAGAGTTTGGTACACCGGAACTTTAAGACTCCATCCAACTCTTGACCGGGCTGGGCAGGTAGCTCCATGTGTTAGCATGTGCCAGGTCTTGTTTGTGTCTGCAGAGAGTGTACATACTGTCCTTGTGTCATGGCAGGGGCAACAGGGAGCTGTTAGGTGCAAGGTAGAAAAACCAGGGTTTCTACAGATGGGTTTGAGAAATAATGAGGAGAGCAAAGACCCTGAAAAGCTTGGATTCAGTATCTGGAGGTGGGTTCTGGTTTCTCTCGCCTCTGCCTGCCGCTTTTAGAAGTAGTAACAATCTATTCCCTTCTGACAAAATGTAACCTTCTTCACGGATGGTTCAGACACTGGCTCCCACTTTGTCTATTTCCCTGGTGGGGAGGGAGGCCCACCACTAAACCTCCAGCTTAGAGCTGATGGTCAGTTCCACGTGTTTTACCTTAACCTCTGAATCACACAGTCTTTAAGTTGTAAAAGAGAACCTGGCCAGAGATACAGAGCAAACTCCGTGACCTCTGATAACCTCCCTCTAGAACGTTAGTGTGATGTGTTCCCTCTGAACAGTTCATCTGGTGACCCTATAGAGGAGTCACTTCCAGCTCCCCTCCCCCTTGCACTCTGACTTTGGCTCCCCTACAAAGCTGCCTTTTAATTTCCTGATTCCTTTGAGGAGACAGTTCAAAAAGAGGGAAAGCTGGGGCTTATCAGATCACAGGGGCGTTTGTACCCACTCCGTGCCTGAGAGGAAGGCATGAGGGTCAGGGGTATGCTGACTGGTGTTATGCTAAACCCTATGTCCCTCAGAAGTGGAGGGGGTGCTATTTTACATTCCTCTTTGGGGGGGATGTTATCCAGGGAAGACAAGGCTGGCAATTTGTTAAGAACGACTGTCATTCGGAAACAAAAGAAAAATAACAAGAAAACCCACACACAACACAATCATACACCTAGCCATCCAGAAACCACAAGTCCTTGTGTGTCACTGGTCAACCTAGGCCCTGCTCCTTTCTATTGGTTTCCTCTCCAAGGAGCTCTGGGGCAACCTGGCTCATATCTCAGGGGGAGAGAGAAACTGTTAGTCGCAGACACATGCTCTTTTTGTTGCCTTGCTTCCTCTTTGGTCCCTGAGGTTTCCCACTCTTGGAATGTATCTTCTTTTTTCCCCATTTTGAGTCAAACAATAGGCCAGCCCCATTTAGTCAGCCCCCTCCCCCAAGCTTGGGGCACAGCCACTGGTCACGTCTCCAAAGACATGATTCCATAGGCAAACCCAGGGGTTCTACACTGACAGAGAAAGAGATGCAAAGGTTAACAGAGCCTCTGGAATCACAGCCTTTTCCTCATTTCAGAACTCTGACTGGAGCTGAGACCTTTTGGGGTGACTTCCTCTGCCGGTTCCATCTCTCTGCACAGAAGAGCTCCCAGCCATAAGTGAGCCTGAGTGCTCAGTGTCCATGGGCCTCTCAAGGAGGCAGGGCAAGGCTCCTGCCAAATTATACAGCTTATGTGCAACAATGCCACACACATGAAAGAGAAGAAAATGCCATCTTACAGAATTCCAGAGCTGGAAACAAATTAAGTCTCCCTGATCGCCCAACTCGGTTTCCATTACGAGGGCACACACAGGGTGGAGGAGCAACCTGAGTACAGTTACTCAACAACTATATATACATATACACATACACATACACATACACACACACACACACACACACACACACACACACACACATATATATACATACATACATACATACATATATATATATATATATATATATATATATATATATATATATATATATGAATGGCTCATTACACAGGATCTGTTCCATTACCACAGGCCCCCCCTTCTTACACAGCACATGTGTCATCGTAAATGCTGTGAATTCAGAAGGCTCAGAGGATGACTGGGCTCTCACACCTTGTTTGATGGCATTCCCAGGCTGGTGCAACCAGCTGCACTGCCTGCTGGGCTCCTCCCCCATCTCCACTTTGCCACTATGATGCCTGTCTGAGGCTGATTTAATTTTTGAGGTTTTAAACATCCATTGTAGCTGGCGTGATGGCGTACGCCTTTAATCCCAGCACTTGGGAGGCAGAGGCAGGCGGATTTCTGAGTTTGAAGCCAGCCTGGTCTACAAAGTGAGTGCAATGACAGCCAGGGCTACACAGAGAAACCCTGTCTCTAAAAACAAACAAACAAACAAACAAACAATCCATTGTACCAGGCTACATTCTCCCTGGTAATTTCTAGAAGCTTCCGTAACCCCATCTGGACCTCAGACTGTAAGAGGAACAGAGAAGAGTCTGATGTATCTCACAGATTCTTTTCCAGCATCTGGCAGGCCTTGGCTCACACAATAAACACCTCAGAGTATTTGCCAGATGAACGACTCCAAATGGTAACCGCTTCATAAAGTGGAACTCCCCCCCTTGACCCACTCATCTCCTACATTCTGTTATAAAAACCAACTAGAATCTTTCTTATCTATAGCCCAAAAGTTTCTCTCTTATTTGTTTTTTCTTACTTATTTGATAGCCCAGGCTGGCCTCACACTCGGTGCTCACCTTCCTGACTACACACTTAAGAGTTAGGAAAACAGGTATATACCCTCACACCCGGATTATGGGGTGCTGAGGATGGAACCCAGGGCTTTATGCATGCTACGCAGCACTCAAACTAGCCACACACACCCCTCCAGCTCTGACAGCCTCTCTCTTCTTGAAAACTTTGTCTCCTTCACATCCTCCTGGACTACTCCTGCCCTGGCCATTCTCTTTGAGAGGCAAACTAAAAACCAAACCAAACCAGACTAGACCAGGCCAGACCAAACCAAACCAGACCATTTTTAATTGCTGTCCCTGGAAGTTCTCCTGAACCTTAGGCGACCACTCTGACTGGCCACACACACGCACTCTGTAGGTTTTAACTTCATGGTGGGTGAGCACATGCCACGGAGAGAGACGGGCTGGTAAATAAACCCAGAGGCAGGAGAAATGTAAAAGGCATGAAGTGCATTGTAACTCCTAACGGGCAGCTGGCTTTCTAAAACTCATCAGAGCGCAAACGGACATGCTAACAGGGAGGGTGCAGAAGTGGATGGAAGCTATATAGATGGAGAAGAGCAAGAGCATACTGAAGGCCAACGGGAGGAATTGATAACAACAGTACCATCAAAACCTACACACCTGAGCACACTCATTCTAAAGAATTCTAGAAGGGAAGAGAGAACTTAGCTTTACAGTTTTCCTGAAAGCATTTTTTTTTCTGTTATGAGGCACATAATGTTGTACCATCATACACTTTTCTCCATACACACAGACAAACACCCACACGTTCCTGTAGGTGAATCTGTGTATACGTTCATATACATATGAAAGCCAGGTGCTAACCTCAGGGGACTATGGTGTCTTTCTTCAGGCGCTAACCACCTTGGGTTTTAGAGACAGAACTTCTCATGTATTGTCTGGAAGCACTACAATTAGGCGATGCTGGCTGGCCTGTAAGCTTCGAAGATCTGCCTGTCTCTGACTCCTCACTGGGTACTGGGGATTGAACCTGGGGCTTTGTATGCGGCAGGCAAACATTCTATTAACTAGTTATGCCCCCGCTCCCCCCCCACCCCCCCGCAGAGGTATATACCACCATACTTGTTTTATTTGTTTTTATTTTTATAAAGGGGGTTTGGTCCTCACGGTTTTCACGGAAAACACTCTATTAACTGAACCATCTCCCTAGCCCCAGTGCATACTTCTCTTGGGGCTGCAACATACAAAGCGCTTTGCCTTGTATCTAATGTGAGGCTAGCACGATTGGATCTCCACTTTCACATATAAGGGACAGAGTATAGGGGAATATATTTCCATGGGTCATAGGGACATAAGGAAAAGCTAAAACTTGAACTCAGGAAGTGTAGGGACAAAGGAATGCATTTAATATTTGTAGCTTTAAAGTAACACAGACTATGTGCCATCTACTCAAAGGAACAGAATATGACAGTCAATATCTTAGGAGCCCCATGGGCTCTTTCTCAATGATATATTTCTTATATTTTTTGCCAATTCTCCTCTCAAGGTAGTCACAGTCCTGAATTTTTGGCAATTCCTTTGCCTTTTTTCAGGTCTGAGTTTTAACACCTATCTAAACAGTTTTTATTTTATGTAAGCAGAATTATACTCTTACCATATACGTCTTATTAAACAGCATCAAGTTTTTGAGGTCTTTTCCTGTTAATCAGCAGCAGCTTGGGTTTGTTCCTGTTGGGGGCTACACACTAGCTTTTGTTTTTATGTCGCCAAGGATAACCTTGGACATCTCTTCCTCCTGTATCTATCCCCCAGTGCTGAGCTCACAGGCTTGCACCAACACCCCATGCTCCTCTGGAGAATAGTCAGGGTTTCGTGCATGCCGGGCAACTTGCTATATCCCCAGCTTGTGTGCTTTGTTGCTCTGTGAGAGTCCTTTGTACAGAATGGATAAAACTCCCTCTTCAGCTAGACACAAGGCAAACATCTTCTTCCTTTGGCATTATCATTTGGCTAGTTTTGACTTTTGAAGAACCAAAATTTATGATTGTTAATGTAATAACGTTGACCTTAAAAAAGGACTCTTTTTAAAATTTATGTATACAAGTGTGTATATGTCCTGTGTGTGCACCTGCCCTCAGAGGGCAGAAGACTTTGGAGGGCAAAAAAGGAACACTGGATTTCCCTGGAGCTGAGTTATGTAGGTGACTATGAATCACCAATGTAGGTGCTGGGAACTGAACTTGGGTCTTCTGGAAGGGCAGCAGATGCTTCTATGTGCTGAGCCATCTCTCCAGCCCCTTATCTGTCATATGTATGTATATATAATATGAGTATACCATATAATATTCCATAGTTGTCTTCAGACACACCAGAAGAGGGCATGGGATTCCATTACAGTGGTTGTGAGCCACCATGTGGCTGTTGGGAATCAAACTCAGGAGCTCTGGGAGAGCAAGGAATGCTCTTAATCACTGAGCCATCTCTCCAGCTCCCCCTTATCTATCTTAAAAGGAAAAAGAAAGAAAGAAAGAAAAACAAAACAAAAACACAATAAAAACCCATTTGTGCTTTTTAAGAAATTCTTCCCAACTTCAAGGTCATAGGATAATCTCTTATGTTGTCTTCTAAAATTTTTTTATTTATTTTTTGCATTTTAGTATTAAGTCTTTCTTTACCTGGGGTTTACTCCTGTCTTATTTTTTGAGGTAAGAGGCGATTTTTATTTTCCATATTGCTTTAATTTGGCTTAGCTTTGTCTTACTCTGTACAGCCTAAATAAATAATTGTTAAAATATGTCTGCAATTTTGTTTCCCTACATTTGCCTTCGAATTGGCTTGTCAAGTTCCATTTCGAAAAACCTCCTGGGCTGGAGAGATGGCTCAGTGGTTTAGGAGGACCTGCTGCTCTTACAGAGAATGGAGCTTGATTGCCATCGCCCGCAGGGCAGCCCGCCCGCTGTAATCCCACTCCTGGGGGATCTGGTGACCTTTGCTGTTCTCTGTGGGCACCACATACACACAGTGCACAAAAACACATGCCGGTAAACACTCTTACACACATCAAAATAAAACTTAAAAAGTCTATTCATCTTTTTATTATAATGTGCTGTATAAACTCAATATAGTTTGAAATGATATTTTTATGTCGTTCTAATGTTGATTATTGACTCTTATATTTTAGTTGCTGCTGCATCGGAGTCATTGCTACTCTGAATTACTATTATTTATTTGAATCCCATTCGTATTAATGCTTCAGAAACTCTATTGACTTTGTTAATTTTTAGTTGCCCTTTAAAATTGATTTTCATTATGATAAATGTACATAAAATAAGGTTGACTGTATGTACCACTTTGAAGTTTATGTCCAAAGTGCTTTTCGGTGGCATTAAGCACATTCCCACCCTGATGCAGCCATCACCACTGTCAATCTCTTGTGCTTCTTCCTCTTTCTAAGCACAGCTAATCACACAGCAGCTACCCCTGTCTCCCCTTCCAGCCCTCAGCAACTGTGACAACCACTTTATGCCTGATAAGACCTGTAGTAAGAGGAATTCCACCTGTAAGAGAAACCACACAAGACGGGCATGGTGGCACACGCCTTTAATCCCAGCACTCGGGAGGCAGAGGCAGGTGGATTTCTGAGTTCCAGGACAGCCTGGTCTACAAAGTGAGTTCCAGGACAGCCAGAGCTATACAGAGAAACCCTGTCTCGAAAAACCAAAACCAAAAGAGAGAGAGAGAGAGAGAGAGAGAGAGAGAGAGAGAGAGAGAGAGAGAGAGAGAGACACCACACAGCAGCTGTGCATCTGTGACTGCCCTACTTCCAGTCTGTGAGTCGGAAGTGCAGTTTCCAACTGTGTTTCTCTAATGTGCTGGTTGTTTCAAAGTATCAAATTCTGGCTTTATAATGTATCCTTTTCTAATAGTTCTTTCAAAGCATCAAATTTTGGCTTTATAATGTATCCTTTTGGTATACCTGCTGTCTTTTTTGGCCTTCTTTTTCCTTCCATGACTTCCCTTGGATTTATTCTGCTGCCTTCACTTCTAGTTACTGAAGTACCAGGGCCTTGGAACTGGAAGCCTGCTGCAGCACTCAGGAGGAGCATATACAGACGGACAACCTCACGGCTGTGGTTCTGTAGAGAGAGCCTGCGAGCTACTGTAGGCTGAAAACACCAAGACGGGTCTTTTTCTGAGCTTACAGGGTTCTTTCAGACTTTGGGTTTTTTGTTTTGTTTTGTTTTGTTTTGTTTTGTTTCCTGTGGTCAAAATGCCAGAAGGCTATGGTTGGGGATCCTTAGGAGACAGGGGAAGCTCTATATAGAGTTATCTTAGAGCATGGAGGAAGGTAGTTACTTCCGGTATGTCAGAGGTGAGTGGAGCCTTGATCTATGCTTAGCACATAAACCAGAGAAAAAGACTGTCAAAAATCCAGCCTTTACACTTTCCATATGTTGCACTCTTTCAAATCCAGGTCATTTCTAGGTCTCAGTATAATTTTTCTCCTTGATTTATAAGCTGTTCAGACACTCGGCAGTATTTCATGTGGGTCTCTTCCCACTATCAGCTGAAGCAATACACTATTATTTTAGTTTCCCTAGCTAGTTACATTGATTTAAAGCTTACATGTTAAATGCTTTAAAATTTTTTACTTATTTTATATATGTGAGTACACTGTCACTGTCTTTAGACACACCAGAAGAGGGCATCAGATCCCATTACAGATGGTTGTGAGCCACCATGTGGTTGCTGGGAATTGAACTCAGGACCTTTGGAAGAGTAGTCAGTGCTTTTAACTGCTGAACCATCCCTCTAGCCCCATTAAATACTTTTAGCATGTTCTTAAATAGACAAAAAGCACAGCCTATTTAAGCCGATTACTATCCTTTGTCAGCTAATAATGTTGTTGCTGTTGAGTTTGTTTGTTTGTTTGGGGGATGGAATCATTATGTTCCTCGGGCTGTCTGTGAACTTGTGATTTTTTTCTGTCTCTGAGGTCCAATTAGACTTGAGGTGGGTGTTACCATATCTGGCCAATATGACAATTTAATCCAGTAAATGAGTTCTAACAACCTTAACCCTATAGTCTTTCCTATGGAGGATGTGTTTATGCCCACCCGCATACTTATTTATATGTCAGCTTACTAACCCACTCGCTTTCTTGGGCCTTTCATCTGGGGTCTTTTCCTTCTCTTCTATGATTAGCATATCCTTCAGATTTTTCTTCAGAGATTGGTCAGCAATAAGATTTCTCAGTTTTGTTATGTTTGAAATTTCTTTAATAAATTTCCTTTAGTGATAGTTTTCCTGCACAGGGAAAAAAATCTTCTAGGTCAGTGGTTCTCAGCCTTCCTAAAACTGCCACCCTTTATATAGTTCCTCATGTTGTGGTGAGCCTCAATCATAAGTTATTTTGTTGCTATTTCATAACTGTAATTTTGCTACTGTTATGAATTGTAATATGAATAGACATCAGAGGGGGCTGCATCTAAGGTTCTTCAGTTTCTTAAGAAGTGATTATTTAGGACTTGAGAGGTGGCTCAGCAGTTAAAAGCACTTGTTGCTCTTCCAGAGGGCTTGGGTTCAATTTCTAGCACCCACATGTGTTGTGATAAGTATTTGATATTAATTGGGCATTTCTATCCCACCTTAGATCATTTAGTTCCCAGATAAAAGATGCAGAAATTTTTATATTTATAATAAACCTTAACAGCACAAGAGCTGGGCGGACATCCACCCTCTAAGCTGTTTTGTTTGCTTCCGTGTCAATAGCTTTGAGATATGACTTGCCAAGTTCTGCCTGGGCTGCTCTTACTCTGACTGGCCAACCCTCATAGCCAGCTCTCCCGATGCCTTGTCCTATGGGATCGTCTCCTTTCTCCGCCTTCTCTCAGGAGAACTGGCCAATCAGAGTTAAGAGCAGCCAAGGCAGAATGTCGACAGGGAAGCCGACAAAATAGCTTAGAGCATTGATGTCTGCCCAGCTCTGGTGCTGTCTAAGGCTTATTACAAATATAACACAAAAGTGTCTTTTATTTGGGGACTGAGTGATCCAAGCTGGGGGAGAGCCCACCCCCCTGCCCATTAATGTTTGCCATAACCCACACATCGGGTCACAATCATTTGTATCTCTAGTTGCAGGAGATCCGATGCCCCCTTCTAGCCTATGCATGAGGTGCACATACCTGGTGTGTAAAACATAAAAGTAAGTATGTTTTCACAAATTAAAAAATGATTATATTTTCCTTTAACCCTGAGCCATCTTGACCCCTGCGCCCCGTTTATATTAGGCTCTTCTCCTTGATCATATTTTCTTTTCTTTCCTGATTTTGTTTGTTTGTTTGTTTAAGATTTTGATTTATTTTTTGCAGACAGGGTTTCTCTGTGTAGCCCTGGCTGTCCTGGAACTTGCTGTGTAGACCAGCCTGGCCTCGAACTCAGAGAACCACCTACCCCTGCCTCTCAAATGCTGGCATTAAAGTCACATACTACCATTCCTGGCTCAGTCTTGACCATGTTTTCAAAGCTCTTAAAATGCTCCGATGCTAAGATACTTATTTATATTTTTGCTAACAAATCCAGCACGGGCATGTTTGTCAGGCCGGTTCTACTGGGCTGCTCTGCTGGCTTAGCTCTGCTGGCTTCTGCCCACAACACATCATTTCTCGGTGTAGTAGCTGAAACTTTCCTGCCAGAGCTGCTTTCTTCTAGGGCTTCCAGTTTCCCAGGGGGCTGTGAGGGCTATCTACCCTGGTGTCATACTACAAAGGAAAACTCTACTGCAATCTTCTTCTCCTGTCTTTGAACTACTCAAAAGGAATGATTTCCTAATGGCTGATCAATATGTGGGAGAACCTGTCAGCAGGACTAACCTGAAGTGGGAACATGAGAACGAGGAAGCCGTGGTGGCTCACACCGAAATCCCAGAACTGCTGGGGCAGGGGCTGGGTGCTCATTCCAAGTTTGAGGATACCCTGATCTAGCTAGTGAGATCTAGGCCAGCAAGCACTCCATACTGGGACCTGTCTCAATCCCTCCCCCTACTCCCAAGAGTTACTATGTTGCTTTTGTTTCTTTTAAATAGGGTTTCATGTAGCCTAAGCTGACTTCAGACTCCTTAGCTGAGGATGACCTGAACTTCTGACCTTCTTGCTTCCACATCCCAAGTGCTGTGATTATAGGCAAGACCCACCAAACCCAGTTGATGAAGTGCTAGAGATGGCACCCAGGGCCTTGTGCATGATGGGTAAGCACTCTAGCTCAGCCCCTGTTGGTAACTTTTAAATAAATCAAGTTCTTTGTCATCTGTATCTTGGTTCACCTTAAGGAGGATTTTCACATGGTCACAAACGTAGAAGACACGTAGTCCCTTCCGTGGTTTGGTTTGCCGAGCTATTCCTACAGCCTCTGTTGTAAGTCATGAGTCCCCAGGACACTATAAAGGCACAAACCTGTGAGGGTCGTCTGGATCACAGTTAGGAAGAAACTGAGTGATTGCTTCCGCTACTTCTTCGTTGGATAAGACATCCCAGAGTCCATCAGTAGCCAGGATCAGCACGTCATCTGCTCCGTGCTCATATCTGGAGAGATCGTAGACTCTGACCTGAAAAGAGCAGAGGGGAACCGCAATGTGAGTCATAGAGGAGGATGCTGCTTTCTGTCTCCAACCAAGCAGCTTCTGACTCCTAGCCTCTCCCTGTCTGGCCTAGTACTTTTCAAGGATGCACTTGAGGTATGTGATTTCACAGCCAGCTTTGTGGAGTGGACAGCCTCTTCCCAAGGCTTGCTTACAGACACTTAGACCCAAGTCACAGCTGTGAATGACCCGGGGAAGGGCTGAATAATTAACAAGAAAGAGCGGAGTTGAAAAGCTAACGGTTGAGATATAGCTGAAGGGATGGCATACACGTGGACATCGTGTGAGTCAGGATGAGCAATGGGCTGGCCTGCTCATCTTTCTCTGTATATATTAAGAGCCTATCCTTTTCCAAGTGCTATAAACAGAAAGAAAAAAAAAATAGATTCTTCCATTTAAGTCTATAGGGGAGATGAAGTCCATTTGGGATTTTAAGAAATGGCTCCATATGTGTTTGTCAAGGACTAAGAAGACATACTTATTTAATGCACTCATTTGAAATCCTTCTTGCCTGTTTCTTCTAAGGCCAAAGAGTCCAGAAACACCCTCCCTCCCCCAGGTAAGGGTGAGGGTTTGATACTACACTTGGGCTTGATGAATCCCAAGCTGGGCACAAGGTCAAGCTGCACTTCCAAAGCCATCAGACGGGTTTCACACTGTCTTTCATATCTAACATTGTCTAATAAACTACTTACGAAGGACAGAACATCCCTGGAAAACTAGAAAGAATGAAGAGATCATAACCCTACGCTTACCCTACTTGGACAAGGCTGGTGGGGGCAGGGAGGAGCAAAGGGGAGTTTGGAGGTTTCGTCTCTGTTCCTTCCTGATGCTCCAGAGTCAGGTAACTCACGGGCTGAGGACAACATCAGCTTCCCCTCTCTCAATTCCTCTGCCCTACATGGCTGGAGAAAGCATGTGGTAGGCTCAGGGAGAGAAGAAGAGAATGTGGCATATATTGCTGCTCTGGTGTCCCTTCACACTGGTGACACTAGTGGCATCTGGCCATCTTAGGCACAGGCAATGGGCTTCTCAGAGGTCTACCAGATGGCTCAAATTCAGTCTTTGTTCCAGAACAAACAGTTTGTCTAGGCCAGTGACATCCTTTAAGGGACTGGTCCTGTGGGTTAGCAGCCAGCTTGCTGGGGTAGCTGAAACCTAAAGAATGCTTCACCGTGATAAATGAGCACAATTAAAAAGCAGTCACAGGGGCCAGGCCTTTACAGTCCAGAAGACAGTAATAATTAGCTAATAGCCCAGCACATGGAGCCCCTCCAGGGTAAGAACATACAGGGGCATATTCTACCTGCTTTTAAATATTTTTTTTTTCCCCTCGAAAGCTATCCTTGCTTGGTACTAAGCTGACATTCTGGAGAAGGTGTTAAGCCTTCCAAGCTAGCAGAAGTGGGGTCAGTGAAGCTACAGATACCCCTCCTTGATCGGTTCATGTCTTATATTCCCTCGACAGGAGACAACCAATCCCCCTTCTCTTTGTTTTCTGTGGTTGCTGGGCATGTCGGAGCATATGGAGCTACAACATTCATATACAGAGTCCCTATAAGAATTGATATATGGAGCATCTCATTCCTCAAATGTTAGTGTGTGGACCAATCAGCCAGAGAACTTGAGTGCTCACAGATGCTTCTTAAGTTCTGGGGTAAGGCAGGAGAGCTGCAGGAGAGGGGAAGTCAGAGGTGCGAATACCTGGACCATATATTGAGGAGCAAGGCCACAGGAGTCCTACTGAGCCTGGAAATCAAAGGCTCTCTAGACTCTGTGATGCCAGACACAATTCGTTTCCTAAGACTATGCAAAGGACCATAAATGTCACTCCCGGGCTCCCAACTCTAAGTCCTACCTCACCATGTTAATTTCATGATGTGTTAAATGAGAGCCGGAGAGCTTCCAACTGGCGGATCTACAATAAGCTACTGTGATCGTCTTAGCTCCACGGAACAGGAAATAGTAAGTAACGGGAGGTGGGGGAGTGTCGGGCGGTTTAATTTTACATCTGTAGTTAAGAGGCGCTTCCATCTGCCTTTTGGCCCTTCTTAAAACAGATGTTTCCAGGATTGAAGACAATACCCAATCTTGGGTTCTGCCATGTGAACAGGGTACCCAAATGGCTTCCAAATGCTTTTAACTGATCCAAGAAGTGGTAAGTTGATTCCTTCAGTCTGAAGTCAGCCTACCCAGTAGTAGGGAATCCGGCCAACGGAACCACGTGGGTTCATACCAACACGCTTGGAAATGCCGCTCCTCAAGTCAGTCAATAACTGGACTCCAGTTCTACTTGCTTTCCCACTCACAGCTCACTAATGTGGTTCTGACAGCCAACACGAACGTCCCTTTCAATACCATTTTCCACATAATCTTTATGTAAAGAATCCAAAGCCAGTAGCGACCCCATTCCTGGGGCATTCCTCAATTAACAGCCTTTTAGGTTCTTACTGTTATCCTTTGTTTCCTGCCCTTCAGCCAATTTCCAGAGGACTCTGCCAACTTTCCACTTACAGCTCGAGTCTTGTACATTAACCTATGACGCAGAATGCTTGGGGAAAACGCTTTCGGGAAAATTGGACTGGTGTGTAAGCCATCCACCCCAGCATCCATCCTCACAGGTAACCAGGGCTTCAGTGGACTCCAGGGTTTGCTGCAGACCTCATGTTCCCTCCCTGAAGAGGCTGCTGGCCTTCCTCCATCAGAAACCATCCTCTCCCAGGGTTCCTTTGTTCACTTCCTGCAATAGCTTTTGATGTTCCTGGAAGCCTCACATAAATCTAGCAGGCTCCGAGGTGCAATAAGACTAAGACATCTATCTGGAGGAGTGTTGCTGCAGGAGCCTGGCAGACTACCACACCACGCACACCAGCCGACATGCCTGAAACACCACAACTCAGGTTAGAGTTGCCGCTATGCTACGCATGCCGCTGCGTGCTATGAACTCAGGGTTTGTGTTAGCCATCCATACAATGTCTTCTGAAACATAATGGCTTAATTACAGAAAACAAAACTTTCGATATTTTTGTTCCTCATCATGCAAATGTTAAACTACTGCATCTATGGGTTATATCATATTTAACTACAGTTATATCATATTTAACTCTAAGAATCAATATGTGAGTTACTTACTTCATAAAAACCACTGCACAAATGTCAGTTTGGATGGAAGGGAGTGTTTCTAACAATTTCTGAAGTTACCCTAAGCCTGTGTCTGCCATTTTCAAAAACTATGTATTTATGTGAAGTGTTTTCAAGATTCTGAGATCAAAATATTGATCGGATCTGGAAAATGTTGAAGATGCCATGTGCCCAGTAGTGTTAGAAGCTCACCCCTCCCTCCCTCCCTCCCTCCCTCCCTCCCTCCCTCCCTCCCTCCCTCTCTCCCTCCCTCCCTCTCTCTCTTTTTCTTTCTCTCTCTCTCTGTATGTGCTTATGTATGTGTGTGTGTGTGTATGTATGTGTGTGTGCATGTACGTGTGTGTGTATGTACGTATGTGTGTGTATGTATGTGTGTATGTGTGCACATGCCTGTGTGTGTGTATGTATATGTGTATGTGTGTTTGTGTGTGTGTGCATGTGCCTGTCTGTATGAGTATTCATATGCCACATGGATGCAGGTACATGCGTGCCATGATGTGCACATGTAGGTCAGAGGGCAGCTCAGATGTCAGTCCTCGAGTTCTACTTTGAGACTGTTTTATGCCATCAAAAACAAAACCAAACAAAACACCCATGGGACACTTCATTTTTTTCTTTTGAACCCAGGAAACCCAGTCTCTGTGAGGCCTAACTTCTACAATTCTGAGAGCTCTGACTCTTACTGAGAGAAATAATAGTAAGCTAATTAAAACTATAAACTTAAACACTCAAATCAATGTTTATTAAGAATGACAGGACAGCCAGTGTGACACAGCGGAACCCTGTCTTGAAGTCTTGAAATATCACAAAAAAAGGAGGAGGAAGAGGAGAAAATAAAGAGAGAAAACAAAGGAAGGAAGGAAGGAAGGAAGGAAGGAAGGAAGGAATCCAATAGATTGTTGGACGTGTGCATCCTCTGCTTCCCTTTCAGAATTGTACAAATACAAAACTGTGTCCGGATTGCAAACTTGCATTTACGTTCTATCTAGGGTAGGCCACATTTCCCCATAGCAAGCAGAGCTCACACACCCTGCTCTGACCCAGAGTCCCTTATCCTTCCGTTTAATCAGCTTCTTTGCAAGTCTGCTTTTACATAGCAGGCTACATTTCCTTTCTTAATCCATTAAACAGCTAACTCATCAACTTGCATTCATTTTTCTTTCCTAGATAGGTGGTCAATCCTAACTATCAAGACTTCACGGCAGGTAAGGGACTTTACAGGAAAATCATGGTAAGGTGACTCTTACGATGGTCCACCATGTTTCCTTCTCTTTGTCAAAACATCTTCACGGCAAATCAAGTGTCTGCCTCCAAGCACACTGGTCTCAGCAATCCCTCCGCCATCAGAATGCTGCGGTGCCATGGGTCTGGAACTTCAGAGGCCAGCACTTCTGAAGCTGTGAGGTGCTGCCTAACCTTAAACCACTTCCTCTTGGGGCAGTTTCTCTAGGAACCTGGCTGCCCTGCTCTGAGGATCTAAGATCTAAGATAAACCAGGTGCTGCTGCAGGGACTCAACTCTCAGCCGAGAGCCCACACTAACTGCCAGCTGCTGAGCGGTCACCTGAGACTTCTACCCTAGCCTTGCCTTCAGATTCCAGACATCGAGCTCCCGACTGGGAGTCTCTGAGGGGCTCTGCGGGAGAACCATCCAGATCACTCAGTCTGTGGGCCACAGAAACATTAACAGTAATAATCACAGAGTCAGGAGAGCCAATAGTTTGGAAAGTGGCCTGTTCATAGTCAACACAAGGCAAAAAGGGATGTATTGAAAAAAAAAATACTTCCAGGTATCAGCGGCTCTCAACCTTGCTAATGCTACAACCCTTTAATACAGTTCTTCATGTTGTAGTGATCCCCAACTATTAAATTATCTTCATTGCTACTTCATAACCGCAATTTTGCTACTGTTATGAATAGTAATGTAAACATTTTGGAGAGAGGTTTGTCAGAGGAGTCGTGGCTCACAGGCAGAGAGCCACTGCTCTATAAGTTTAAGCTGGGACACTGAACTGTCTGGAATTTTCTCTTTGATCTCTGTCTACACGTGACGCTCATTAGTTTTGCTTCTGCCCATCAGCAGGAAAACAGTAAGAAAATTCTCCCTGGGTGGGGGCTAAGAGAATTCTAGAACTGTCCATGAGGCCGGCTCAGTCAGGGGGAAGGAAGAGAGATCCATGTTTGCTCTCAGTGCCGCCTGAGGTTTCTAACCTAATAAATGTGTATTAACTAGGGAGTTATTTTGACTCTCTTTTATATCTATTTTTAAATTGGTTCAGAAAACTCAGAAGGAAAAAGAATTAAATTATTTTCTTCTTCAGACCCTAATAATTCTTTTCCTACAGGCTAGAAAGTAAAATTGTGTGTGCGTGTATGTGTGTGTATGTATGTTTGTGTATGTCTGTGTGTATGTATGTGTATATGTGTGTGTATGTCTCTGTGTGCATGTATGTGTGTATGTATGTCTATATATGTAAGCATGTATGTGTGTGTGCGTGTATGTGTGTATATGTATGTATGTCTCTGTGTGCATGTATGTGTGTATGTATGTCTATATATGTAAGCATGTATGTGTGTGTGTGCGTGTATGTGTGTATATGTATGTATGTCTCTGTGTGCATGTATGTGTGTATGTATGTCTATATATGTAAGCATGTATGTGTGTGTGCGTGTATGTGTGTATATGTATGTATGTCTCTGTGTGCATGTATGTGTGTATGTATGTCTATATATGTAAGCATGTATGTGTGTGTGTGCGTGTATGTGTGTATATGTATGTGTGTGTATATATGAGTATGTATGTGTGTATGTATGTTTGTGTATGTCTATGTGTATGTATGTGTATGTCTCTGTGTGCATGTATGTCTATATATGTGATCATGTATGTGTGTGTGTGTGTGTGTGTGTGTGTGTGTGTGTGTGTATGTGTGTGTTTGGAGACATGGACACACCAGCCCTTGAAACCATGTGAAGGCAGGATCATTATACTAACAGTCCTCTGCCTACATTGCAGGCACAGTGACTCTCTGAGGTGGGTCTTGTTTCACAGGAACGCGCTCTTGCTTCCTTCTTCCTGCCCTACTTTCTCCCTTTGTATCATCTGCTTCCTCATCTGAACTCCTATCCCTCAGGAAGCAAGCAACAGGGCTTGTGGCTAATTATTCTTCAACGAGTCTCACTTAGAGATGGCCCCTAATTCCAATTTAGGACGGACAAATTCTCCCTGTGATTTTCTTTTTCTTTCTTTATTATTTTATTTTGTTTCGTTTTGTTTTTTGAGACTCAGTCTCTCTCTTATATGGCTCTGGCTGCCCTGGAATTTGCTACTTAGACTAGGCTGGCCTCCAACTTAGGCATCCACTTTCCTGTGCTTTCTGGTATTGAATTAAAGGTGTGCACCGCCATGCCCATTGTGAGTTTTTGTTTTAAAATATGTTCTCCCATTTCTATCCGCCAAAGAGAACGACCGCTTTAGAAGGCTTGAAGACTGTCTGGCATAACAACGTTCCTCACTCTCTAGATTATTCTCATGCAACCACTGTAAGCTTCGCTTGCACAACTGACTTTCCTTCTCATGGTACCTGAGAATTACTGTTTCTTATAAACTAGACGGCAGGAGCACAAATGGGGATTGTAGCCTGGAGCACAAAAAGTCACCAAGAACCAGAAGACTACGGGCGTTAAAACATAAATAGAAGGCTGTAGATATCCTTCGTGATTGCAAGGGGAGTACCAGGACTCCCAGACATATTTCCCTTCAATATGAAACTGCCTCAGTGTGAAACAGTCTTCTGGAAGCCAGTAAGAAAGAAGGGGAGAACATTACTGCCCATCACCACACACCAGACCTCATGCCCGGGATTTCACTGACGCTCTTATTTCCCCCTACCCATAATCCACCAGGCCAGGCCAAGCCAAGCCCCACGATGAAGGAAAAGCACCTGGGAGCCAGCCGGCGACTGGAGTGGAACTCAGACTCGAGCTCTTTGTCCTTTATGAGAGGAGAGTTTCAGAACAAAAAGATTACCTAGATAGAAAAAAAAAATTCCCAGGATTGAGCTAAACGAGCTGGCGTTATAAGAAACAGCTGACGGACTCCCGAAAACCAGAGAGAGGAGAGGCGAAGCAGAGAGAAAATTAGCCTGATTGTGGTTCTGTCTGGCTGGGCTAGAAGACACGACTGCCGAGCAGGGTTAGGGAGGGAGAGAGGGAGGGAGGGAGTTGGCTCTGCAGAACAGCCCCCAGACAGAAAAGGGCCTTGTTCTTCCAAGAGACCAAACTGGGGCACAGTCTTGGAGTGGAGGCCGGAAAAGAAGGGTGAAATTAGGAATCCTAGCTCTACAGAGGGCCTGTCACAGGCCCAAAGGGGCGGGGAGCAGGGAACATCTGGAAGTCGAGGCCTTCGGCCTGTGCCAAGCTGTCTGAGTAACAGGATGCTTGTGTGCCGGGCTGGAGGTGGGAGGACTGTTAGGAGAGAGGGCGATGCTGAGGGCTTGGGCACCGGTGCCTGAGTTAACAAATCAACTCAGTTCTGAACTCTTCAGGATGCACAGTTGAGCCTCGAGCTTCCTAGTTAGGCAAGAGCCAGACCTGGCCGGAGAGGCCCGGGGGAGGGGCTGCCGTCGGTGCGGTCACACAGAGAAAGCCAGGTGCTGTTGACATGGAGAGTGAAAGTCTCCTACACAGCCCCGCAGCCTGCTGCTAGCAAGGCCCCTGTTCCTTTGGCGGGGGCCTCTTGTGGAATTCAGGTCTTGGCTAGAAATCTCTGCTTTAGACCCCAGAAGGTTTGAGAGAGGCTCCGGAAACCTGGCGGCTGCTCTTCAGGTTTGGCAAACTCAAGATTTTTTTTTTTTTTCCCCAGCGCCTTGTGTTCAGCAAAACTGAAGATGTGTTTGGCTAGAAAGAAACCCTTCTCTAATTTTTAAAACCCCGCTGCAATTTTTTTTAAACATAAATTTGATCCACATGGTTTTGATTTATTTGTACTTAATTCATCAAATCAAATTAGGAGCCGCAGTGATGAGTGGGATCAGTGGGAATTTCCAAGAAGGGTTTTGAGCTCTTTTTCTTAGAATTTTCTTAGAATTGAATCACATCCCTCCCCCCCCCCCCCCCCCCCCAGCTCCAGTCCTTAAAACCACCAGACTGAGCTGGATTTGAAATTTAGAACCCAAATGAGAAGGAAAAGATCCATGCTTGGCAGAGCCCAAGCATAGCAGGAAAATACGGGGGGGGGGGGGGGGGGGTTTGCAGAGGACGTGGGCGGGGCGTTCGTGAGTGGAGCGGGAAGGCCCTGAAGACCCAGGAGCAGTCTGATTCTTCATTAGATGGCTTAAGTAAATTAACCCGCTTTTCTGGGATCGCAACAGAAGCCGCCTAGCTATTTCTCTCTTGGATATGATCTTATCATTCCCTTGAGTAAAGGGTTTTAGCCTTAACGAGTGGAGATGGGGTGTGGGGGTGAGGGTGGGGAAACTATCTTCTTTTTTTTTCTGTTCTAACCTCCACACTAGTCAATTCAAACTGTTCCTCTTCTAACGGCGCCCTCCCCCCTCTCTCCTGACTCTGGCTAAGGCGCGTCCATCTGGAAACATTTAAAATGTATAACAAATTTAATCTTGTGCAAGAGATCTTGGTATATACACTCCATATCCATTAGGCTAAATCGTAGGCACGCAATCATCTCCTACACAGTTCTGTCTGGTTCAGGTTTACATACACAGAGGCCATTACAGTCCTTCCAATTACCCACTCTACTGAGCCATCATCTGCAGTCTGAGGCCAACAGCATCCGTCAGATGCAGTCTGAGGCCAACAGCATCCATCCTAGAAACTCTGACCGTGGAGGACCAGGGGCTCTGGAGTTCAAAATAGAGGTGACTTTTTCAGAGCCTCTCAAACCAGTACATGCTGAGTTACTCTGAGCTTCTATTTCTTGACTCTTGCTCTTGCCACAGTGACCTTGTACCTAATCAGATGTGGGTTATAAGTGCCAGCTCGCTACTTGACGGTGTATAACCGTCAAGTATTATAATTTTATTTTCCTGAATCTCAATGTCCAGTATACAGGATGGTTAGAATAACTGTCTACCTCACAACTCTGTTAGGAATGACGTGCTGCTGTGAAAATCCTAGGGATGCTAGACGGAGCACAGGGAGACGTTCTTACAGTACAGTTTCAGCTAAACGGGAAATAAACTTCGGACAACCTAATCTCAGCGTGATGGCCGCAGCCAACAACCGGCCCCACAGATTCCAACTCGAAAGACTTTTCAGAGAGAGCTGGTTTTTCTCAGACTAAGAACAGCAGCGCAGTAACGAGATGCTCCTTCAAGTCTAACTGTACCACAACCACACTGAGCCAGGCTCCCCTGTACAAAGAAGTATCTGCATGTGTGCATGGGCGGGGGCTGAGGAGGAGGAGGAGGCTTTAAGGCTGCTTGAAAAAGCAAAAAATGCTTCATTAGTATTTCCTGACATCCCCAGGGAGGCTTCTAAAGGGCAAAGGTTAGGGTGCCATTTAGCATGTCGGATGAATGCTTTCCCCCAAGGGAGAAAGTACAGTTTTATGAGCCCAGTTACAAACCCCGTGCTCGGTGGAGTTCAAAAGGAAAGAGTTCAAGGTTCAGAATTTATTACTTTCCTCTGGTGAGAAGCAGCCCTGGCTGTAACTCCTGGTCCTAGCGTTGGCCAGCATGGAGGGATTAGGAACTCGAGGGGGCTGTGGACATTCTGCCCAGTGGGGACCTTGCTATCCAGAGCTGCTCTGAGAGAAAACACCTGTAGCATGGATGTGGACTTTAAAATATATATATATAAATATATTATATATACATACACACACACACACACACACACACACACACACACACATATATATATATATAGCTAATTCCATGTACCAACCCCAGGGTCTATGAGGGAGAGGTGTCTTTCATGCCTAATGTTTACTAGAAATTTCCATGCCGGCTCTAACTCTGATGCTCTCAAAAGGGATTATCCTTGTTTAGAGCTCTGCCTGGGAACTGGGCCTAGATGGTTGTTGGTGCCCACGGAGGATAATGGAGTAGACACATGGTCTGAAGGGCAAACCTCAGGTTTGGAAGTCACTTGTAGCCTGGTATGAAGGGTGAGCTGGGCCCATCAAAACTCCTCTCTCCGATACGGATGTGTGGCTGAGGGGTTGCCTGGGACCTGTGGGATGTGGCTAGCTGGTTAGAACAGCAGAACTCTTGTAGGCTTCTGCGGTGGCCCTGCTGTTCATTCCAGAAGCACACTCATAAGGCCTGGTTATTCCAATATTCATTTTTGTAGATACTAGAAGGATGCCTTCTAATAGAATTAAACACCTCCTTTGTGCGGTTACTTTGAGTCAATTTGTGTTGTTCCTCACAATAAAAATGAGCTACATCAGAAAAGCAGATACTGAACAGGGTGCAGCCTCATAACTAGGGACTTCATCAGTAGGGAGGCCAAGACAGGAGGATCGTGAATGTGAAGCCAGCCTGGGAAATACAAGACCCCTGTCTCACATTCCCTTCTCCAGTACACACTAGGCGTGCGTGAGGGTGTGCGTGAGTGTCTCAGTGGTAGAGCATGCAATGAATTGCCATCTCCATTATACAACTTTACTTGGGCAGAACACATGCATGGAGCTGAGCCTATACATTCTGGTTATTTCCAGTATAACATATGGCTCTAGTAGCTCATTCTTCACAGTATGGCAAACAGTATGACTTGTTCTTCTCTACCACAGAAAGTGGGAACTAAAGTTCTCTCGGTCCCCCAACCTCCTCTCCTGCTAGAAGAGTGACAGGATCTTAACCAATGAGATTTAAGTGAGTACACATGGGGCGGAGCCTGTTCCTACACCTTTCAGGAAAAAATACATTATTCTTATGTGTGGGAGGAACCCACGAGGCCCCGCCCCTAGCAGAGGGCTACTGGCAGCTGCTGGCTGTTGGGGGAGGGGAGGCTGTTTTGCTTTAGGGGTGTGGTCTTCAGTGTGCTATTCATCCCAGCGGGTGACCCGACACCCATGTACATATGGGCAGCACCAACTGGACTCAATGGGTTATTTTTAAAAAATGGAAAGAAAGAAAAGAGGAGGGTGTGAAGTAAAGGCTGGGAGGGGCAGGTCATATTGTGGGAAGGGGACCTGGGGGCAGGGATCGAGGGCATGTGGTTAAAATGTATTGTGTACACATATGAAATTCTTGGAGAATAAATAAATAAATAAATAAATAAACAACAGAATAAACGAAGCCTAAACACACAAGATATAGAACAGCAGCAAAACAAAACCACAAAGGAAGTGTAATGCTTGGAGCTGCTGCCTCCACCCTGCGGCCATGAAGGAAAAGCCAGAGAAACATAGGCGCAGCCGCCTAACAAACTCCAGGCTTCTTACTGTGTAAGAAAAATCCACCTCCATACCATTAGTACATCTGGTTGGTTGGTTGCTTGCTTGCTTCCTTCCTTCCTTGATTTGTTTTGTTTTGTTTTGTTTTGTTTTGTTTTGTTTTGTTTCAGACAGGGTCTCATTGTGTAGCCTCAGCTAGCTTGAAACCAACTACATCGATTAAGCTGGGCTCAAACACATAGATCCATTGACCTCTCTGCCTCCCAAGTGCTGGACTTAAAGGTGTGCACCAGTACGCTATGCCCTGCTTCACCTGTTGTCTGAGGCAGTCTCCCTGTGTAGTCCTGACTAGCTTAGGACTTGCTATGTGGACCAGGCTGACTTGAACATTCAGTGATGTTCATCCCTTAGTCTCCTAAGTGCAGGGACTGTGTCACCTGTGTCACCATCCTTGGCTGACTATTAGATTTTTATATTGTCAGATTTGTCTTTAACGTGGAAACAAAATCTACTCTATATAATACACCATGAAAACCAACATAGAACCTTGTAACATTTCCAGTACTGTAGAAAATATTGTAGGTCTCGGTCTCTCTCTCTTCTTCTCCCTCTCCCTCTCTCTCCCTCTCTCTTCCCCTCTCTCTAACAGACAAAATGACAGATATATTTTTCAATTAACTTCTCCAAATAACACCCAAATGACACAAGTTCTCTCTGGTTAACTAAAATCAAGTCAAAGGAGATACCCAGATGAATAGCTGAGCTACGAGGCATTGATTTTAAATGCCTCAGAAAATATTCCCCTGTGAATATGAAGAGTAGACAAAAAGCATGACTTCTGTATGAGACACAGAAATCAGGATGTCACCTCAGGACAGTGGCTCTCAGCTTTCCTAATACTAAGACCCTTTAATACAGTTTCTCATGTTGTAGTGACCCCCTCCCCCTGAACCATAAAATTATTCTCATTTCTGTTTCATAACTACAACTTTGCTACTGTTATGAATTGTAATACAATTATTTTTGGAGATAGGGGTTTGCCAAAGGGGTCTTGATCCACAGATTGAGAACCCATGAAGATGTCGATATATATGAGCTAAACCACAGAAAGAATTGGATGCTGTGGATGGGGAACAGGGAATTCTTGGCAGGACTGGATGTAAACAGGCATGAGAAATTCAAGGTCATGAACAATAACCAAGTTCAATTGGTTTGTGCAGGAGGGGGAGGGGAACAATACAATGATCTGATTGAAAATTTATACCAAATGTCAAGCCTGCAATGACTATTGGAGTTGGGTTTTGGTCCAAGACATGGGGTACTACCAAAGACTGCTGGGACATGAGGAGTCAGCATCCATGGGGGGATGCTCACTTTATAGCAATATGTGGGAGGAATTGAAGGAGGTGGCACAGCTCGCTATGTGGATGATGAGGGCATGAATCTAAGTACTCAAGGGGAAGGCAGGCTGACATGAGAGACATTAGACCTGTCAGGCACATAACATTGTATTGCATAAAATATAAACAAAAGCATCATGGTACCTCTGGAGCTGAAGACAGGAATGGTTTTATGTAGATGTTGGAGTCATGAACCTTTAAGTCATGGTCCCCAAGTCCCCTCGTCACTCCAATAGTTGCCATTACTCGGGCCTAGGAGTATAAGCAGAGAGTTATCAGAAATACACATAGTAACAGCATCCTGTCCCAATTCCTCTTGCCTATTTTTCTATGCCATTGGATGTTAACTGAGATGAGTCGTATTAGCAGGGAAAGGCTCATCAGAATCATTGCTGTATCTCAGGCTTGCTGGGTGTTGCTGTCTGTCTTCAGCTTGCTTCTGTAGAGCAGGGAGTGAAGGGTGCTGAAAATAAACTAAACGTAATGCGTGTATTGTCTACAGCAACTGAAATCAGTTCATACTCAATCAAGAGCATCCACTCACCCATCCACCATCCATCCATCCATCCATCTAATAATTCATCTATCTATCCACTCACCATCCATCCATCTACTTACCCACCATCCATCCATCCACCCACCCATCATCCATCTATCTATCCATCCATCTATTCATCCATCCACCCACCCACCCACCCTTTCATCCATCCACCTACCCACCACCCACCCACTTAACCATCTATCCATCCACTTACCCACCCTTTCATCCATCTATCCACCCACCCACCTACCCATTCATCCATCCACCCACACACATATCCATCCATCCATCCATCCATCCATCCATCCATCCATCCACCCACCCATCCATCCACCCATCCATCTACTCATCTACTCATCTATCTATCTATCTATCTATCTATCTATCTATCTATCTATCTATCTATCCATCCATCCATCCATCCATCCATTCACCCACCTACCCATCCATCCATCCATCCATCCATCCATCCATCCATCCATCCATCCATCCACCCACCAAGCCATTCGTCCATTCATCCATCCAAACACATGTACACTACAGGTATTCACCGAACACTGGCTACGTCCTTGGCAATATCAGAAGCATTAACAAAAGGTATAGTAAGTCTGGGGCAGTTCCTGTCTTTGCAGATCTCTACGCTTAAGTTTTGTGGCTAGAGTAAATAAATCTTTAGCTTCTCCGTGATCTGCCACAATATTCCTAAAACTCCTTCTGGTGGAAAGGAACAAAATGTCAGTATGCACAGACTTCTGGACTGTAGCCTCACATTCTCTATAAACTCGTTTTGTGGAATTAACATATTGCATTAATATCTACACAGCCAGCTCTCCTAAAGTACCTACTATGTGTACACACCATGTTGGAAGGACACCAAAGTCCAAGGCTCCACCTCTATTATGAAGGAGCTTGGTCAAGGGGGTAAGAGACATGTATCCAAACTATGAAATGTGCTTCAGTTCTGGAACGCTCATCAACAATGGAATATGTGAATTTAGAGGAAACGAAAACTCTACCGAGAAGGTCCCGTGGAGGAGGCAACACTAAATTTGGTGTCAAAAAATGGACAGAATCAGATAGGCAGACACAGAGGGACAGACTGCCTGTCAGGCTGAGTGACATGAAGCCTAATGGCTGAACAGTGGGTCACCAATAGTAGAGTCCATAATGTTGCAGTTCAAATACCTGAGCCTGGATTTTCCTCTGTTACTTGGATAATAACATTAAATACTTCATAGAGGCAAGGTTGAAGTAAAAAGAAGAGGAAACACTACAATTGAGGGCAGGTGAGAAGGCACCTGATATTAAGTCTGACAACCTGACTTTGACCTCTGGAACCCACCTAGTGGAGGAAAAGAACTGATTCTGGCAAGTTGACTTTGACTTCCACATCCTTGCTGCAGCTCTTAATTAAATAAACGTAAAAAAAGAAAAGAAAAAACTCCCACATTATAATTCAACAAAGTATCTTCATCCTTGTCTCTCTGAAGTCCTGTGGATTTGAGGGAGTCTCAAGTCAGAAGGCAGATAGGGTCTACAGTACTGTAGAAATGAGACCATGACACTTTTAGGGGCTGGGTTTAAAAGAGAATTTCATACTGAGGCTCAGGGTGGCCCTCAACTCCTCCTGCTGAAATCCTCCTGCTTCAGTCTTCTGAAGGCTGTGTGGCTACAGACTTGAGCCACCATGTCATGGCTTGTGTGCGTGTGTGTGCGTGTGTGTGCGTGTGTGTGCGTGTGTGTGCGTGTGTGTGTGAGTGTGTGTGTGTGTGAGTGTGTGTGTGTGTGTGTATCACAGGAATGTGTGGAGGTCAGAAGACAACCTGCAGGATTCAGTTCTTTCCATTACATGAGTTTCAAGGATCAAACCCAGGTTTATCAGGCTTGGTGGCAAATGTCTCACTGAGCCATCGGGGAGAGACAGAGTCATGGATATCATCTTTCACTGTGTACATGTATGAAATTCTTAAAAAGAAAAAAATATTTAAAAAACAATAGCAACAACAACCAAAAACATCACTGCTGACAACCTTCTAAAAAAAGACAGCAGTCCATTCTCCTGTCCAGGAGACACATTAGACACAGGTGGACAGAGTATTTAGGGACTGCGCATGTATCAGCGACTGGGGGATGCTTTGGTATTCTCGTGAGTCATTTCTTCTTGATAAATATTATCTAACGCTGATAAATGATCCACTTGAAGTATCTCTTCAGTGTGGCCGCACTGTCCTCTTCTAACTGAAACTCTTAGCTCTGAATCGAAACAAGTTGTGTTCAGAGGAAGCCTACAGAGGAGGATGCAGAAGGCGGCTTGGTTAACTGGGGATGGGTTCCAAGGCTCCTCATCTCTGTGCTAGCCTCACTAGCTCCTCCACATGTGCTCACGGGTCTCATATCTATGGTCTTCTTTGAGTTCAACCATGTTATTCAGCTTTTGCTTCTGACTAGGGCACTGGGACCCAGCGATGGCTCTGCTATCTCAGTCTGGGCTCGTGATTCTGTAGTGTAATTGCAACGACACTCTGGAGTCCCTTTGTTGGGGCAAGCAGGAAAGCTGATGTACAAAGTGTGAACTTCAGTGGTGGAAATGAGAACCCCGGGCGAGCACCCCACACTGGCGCTGTCCTCTGTTGGGTCTGTGTTTCTGCCTGGGTTGCTTTCACCTTGAAGTCTCAGCTGCCTTGTCTTCCAGTAGAGGTAACAACACAGCCAGCTTGACCTGCCTCTGAGCTTGCTGTCGGTTGTGAAACAGAATGACACATGTGGAAATGGTCGTGTTTAAACCTCAAAGAGGGACTCGAGTGGACAGAAACCGGGGCATTTTCATAAAACCGACTTTCGTCTTATGGGTTCACCCATACCTCTTAAATCCTCCTACTCTCTGCACCCTCAAGACAGGTGACCTCAGGAATGATGCAAATGATGTTTGTTCAAGTTGTCAAGGCCATAAAACCCCAAACTGCCCCAATCTGTGAAGCACACAGCACACAGACTGCCACAGGCTATACAAAGCAAAAGGCCACAGATACCTCCTCTCATTCCAGGGGTGAACTTGAGCCTACCTTCTTGCCTTCTCCATATATAAGGGGGAACTTCAAGTCATCATCCTCAATGGTTTTGTATGCCCTGCAGGGGAATAAACAACATTTGAAAACAGGTTTGAACTCGATTAGCGACCCTCTGCCCTGGCACAGGCTGCTGCGTGCCTCATTTTCCTGGGGATTCCTGACACTCACCACATTGCCTCTTTATTTATATAGTCACTCTCTATGCTCCATGCAAAATTGTGTGTGTGTGTGTGTGCACAATGACAAGCCAGGAAATGTCAAGTCTTCATATTCTTAGAGACAAAGCTACATATAATTATCTGTAATATTATAAGGGGAGGTGATCCAGCCATTGGACTCTTCTTGCGTCTGCAACTGTGATAAACAACAGTGCTCAGGGGTGAATGGAGCCTGCATCTCCTCCAAGAGGCAGTCCACCCCTTCAGGGGTCATTTACATCAAACATCTTCTATTGGGATGACTGGGGACAGAGGACACTAGCACCCTCTGACCTCAGGATGGGAGTCAAGGTTGATGGAAAATTGTCTCACAATAGCTTTCTGACAGCCATTTGCCACACAGAAATCTATTTTACGCCTCATGGGTTTACACTGGTCATGGTTGTCTAGATGCCACTGCCAGCAAATGAGACCATGTGTCCCAAGTCTACACATAAGTGAGTTTAAAAAACAAGCAGGCAAACATCATAGCCAGTTAGCAGCTATGTCCTCAGCCAGAGCAATCTATTTTTCTGATTTTGTTTATTTCATCTATAAAGTGAGATTAATACACATGATACAAAGGGTTCTGCACATAGCCTCCGCTCATTAACAACCCAATTAGGGGCAGCTATTAGTCATATTTAGCAGGTAGTTACCTTTTGGTGTAAGCTATTATTAGAATCTAGCACCAGCTTAGGGATCAACCGTGTTGAGTGGTTCTCAACCTCAGCTATATAATGAACTATATAATGCAAGCGCTTTAAGACATCCTGAGGAGCAGGCCACATCTCGGAGCATGAATGAGCATACACTGGATGTGAGTTAAGCTGTAAGCTTGATTATTGAGAGGGGAGACTGCATAGATTCAAGGAGGAGGGTGGAAATGGGCTGAGACAGGCTCCCACATGAGCATGAACAGGCATTCGAGATGCTGTGTGGGTGAGGAGTCAGTCTTAGACAAGGAGGTGATGAGGTAAGAATCATGCGCAGGGAATGGCCAGCCTTGAGATGCCAGAACAGGAAGTTGGAACTAGAAAGGAGGCAGAAGGCAGCAGATCTAGAAGCAAGGACAGGAAGGTCCTCCCTCCCTAGAGGAAGATGGCTACCAGACTCAACTGGCTTGGGAAGGTAGAGGGAAAGCTGTTCTCATTCCACTATCAAGCTCAAACCCTCAAATCTTCTCAGGGTAGAGGCCATCAGGACCACAAAATCCTAGTCACATGGCTCAACACTGCCCGGAGTTGCTACTCCCGTACCGAGGCAACTTCAAATTTTTCATGTTACATTTTAGCTTATTAATTTATCCTTAGAACAAAAAGTTAAAACGGAAACAAGGATTAGGGGATGTAGCTCAATTGGCAGAGGGCTTGCATGAGGCCCGGAATTTAGTTGTAATGGCAGTAGCTGGGAGGTAGGAGCGAGCAGATCAGTTCAAAGGGATAGTAAGGTCATCCTTGGATACAGTGTATTCCCAGCCAGCCTGGGCTATAAGAGACTCTGTTTCAAAATGACTAAAAACAGAAAGGATGCCCTTGGGAGAAGAAAGAGTTACTCTGTTCCCGCTGGGGTTAGTTTTCAATAAAACACAAACCCTTCCTCCTCCTCCAGTGACAAACAAGGATAATCTTTGTGCTGAGAGAACATACAAACGCGCCCTCCCACTCATTCTTCCTGGGTACCAAGCAGAGTTCATTATATAAGTGGACTTCCACGTACCAATAGGAAGACTTGAATAAAACCATAAATGCTTGGGACTAGAAGTGGCTTAATGGGAAAGCTCACACTCAGCATGGGTGATACTTGGGTTTGAATATAAGTACCAAAAACCAAACAACAAACAAACAAACAAACACCCCTAGAGAATTAAATGGGAACCAGATGGAAGTCTCTGTAGACATGCGGCTAAGAATAATCCCAGCAGATATAATTTACTGAGGCCAATACCGGACTTGGTAGTTATGTATAGTTTTAAAAAGTCTTTCGGAGACCCCATCTTACAGACGAAGAAACAGGGTGAGGGAGATTAACAAGTTATGTCCTCAAGGTCACACATTAAGTGAACGGCCCTCCCTATACCAGAAAACACTGCAAAGATGGATACCATCAGCGCTGACCTTTGGGGATGCTGCCCTCTGGCAATGAGCCTGGGAGGAGACCGCTCTGAGTAGGGAGCCGGAGAATGTCTGATGAGGAAAAGAACTTGTGGCAAGTGAGGCCAGGACACATTCTGAATGGCAAGAGGATAAATCCATTGCCTGGCAGCCCGTGAGATCTGCAGAGTGGAGGGGGAGGTGCACAGTGGAAGCTACCATCTGGGTTGCACACCTGTTTCCGATCCCTCCTTGCCTGCTTCATCTGTGGCCACAAAAGGTAACTTACCCCTGTCCTCCAGAGGATAGACAGACATCCATCCGTCAACCCCGCTGGGGAGTTAAAGGCCTCATCTCAGCCTGGTCCTGCCCACTTGCATGGCCCTGATGGATGGCACCCTGCATCACTCTCATTCACACTATAACATTCATGCTTCTAGCTTGCCCAGGTTCCCCTCTTCCTCACCTGGGGGTGGGGGTGGGGTGGGGGTGGGGAATGGGAGGATGCAGAATTTGAGAGCACCAACACACCGAGGTTGTTTGCATTTCATGTTATAACCAAGAATATATGGTCACAGGGCCCTTTATTCCAGATTTTAAGATTTGGAAAATTGTTTAAATGAAATTTTAAAATTCCAATATCAGGTCACTCCCTGGCTTTATCATAACACAACTGAGCAGGGATATAGTCAAGCAATCACTTGTTCTAAGACAGCAAAGCTAAAGAGCTTATGAAATACTTGTAGGTCACTCTTAACACTGGATCAACGCCTTTATGAATATTTATGAGACGAGGGAAGACTGCAAGGCTTACAAGGGGCTATTACTACATTCTTGGCTTTCCCTACCTGAGAGCCATTACCGGCAGATAAGTTTAAGCAACAGTTTCAAGCCAGGCATGGTGGCAAACACCTTTAATCCCAGCAATCTGGCAGATAGATCTCTGTAAATTCAAGGCCAGCTTGGTCTACATATTGAGTTTCAGGACAGCCAGAGCTACATAGAGAAACCCTGGCTCAAAAAAAAAAAAAAAAAATTCAAAGCAAATAAACAACCATCCCTGTCTGTGGGTTCTGAAGACATCTGGATGGGCTGTCTTGGTTTCCTGTTCCCTAGTTCTTTCAATGATGTGTCACAGGACCTTGGGGACTGTCTGTCCCACTCATGCCACCATTTATGCAATGTGCTTGTTAATCAAACATCACAGACTGTGACAAGGGCCCTCTGTGGGCTTTCTGGTCTGTCAGTGTCCTGAAAGTTTGGCACTTATCTTAAGCAAAAGCACTTGAGATGCGGTCTAATTAAAAATGAAATTATCCCTTTGATTTGGACCTTGTTCTTAAAAGATCAATGAAACTGATAATTGCACTGTGTGCATGCCTGAGTGTGAGGGCTTTATGGTCATAGATTCAGACTGCGAATAAAACAAACACCACCTCCCCCACCTCCCAGCCCACAAGCAAACAACACAGGCCCCATTCCACAGGGAAAAGACCTGAAAAGGTTTTTCTTGCCGAAGTCTCCTCTGCTTTATTAGGGCAACAGCTGGTTTTCAGTAGAATTGGTTAGCAACAGCAGTGACATGATCTAGCAGACAGCCAGGCCTCAGCCTCGGCAGCAAGAAGGGACCAGGAGGGACTCCAGGAGAAGTTCTTGGCTGTGCCTCTCTCAGGGAAGCGAAGAACAGTGGAGACTCAAGACCCACAAGCGTTGCACGGCTAGCTGTAGAGCAAGCCAAGGTCTGTCTCTGTCACTCCATGGAGTCCTATTTATACGCTCCAAACATCACGTGTCCTCCATGTGCCTCAGCAAGTGCATCCAATCAGCCTGAGTCCTCAGAAGAGGTAAGAAACTGCAGCACACTACCAGAAGGTTTTTGGTGTGTATCTCTCTATGGAATCCCACAAAATGCAGCTCGACTATGCAATGTGAGGCGGACCAAGACAAATGTGTGTTGTTAGCAGAGAATCCTTCATCACGTGTGCTTTCCTATGCTTGCTTTAGCAGAACGTCCTCTCTCCTGTGACTGCTTCAGCAAACTGATCCTTCACCAGTCTGCCTTAGCCTTTCACACCTGAGTCCATTTTAACAAAAACATTCCTTCGAGTGTTTGCCCCAGCAGAATACTGACTTTCCAAAGAACCCTCAAGTTTCCACTTCACACACACACACACACACACACACACACGTCTTCAGAGTGCTAGGATTAAAAGCCTGGCTCAATTTCTTTTTCTTTCAAAAATTTGTGTGTGTGTGTGTGTGTGTGTGTGTGTGTATGTATGAATGAAATGTATGTATGTATGTATGTATGAATGAAATGTATGTATGTATGTATGTACGTATGTATGTATGTACGTATGTATGTATGAATGAATGTATGTATGAATGAATGTATGTATTTGAGTACTCCGCAGGAGTGACTGCACTCCAGAGGAGGTCACTGCGTTCCATAATAGAAGGTTATCAGACTCCATGTGGTTGCTGGGAATTGAACTCAGGACCTCTGGATGAACAGCCACTGCTCTTAACCACTGAGCCATCTCTCCAGGGCACAAGGGTGGACAACATCATATTTATGTACACGGAATCACAAGTGAACAGACAGTGGTTGAGAAAGCACTGATCTAGGCAAATTGTCCTCTCGGCCTGGAACTCCCTGAGGCAGCTCTCAGGATGTACAGAAAGCAACATAAGTGAACCCCCTTTGTTTCTCTCTCTTGTCCAAAAGGCTAAGAAACGATCAGAATCCTCACAAGGCCAGATGTATTCAAGCGCCCCATTTCAGTGATCTGTCGGCCAGACATCCCTCCCCAGAAGGAGAGATTATGAACAAAGACAAACTTCTTAGTGAACCCAAATCTCTCCATTTTTCTGTCCCACCTGCTGCTGCTCGCCCAGTTCCTCTGACTCTGAAGGCGAGGGCAGTACTCTTTTGCTGTCCACTTCAGCCCACCCCTGCCCCAGTTCAGCCGCCCATCTGTCTTCACACCTCAATCTCTTAAGGCCTCTTCCCACCGTGACACCATCAGCTTAGGCTCAGCTTGCTTTTCCACCCCCATTCTGATGGATTCTCTCCAAAGTCCAGGATTTCGATGGGGGCTGAGAATCCCAGTTTTACTTCTGGCCTTTCTCTATGACCACCATCTTTCTGTCCCCCGTGACCACCCAGAACACCATTCGTCTCTGAGACTCAGTTCCGAACGGTCTCCCTCTCTCCTAGTCCCCCCTCTCACTACGGTTCTTCCCAATGCTGTTCTTGTGACAAATATTTTGATACTTTCCTTGCCAGCCGTCTAGGTTCCTCGCCCTACTAGATCTGAGTAGAAGAAGAATTGAATATTCTATCAACATGAGACTAAATGCTTTCACCCTTGCCTTCAAAACATATTACAAATCAGTCTGTCGTCTTCCCTCCATCAGAGTCCAAGGACCACCATCTCTTAACTACATGATGGTAGCTGGCTCACTACACCTCTGGGAAACAGTCAAGGGCAGGCATAGGCAGTGGGACCAGGATGGTGGCTTAGGGCAGCAAGGGTGTTGAAATTGTTCAGCCCTGTCGCTTGCTTTCCTCTGCTTTTAGAACAACCAGTGTAATTATTGGGTAAGATCTTGCCACCGCCCTCTGGTGCCCTCCAATGACTTCTTCCCATCACACTATAAAGTAGTCAAATAGCTATTTGAAACTTGCTTCCCTCATCTCTGTCAATCCTTAGAATTTTTCCTCACAGAATGGCATCTACCACTTAACAGACTATTTTTCCCTACTCTCTGTTGCAGTACAGATCTGGAATATTCTCTCCGGGTTCATGGTGTGTTTGTTTTTGTTTATTTGTTTGTTTTCTCGTGACACTACTTTTAGGGCTGTAGAAGGTTTAGCATGTGGGATCTCAGCTAGGGGAGGGAAGTCACAAGGGCGAAGCCTTTCCAAGCCTCTAGTTCTGGCTCCTCTCTGCTTCCCCATCTACCACCATGTGTACAGCCGCCACCAGTCACTCCTGAGATGAACTGAACTACTACCCTGTCCTGCCTTCCCTGCCTTCACGAAGAAGTCAAATCTTTCCTTCTCTCCTGCTGTTTCGAGGTACTCAGTCACACTCATGCAAACGTCATAAATGCACTATGTCTTTTTTTTCCTACGGCTCCCCCACACTTCGTGAGCTCTGCAAGAGTGGACGTCTTCTGTTGTGTAACGGTAACGTTCCTGGTACCTCAAAACATAAAGGTAGCCTAATAAATTCTTGATCAAACAAGCAACTCAGTGCGTTCTACCTTCTCCGCCTGAGGCTTTGCCTATCTTCCTGGTCTAGTCTCCTTTTTGGAACATATGTCAAGAACTTCCTTGTATTTCCTCTGAGTTCTCAGTCTCCTGTGGTTTGACAGGTTCTTGGCTAATCCTTGTAGGCTCAGACCCTTTCTGGGCACTAGACCTCAAGAGATCTCCATGTAGCCCCAGAAATCCTTCTAACTATTGGGAGATAGATCATCTATCGTTGAGACTCCTTCACCAAGAACACATCTAACTCCTGGGTCCCTTTTGTAATCATCATCAGAAAAAGCTCCTAAGTTTTATCCCAGCTGGGTGGTCTGCAACAGCTCCAGGTATCACGCCTCAGTTTAACACCCTACCCCCACCCTATGCCCTGGCTTACCGTCATCTTACATAAAACCTATCTGTGAAACCTTTCCATAGCTGGCACTGGCACTGTGGGATGGTTTCTCCCTTTCTGCTATGCTTTTATGGTTGTTATTGCTGAATGTCTGAGCAGATGAATGAAGGCTCCACCTTCACCTTCAGCAAGTGAGTCCCCCTCTGACGTGCTATACCGGCATCGTATCTCTTGATGTTTCCCCCACCTTGCCTTCAGATGATTTTTTTTTCCCAGCTAAAAATCAGGGCTAAGTTCTCTGACAGCAGGGCTTTTGTTTATCTCTTCATATTAAAATTCGAGTTTCTTTTTTTTTTAAATCACCTATACATATTAACAGACAACTACAACATAATTAAAACACCATTTGTGGTTCTCTGAATGCCTGCTTTGTCCAGGAGATCCCTAAGTATCCTTCAGGATGGTTGTTTTTGAAAATCCCAGTGCTGGTTGCCAAGACACCATATCAAGCTCAGTTTACATGAATACATACATAATCCTCTCTGCTAACTTGGGTGAAAGGAGGTGTGCTTCCTCCTTGAGGGAGGCTCTTAAGACAGGCACTGTGATGTCTATCTGCAGCCGTCTACTCTCAGGGCTGAGGTAAGGGAATGGCTACAGCAAAGACTTTAAGAGAGGTAAGACTCCAAGAAGACAGACAAGCGGGGAGGGGAAAAAGAGGAGAGGGAAAGAGGCAGAGGGGAGAAGGAAAAGGTCTAAAAGGAGATTGAAGTTCTTCCTGATCTCTGGGGGAGTCCACCATGCAGAGGCAGAGGATCCCTTCTCACACACTCTGACGTGGGAAGGAATAGGGGGTGCACGTCATTGTGGATGCCTAGATATGCTTGTGTGTGGAGGGCAGAGGGCATCCTAAGGGGTCACTCCTCAGGGGCTAATCACTATGGTTTTGACATTTGGGTCTTACTTGCAGCTTACCAGTTAGTTTAGCTGACTAGCCAGCAAGCCCCAGGATACTTGTCTCTTGCCTCCTTAGCTCTGGGATTAAAAGGGGGGTTCTAGGAATTGAACTTGGGGGTGGTGGTGGTGGTCTCATGCTTACATAGCACAAACTCTACCAACTGAATTGCCTCCCCAGCTACCTCCTCTGACTTCTTCTTCTCCTCCTCCTCCTCTTTTTGGTTTTTCAAGACAGGGTTTCTCTGTGTAGCCCTCCTGGCTGTCCTGGAACTCATTCTGTAGACCAGGCTGGCCTTGAACTCAGAAATCTGCCTACCTCTGCCTCCCGAGTGCTGGGATTAAAGGCGTGTGCCACCACTGCCCAGCCGACTTCTTAACTCATAGACCAGAAACCCAGAGTTCGCACTGGATATCACCCACACAGCCTACTTCCCACAGTCTCCCTCTCTCCTAAATTATGACCTTTCTCTATAAAGAGGGGCAGAAAAATTGTTCCTGTTCCCAAGTTGATTTCCTCACAAAGGACTTCAAAGTCATTTAGAAAGGGACAGGCCCCCTTCTGGAGGATCTGAAGGACGGTCTCCCTCTGGGGATGGCATCATCTGGACAGTCGCCTTGTCATCTCCAGTGACACACACCAGTGAGTCACATTCTCCCACTCACCTCTTGACACCACCTTGGACATCTCTCTTCCCCTGAGGATCTTCCTTCCTGGATGCGCTTCCCTCCTGGCAGAGCCCACTGTGGTGAGCTACAGCACACCAGGCTGGGGGAGGCAGTGGTTCGGAAGGCACATTGCAATCCTCACGTGGACTAGCTGCGTGAACTTGGGAAAAGTCCCTGAAATGCCTGAGCTTGGTTCTTTCAACCAACTTGGTAGGATTAGTTGCAAGGGCTAAATGCTAGTATGCCCTTTATGAAGGATAACTTGCTAATGAGGCACGTGGTGGGGCTGTTAAGGTCACAGGAACCCCATTCTCTTCTCAATATGGAAGTGGAGTTAAACAACCGGCCACCAGGGGCAGCACATGCCCATAGGGACACCATCTTGCTAAGCAATCGAACCACCCCAACTTAAGCCCTTTCTGCTGTCAATCAAAGATGTACAAGCCTGTATGCGTCTTTATCGAAACAGGTCCAGGGCTCAGTAGGATACCGAAGGTCTAAGGGAGAATTGCTGGATTGGTTTCGTGGAAGCCCACTGCCTCTCCAGGAGGGAGGAGAAAGCCACAGGAGGTCTTGTCTCCTCGCAGCAGCACAGAGTCCTAGCCCGCACAGTCACTTTTCACCGTGCTGAGTGGGCTGGGCGGATAATGGTGAGGAGTGCGGCCTGAGCTCAGGTTCTCACTGTTACCTCCCTAGAACAGAGACTTAACAGTGGCTCACATCCCACAAGGCCCAGTAGGAAACACCACCCCAGGCTAGAAGCCAAATGCCAGCGGTGGCTCTCAGAGCTTGGCAATGCCCCAATTAAGCAAGACTGGAATCTGTCAAGGATCGCCCCTGAGTGGCCTGCCCCACCCCCGATCTTTTTTAGGCCTTCCTGGAAAAAGCAATGTGGGACTGGCAGCCACCTCGAGCTTCCTTTTTTTTCTGCTAGCCATCTGTATTTCCAATGGCATTGAGCCTGGAGCCTGACCACAGAGTTGCGGAAATGGAGGCTGCCTCCCGCCCCTGGTGTAGTGCTAGTGGGACCCTGTTCATCCCCTCATTGCCGGCTCTCCATGTACACACAGGCGCAAATGCACACTCACACAAGATTCGGTATTTAAGTCTTAGTATTATTTTTCAAATGCTATCTTTGAAGTCCCCCCCCCCCCAACCCAGCTTCAAAGTGTTACAGAAAATTCTCAGATGCACTGTAGCCTTGTAAGTGGGTGGGAACTTGGCCTGCTGGAGAGATGGGGCCAGACAGTCAGGGACACTGAGTCTGAGGCAGGCTTAAGGAGAGCAGGCACTGCTTACTAGAGTTTGGGGGTGGGGTGGGGTGGGGGACGGGGACGGGGACGGGGACGGGGACGGGGGGATAGGTCTCTAGGGAGAGTCTGAGGAAAGCAAGAAGTATCTGGTACTTGCAAGGAAGTTTAGAGTCTTTGGCCAGGTTCAAATTCTTTCTCACAGGTTCAATGCTGCATGACAGGGTTGACTTTCAAATCATGTGTGTTTGAGCATGCGCACACGTGTGTGTGTGTGTGTGTGTGTGTGTGTGTGTGTGTGTGTGTGTGTGTGTATGCACATGTAGGTCTGCAATAGTTTAACTCACTGGCTTCCTAAATTCTTGTGCTTACAGCAACTTTCAATGGATGTTCAGTCACATGACCCCTGGTAGGGTCAATTTGAGGTCCTCTAAACAAATCTGATCTTTCTAACTTTGGTCCTTTGAGTATCTTTATATTAGTCAAAGTCTATAAGTGTGAAGCCACTATGCATTCGATGCATCCAGGTACAAACACCAAGTTTGAGCAGTATGGAAAGGATTCATATTTGGTGAGGGCAGTGCCCACTACGTATACTAGGTTGAAAGCCAGGAGTTAAATAGCTTCACCGTCTCAACCACAGAAAGGGGAGCCTCCTGGTCTCTCAGGGAGAGCTTCCCATGAGGTTTAAGGTCTGGTCTTAGAGAGGAAATCTCCCAGGTGACAGACCTGACTCACGAGCCCTGGGGAAATTCCCACTGTCCTTTCATCTATTAGCAGGTTTGAACTGGACCATACCTGGATTTGGGGGGAGGGGGGCGATAATCATACCTTTTTGCCTAAGGCAGTGGTTCTCAACCTTCCTAATACTGTGACCCTTTAACACAGTTCCTCATGTTGTGGTGACTGCCCCCATCCCCAGACATGAAATTATTTTTGTTGCTACTTCATAACTGTAATTTTGCAGCAGTTATGAATCATGATATAAATATGATATGTGGATGCCTGATATGTGACCCCTGTGAAAGGGTCGTTTGACCCCCTCAAGGGGTAGTGACCCACAGGTTAAGACCTGCTGCCCTAAAGGCTCTCCTTTCTCCCACCTGGCCTATGTATAAGAGAAAGAGGCAACAGAGGATCCGTGGCCTAGTTTGTAAAGTGCTTGTTGCATATGCAGGTTAGTTTTTGTCACCTTGACACAAAGTTACCTGGAAGAGAAAAATCTTCATGGTTGAATCACCTCATCAGATTAGCAAATGGGCATGTCTATAGGGCATTTTCTTCATTAATTATTGATGTGCGAAGGCCCAGCCCACTGTGGGTGGTGCCATCCCTATGCAGATTGTCCCTGGTTGTATAAGAAATCAGGTTAAGCAATCCTTGAGGAGCAAGCCAGTAAGCAGCACCCCTCTATGGCTTCTGCTTCAGTCCCTGCCTCCAGGTTTCATTCCTGCCCTGACTCCCTTCTAGATGGACTCTAGTGTGTAAAATGTAACAAACCATTTCCTCCCCAAGTTACATTTGTTGCGGTTTTATCCTGGCAAGAGAAAAGCAAACTAGGATACTGTACAAGCTTGAGGACCTGATAAGTGGTAGTGGTAGGTAGACATGTGACTTCCTGGAGGTCACTCGACAGTCAGTGTGGCCAAAGGCAAGCTTTTGGTTCAGTGAGAGAACCACTTCTATAAGGTAAGGTGGAACATGGGCGAAGACAAGACCTGACATACACCTCTAACTTCCACAGGTAAGAGTGCACATGTGCTGTGTGCAAACACATAGCCAAGCGTGAGTACAGACAGAAAGACGGACGGATGGATGAACACACAGACATGTACACATAATGTGATGGTTTGTATATGCTTGCCTCAGGAAGTGGCACTATTAGAAGGTGTGGCCTTGTTGGAGTAGGTGTGTCACTGTGGGCTTGGGCTTTAAACCCTCACTCTAGCTGCCTGGAAGTTAGTATTCTGCTAGCAGCCTTCAGAGATGAAGATGTAGAACTCTCAGCTCCTCCTGCACCATGCCTGCCTGGATGCTGCCATGCTCCTGCCTTGATGATAATGGACTGAACCTCTGAACCTGTACACCAGCCCCAATTAAATGTTGTCCTTTGTAAGAGTTGTCTTGGTCATGGTGTCTGTTCACAGCAGTAAAACCCTAACTAAAACACACACACACACACACACACACACAGACACACACAGATACAGACACACACACATGAGGGAACAGAGCTGGTTTATCTATATTCTCTTGAGAACTTGACCGGATTAGAGGAAAGACTTCATACTTTGGGATCAGTGGGAGTCAATCTAACTCTGGTATAAGCAAACACATATTAAGCCGGTCTTTATTATTATATACAACACAGACAGACATCAGCATCTTTGTTCCATCTGATGCTGCCTGGCTTGTTGAAAATGCTTACCTTTGTACGCTAGTCTACTAACTGGTTTCACCATCTATGAATGGTTCCCTGTTCACATTGAGTTCCAAGTAAGGAAATAGAAACTGTTCAGAAGTGGCCGAGGCTTTGAGCAGATACAAAGCAGTAGGTACTCATTCCTCACGTTTGCTGAGAACTTATCTGCCTGGGACTAGGCTCTCTCCAGCCCCGATACTGGAAAGACCATTTCCTGACTCACAGCCCCGGGAGGAGTAGCAGGAAGGCATTACAGAGGAGACAAAAATGCTTAGAATCAAGTGTGTGGCAAGGAGAGCTGGGGCTATTTCAGGACAAACCATTTGGAATGACTCTGAGGGAAATTCCAGATTTGGAAATTATTTCTGATTCACTGCTTTCTTGGTATGCATTAGCACTTGTCTAAAAGGGCTTCATTGTCTAATCAATAACATTAACTCTCCCACAGGCCCGAATCACACACCCTCACTTTTATGAACGCACTGATGGAGAGCGATTTTAGCTTTCACTGGGACCATTCGTTCTGAAACAGACATGAACTTCACTGACACTGGCCTTTTATGTGTGAGATCACGTCAATATGTACAACAACAACAACAACAACAAAAATGGCAGGGAGAAAACAACACAGGAGATTTCTAGTTATAGGGAAGAGTCTTCTTCTATAGGCTTAGGTCTCCATGCCAACCCTCAGAGCCCTCAAAGAGCCTCTCTCTTGTTCTGTCACCAGGCCGCTCCTCTCATGGAGTATAGAGCCCTGTAGCTCCGGGAAAAGCCACACTTAGGATGGCACCACGTGACACATCTTTCAAGATCGTCAGTGCAAGCGTCTTGGATTGATGAGACCGTACAGGCAGAGTCCAGTCACCTCAGAGAGCATGTTGGTCCTTTTCCAAGTCTTCTGCTGGGTCTAACAGAACCACGAATGCTTTGGAGAAGCCGACGAGTCTTGGGTTTGTCTCAAGGATAGGACACAGTGACAGGACAAGATCTTTTAGGGTCTAGACTCGGGTGGATGTTAGCTAGCTTTCTGGGTGGGTGCCCAGGGTGAGCTCAGCTCTCAGGGGTTTTAAATCGGTACTCTTCCCTGCTGACTCTAACGATGCTCCTGGGCCACATTGGGTTGGTGCTTCAAGATCTGTTATCTTGAAAACAGCAACATCAGTCTCTTACTCTGAAACTGGGTGTGTACATATTAGGGCAACAGCCTCAATCTCTGATGAGAGTGGAATGTCAGAAATGGAGCGTGGGGAGGACGTAGGAAAGCTTGTATCCTTGGCAGGCTGGGAAATCCCTAAGCGTGTAGGGTGTATGCTTCTCTGGGATTTCCTTACAATGGGAGCTTGCTGACAGCTATACATTGGTTCTTATTTTCTTCCCAGTACACCACTGGCAGTGTTCCTTGCCTGCGTGTTCCTTCTTTCTTTACAGAGGTACTGTGCTCTTAAGGGAGACGGTGTAAACAATGCAGACTCATCACACCTTTCGAATGGCTTTTATACTCCTGCAGGGAGTGTGACTCTATTCTACTGTGAGTTCCGTGGTCACTCCGAGTACATTCCACTTCTACGTCCCCTACGTGTTAGATATGTGAGACGACTGCCAGCAATGGGGTCCAGCTGACAGGCTCCAATTTAACTGTGTGCAAGCCTGAAATAATTACACACTCTCTGTGAAGTGACGAGCTTGGCCCAATGAATCTCCTGTCTGTCCTCGGGTTCTCTGAAGAGTCCCCACGAAGCAGTAGTCAATAAAGGCTTAATAATGCAGAGTACAGCAGGGGAATGCCAGGTTTCTTGCATCCGCCAGGCTGGGTCTACGTCCTTCAGGTTGATTATTAAAACATTTTGAATATCACCTCTGGCTTCTGAGTTCCCAAAACACACATTCTGTCTTAACCCCCTTGGCCCCTGCTTGTGCTGTTTCTTTGCAAACAATATCCATTCTGGTAGCATGAGCCCCCTTGAGAGCCCTGTTCTCATCTAGGTCTTTAGATTATAACACAGCCTTCTGCACAGACTCACTCCCAAACCCAATCTTCTCTCCCCAGAACAACTGCTTCCTCTACAACTGCTCTGGTCCTGAATTTAGATCCTTGTCAGTGACATTTCTTGTCAGTCTACATTTCTCCACAGGAACCAAGAAGGGAGTGTAGGCCCAAAGAATCCTATAGCATAAAAAGCACTCAGATAACCACCCAGCATCCTGAGTGCTCTGCAGAGGACCCACATTTGATGGCTTGTATATGTTCGCCCCAGGGAGTGGCACTATGAGAAGGTGTGGCCTTGTTGGAGTAGGTGTGTCACTGTGGGTGTGGGCTTCAAGACCCTCATCCTAGTTGCCTGGAAGTCAGGATTCTGCTAGCAGCCTTCAGATGAAGATGTAGAACTCTCAGCTCCTCCTGCACCATGCCTGCCTGAACACTGCCATGCTCCCAGCTTCATGACAATCCACTGAACCTCTGAACCTGTAAGCCAGCCCCAATTAAATGTTGTCTTTATAAGACTTGCCTTGGTCATGGTATCTGATCACAGTAGTAGACACCTTACAGTACAGACAGACAGGCCTAGCTAGTCACTTCACATCCAGTGTCTAATTACTTCAGGGTTGCACACAGTTAAATTGGCTAGATCTCATTGCTGGTGGTAGTTTCACGTAATTAACATGAAAGAGGTATAGTAACAGGAGGAGATTGGTTGATATGAGGTCAGGGCAGCATTGACAGCCTCTCTCTCATACAGTACAATGTCACCTCAGCAGTGCTGGGCCTGTCTCTTCAACTGCCCTGCCCTGGGGTAGAGCTGCTGGTCAAAGCTGGCCAGCACACCCCAACATAGCTTCAGACCCTTGCATCTCTCAACTGTCCACCCTTCTCTTTTTGCTTTCTAGCTTCTTGTTACTTTAGGAAACAAACATTTGGATAATAAGCTCCTGCTTCCCTCTACTAATGCTGTATAGCTTACACAGACACAATCGCACACATGCACACACACACAATACACCCATGTGTGTGCTCTCATACACACACATGCAAACATACATATGCACAGACGTACACACACACATACACATGCACAAACATGCTCAGACATAAATACACTCACACATATGCATGCTCACACACACACATACATGTACACTCACACACATGTATAGACATATACACACATACACACACATGCACAGACATATACACACTCATACATATACATTCACAAACATGTATACACACATGTACACACACACTAACACATACAGACCAACACTCACAACATACACTCTCACATGCCTATCTAGTGATTATGGAATTAGACACTCTGCCAGCAATCAGTAGCCAGGATCTTTGCTGGGCCCCTGGCATACAAAGTTACAATGTAACCATTGGTTGGTTCTCTAATTAGCTTCCTATCCCAAATGGAGGAACCACAACAGAGTGCAATGGTAAGATTTGTAAAAGCCACACAGGTGAGAACTGACCCAGCAAGGCAGTCTGGCTTTACCACATCCGTATTGTCTCATTTCACACCTAAAAATCTATTGACATTCAGGGTAAAAGTTCTCCGAGACAATGGCCAGATCTTCACCCCACCTCCACAGAGTCAAGATTTTAACACGGCGCTCCGCTCCACAGCCAGACTGCTGCCAAGCCATCCCATAATCGTTAAAACTATGAAAACACATAGGTCTATAGTATAGGTCTTCAAAATATAAAAAGAAGATCCCCAGGAGTTCTCTGGTCCCTGACCTGTCTACCTCAACAGAAATTGCTGAAGACCTGCCTGCGACGTTTCCCAATTCTCCTAGATGACTTGAGGCTGTGTGAGTATGGTGTGTTGTACACGCCAGCCTGTGTTCATGGAGGAGGGGCAGCACCTCCGCTCTGAGAGAGGGTGTGGGACAGGAGGGGAAAGGCTGTGACTCCTAAGAGGCTCTTTGGAGAAGAAAGGAAGGCTGGCGAGCAGCCTGGCTACTTTAGGCATGGAGACGGTCCAGCATAGCAGGAGAGGATGAGGGTATGTGTAAGTGTGCACATGTGTGCTCTATCAAAAGGGACAAGGCTGGTTGGGCATCCCTTTTCTTTCTCTTCCCAGTGGCCTGACAAAGCCTGTCTGTCTTGGCTGGCTGCCATTTGTAAAGACCCCATGGCTTCCCTTGGCCTCCTGCACGGGGTAGGAGTGGGAGCCATTCATCAGTGTCAGAAGATGTGCTGCACACAGCAGGGGTGGCTCTCTTCCCTGCTGCTCCTGCAGCAAGGGCTGCAGATCTTGAAAAGACGCAGAACATGCACATTGCAAATAACCATTCATCATCGAGGCTCTGGGAGCCAGGGAGAGGCCACTCTCTCTCCGCATGGTGCTGACCCAGTCTCCCTTTGGCTCCAGCCCCCCTTTCTTGCCTGGCACTTGGAACAGGAAGCCTTTGAGGGGCTCAATCCAGGCCCCAGACAATCCCCATACCTGAAAATCTATTGACGTTCAGGGTAAAAGTTCTCTAAGACAATGGCCAGATCTTCATCCCACCTCCCCAGAGTCAAGATTTTAGCAGGGCGCTCCGCTCCACAGCCAGACTGCTGCCAAGCCATCCCATAATCGTTAAACTATGAAAACACATGTTCCTGGGAGGAAATGAATACCAGCTTTCACTAGGGAAAGGCCTGCTTTCTTCTGAAGTAATTATAAAATTAAAATGTGATATTTCTCTGGTGAGTCTCAAAAGGCTTCCCAGTGCGGTCCACGGCACAACAGAAATGTCAGCATTTGCAGCAGGATGGGACCGAGAAACCCTCCTGCGCCCCCAAAACGCCAGTCAGAGACGTCCGCGAGTAGATTTCCAAAGATTGGGTTAAGGGTGATTAACAGCAAAGAGAAAGAAAAGTAGAAGAGTTTGAATTTTTCAATTACTCGGTAAGACTCAAGAGTCAAGCCGCTAGAAAATGCAGGCTTTCTAAGTAAGACTAATAATGCTGAGCTAATTAGACCCACAGGCATGGCCAACATATACATTCAAGCCCCAGAGAAGGGCACTGTCCCTTTAAAAGCTGCCCGGGGATCAGTGGGCAAGCTAATGAGGAGTGTCAGTAATGCGACTTTATGAGGTGGTGTGAGGGAGGGCCGAGCCTGGTGTTCTTGTAATAGGGCTTCTGGCTTGATTCAATAAATCAATTTGTATTAAATGTGGGTGCCACTCTGGAGTTGGCTGCAAGCCCTTCTCATCTCTGCTACGATCTACCTGAATGTACTCACAGGAGGCCACAGAGGAGAGCAGCGAGGGAGAAGGCAGGATCTGCGTGTGCAACTCGGCCCAGCAGCTCCCACAGCCACCCACTCTGGGCTGCCTCCAGTGGGCCTCTCTTTCCAGAAAAATGTTTGGAGTATTGGTAAAACCCCCAAGGCTATGGGGCTGGGTCTTTTCATTACTGAGCTGGGCTCCCGGCTGTAGACTGAGAATAAAGGTCACCCTGAAACAGAACTGAAAGTCAAGGCCTGCACTGACCCCACTGTTTGATCAGGTTCCCGGGAGGGAGGGATCGGAGCTACTTTCCAAGATGTAAAAGAAAGGAAGGCAGCAACATCTGTTAGCAGCCGAGGAGCCGAGGAGCCGAGGAGCCGAGGAGCCGAGGAGCCGAGGAGCCGAGGAGCCGAGGAGCCGAGGAGCCGAGGAGCCGAGGAGCCGAGGAGCCGAGGAGCCGAGGAGCCGAGGAGGCGGTGGTGGGAAGCTGGGAGGGCACTTCTGCACTGAATGGGGGACTGAGGGAGGGAGGGAGGAAGCTACTGATTTGGATAGATGAGGTGGGCTTCCCCTTCATGGTCAGCAGCATGCACCCCCCTTTTTTAATGCTTCCCAGCAAAGGGAAGATGAGATGAGTTAGTCACTCCTAAATGCCATGACAGAAGACCCTAGACATTTGGAAGGTGGAGCTAAGCCCATGCCCCAGCTACCTCAGTAAGGCCATGAGGTATAAAGACTTCTTCCCTTTGGCTTTCCCTGCTATCTATCTATCTATCTATCTATCTATCTATCATCTATTATCTATATATCTAATCCAATATCTATCAATTAATCTAATCTATTTATATATTATATATAAATTTATATATATATATATATATATATATATATATATATATAGAGAGAGAGAGAGAGAGAGAGAGAGAGAGAGAGGGAGAGTTCAGTGGTTAAGAGCACCGACTACTCTACTGAAGGTCCTGAGTTCAATTCCTAGGCTCTCACATATTCCAGCATGGCCTTAAATCCACTGAATTTCTAATCCTCCTGCATCCATCTCCCATGTGCTGGGATTATGGATATGTACCACCACACCCCATTTATATCGTGCAAGAGATTAAACCCAGGATTTCATGCATTGTAGGCAAGTGCTGTGCATCCCTAGATCACTGCTCACCTCGGGCTGCTGCGATGGGCAGCTCCCTGCACCTTCCGCTACAGCCTGACTAGACTCATGCTCTCCCAACATGCAGACCTCAGTTCTGGCCAATAGGACTTCCCACGTGATATGAATGCTCTAATCTGTAGCATCTAATTCAGTAGCCACTAGCCAGGTGTGGCTACTGGGCAAATGACATGTGGTCAGTGAGACTTGGTGAATTAATTTTTAATTTTATTTAATTTTTAACTAATTGAAATCTAAGTGGACACATGTGGCTACTGGATATTGTGTTCTAGAGCGCGCACGCTTGCACACACACACACACACACACACACACACATACATACACACACACACACACAAAAGGAGAGATTTCCCTTGCTTTCATCAAGGCAGGGGGTGCTGAATGGAGAGAACGAGGGCTGATTCCGTTGGTTTCCCGGTGGAAAAACATCCCAATTTGCTCATAGCTTTAAGGAAACAGAGGAGGGGAAAATGATACCGACACATCATTAACTTAGGATCATTAGATGTTTAAGGGCTGCAAGAGCTGAAAATAAAAGGTTAGGATCTCTGGATTCCGCTTCTTCCAGAAGCTCAAAAAATCAGAACAAAGCTTACCCAAGCCCCTTCTAGACACCGAGGTTGGCAGCAATCGGCAAGGGAAACATTTGACAAATAAGAGACTTTGGCAGAGCAAAATATCAAAACGCCCATTACCCAAAGCAATAACCCATGTGATCTCATGGTTTGCCAGCACAGCATCCTCCCGCTGCCCCCTCAACGGGACCATCATGAACGTGATAGGTAGAGAGGCTTGGACTGAACGAAGAAGTCTGGTGTGCACTGCTTATACTCAGAACCATCTGGAAGAAATCTCACATTTGCATGATGGACTTTTCTTCATTGACCCTTGTGCTCCCTACAAATCCCATCAGCTCAGAACAGCTGCTGGAGAATCTGGCCTGAAGCCAGGGGTGAAGTCACAGCCCCCTCCCACACCAATGCCATCCTTGGCTCGGCGCCCCATGTGGCTGCATGAAGGGCAAGGAGAACACCAAACCCTACACGAGAAAGCAAAATCCCCAGCCGTCCCTGGAGCAGAGACCCAGTGCCACAAAGCCAGCTGTGAGAAACTGTTGTTTCAAGTCAGTAACAAAGATGCTTGCCAGCAAATTACAGTCTAAGACAGCTCAGAGAGCAGCGGGCTGGGCCGCGGGGCTCCAGAGCTGACACAATGCCAGCTACAGGGCGCATCCCTGCATCCCGCAAGAGCAGCTCCACACAAAGGGCTGGGGAGGAGGGGCACCAGCTTGGGGATTCTGGCACTGGGGCCAATGACACAAGGCACAGAAGGTGAGAGCTGAGTGGGTGATGGGGCCGGAGCAAGGAAAGGCCACACCAGGGACCAACTCGGAAGCACTGAGCTTAGACAAAGGCTTTGTAAATCAAGCTGCTGAGCAAACCATCAGAGATGGGGAAGGCAGGAGGAGGGGTGGTGTGTGTGTGTGTGTGTGTGTGTGTGTGTGTGTGTGTGTGTAGAGCCAGGGAAGCAACCAATTTCATTATGATGGGCCTGGTGACAATAACCTTTTGTCCTCTAAACAATCTGGGCCTGCCAAGCCGTTCCACAGTCTCCCGAGAAAGCACGAGGGTGGGAGAGAAAGGGTCCCTGTCAGGAGAAAACAGACTCATCTTTAATTATGAGACAAGGCTTCCCAGCACTGACACCCTCTCCCACACTTCCTCCCCGCTGCAGACATACCACAGGATGCCAGCACACTGCTCCCCTAATGAGAGGCGTCAATTTCTCTATGCCCAGGTTCTTTGGAGATAGTGCGGAACCATCACCATCACCCCGCATCTCCCCATCCCCATCCCACCCCGAAGCATGCACAGACTGTGGGTGAAAAGCAGGAAGCATCCTGGTTTAATTTGGCTAAGGGTCCACAGGGTCACATGAGGAATGAGGAAAGTCACTACCTTGCATTTGCTGAGATACAATGTTTCAACCTCCAGTCCATAAAGGACTGTTGAGAAGACACCTGTGTGTGTGTGTGTGTGTGTGTGTGTGTGTGTGTCCGCTGCTTACATTTCTATCAGAGTTCAAAACTGAATAAAGATGTCTGTGGGTTGTGACCCCTTTGAGGGGTGGTCCAATGACCCTTTCACAGGGGTCGCATATCAGATATCTCCATTATAATTCATAAAAGTAGCAATTAAAACAGTTATGAAGTAGCAACTAAAGTAATTTTATGGCTGGGGGTCGCCACAACATGAGGAACTGTATTAAAGGGTCGCAGCCTTAGGAAGGTTGAGAGCCGCTGCCCTAGGAGACAGCTGACTGGCATATGACATAGGAGGAGTCCGGAAATGGGAGAGGGAGAGGGAGAGGGAGAGGGAGAGGGAGAGGGAGAGGGAGAGGGAGAGGGAGAGGGAGAGGGAGAGGGAGAGGGAGAATCTCCAGTTCGTGTAAGACTTGTGTGTTGATGGAAGCTACGCAAACTGGAAATCCTGGGTCTTGATTTGCTCAACGGAGAGACTGAAACAAGGGGACTCAATATTCCAGTCATCAGCAGTACAGAGACAGTCCTGCACACTTAAAGTGATGTGACTCGGGCCACATCCCACCCCTGTCTCATACTCGATGTACTGAGTATGTTATACTTTGACAGCAAAAATCTGAGGAATTAGCTAAAGCTCTCATCACAGGACTTGGTCCTTAGCTCTTCCAGTAACTGTCAGCCAGCGGTTACTCTCATGACTAATAGAGGAAGTGAAAACCTTCCACAACTAGGAATGTCCTGCAAGGCTTAAACGGCATGGGAGTGTGTGGACCTTTTGTTAACCACTTCAGGGGAAAGAGTTCATGGCCCAAGGTTACTTCTGAAGCCAAGAAACACAAGGCAAGGTGAGGTAAGGAACAATTTGCATCCTGGAGAAGGATACACTTCCATAGCTCGGTCATCCACCTGCGGCTACCGCCACCCGCTTGGCTGTCATTTAAGGTTTTACTGGGAAAAGAAACAGGCTGCAGATCCTCCCACCCTTCACCCTTCTCATAAATTAGTACCTTTTTTTTTTTACAGGGTTTCTCTGTGTAGCCCTGGCTGTCCTGGAACTCACTCTGTAGACCAGGCTGGCCTCGAACTCAGAGATCCAACTGCCTCTGCCTCCCAAGTGCTGGGATTAAAGGCGTGCGCCACCACTGCCCGGCTTCATAAATTAGTACTGCAATCTTTCTACTCTGTAGACAACTGGGAAAGGAAGCAGCAGGCACCATGTTTCAGAATAACTCCTTGGGGCCTAGGCAATGTAGCTCAGTTGGTAGAGCGTTTACGCAGCACACAGAAAGCCCTGGCTTCTGTCTTCGGGCCTGCACAATCGGGTGTGATGGCTTGCTGGGAGGGGACAGGAACAATCAGAAGTTAGCCCTGATGTATGACTGTACTAAATCCACCCCTGAAGCGGTGTCTCGTGGTGAAGCACTTCCAAAGGATTCACAAGGCCCTGGCTTCTATCTCTAGCTAACTAGCAAGCTCCAGGCCAGTTTAGGCTATGTGAGACCCTTTTCAACCTCGTTCCCCCCACTACCACCAAATAAACAAACAAATAAATGTGCTACACAAAACAAAAACAAAACAACTGTGCATGATCTGAAGCCTTCTGTTAGAACACATTCAAGAGCAACTTATTCTAGTTGGGTCAGAAATGTGATTTACATAGGCTGCCCTGTAAACGGGTTTGGAACTTCCCGAGTTCCTCCCGTTTTCAAATCAAAAGAAAGCACAGGTAGGAAACACACAAAGACCTACATAAATCCAGTTCATAGCCACGCCTGCAAGTCAATGGCCACCCTGGGAATTACCCTGGAAGCAAATCAAATCCTGTCTGACTGAAGAAGCCATTCCCAGTCTTGGCTACTCAATTATTTAGTGCCTTCGGTGAAGTTCCATGCAATTAAAAGCAGCTCATCGGCTCTGTGCGGAGCACCAGGCTCACACATACATGGGAGTGGGGATGGGAGAGAAGGTTTCTCTGAAACCTGTCTAGCAAAGGGTCTGCCCACCCACGGCTATGTGACGTGCATAGTAAGTCCTTGAACTTACGTTTAAAAAAATTACAAAATGTAGGGCACTTTAGCCTTGTTAAAGGGAGTGATATATGAGCCACTCCAAAAATCGAGAGACCGAAAAAGGAACATAAAACCCCTAACCTCATCACCCAGTTTGAGTGAACAGTTACAGCCTTTCAAAGTGTCTTGTCTATTAAATTGATGACTCCTATCCTCCAAAGTGCTTTCCAAAGCCAGTAAGAAATGGGACACCACCTCTCCACCCTGAGCGGAGGAATACACCAGGTATCTGCCACAAAGACACTCTTCCTAGGACAACAGAGGCACGGTATTGATGCCTTGGGTTTCCACCCGATTCTCACCCTGGTTTAGAAAGAATGAGCGAACACCTCACCTCAATTCCAACGTATCTCGAAGACCACCTCAGTCCCATCCTTCTCACTCACTATCAGCCCACTGACCTGCTGCCCCTCAGCCTCCTTCATCCCGGGATACCTGCTGCTCTGTGACAAGCACTGGTCTGGGCGCTGGTTATACACTGTCTGAGAAGACATTTAAAACAGGCCGCTGACTGGTCCGACTCACACTTTGCATGCACACCTAAGTCACTTTGTTTCCCGTCCATTTCCATTATCATTTCCTGTTTGCACCCTCATATCTGTGCTGGGAGACCTCGCTTCTTATCTATGTCTGTAGACTCTGCCTATACCACTCTCCCTCTGGGTACCTGAGTCTGCTTTCTAAAGTCAGTTCATCCCACCCTTCCCTTAATATAACCTCCTGAACACATCCCTTTCATTTAATTGTCCCCAGGAATACACAGAGCAGCTTATAGCATCCACAGGAAATCTAAATTGCTGCCTAGCTTCCCACGTCTCCATCAATACCACCTCAGTCTGTTCCCTTCACACACACACACACACACACACACACACACACACACACACACAAACACACACCACCGAATTTAGATTATGCCCTACCTTATCATTTTTGATGGATTCTTCTTTCCCGCGCTCACAATTGCATACACTCCCATACACTCCTCCCCCTGTATTTCCAAATTCCAAAAATACTTTTATCTAAAGTCCTCCATGTGCTATCAAACCATATTCACCCTTACCTTATACTTGATTTTTAACAAGAAGTGCTCATTTTCAAGATTGGACACAAGTGTATTAGAAGATGTTAGAATGACGACTCTACGGCTTAAAAACTCACAGCTGTAAATATCATGAGCTCTACGGAACAATTTACCCCTGTTTTGGAGCTGGGGCAAATCTTTTAGGCTCTGTGGGCCACACAGAATCTCCTGTGACTTCACACCACACAGTGCCCCAGGCACTCTGGAGGCAGCCACAGTGCTGAGACAAGGGCGTGCGTCGGTTTTAAACTCTAATTCACAGACACAGACGGCAAGCAGCCACTTGCCGACTCTCTAGCATGGCTTACTCATTTCGTCCGAGAGGAGGAAGAGGAGGTTGGATTTGGGATCTGCTTCTCCACTTAGCGAAAGACAAAAATAAAACACCCAAGGGCCATCAGAAGTCTTTCAGACCAATCTCTGTCCTCCTCGGTAGCTGAACTTGTTCCTTTATGACACTATGTGTCCCAGACCCCCAGGTACAATGTCATCATCAGGGCAATCTGGGCTATGACCATCTGTTACAACCGTTTTGACCAACGAAGAGGAGATGATACATTTGTTGCCTTTGTTGGCAATATGGTGAAGAAAGAGCAAGCTGCCTCCATCTTCTGCTGCCCTTCAGGTTGGCAAGAGGCTCCCTCACTAGGATCTCAGGGCGGAAGAGCGCATCACATACCCTCACTTCAACGTTCGAGGTGGTGCTCTCACACCAACCCTGTTTCACCTAACTCCATCATTCCTCCCGTTATTCTGACGGAAAGAATAAGATCTTAGTCCACACTGGTCAGCTGTAGACCATGGTCTTGGTGCTTGTGTAGGTGTGTTTGGGGAACAGAGCACGCCATGCCAAGAGCTCTTATTTCATTCTGAATGTAATCAAATATATCCTTACTCTATGTGGGTTGTATAAGTCTATATTCAACCATTCCCAGATGGAAAATATATTTTAAAAAGCATATGTAGTAAAAATGCCCAGAATTTTTTTCCTTGTCATAATTTCTTAAATGATATACCAACCACTCACATAGCATTTACCTTGAGTTGAGTATTTTAAGTAGTCTTCAAGGACTTGAAATGTAAAGGGAAGCTATGCATAGACTAAATGCAAACAGTGTGCCATTTCTATGAGGGACTTGGATAGTGTCCGATTTTTAGATACCTGTAGAGGATCCTGGAGCTGATAAATCTCTCATGGATACAGAGGGGCACCTGTAAAGAAAATAGCTCATCTCCCGCAGGCTTCACAGTGACCCTTTGAAGGGGATACCCTTTTCATACTTTATCCATGAAATATAAATAGGCTCTTGGGTTAGTTTACCCATCTCATTCATTCAGAAACTCATGAACTGAAATTCAAACTCAAGCCCACAGGGCTCACTACGTCACATTCTCTTGTGCCCTTCTCGCTCCTTGATGTTCTAAAAATATTGTGTATGAGTGTGTGTGTGTGTGTGTGTGTGTGTGTGTCTATACACACACACAAAGCTTCCAAATGACTGGGTCACGTGAGTCAGGAATGGAGTCAGGTTCACCATACCAGGTGTCCCTGAGGAGCGCCTCGGAAAGGCAGAGGCAAAGTCACACGGGTGATCCGAGCACTGGTCCTAGGTGGCTGTGGACTCTTGTCCTTCACTGTGAGCCCAGGTCCCTGGCTGCATTTGTGCTGGCGACTTTACATGACGTGGTGGTGCCTAGGCACAGGGAAGTGACTTCTTACCAGCCTGTCATATTAAAGTCCCGGTACAGCATCTTCTTCCCGAGTTCCTTCCTCTGCACTCTCCTTGGAAACTCCAAATGTGTGAACTCATTTCCCAGCAAGTGGGGCTGCATGAACGCCTAATAGCAGAAAGAAAAAAGAAAAAAAGAAAAAGCCACAGACAGATTTTAGAAGACAAAATAAAACTCGAGTATGTTTAGCAAATTGAGACAAGCCTCACTTCAAAAACAGGAAAACTGTCTTCTATGTTGAAGGAATTAGATACATTTCAGAACTTAAAACAGTAACAGAGGGCAAGTAAATAAAAACTCTGCCCGGGACTTACCAGGGCTGTCGCTGTGGCACTCGATAAGTTAATTGTCATCAAAGGCGTGCATTTGATGCATTAATTGTAATCAAAGGAGCGCACAGCCCATGGCTTAGGGAAGAGAGCAGGCTTCTTTAAAGTTCAGATTGCAGTTCAAATTCAAGATGGTTTTACTTTCCGGAATGTATGCTGGCCAGACTGAGGCCAGCAAGGTCACCCTGACTCCTCCCAACCCACCTCAGCTCTCTTCTAGTTTAACAGAACCTCCCATGGATTTGCCTTTGAAAACCTGCGAGAGAGTCTCCAGAACACACACGAGTCGGATCCCTAACAGCGGGACTAGACACACAGACAGGAGCGTCTGCTGGGCCCATTCTTCCTTCAGTTGGCCCTGTAGTTGGTTTTTTTTTTTTTTTTCCCTCCCTATACTATTCCTCCTCCCTCCCCGCAACAGACGGCTTCTCCTTTTCCCTCCCTGTAAATCTATGTTCACCTTAAAAGAGTCTCCAGCACACAGCCATACCCAGGGTTGTTTTGAAAGAGCAGTCTCATGGTTACGGTTAAAAGGCAAACCTAGCTATCCAAGAGATGGACTGGTCACATTCCAACTTCCCCACTGAAGCCACAGACCCTCATGCCTGTGTTAGAACCTTGGAACACCATGCCCAATTCTTGCATGAGAGCTTGGCTCTCCTTATGGCAGGGAGGAGTGGGCAGGGTCACTCACTGGCCACTGTAGGGAGGCAAGGGATTCTTGTCACAGAACAGATGGCCACCTCCTCGGTTAACTGGGACAAGCTGGGTATCATTTACCTGAAATGCTTAGGGCAGGAAGTATTTGTGGGGGGAGGGGGTCACAACTGGAATATTTCCAGATACATAATGTGAAATCTTAGGGATAGGACCCAAGTTTATATGAAATTCATTTGTGTTTCAGAAATGTATTATACACACAGCCTGAAGGCTTCAGTTATGTGTTCTGACTACAACCCATTGTGTGAGGTCAAGTGTGGAATTTTCCACTTAGTGCATTATGTCAGCACTCAAAACATTTTTAGGTTTGGGAGCATTTCAGATTTTGGGTTTTGGGATCGGGGATGATCAACCTACAACAGGCATTTCCCACAGCCTCTTTCCCGAGGCAGCAGATCTCTGCTGATGCTTATGATCTGGAGGTACTAGAGAGTGCCTCCAGAAGTTCTTGCTATCAGGAAGGAAGGAAGCAAGCTGAACTATCGCCAGGCTGGGCATCTCTCATGCGGGAGTTCCAGGCAGAGCAGTGAGGATGGCAAGACACAGGGAGGAGGACTGATGATGAAGAGATTTTGTCTTCCTGTCCAGTAGGACTCCAAAAGGCTCCAGATCTGGTAGGAACCGTCTTAGTCAGGGTTTCTATTCCTGTACAGACATCAGGACCAAGAAGCAAGTTGGGGAGGAAAGGGTTTATTCAGCTTACACTTCCACACTGCTGTTCATCAATAAAGGAAGTCAGGACTGGAACTCAAGCAGGTCAGGAAGCAGGAGCTGATGCAGAGGCCATGGAGGGGTGCTGCTTACTGACTTGCTCAGCTTGCTTTCTTATAGAACCTAAGACTACTAGTCCAGGGATGGCACCACTCACAATGGGCCCTCCCCCCTTGATCACTAATTGAGAAAAATGTTCCCATGGAGGCATTTCCTCAAGGGAGGCTCCTTTCTCTGTGATAACTCCAGCTTGTGTCAAGTTGACACAAAGGCAGCCCGTACAGGAGCCATGCCCACTCCGAGGGGCTCTGATTGGTAACAGGGATGCTTAAATGCCAGGTTCATGGATATAAAGCTTCCTGGGTAGGAAGAAAATGAACACGCCGTGGAGGAGGGTGCTGCTCAAAGCCAATGAGCTCTGCATCACAAATTTTGTGATCTTAATGAGTTCTTTAATCTCTTGAGCCCTGGTTTCATTGTCTTTAAAGTGACATTATAACTGACATTTTCATAATTAGATATCTTAAATGCGCTCATCACGATTGTATTTGCTCATGGAAAACAAGGAAGGCTGGAGAGATGGCTAAGTAGGTAAGGTAGCACACCATGAAGACCCAAGTTCATGTTCCCAAACCCAGGTCAAGCTAGGCGTGGTAATGTGTGGTTGCTATGCCAGTACTCCTCAGTGAGCTGCGAGGCCAAGAGGCAGGAGCTTGGAAGCTCACCCCGAGAGACCCTGGCTCAAACAGGGTTGCAGGTAAGAACTGGTACCTGACCTTTGATCTCCACACATTCACTTTGGCACGTCCTCACCCATGCACAAGCGCACACATACACAGAAGGACAAAGAAAGAGAAAGGTGACTTTTAATTCCATGTAATGATTGCAAATGTTTAGTGCTTTCTGAGTTCTCTCATTATGACGTCCTTCCAAAAATCTTAGGGCAGGAGGAACCACTACTTAATTTGTCAGCCCTAGAACCAAAGTAGAGAATTTCAACACAGGGACAGGAGTGCATGACACTAAACACAAGGCCCTGTGTGACTGTGCCAGTGATGTGCCTATGCAGTAGCCACGCCCAAAGGGTAGTTAGGATGTTGTCGCTCCTTAGGGTTGATCCACTGGTGCTGGGGGGGGGGGTGGTAGTGTGCACTGGGAGGCAGAGGCAGGCAGATCTCTGTGAGTTTGAGGTTAGCCTGGTCTACAGAGTGAGTTCAGACAGCCAGGACTATACAGAGAAACCCTGTCTTAAAAACAAAACAAAGGGCTGGAGAGATGGCTCAGCAGTTAAAAGCACTGACTGCTCTTCCGAAGGTCCCGAGTTCATATCCCAGCAACTACATGGTGGTTCACAACCATCTGTAATGGGATCTGACGCCTTCTTCTGGGGTTTCTGAAGACAGCCACAGTGTACTTACATATACTAAATAAATAAATCTTAAAAATATCCAAAAAATGAAACAAAGCAAAACAACAAACAAACAGGAACAGAAAACACAGAACTGACCTTGGGGAGCAGCAGGCAGGGGCATCCCTCGTGTACCCTCATCCTTTCCCGACTGCAAAGCTGTGCCAGCATGGAGGTCTGGTCCATTTCCTATCCCCAGGTTGGACTGACTGATTTAGGGGTTACATTTGCTTTATACAAGTAGTTCACCTTCCGTATCTCACTCAACCATTCCACAAACCCCGTGACATGGATGCAACTTAAAAAACAAGGAGATGGGGCAGGAGCCATGGCTCAGCAGCTTAAGTACAAGGATCTGGGTTTGGTTTCCAGCACTTACGAAGGGCCTCGGAATCACCCGTAACTCCAACTCCAGGGAAGTGGACGACCTTTCCTGACCTTCGCATGTACCATACATGTATGCAGTACATAATCACGCTTACAGGCAGAAGACTCATACCCAGAAAGTAAAATAAACGAATCTTTTAAAAAGTTCACTTCCAAATATTTAAAAACCAATCAAAACGAACAAGCAACAAACCAAACTAAAACAAAACCCAAAGGAACAGGCCTTAAAAAGTCAAGGCACCAAATTCAAGTACATGAGCTAGGACTGGGTGGTTCTGGGCCTGAGCTAAACACCCCGTTTGAAACTCCCACCCACCCTGTGTGGGCTGTCGACACCCCCACATGCTTACACAGATGGTAAGAGGCCCCCAAAAGCCTTGCTGGTGTCTGCTCTTAGATCACGAAATCTGAAGTGGCAGTTAGAAATAAATACAACGCAGATCTGCACATGGCATGGTGCAAGGATACATCTGACAGTCTCACAGGAAAAAAAAAAAAAAAAAAACAGACAAACTCCTCAATCCGAAACAAAGTAGTATGAACTCACAGATGCCCTAACACACTTGATTTACCTGTAAAGAAGCAGGTTATTAAGAAACAGGCACATGCCAGGCAGTGACAGCGCACGTCTTTAATCCCAGCACTTAGCGGGCTAAAGCAGGTAGATCTCTGAGTTGGAGGCCAGCCTGGTCTATAGAGTGAGTTCCAGAAGCAAAGAGACCCTGTCTCAAAAATGAAAAACAAATAAGAAAAAAAAAAAAAAGAAGAAGAAGAGGTAGGTATAGGCGAGTGTGGAGGCTTACGTGTGTTGTAACTCTGTATGATATACGTTTATGTAAATGAGTATGTGCTACGGTCTATATGTGTAACAGGCTCAAACTCATATGCCGTTAGCACTTCAGAGAACAGGCTTCTGGGAGGTGTTCAGGACCAGTTGCTGCCGTCATACCGAGGGTTGGGGGCATGGATTTTAACATCTTTCCCTCCTGCTTTCTGCCATGTGAGGATGTAGGAAAAAAGCTCAGATCCCATGACCTTGACCTTGTGCTTCCAGTATTGGAAGGGGAAAAAAAAAATCTGTTCTTTATAGATCACCCAGTCAGTGATACAAAATCTGCACCACTGTGTCTATCCAGATACTCGGCACAATGTGTATTAACAACCAACAGGACAGAATCCACAGCACACTTTTCAGATCAGGGGCTTTCACAACTGGGGTAACGAAGAGGGCCATGGACGATGGATATGAGAGCTCAAAACCAGCACCTTGGGTTCTGAGGAAACCGAGCAGCTATGATCTGAGAGTGTCCCATAAAGACCAGTGACTGAAGACCTGGTCACCAGCCTGTGGCACTAAAGGGAGGTGGTGGGGCTTGCCTGTCATCTCAGTACTCAGAAGGTTAAGGTTTAGGGCTAGCCTGGACTAAACATCTGAGGGTCTCTAAAAACCCCCAAAAGATTTTTTTTTAATTTCAAAAGAGAGGTGGGGCCTACTGGAAGCAAGTTCCGTGACCAAGGGGCCAAGGAAGTGTCCTTAAAGAGGCACCCTCTTATCTGTTTGCTTCCTGGCTACCAGAGGGGAACAGATTTCTCTACAGTGATGTTCTGCCTCACACAGACTCAAGAGCATCAGCCCAAGCAACCTGTGTGCCTAAGACTCTGAAACTGTGAATCAAAATAGCACGTTTTTCTCCTTTTAAGTTGATGTACTTCAAATATCCATCACAGTGCTAAGAGGTGGGGGTGATGCGCAATTCGTAGAGATGGGAAGGGTTGCTCCTCATCCCTTTCCCAAAGCCACAGAGCTTAGCCGACTTTCTGATGAAAACAGGTCAGAAGACTCTTATTCCAGGCAGATACCGTGCAGCACACTTTGTAATCTTTGTGACTCAGGAGGCTGAGGTTGGAGTTAGAGATGGGCTTGGTAGGATAGTAAGGTGTGTGTGTGTGTGTGGGGGGGGAATAGAAAGAGGACACAGAGAAGGGGGAGGGGAGGAGCCCATCAGAGGGACGGCTTGCTTTGGGCACGGTGGATGAAACGTCAAGGATACCATCAATATGACTGATGTGCACTTGTCATGTTAACTCTCTTACTTTATTATCGTTTCATTCTCCAAGCGGTCTTACACATGGCTAGCCACAGAGCGTACAAGTATTTCCTTTGGCTCTTTGCCTACCAAGCATCCGGTGTCATAGGCAATTTATATTAAAATAACTTTCAGACACTTTTATTTTCTTGTGGTCCGGTCATCAGCTATGAACACAGCAATGGATAAGAGAGTTAACAGTCTCCTCTCCTCCCCAAGGGCAGATACACAGAGATCCAGGAGCTTTGTCTCCTAACAGAAGGATGAGTAGGCCCTTGGATGTGCTTTAGCCAGGCACCCATGTGCCCACGTTTGCTAGTATTTGTTCTGGATTTGGTCTAACGCTACTTATAGTATGTTAACTGGGTCCTCAAAATTGCACGAAAATCAGCATGTCTGCACATAAGAAGCTGAGGGTCCCCCAGTTGGTTTGGATTGATAAATAAAGTCTCCAGCAGCCAATGGTTGGGCAGGGAGACAGAGGTGGGACTTTTAGGCTAGGGACCGAGGAAGGAGAGGAAGAGATAGAGCCGACATGGAGGGGGGGGGCGGGGGGGGGGGGAGAGTAGCTGCCACGCCTGAGAAGGAGGGGCAGAGAGACAACCAACTGATGTAAGAGCTAGGAAGAGAAGCCCCAGGCTCTCCAATCCCCCAGTGGGTCTAGGGCAACAATGATGAAATATAGAGTTTAGTAAGTAATAACTCAGGAGTATCAGAGGGGAGGTGTTAGCTACGTGGAGGTTTGTGAGTGGCTCAGCCACTGAGCTGTTTAAGGCACGTTAAAATATAAGTCAGTCTCTCTCTCTCTCTCTCTCTCTCTCTCTCTCTCTCCCTCTCTCTCTCTCTCTCTCTCTGTGTGTGTGTGTGTGTGTGTGTGTGTGTGTGTGTGTGTGTGTCTTTCATTTGGGAACCCAGAACACTGGGGCAGGTAGCAAGGACCTCATAGCCACTGCCAGCTTGATTAAAGAAGCGATCCACTGACTACTGCTACTGTACTGGGAGCCTTTTTGACACAGATGCCTCTGGATTAGCTGGCAACTCCTCAGATAGCTTCTTACCTACTGGAGCTGCTACACCTTTCCAAGTCACCAGGGGTCAAAGGAGCTTAACCTGGAGCCACTTGTGACACGGGGAACTCCCGTGTGAAAGCTATTCACAGTCTCACCAAGCTGCATGCCCTCCCCAGTGATAACAAGGCAATGCTGCATTTCATCCGAGCGAGCAGGATGCTAGTTGGGCGCCACACCCTTCTCCTACATCTCAGAGAGTAAAAAACTAGGGGCTGCTGCTGAAACAGATGATGCGCTAGTACCACTTTAAAATTTTACTTTACTCCCCTTGGAAAGAGTTCCTTTAAGACGAATTTTCATCGTCTATCACTGTGTATATTTGTGGTGTGTGTACATAAGTATGTAGGTGAACATGTCTGTGCTTGCTCATGTAGAGACCGGGCAGGACGTGCAATGCTTTCCTCTGTCTTGCTCTGTCGCTCTCCCTTACTGCCCTGAGACAAGGGCACTCATTGAAGAGAACTTTTGGCTGGGTAGTGAACTCTGGGGATCCAACTGTTTCCATCCACCAATGCTGGGGTTGTAAGCTTGTATTGCTAGCATTCTGTCTAAACTCCACCCCACAGTTACCTGGCAACAGCCAGGTGTGCTCCACCCCACAGGTACCTGGCAATAGCCAGGTAGGCCTGGCCCATTATAAAAAGGTCTGCTTGCCTCCTCCTCCCTCTCTTACTCTTGCTTCCCTCTTGCCTTCTTGCCTCTTGCTCTCTTGCTTCCTCTCTCTCTCCATTCCCTTCCCCCTCTCCCCACTTGGTCATGGCAGGCCTCTGTTTCTTTACTCTCTCTCTCCCTCTCTCTCTCTCTGCCTCTCCTACCCTCTTAGCTCCCCTCCCACGCCCTGAATAAACTCTAGTCTATACTATACTGCCCTGTGGTTGGTCAAAGGTTGGATATGAGCATCTCAGCATGAGCCTGCTCAGACATCCCCTCCTCCCATACCTCACCACATACCAATAGAACATATCTTATACCGCTTTATCTTTTTATAAACACATCACACAGAGTCACAGCTATACAGGTAATAGAAACCTGAATGAACTCAGGTACAACTGCTTGCAGTACAGCCACTGTGAAGTTGAAGGTCCTAACTATGACAGTCCTAACTATGGAGTCTCCACTGAGAGTCCCAGAGGTTTCATGGCTGCTCGGGAGTTGGGGCTCACTGCTGCTGCTGCCACCAAGCATCATGGGAGAGCAATATTGCATATCTCTAGCTTAGGAAAAAGACAGAAATTCAAAATTCAGCTGGATGTGGTCTGTGCCTGTAGTCCTAGCACGTGAGGCTGTGAGGCAGGGGGATGACACGTTCCAGGCCAGCCTGCTCTATATAGTGGTCCTCTATCTCCAAACAGAATTTAAGATTTGCAGTACAGTATCTACAGACTGTCACTCAATCCTCAGGTTAACAAATTCCTAAGCCTAACCACCAACAAAGGACCGTCTGTGTGTTGCTTAAGGCTCCCCCACATTAAGCTTCCCAACAGCTATCACTGTGTTTCAGAGTCAAGGTCACCAAGTCCCGTATCTCAGGAGAGCATCACGGGTACTGCATTTCTCAAATAGCCAGGGCTTACAGCTCACTTCAAAGCTTAGCCTTTACAGCCAGCTCTACAGCCAGCTCTACAGACTCCCACTTCTGGAATGTGGCAAAACAAGTCTGATTCCTGCCTCCCCCCACTCTTTCCACAAAACCAGTTTGATCCAAAGGAGATTAATGAATGGTTCCTTTCCCCCCCCCCCCCCCCCCCCCGGAGGAATTCACCCCAACACCTGGAAGTCTGTGATAGGGTCAGACACACAACCCTAGAATTAGCATGCTCAGAAGATGGCAGAAACACACACGCTCTCTTTCTTTCTCTCCCTTGACCCTTTTCCATAAGACTCCCATCACAGAGGCACCCTTAGACCGTGAAGGAACAAACATCTTTGTTTATGAAGAGATGTACCACAGCAGAAGTTAAATAAACAAATCTTTCAAGCTAGTGAGATGGATCAGCGGCCAGAGGACCCCACGCACAGGCCTGACAATCTGAATTCAACCCTTGGGTTCCACAAGGAGGCAGGAGAGCACTGACCTCTGACCTCGACACATACCTGCACTCTCACACTCAAAATGAAACACATACATATTCGTTACTTTTTTTCTTTTAAAGTCAGAAGTCTTGTTAAACTTTCCTGGCATCATCCCATTAGGTGATCAGCCCCCATTAATCTCCCATGAACGCCTGCTCTTATTTAATTTATGTGTATGCCAGGGTGCCTGTGGTGCTCAAAGACACCAGGAGAGGGTGTTGGCTAGAACTGAAGTTACAGGCAGCTGTAAGATGATCACTGTGGATGCTGGGAACAGATCCCAGACCTTCCCCAAGTGCAACGGCGCTCTTAATCACTGAGCCGTCTCTGCAGCCAGAAATGTCCACTTTCTATCAGTCCTGAGCATCACAATAGACATTTACACGTTTCTTTGAATCTTTATTGTCTTATAAGGTGCTTTATGTGTAAGTAACGTTCGAATTAGAGGGATAATTTCTGTCCTATCTCTTGTCATTCTGTCTTTCATTATAGGGGCCCCTCTATGACCCTCATAAAGGGATAGCAGAAAAAAAAATCATCCTGTCTTCATATGTGTCCACTCATTTATGCTTGCGCATGCTCACATCTGTAAGACATTCCAACTTTGTCTATGCTAACATGTATGTGGGGAAGAATCTTGGGTATGAGGGGACATTGGCATTCTTGCCACACCTATGGAGTTCGCTATCACCATGGTGACTCTTCCTTCTCTTTTGGTAATTGTCACAGCAACCCCAGCATGGCGCCTTTTCTATCATAACCATGTTTGCTCTGTAGTTATCAGCAGCCGTCTGTACCCGTAATACCTCCTGATCACGCACGGCTCTTCAAAGTCACAGCTTACATCACAGCGATCAACCCAATGGTTCCAAAAGGAACTTAGCTCACTCAAATTGCACCAAGCAGATCCCCTGGAGGTAACGGCACTAAACCAATGCAGCTCAAAGAACAGAGCAAACATGGCTGCTTAAGGGAAAACAAGATGCTAACATGAGACAGAAAACCCACAACGTGTAAAAAAAATCACCTGCTTGGTTTGAGGGAGGCAGCTTCTGCTTGTTAGTGTTTCGTTTCTTATGGCACTGTGAAAGTCTACATCTGCATCTTACTTTGCTTCCTGATGGTGTGATCAAACACTGACCAAGACCAGCTTGGGGCAGAAAGGATTTATCGGGCTTACATTTCCATGTCGTTGTCTATCCTTGAAGGCAGAAACTCAAGCAGAAACTTGAAGCAGAAACCATGGAGGAGCAGTGTTTGAGCCTGTGCCCCATGGCTTGCTCAGCTTGCGTTCTTATATAAGCCCGGGCCATCTGCCCAGGGTGGCACTACCCACTGAGGGCTGGGCCCTACTGCATCAATTATGAATCAAGAAAATGTTCACCAACAGGGCCACAGACAATTTCAGTGGATGTAATTCCTCAGTCGGGGTACCTCTTCCCAGGTGACACTAGTTGACAAAAACTGACAATCACAGGCCTTACAGGTACCATGCTAAAGTATATATGTCCAAAGCCATCACCATATCATAAAAATGTTATCTGGGCATTTCTTTTAAACTTATATGTTGGTGACTATTTCTAGCACTGGACACAGATTATGTTATTAGACCTTTGGGTATGATGGGTAAGTGTTCTTCTACCCCTGACCCATATTCTTTGCCCAGATTGCTTTCATTAAAGACAAAACAACAGAACCTTCTACAAACTACAACTTTTTAGGAGACACCCAAGGTTTACTCGAGGTTTTAAAGCATTGGGAAGAGCTTCACTGAGACTTGTTTTAATGATTTTAGAGAAAGTTAGAGTCACTGGGAAGGGCGTGGCTCCCATGAGGGGATGGAGAAGCTGCAAACTCTTGTGAGGCCTTCAGGGAGGGAGTCATTTGGTTGGCAAATACACAGTGGCCAAACGAGTTGGGAATTTGGAAACTTCCTCCAGCTTGTCCAACCAGCACCCAAGTGTCACGTCCGGAATGGCTTCATTTGTATTGTCCTGGCTTGATGGAAGGATGGCTCACACCAGCATTTTGGAGGCCAGTGCCCCACAAGTGATTTTGTAGTTTTAAGTCTCAATTTTACTCAAAGCAACAAGCTCCAATGTTCAAAAATGTGTAAAACCTGGGAAAGTTTGTTAGATTGCTTCAAGCAATAAAACTTAATGACTTCCTGGCTCTTAGGTTCTAAGAGTCATGAATAATGTTGGTCTGTCACATTCCACTTCTCATACCTGGGCAGTTCATAAATATGCATATATTACTACGTTTTTTTCTTTCCCGAGACACATTTCATAGGGATGCTAACTTGTAAAGTTGGGTGTGGTGACCCACGCCTTTAGTGTCAGGACTCAGGAGGCAAAGTCTGGTGGTTCTCTGAGTTGGAGGCCATCCTGGTCTGCATGGTGAGTTCCTGGACAGCCAGGGCTACACAAAGCAACCCTGTCTCGATAAAAAAACAACTAAAACGAAAACAAAAATGTGGACCAAATCCAAGGGGGATCAAGCGTATAGGACCCATGTCCTTCTACAAAGTGTATGGACACTTTTCTGAACATTTTGTATTTATCTGATATGCTAAATATATTTTATATCTTTCTTTTTCAATGAAACATCATCATTTAGATATATGCATGCTAGGAACATCCATGTAGCATCCACACAGGCCAGTGATGGTGTTGAGAGATGCCTTTATGGGCTAAGCAGAGCTCTGAGGACGTTGGCAGGGTAAGAAAAAATGGAAACCGTAACTGGGAACCCAGATCCCAGGGAGGGAACTAGGACTGGTTATAGGAACAGAGCAAGGACAGTGAAATTATACTCAATATTTATATACCTGATAATACACACACACACACACACACACACACACAAATACTCAGTACTGAATATCAGGCTTCCAGTGGCTAGACAATGGGCCTTGATGTTACTCAAAGCCACCTGCTAGAAAGAAAATATACTTTCCTCCTTTGGAATGAAAAACAAAACAACTTTTGCTACTTTGTGGTCTAGTGGAGTCAGGCTGAAAGGACACTGTGTCAGGTTTGGGTGGAGGATACCCAGAGAAAGGCATTGACACAAGCAACATGAGCCCATCACAAGTCAGTTATCAGTCAAAGCACAGAGACCCCCCCCCCCCCCCCCCCCCCCCCCCCCCCCCGCTGCTTAGAGCTCACAATGGGGGGGGGGGGGATGAGGGATGGAAGGAATGCTTTTGCCAGCAAAATGGCTGTTAGATCCAGAGACTAAGGGGGGACAGCGGGATTTCCATGGCGGAGAAAGGAGAGGAGATTCTAGAGATTGGAGTTTGGGAGGAGATGTGTGTGCGTGGTTCCAAAAGGTTCTCAAGAGCTGCGCAGGCAAGTGCTCAGGCACCGGTACAGGTCGCTTGTTCAAGAAAGCGGAGCCCAGCTCGGTGCCTGGAGGAGCCTGAGCCGTGTCCCTAAGGGAGCATGGTGCAGAGCAAAGAGGAGACAGGAGCGTGGCTTCCTGAGGGATACTGAGAAGCTCCTTGGAAAAAGTATAATATTTACATGAATAAAAGGCACAGTTGTCCAAAGCATTTCAGTGAAGCATAGTGTATATTGTAAAGGGCTTATACCATATAGTGACAGGGTGACGCTTTTTCACAAACCAATCAGACCTATGTAGCTAGCACTTAAAAGGGACCACCTCCCAGCCCCTTAGGAACCGCCTCCACTGTGATTACAACTCCATGAGATCTCCGTGGCTTCCTGACGGAAGCACCATTCCGCCTTCTAGGCTGGATTTGCTGGTCTTCAAGCTTACATCTATGTGTCCTATGTGCACGCGTGCATGTGGGGGTGTCATGTATGCACATGTGCGTGTGCCTACACATACATGAATGGAGGCTGAAGGACCGTGACCAGTGTCCTGTTCTGTCCCCACTCTTCCCTTTATTCTTTTGAGAAAGGGTCTCTCCCTGAACTGTGGGCTCCTGCGGAAGAAAGTTGTGAGCTTCCTGGGAACTCTGGCTGGGTCAGAGGGCAGGATGTTCTTCCCACAGGTCCCTTCTAGAAAGGTTTACATAAACTATAAGAGACACTCAAAAGCCAGGACATGACGGGGATGCCCTGGTATGTCTCATTTCCCACACGATCTCTGTGGGAAAAGCAAAGGCCTGTGGGGAACAGACTTGGCTCCTTTCGCAGGACCAAAGACAGCGTTCATGAGACATAACACCAGGTGCATTCCCTTGCCGGATTCGTTCATTGTAAACACCACCTCATAGTAAGAGTGAGAAGTGCTTCTTTGTACTACTCTTGAGCTCAAATGCTTAGAGTCTCTCCTTGGATTTGGGAGACTCAGCCTCGCTGGCGGGAAGGACTTGACATTAAACCTACAGCTAGACTGGCCGTCACCAAATGCCAGCGATCCTCCAGTTTTGGGGGCTACGGGTGGGTGCGCATGAAACCAAACCTCGCTTTTTATGTGGGTTCCAGGGATTTGAATTCAGATCTTCGAGCTTGCTTAGTGAGCGCTTGAGCCCATTTTGCACTTTCTTGTAGTCCCCCTGGTCACAAGTCTGAGGACACAGGTTTGTGGTAGAACCCTTGCCTAGTGTGCTTAGGTCCCGGGTTTAACCCCCAGTACTGGGGTGGATGGAGGGGGCGTGGACATGGGAGAGAAGGAGGAATGTAAAGTCTTTGAGATCTACCTTATATACAACTACATTGTTTTTATTCTTAGTGCCACACAGCATTCCGTGCTTGGATAAGCTACCATTATAGCTCAGCCCCTTTTCTGTGGCCACCTGGACAGGTACCAGTCTGGACTGTGGCAAACAACAGTCAACTCAATCTAATATTTCCATGAGCACCTGCACACAAATCTCTGAGGCCGGCACCTAGGAATGCAGCTGCTGGGCCATGGCGCGCTCTGCGCTCTGCATCAGGAGCGGCCGCCAAACCCTCCTTAAAAAGACCTCCGGTTTCCATTCTCATCAGTAGGATACAGGGAGCCAAAACACTCACCTATCAAACAGGGTAGCAGGTCCCACCACAGGTATTGTTCTGATAACTCTAACTACAGCTTTGAGATTAATTTAAAAACCAAAACCAAACCAAAACAACAACAACAAAACAAAACAAAACAAAACAAAACAAAACAAAACAAAACAAAACCATATCCAGACCTCTCAGAATTTGAGAGGGAGAATTTCACTGGCTACCAGAAATCTTTTGTTTCCATAAAAACAAACACGCTGCCATTGGGTGATCTCTCTTTTCTCTTGCCCATAAAGGGGACGATTCTCACCAGGTTACAAGTCGTACAACTCGCCGGGTGTTGGTGGTGCATGCCTTTAATCCCAGCACTCGGGAGGCAGAGGCAGGTGTATTTCTGAGTTCGAGGCCAGCCTGGTCTACAAAGTGAGTTCCAGGACAGCCGGGGCTATACAGAGAAACCCTGTCTCGACACCCCCTCCCCCACCCTGCCGCCAAAAAAGAAAAAAAAAAAAAAAAGAAGTCGTACAACTCAAGGCAATTTGATGGTTCATCCTATAGAAACTCTAAGGTAACTAAACTCAGTGAGCAATGTCAGTCACAGCCCCGGCTAATGCTGACAGGCACACTATGGTTAGATGAGACGGCTCTTCCAGAGCCAAGGCTGCCCACCTCATTTACAGGATAGAGACAGAATATTTTAGTTTGGGAGGGGTGGATAAGGAAAAATGTAAAAGTAGCTGATTTCACATATAATATGTATGTGCTAGATTCTCTCATGAGGAATTCCTACCTGTAGTTTATCCTTAAAAATCTCAAACTAGCTAGGCATGGTGGCACACACCTTTACTCTCGGCAGGCAGAGCTCTGTGAGTTCAAGGCCAGCCTGGTCTACAGAGAGAATTCTAGGACAGCCAGGGCTAACCAGAGAAACCCTGCCTCAAACAAGGTGGGAGGTGAAGACTGAGCTCTGACCCCATCTTCTGACTTTCATATGTGGGCAGCTATGGCACATGTGTGACTGCGCTCACATCTCAAGGCCATGAGAACCAAGTTCAAGTATGCAAGTTCTAACAGGACTGAAAACGGATAAAAATTCTGCTTGGCATATATGCATTTAAAGAAAGGATGGCAAGTCCACATTCTCCCTGGGACCTATAGAAAATACGAAAAAGCAGGCTATGGTGGTTTGTAGCCTATCACTGTAATCACATGCAATCTTATGAGACAGAGTTAAACTGCCCAGGACATTGGAATTACTATGATGTCCTCTATACTCCCCAAATTCATAAGCTCTGCTATGGCACAATCGGAGAGGGAAGACTCTGTAACCACAGCAGCAGCAGCAGCAGCAGCAGCAGCCATAACTGCCACCACACAGCAATGTCACTAGTTCGAATCACCTTTTGTCAAGGTGAAGTGGGACGCATGCTTGGACTTTCCATTGGAACCTCCTGTCTTTTTTATTTTTTTTTATTTTTTTGGTTTTTCGAGACAGGGTTTCTCTGTATAGCCCTGGCTGTCCTGGAACTCACTCTGTAGACCAGGCTGGCCCCGAACTCAGAAATCCACCTGCCTCTGCCTCCCAAGTGCTGGGATTAAAGGCATGCGCCAACACTGCCCGGCAGGAGCCTCCTGTGTTAAAAGCAGGTTCAGGCTTAAGGAATATATTTGTGACGATAACTCTTGAGCATGAAAAGTCTCAGCAGACTCAGAGGCACGACACTTGTCACTGGAAGCCTTCCCATGACCAGCACCGGGGAGGCAGCAGACACCTGGGAAGAGGCCGGAGAAGGGCTGGTTGCAAGATACCACCGCCACCTCAGAGGATGTTATGTTGTGTGCATCAAGTGCATATCTGAAGGTCACTTTTGTCTTGTGTGCACACTGTCCTCCGTGCAAAGCAGCCGCAGACACGGGTTTCTGCAAGGACAGGAGTGTGTTATTTGAAGGTTTGCTGAGAGCAGCGCATCTTGTTGTGATCAAATCGGAGCTTATAAAGACGGCTAGGCAGAATGGAGGGGGCGGGGCTTCTCTCTCATCCCTCAGGGCTACTGAGGTCTCCTGAGGGTGATTCATTTCTAGCTGCCACTGGAAGCAGAGGTCGCAGCCACAAAGCACTCAATTCTACTGAGAAATATCCAGCAGCCAGGCCCCCCACCTAGTTTTGCTTTGACTCTTTCAGAACATGGTTAGCATGGCGCAGTCCCTTAAGTGTTTACTTCGATCACATTAAAGATCAACCCACCAACAAACAAAAGCTCCCTTCAAACCATGTAAAGACCGTTAGCTAATGAAGAAGCAGGCTCATCCATGCCCGCAGGCTCATCAATGCCCGTAGGCTCATCCATGCCCGTAGGCTCACTCAGTCTCCCTGGCGGCTGGGGTAAGAACACAGGGCCCTTCATCATACACATGCTGCTTTTTGTGTGAGCATGTCAGGTCCACGAGCCTACTCTATTAGTCACCTCACCAGAGAGCCTACGAAGCAAAGCCCCTGTTACCCAAGAGTCGTGAGAAGAACCCCCGAGGTCACGGTGCAAGACCGAACAGAATTCACACGCCTGCCACATTCATCAAGCAGATCTTGCAATCTGCTTCCAGCTTCGTAATCCCCAAGCCTCCGGACTGTACATACCAAGACCATTCCTCTCCACTGCACATCACAAAGGCTGGCTGGTACACAAAGGGCTCTGACCACCATCCCTACTCCTCAAAGCTCATTAGCCGTTTCTCCAAGCCAGACAGCCTTGGGACTGCAGAGAGCTACTCAAAACGAGCAGCCAAGGGCCTCGACGTCCTGATAATCCCATCGTAAATATTTATCCTCCACACAAAATGAACATAAAATTCGATTTGTCTGAAGAACAAGAGAGGTGCTTGATTTTCCATCGTTGGGCGAGATCATGTGAGGGAAAAGGAAATACCAACTGTCATTGCGCCAACTGTTCATAACGACATTAGGCAATTGGATGTTCAAAAAAAAAATTAGCAGAAGCATACGCAATTAAAACCATAAAATGGTTCACTGTACAGATGGTCCCTGGCTCACAATGGCAGGACATAATAATTTCTTTTTAACTCCATGACAGCATAAATAATATCCATCCAGCAGTTTCAGTTTTTACTTTCAGTAGTACAGGCAAAAGAGTTGAGATGGCCACTCTTTATTGTGTTACAAACCACACTGTTGATGACTTTTCTGGTGTTTAATTTTTTGAGACAGGGTCTGACTCTGTAGCCCAGGCTTGCCTCCATTTATCAGAAGTTCTCCTTCCTCTGCATCTGGAGTGCTGGGATTACAGATGTGCGCCATCATAGTCAGCTGTTGGGGTGTGCAGGCATGTACATGTGCTAGGCATGTTGGAGTTGGCAAGGCTTAGCTACAATGTTTGGAGAGTTAGGCATGCTGGCTGCGTTTTGACTTAGATCTGTTTGGCTGCGATGGGTTTATAAGCGGGCATCGCTACACTGTTTTCTATGGCCACGGGGTTGCTCGCCACTTCTATTTTAGAACAAGTCATGAGAGAGGACTGAGGTTGCACAGCTCACGGTTGCGTTGGGCTGAGAGAAGTCTACGCCACACTTGGATCATCTTTCTCTCATACCTGATAATATTCTCAAGACTTTACATATCAACCTCCTAATTCTAAAAAAAAATATTTTATCATATAGATTTCATGTTACATTACAAATATTTTAATCTCAAATGCTTTGCTACAAACATTTGTTCTGCACGATTATTACACCTGGAGCAGGCTGTTTCGGAGCACAGACTCCTAAACTTGAAGGGATAACAGGCTGGGCCAACAGTGTCACTTAGATTCTGAGTGTGACCACTCCTCATGTCTGGGGGGGGAGAGGGGGAAGTTTTATATAAACTAAATAAATTTATCTGCTTTGGGTGTATGGATTAAGAAGATGGTGCTCTCTTCTTTTGTAAGTTGAGGCTTAGGCCCAGTTTTGTGGACTGATAGCATCTTCCCCTATTGGTCAAGGCAGACTCCGAGAGATCCCTTCATCTCAGCAACATCAGAAGTGGGTGCTAAAGAAAGCAGGGGAGAATGGTCCTCAGGCCAGCAGGATTTGGCTTTAGATGGATTTTTATACACCTTCAGGTCTCTTAAGTTGGAGTCAAATCCTTCTGTGATGGTATAGAGAGGGGCAAGGCCGTGTGAGTGTGTGTGTGTGTGTGTGTGTGTGTGTGTGTGGGTGTGTGTTGTGTGTGTGTGGGGGGGGGTGGGTGTGTTGTGTGTGAGTGTGTGTGTGTGTGTGTGTGTGTGGTGTGTGGTGTGTGTGTGTGTGTGTGGTGTGTGTGTGTGTGTGGTGTGTGATGTGTGTGTGGTGTGTGATGTGTGTGTGTGTGTGTGTGTGGTGTGTGATGTGTGTGTGGTGTGTGTGTGTGTGTGTGGTGTGTGATGTGTGTGTGTGTGTGTGTGTGTGCCTATAGCTTAAGGATAGGGCAGAGAGGCTTCCCAGAACATCTTTGTCCTATAAGCCTTCCCGCCCTCCAAATGCCTATCTATGAAGCAGGATGAGGGCCTTCAGTAAACACGGAAACTTCTGGGGCCTTTATCCCAGACTTCACAGCCTCTGGCTTGTGAGAAAAAACAGCTCTGTTGTTCATAAGCCAGCTGCTTGATGGCATTTTGTTTTAACAGCGCAGATAGACTGAGGCGTGTTTGAAGAAAGAAGACTTGGACGAGGCCTGGAGAACACAAAGGAGCTCTGCATATCATTCTGCTTCATCCCCCCCCCCCCCCCCCCCGTCTTCGGAGGTTTTCCATCCCTACAACTGACGACTGCCCATCAATGACTTGCCTTGTGGAACTCTTACCCCTATTGTCCCCCCAAGAACTTCAGCTCGCCCTGTCCTCCGTTAAAACTGAGTCCCCATGCTCCCTTTTTTAAATAAAGAAAAATGTATAAGCATAAGACATTAACTTTTTAGTATTTTTTGCCTCCAACAGGAAGTGAATTTCGATGGGGAATGCGGAGGGACAGAGATGCTAACAGTGGAGCGGAGGCAAAGGACACAAATACCTCACGCCCTGCTGCCATCTGCATGGAGGAGAGGGGAAGGCTCTGACTCCGGCTGGTGTAGCACTCTTTCATGCACACCCCCTCCAAGCCAGCTTGGGGCCGGCAGCAAGGTTGAGTCCTCCAATGGGTGACGAAGTAAGAACCTTGCCTTTTAGAACTCAATTTGGAGAGGAAGCTGGGAAAAGAAAACCAGTAAGTATAATATGCTGAAAGCCACACTGCAGGCCACTGCTGAGCCAGCACTGGGGGGCTGACTCCCTGGGAAGATTAGAGGACACTTCCCAGAAGTGTCTCTTGTGTTGGCATCAGAAAGGATGAGGGAGAATTCTTTTGGCAGACAAGAAGAGCTGTCTAAACAGAGGACATTTCCAAACGGATGTAGGTCAGTGAGTCGGCGGTATGAGCTGACAAGGAATGCTAGTGATCTGGCTGAAGCATGGGTGGGAGGTGGGGGAGTTGGGGGTAGGTGAGGGTCAGTTGTAGCAAGGGAGACTGGTGTTGCAAAGGCCAGAAGGGATCAGTCTGCTAGCAAGTCTAGCTGCATTCTTCAACATGGTAGGCAGCGAAAAGCTTTAGGTAGGTGATAAGGTCTATGCTAAGGTCATTTTCATGGCCTTGAGTGACAGAGAAAGCCATACAGGTGGCAAAGAGGCAAACTGTTATAAACTCTCCTGGGAATGACCTTTGTATCTAAGAGGCCCTTGGTGGCCCTCCTGTCTAGTGCTACCTTCACATGTGACAAATCAAGGTCTAGGAAGGTCAGAAGACAGGCACAAAGCTATCCAGTCAGGGAACGGCAGAGCCGGGGCTGAAGCAAGCCTACTGAAAGCCAGGCTCCAGCACTGGTAGCTTCAAGAACATTCTACCACAAACACCGGAAAGTGGCGTTAGAAATCAGGATGACACCTCCAGCCCACTTCTTGGCAGGGGGCTGTGATGGCTACTCGGTCAGGCTGATGGGACTTAGAATCACAAGGAGACAAACCAGTGGGCGGGACTTTGTGAAGGATTTTGTAGATTAGGTTGACTGAGGTGGGAAGACCTTCTCTCACGGATGGACAAGATATGAGGACAGTGACCCAAGCATTAACGTCCACCTCTTTCTTGAATGTTCTGTGACCAGCTGCCTCAAGCTCTTACCCCTATGACTTCCCACCATGATGGAAACACGAGCCAAGATAAGTCCTTGCTTCATCAAGTTGGTTTTGTTGGAATATTTCAGTATATCTAACAAAATAAGCAATTTCTACACAGGTGGGGATGTAGAGGGAAGTTTGAGGCTAGCCTGGGCTGTCTCAACAATCAATCAAATACAACACAAATTTGGTAAAAGGCATAGCGCTCATTTTATGCTAGTTTGGGATTCCTGCTATCACATACTAGGTAACAGGCATGACGATGTTGTTGAGTTTCTGTTGGTTGGTTGGTTTTTCAAGACAGAGGTTCTCTGTGTAGCCCTGGCTATCCTAGAACTCACTATGAAGACTAGACTGGCCTTGAACTCAGAGATCCACCTGCCTCTGCCTCCTGAGTGCTGAGACTAAGGTCATGAGTTATCACTGCTTGTCATGTTGTGGAGTTATAACCTATAAGCCTCACTGGGGAACTGAATGAAAGACCAGGGCTACTTTCTAAACCAACAAAAGGAATGCAATCTTATCACTGTGGGAACTGGCCAATAGTAAAGGCACCTGGCGCATAGCAGGATGAATTGAGTTCAATCTCTGGAACTCAATACTGGAGGATAGAACTGACTCTCACAAGTTGTCTTCTGACACACACATACACCACACACACACACACACACACACACACACACACGAAAATGCTAGATAAACAACCCCAACTACCTACACTGCTGAGACACACAGGAAAGAACTTGTTGAGCAGGATAGACCAATCCATTTGTAGAGTGGAAGTAAAACTGCTGGTGTTTTGCTACCTTGATGGAAATCCTGTCAGGAAAGTATTTTTTTCACAGACACCATACTCACTGGGCTACTGCCTAGAGACTTTCGCCTCCTCGGAAGCTTGGGACTTGGATGGCCCCCAAGTTACTTTTATCTGAGACCCTATGCCTAACACCCTTTTTTTCTGGAGTCTGAGGACAGGAAAAAAGTTTTAGTTTGCTTTTCATAAAATGTCGATTTTCAAGGGGAGCACAGGTCTCTTAATCCCTCTTATTATTTCACCCCTAAGAGGTGTCTGTAGGGAGAATTTATTTTCGTGCAGAAACAGGTTTTTTGACACCTGCACGGTCCCCAAGGATCTTGAGCCTTCTTGTTTGAGTGTGAAATTGTGGCATGCCATAGGGAAAGAGGGTCCTTCTGGTGATGTGATTGACAGCGAGACCAGCACGTGCTCAACCGAATCACTGGACGAGGGAGGAGTCTGCACATGCGCACTGACCCAGTGATGGAAGCTGCTCATACAGTGAGCCGTTGGCTGCAGATGGGGGGGGGGAAAGCTAGCCGGCTGCAATAATCAATTCACGGAGGTGGAGTGTGTCGTCACACTCAGAGCCAGGATGTGTGATCCAGAAGGTGCGTGTGGGGGAGTTAATGCCGTATGTCGTTTGACTGTTTGGTGGGGCTGCTCTCGTGTCATAGCAATGTGTTCCTCTCAAACAGCTCTGACACCGTCCCCACCACCATTTGCCTCTGCCAGACCCACCCGACTCTTACCAGGTACTGAAGTCTCTGGCGCTCAGTCTCAGGGGTGAATTCGGAAGACATGGGGATGATTTCTCCATTTCTGATGATTATGGCCCTGGAATGGGGAAAAATGCATCATCATCAACTACACTCATACAGACTCAGTGACAACCACTCGACATGTCCTCTCCTACCACCCCCGTGCCTGGTAGGTACACTTCTAACATCTCTGGATCCCTCGCCGTGTTGCGGGCATCTCTGTTCTGAGGTACTGAGGTGTTTTGTTCTTTTGCCGCTACCTGGACCCATTGCCTTAATGCCCTAGCATCTGACTCCACATAAAGTACACGTTCAAGGGCTAAGTGGACCAATGAATAATCACGCGAATGTTGCAACAGTTCCCACTCTCCCTCAAGGCTGTCCAGCTGAACCTCCTGCGAGCATGGTAACGTTCTCTGCACAGTCCCAACATGGCTGCCCTCAGCCACGTGTGCCTGCAGTCCATTTGCTTTGTGGCTAACCCGTAGCCAGAGAACATCATTTATAATGCTGTGCAGCCTGATGTTGTCGTCTGATGTGGCTTGTATCTGACGTACTTGGGCAGCTCCACAAATCTAGACTCTTGGGACTTCGGGGATCAGTGAGCAGCAGCACTAGCCTCACTTGGGAACACGGAAGAAAATGCAGTCTCGGGCTCTACTCCAGCCTTCCTAACTGAACTGTTGCTGTAATTAGATTCCCAAGCACTTCCCAAGCACATTAGAAGCTGGCTTTTCTGGCCTAGACTACAGTTTCTAAGCTTATAAGCTGGGGTCGAGAAACAGCCAACCTTACCATTTTAAGGCTCATAAACTTCATACATTCCAAAAAAAATCTGCCCAAGAGTTTCTGCCCTCTCAGCACCAGGGAGATGCCTACACTGAGGCTGCAGGATCGACAGCCGTGAGGGGCCCTTTCCTGAGTCTCCCTCCACGGCTGCTTCCTGTCCTCTGTGCTGGGACCTTTCACTGTAGGGAGTGAACTTAGGGCCTCACACACAGAAGAGAGTCGTTCTATCACCAAGACATAATCCCAACTCCCCGAAGTGGCACCCGACAGCCCGTTTCCAGTGGTTGGTAGAGGCAGAAGGTGGCTGTGTCTATGACAAATGGAACTGGCTTGGGGAAATGACATATTGTACTAAGTTCACAGCTCTCTGGCACTGGGGAACCTTAGACCTGACAAACCTCCGAGCTCATTTTATACTCTGGTACTGGGAATTGAATTGAGAGCCTTGTGTATGCTAGGTAAACACCTCGCCGCTGAACTGTGTCCCCAGATTTCCCGACACACATGCTTTTGAGTGGAGACCAATGAATCCGTCAAAGAGTCTTCCCTGAGCTCTGAGGAACACTCTCTACCAGTGTGACCTTGGAGAGCCACTCTCCCTCCTGAGTGGCTTTATTGGTTGTGACCCCCTCTTTGACTCCTTGCCATATGTGTCCCATTGGCTCCCATCATAGGAGCCAGTGCAGGCGTACAGATTGGGACCACAAAAGAGACTGGAGCCGTTAGAGAACTTCTGGCTTTGGAAACAGGACCGGTTAGGGGAAGCGCATTCTGGGAAGACGCCTATTGCTGTGACGTTCCTTCCCACTTCTTTTATTCCCTAAAAATGTGCTAAAGATTTCTTCTTAGAAAAAAACTAGCAGATGTTTGTAAGTCCACCCATCCTCCCCACCACTCACAGACCACTGTGCATGACTGCATACAATCTTTATCTTAATTACCAGTGGGAAAGAGCTATCATAATGAGCAAGGGCTCTGACAGAGGATGTTGGAATGTGGGGAACATGAAAGAGGCAAGTGGGCCGGAAGCCTAGCTTAAGACCTTATCTCAGTGCAGAGCCCAGGCTCCCTGCGGCTGGAAGTTGCTGTGCAATGCATTCCCCAGCGTCCTTTCCCCAAATGTTGCTTAATTTTGCTAGTCTATCTCTGCTTTTCTTCCTGGCCCCCGGATCTCATCTGATTGTGTCCCATGAGCCAGATATTTGGGAAGGGAGGAAAGGGTAGTGAGCAAAAGGAGGGATAGGTTGGGGTGTCAGACTCCCCAAAGAGGAAGGTATAAGGATCATTTGGTCTTGTCCCCCTAACCTCCACTCCGGAGAAGCCTGTGTGGCCTCCCAGACAGGTCCTAAGTATATCAGGAGGTCAGGAGGTCAAGGTCAAGTGTGAGCTTCTCACCACTGTGCAGACCACAGAGCAGGCACCTCATCAAGGTAAGGGAAGTCCCAGGGGGTTTCTTTGGACCCGAGGAAGAGAGAGAGAGAGAGAGAGAGAGAGAGAGAGAGAGAGAGAGAGAGAGAGAGAGAGAGAAGCGCAAGAGGTAGCGCCTGTTCAGTCAAACATTAGCAGACTTGACATTACAGATAAGAGAGTCCTCCGACTGGAAAGTGGCCAGTTCCCGTTCTCATCTTTCCTTTTGCTGTGGCTGGTCTGCCCAAGCATCAACTCAGAACCCTCCCAACATCACTGTTTCCATTCCTGGATTGTCAACTTCTCTCTCCACTGATACTCTCTGCCACAGTATAAAACCACGTTCAAAAGAGAGTGCACAAAGCCCCCAAAATGAACCCAAAGCCAACTCAACACTGTGTTAGTCCAGGGCCCACCGGAGAGTGTCCTCTTCTACTGAGCTGTATAGTACATTAACAGCCACACACACTCAATGTCTCCACTTCTTCTCTGCCCACTGGCCTCTCAAACAGCGCTGAATTCACATCTTGTCTCCCTCTTCACTCAGCTGCTGCCAACACAGTGCACAGCAGTGGTTCTCAACCACTGGGTCATGACATGCTCAAGGGTCATACATCAGACATCCTGCATATCAGAGATTTACATTATGAATCATACCAGTAGCAAAGTCACAGTTACAAAGTGGCAGTGAAATCATGTTACAGTTGGAGGTCACCACAACATGAGGAACTGTACTAACAGGTTGTACCATTAGAAAAATTGAGAATCACTGCTCTATAGGATCTCTACGGGATACGCCATTGTTCTAAATCCCCTGGTAGCATCTGAACCCAACCCTGGTTCTTAGGACTGCTTCCTGTTAGTTTTTTACACCTCTCCTCTAACTCTAGCAACTCTTCTTACCCCCTAGACAATCTCCCTTCCTTGTCCTTTATCATAAAGCTTGGCCAGGCTCCCTCTTCCATGTTCTTTTTGCCTGTGACTCATCCCTAGACAGAGGACCTGTGTATCTTCCATGTGAGCCAGCGAGTTCCTTCCTATAACAATCATGCTTGACTTAACTAACGTCATTTCCCCAGCACAGCACACAGCATCAGGCAATTGCATGTGGAACTGGTTTTATAATTTCAGAGCCCAGTGCAAAATATAGTCACAGGACCCCTTGTTTAAAGATTGAAAACTTGGGGCTGGGAAAACAGCTGAGTCAATAAAGTTTGTGCCATGGAGGCTTGGTCCCGCACCCATGTAAAAGCCAGCATTACAGTGTGAATTTGTCACCTCAGAGCTGACAAGAGTGGGGACAAGAGGATCCTAGGAGCTTACTTGGCAGCCAAACTGTTAGGTTCCAGGTTCAGCAAAGACCCTATCTGAAAAGAAAAGAAAAGAAAAGGAAAGAAGAGAAGAGAAAAAGAAGAGAAGAGAAGAGAAGAGAAGAGAAGAGAAGAGAAGAGAAGAGAAGAGAAGAGAAGAGGAAAGGAAAGGAAAGGAAAGGAAAGGAAAGGAAAGGAAAGGAAAGGAAAGGAAAGGAAAGGAAAGACAAAGATAGGCAGGAGAGGCTTACCAGTTAAGAACACTGGCTACTCTACAGAGGACCGAGTCCTCACACCCACATGGAGGCACATAGAGTCTTCAACTCCAGTTCCAGAGGACCTGACACCCTCTCTTGTCCCCCTTTGTGCACTTTAAACACATGCTATGAAGATCTGCATGCAGGCAAAGCATCCATATATGTAAAATAAACATAAAGGAACAACAAAAAGGAAGGGAGGCGGCAGAGAACGGTACCAGGCACATGTGCACATACACATAACAACATGTATGTTCAAACTCATACACGCACAGAATTGGAAACGTCGAGATGGATGGCGGGATCAGGGCACTAAAGCAAATGTGGCATCCTTCTGATAGTGGGGTTTTTGCATGACCACCGGTTCACGTGCCCACAAAGATGGCCCTGGTAGTGACATCTGCTGAATGATTACATGACGTGAGTATGTACTGAGATTTCAGGTTGTCTTTGCAGCCAGCCCATCTCTGTTGTGCTTCAGCCTCGAAACAGCCACCAATTCTGCCCACTTCTTACCCATGGATACAAGTGGGCTTTTAAAAAAAATTAAAAAGTAAATATGTACATGTATGAGATATAAGCACCAATAGCTGTAAATATTGAAGATTACAGGTTAACTGGCAGATTTGCCAGTTTTACCACCTATCCCTTCTTTGGGATGGGAACACTACCCCCATCTCCAAGGTCTATGTAGTCCTGTTTGTACTGGAACTTGGTATATAAGACCAGGCTCATGGAACTCAGAGAGATCCACTTGCCTCTGCCTCCTCAATGCTGGGATTAAAAGGTGTGTGCCATCATGCCAGGCTTAGTCACGGTCATTTCTATTAGTGATCTAAATACGCAATGTCCTGAAGCAGACTTATCTTGCTGTGTTACCGAACATCAGAGCAGACTCCCGTCTGGTTTCACCCATGTCCCCCTCTCCCTTTCCCCATCCTTCCCAGCCTCTGGCACCTCTATCTACTTCATTGTTTCGGTATTAATTTTGGATTCTACAAGAATAAGACAAAAGGGCAGGAGAGATGGCTCAGCAGTTAAGAACACTGACTGCTCTTCCAGAGGTCCTGAGTTGAAATCCCAGCAACCACATGGACTCACAAACAAGAATAAGACAGAACACACACAAATAATTGGTATGTATGTGTGTGCGTGCTCACATACACATACACACACACACACACACACACACGTAAAGTCTTGCTGTATAGCTCAGGTAGGCTTACAACTTATGATCTTCCTGCCTTGGTCTCTCACGCGCTGGGAGCACAGGCACACGTCACCACACCTGGCTCACAAAGGCAGTTTTAAAGCATCACTGTTGACGTGTGATATCCCCTTCCTTTCCTGGCATTTCCATTTTCTCCCACCATCTGGTTCCTGCCTCTATTTCTGGTGTTTACCTTGCTCTTTCTATTCCTCTCAGATCTCTCAATGGCCCACGTATGTGAAAGTCGGCTCAGAATGCCTCCCACCATCCTCCTTACCAGTCCCAAATGCATTCGCTGGTTTCAGTGATATTTCTAAGTACACAATGAGGATATTTTCCAGGTAGAGCTTGGTCACTTTCTCTAAGTGTCCAGTGTCCAGTGCCTAGTATGTGACAGAACACAACCGTCTACTTAGGGACAAGCAACTATAGAACTAGAGTGTGATCTGGACTTGGGCGAAAATATCGACACAAAGCCCTAACCAGCTGTTTTCTTTGGAAGAACATCACTAATTGTGCAGTCTGAGCTGTGAAACAGCCAAGCAGCTGAAGTTGCTTTCCGCCAATTCCATTCCTGGGACTGCCTCTTGAAAACTGTCCTGTGTGCTATGGCCTGCTCTCCTCCATATGCTGTGCATGTGTGCACACAAAGTAGATAAAAATGTAACAAACAGTTATAAAATCTACGTCTTCCCAAAGATTCTACAAGGAGATGTCAGGCCTACACGGCTATCATTGCTGAGGCTGTAAATTTCAAACTCCCACGAGTATCTGCATTTCTCCAAGTGCAACTATGCTACAGCTCACCCACTGCTCTCTTGGGTAGGCAAGCATATCCAAACTCCACCAGACACACAAGCCCCGCTTTCTTCCTTTACGACATTCTTCTTTTATGACATTCCCATAGGTTAGTTAGTGTTTGGCTGCCAACCCATCCAGTCCCCACATTGAGGTGCCCCTTCCTATGTAACGCGTGGCTTCCCTTTTGATATCGCTCCCTTTCATCCCTCTGATCTTGGGATTAATATGCCAGAGTGGGTGCGAAGACTGGCAAATCTCATTCTCCACAATCAATAAAGCAGAGGACGCCGGAATCGAAGCTATATTCTCTGGCCATAAGCCCCAAACTTTGATATCTTCTTTATTATTTTACAAGATGATTTCCTTGAAATCAAAATCAAACCAGCAGAAAAGCTGAAGGAGCAATGAAGGCCAAGGAGAGCGGGGCCACCTGAGTCCCTTCTAGAGCAGGGGTTCTCAACCGGCGCATCTTGACTCCTCTGGGGGCCAAATGGCCCTTTCACAGGGGCTGTATATCAGATATCCTACAGATCAGATATTAACATCGCAGTTCATAGCAGTAGCAACATTACAGTTATGAAGTAGCGTCAGCCATGATTTTATGGTTGGGGTCACCACATGAAGAACTGCATTAAAGGGTCGCAGCATCAGAACGTCGAGAACCACTGATCGAGAGCCTCAAGGCTGGCCCCGTGGTGACGGGTGTGGTCAGATTTTAGGGGATATTCCCTTTACCTATCCCACTTAGTGGATTTATAAGTGAGAAACTTCTAGAGATTTCTACTCCTTCTACAGAAAGAACGGTCCTTAAACATCTTCCCCATGTTAAAGTCAGTCTGTCATTTATAGACATGGCTTGAAATCTGTGTTTTTGCTGCAGGGTAGAGATTATTTATGGCGAGCTGGATGGTCAGGTTTAATAGTAAGTTCTTATGAGTCAGCTGGGCAGTGATACCCTCCCCTACCAAATACTAGGCACACGGGAGGATGAAGGTGATCTATTCGGCAGGGAATTTTCAGTTCGGAGAACGAGTTCCAGAAAGTCCTGTGTCTTCAGTCTCCCAAGGTTATATTTGAGAATGAAAACACCCACTTCTTACCGCTTCTATGAGTGAAAATATTTAGGCAGTCAAAAGGGAGCTGGAACACTCATTTCAAACAGCCATTTGATTTGATGATTTCTCATAGGGAGATCTCACTGTCAACGCTGTTCAAGCTCACACCAGTGTGACAGTGATGCCTGCCCTCAGAGTGGGACTGACCAAAGCCCCAGAAGGCACTTGACAAACCAGCGAAAGGAAAGAAAAACAGGACAAAATAAGTCCCAATGAGAGTGGATCAGGACACAACCATAGTACAAATTTCAGGCATTGGATAAATCTATGAAAAGACTGAGCGCTCAAGAGGATGGGAAATGGCATATGAAAATCAAAGTAATGTTGGAAGACATGTAAAAAAAAATCAGTATTCTATAGTCATTCTCAATGGGGGTAAAGACAGTTTATTCTCATAATTAATGGAAATGGTTACATATCTAAAAACGATAAAATTATAGTTACACATTCAGTGCTTTAGCCAGCTCACTTTGGGGAATATAGCCGAAAAGACTCAAAGACGGCGCACAGGATGCACACAGAGAAGAACTCCAACACCGACGTTACTTCTCGTGGCCAAGACTGGAAACAGCGTGAACGTCTCGCGAACGTCACGAGAACGTCACGAGGGGAACTGCTGAATGTATTGGTTTGGACACGGTCATTTTTTTTAATAAAAACAGAATGAAGTATATGTTCTATGACCCAGAGGCAGTTTTGACAAAGTACGTAAGAAAAGCGAGTTGCTGAGTAATGTATAGATACTCGTGTCTTGTGACAGCAGAAACTATGTTCACATTCCTCCCGATATAGAGAGTCTAACTTCAGGTTGGGCCATAGGCAACTGTGGAGGCTTGGCCTGCAGGCTCTCCTTGCCAAGCCTCAGCGGCCGAGCTGGTGCACAGTGATCTCGGAGCACTTTGGTCATGAGCCTGCTCCTGCATCCCTGTACCCTGAACTTGATGGAGCTGAGATACATCTCTGCACCAATTCTGTAAATTTACTGCTTCTCGTCCTCTGGCTTCTACTTTTCACCTCCCAGCCCCTGCTCAGTAAAGTGTCAGGAGCTGTGAGTTCTGAGTACCTGGCTTCTGAGTTCTCCTCCAGCTAGTGGCCAGCGCTCTGTGTATCAGCTGGCAGACCCTCTACTGATGCGCTCTGTGTATCAGCTGGCAGACCCTCTACTGATGCCAGCCTGGGCATTACCCAATGGGGGACCATGAGCCAGCTAAGTTCTGTTCTTTCCTATCACCTGCAGGACTTTGTCTAATGAGCAAAGTCCTGATGGTGACAGTGTCCTTGAGAGTATAATTGCGTCTGGATGAGCCGTGGGAGAGGAACAGATATGGGGAACATGGCTAATTGTCCTTTACATATTAGACTGTAACCGGAGTGTCTTCCTCTTGTAAACTCAAGAGAAGTTTCTGTTCAGATCTGACGGCCTATCACTCCGTCTTCATACTCAGCCATCCTGCAAAGCTATCAGTCTTTAGGATCTGTGTGCTGCAAGTGCCAGGCCACAGGTTCTGTCCAGTGTCCACCCACGCGCTTCAAATTTCTTGGCATTTAGGCACAAATGAGAAAGAATTTATCAAGAGTCGTGAACTGAGAAGCTAGAAGCCAAACTTTGTTATAAAAATATGAACGGGTCAAGCCTGCAAGTGTCTGTAGTTTTCTCCATCGCTGTGTTTTAGGCGAGGACTTCCCAAGAGTGGGTTCAGAACAAACAAAGCAAGCAAAAACCAGTACAGAAAGAAAGTCTGAAAGATTAACTGGTGACCGTCTGCTTGTGGCTGGCTCTCAACCTCAGCCAAGAGGGCTTCTACAATCATGACTGCCTAGCCTGAGGGATCTGTGCTGGGCTGATTAAAATTCCTTCTGGGGATTTAAGGTCATTCCTTCTGGGGAGCACATATCCATGACTTATCCAGTGGTTACACAGCAGTTTCTTTGGTAATGTGAATAAAGCAAAACAAAAGAAAGCCATCTTTCTACTCAGTTATTGCTACTCCTTGCCCATGGGGCATCTCACTGGGAGGTCCCAAATGGCACAAGTTATACTTTCATCACTTAGAAGCAATTTCCCTTGCTCCAGGGCAAGCAGAAGTGCTGGGTACAGTTGGCCTTCTGTGTTGCATCCATAGTTCCTGTTTCCACAGACCCAGTCAGCTGTGGACCAGGCACATTCTGATGGAGGGAATGTGTCTGGATTGCACACATGCCGACTTTGTTCTTGCCGCACTGTTCCTGAAACAACACAGCACAGGAGCTATTCATACAGCATTTAGATATTATAAATAGTGTAAGGATTTAAAGTATACAGAGGGTGTGCACAGGGCTACACATAAGGGGCTTGACCATGCTCAGATTTGAGTATCTTGTGGGGGGTGACCGAGGGTCCATCCCACTGGATATTGAGGGGTGAGTCTAAGCTAGGTATATGTGAAGTGTCACCAACAGGGCAGCTGCCCCTCCTCCCAGGGTGCTATGGGGTCTGAAGCCTGGCTCCCTTCTAACCTTCATTGAGAAGTTGCCTTGGTCAGTTGCAGATCTCCTAATAAGCTACAGAAAGAACAAAACCTCCAGATTCAAGGAAGTCCTAGCAAGGTGAGAGTTCATAGAAGCGGCAGGGAGAATGGAGCAGGGCAGATGCAGGAGATGCAGGCTGAAGGGCTTTCTGAAGCTTGAGGAAGCCCAGCAGCTGTGCTATGCCTTCTTGCAGAGCACATTCCAGAGTGTATCACCTCCTAGCCCCTCAAATCAGAGTCATACATCACATTACACCCAGCTTGCAATCAAATGATTCTACAAATAAAATGTGTCATGCAACACTTACTAAGTACCCTGCCCGTCAGCTTCAAAACAAGGTGTGTGTGTGTACATGCATGTGCATGTGTACATGTATGTGTGTGCATATGCATATGTGAGTGCACATGCATATGTGTATGTATGTGTACATGTGTATGTTCATACATGCATGTGTATGAGTGCATACATGTACATATGTGAGTGTGTGCATGTGTGTGCATATGTATATGTGAGTGCCTACATGTATATGTGTGAGTGCATGCATGTGTATATGTGAGTGTATACATGTATATGTATGCACGTGTGTACATGTGCATGCTCATGCATGTGTATGAATGTGTGCATGTGAATTGTGTGTGTGCACATGTGACCAATTTAGAAGTCGTTTCTCTATAGAGTAGGTATGGGGAAAGAGTCTAAAATGGCCAGGTTGTTGGTCCAAAGACCAGGTAACGGTATGTAAGATGCCAGTGTCCACAGAACAAGAGGCATTCAAACCCTCCAAGCAAGACAAAGCACAAGGATCAATCAGTTCATGCTGGAAGTTATAACTTAGACCAAACTGCTTTGGTTTGTCATACCTGGATTCCTCCTCTGACCATGGGGGTTGCCAGACAGCCAAATGTCATGAGGTTGCAGTCTGAAGGAATCATGATAGGACGGAAGTTCACTGACTGCCACCACAAATCATCAGGCAATCATACAGCCATGCACCTGCATCACAGACCTACTTATGTGCACTTAAATGTGTGTTGGCATAACTGTGCTGGTGTATGCAGTCCCCTTATCCCCACCTGCACCTTTTGTTGTGGTGGTGGTGAATAGAGTCTCACATGTGTTAGGCAAGAGCTCTACCAGTAAGCTACATTTCAGCCCATTTTACTTTTTTTTTTTAAATGTCTTTTGAGACAGGATCTTGTTAAGTTGCCCAGGCTGGCCTTGAACTTATTCTGCAACCCAAACTGTCACTCAACTTGCAATCCTCCTGCCTCAGCCTCCTGAGTAGCTGGGATTACAGTCTGTACCACAATAAATTCAGGGTTTGGGGAAAACTCAGGTATGTCTGAGTGACTGGTGGTGTGTGCTGGAGAGGAGATGACCTTGGCTCGGAGAGCAGAATTTCTTGATCTTCTTCACGTCTAACTGGGAGTCTTGGTGTCTTTGTTCTGAAAGGAAGGGGTGGGGTTTGGGCACTCTTGGGTGCTTTTCTGTTTTAAACTGCAGCTCTCTGGGAAGGGAGCCTGACTTAAGTAGGGTAGGGAGATGCCTGTTGGAGTACTTCAGCCCTTACTTCTCAGCAGGTGGAAACCACCACAATTTAGATTCTAATAAGTACAACCAAATTCAGAAGGCACCCTTTGTACCTCCCTTAAGTAAGAAAGAACAAGGAATCCCTTACTGAGCCAGGCCCCAGATATAATGTCACCATTGTCAACTGTCTCCTTGGAAGGCAGAGCCACATACGGAAGGCACCTGTGACTCTGTGAAGAGTATTGTATTTATGGGATGGCCTGGTTCCATTACACACTTTTCAACTGAAAGTGATTTGCAACACAACATCAAACCACACGTTTTCAGAATGGAGGATGAAAAGCTAGACCAAGGCGACAGAGAGAAACCGTTTAGAAAACCCTCTTTGACAGTGTATGTCAATCCCAAGGCAGGAGGGGAGGGCATCCATTCTGTCCTGAAGCGCCAGACCCTGCCCTGGTGCGGCAGAAGCAGCTGTCTCTTCGCAAGCACTAGAGATTTGTTTCTGGGAGAAAAAGCAGGGCAGCTGACGGGGTTGCCCCTGCCAGAGGACAGCCAGGCTGCACACGCTAATTAGAGGTACCAAAAATAGCTGACAGGAAAAGGCCACCATCCCAGGAGCTCAGAACTGGTTTGGGTGTATTCCTAGTCATTCCATTTTCAGGGTGGTTACTGAGGGAGTGTGCAAATATGATGACTTATTTATATATATATATATATATATTTAAAAAAACCCTTAAACACACAAGTTCCTCAGCAAACATGCCCATAAGAAACGGACAAGGGGAACATTTTGCAGCAGCAAAGATAGGCGGGCCAGTCATAGGAGAATAACTGAGCCCATGTTCCCCTTTTTTCCACAAGCCACCCACCTTGTGTCTGTACCCCTAGCATCATTTTTCAATGTCACCATTCAGCTCCTTTGTACAAACATTTTGCTATGGCAGCAACATGCAAATCCAATGCACTGGCACAAAATTTTCCAGACCGGGGCGAAGGCAAAGCCTTAAGACATTAAAGTTTTCATGGTGCTTACTGTTGGAAAAACAGTCAAAGGCTCAACTGTATATTAACGTTTGGAGTAGTTTGTTATGTTTCAATCCACAGAACCCACCTGGTGAAATATATATTTCAGTAGGCTTTTGTATACTCACAAGATTGAATGACTCTCACTGTTTTTCAATCTCTAGGACATATTCTCTCGCCTCAAAAGAGTCATTCTTTGCAGGAGTTAGAAATCACTCTTCATTTTCCTTCTCTCTAGCTCTGCTAACCACTAATCTACTTTCTGTCTCTATGGATTGATGTACTCGGGACATAAAATATAAACGGACTCGTATAATATGTGGTTTTTATTAATAGTTCCAGTCACCACGTGTATGTTCTCAAGGTTCATCCATATTACAGTGTGCAGCCCGGCTTTCCTCCTCCTCATGGCTGAGTGATTATCCATCATAAGACTACGCCATAGTGTGCTTAACCATTTATTATTTGACAGCCATTGGGTCCTTCCCTGTTCCCCCCCCCCTTTCTTCTTGCTCTTGTGAATGGTGGGGCTATGAACATGTATACTGGAGTCTTTGTAGGAACATGTATGAACATGTACACTGGAGTCTCTGTGGGAACATGTATGAACATGTACACTGGAGTCTGTGGGAACATGTATGAACATATACACTGGAGTCTCTGTGGGAACATGTATGAACATGTACACTGGAGTCTTTGGGAAGATGTATGAACATGTACACTGGGGTCTCTGTAGGAACATGTATAAGCATGTGCACTGGAGTCTCTGTAGGAACATGTATAAACATGTATACTGGAGTCTCTGTAGGAACATGCATGAACATGTTCACTGGAGTCTCTGTGGGAACATGTATGAGCATGTGTACTGGAGTCTCTGCATGAACATGTATGGACATGTGCAGTGGAGTCTTTGCATGAACATGTATGAACATGTGTACTGGAGTCTCTGTAGGAACATGTATGAACATGTGTACTGGAGTCTCTGTAGGAACATGTATGAACATGTATACTGGAGTCTCTGTTGGAACATGTATGAACATGTGCAGTGGAGTCTTGGTATGAACATGTATGAACATGTGCACTGGAGTCTCTGTAGGAACATGTATGAACATGTACACTGGGGTCTCTGTAGGAACATGTATGAACATGTGCAGTGGAGTCTTGGTATGAACATGTATGAACAGGTGCACTGGGGTCTCTGTAGGAACATGTATGAACATGTATAGTGTAGTCTCTGTGGGAACATGTGCACTGGAGTCTCTGTGGGAACATGTATGAACATTTATAGTGGAGTCTCTGTTGGAACATGTATGAACATGTGCACTGGTGTCTTTGTAGGGATATGTATGAATATGTGTACTGTCATCTTTGTGGGAACATATATCAACATGTGTACTGGAGTCTTTTTAGGAACATGTATGAACACGTGTACTCGATTCTTCGACAGTTCTCATGGCTCTGTGCCTGCCTACAGGTTAACTGCTAAGGCATAGGGTGACATTAAAGGAACCTTCTGAAGAGTCACCAATCAGGTTTGTAAAAGGGGCTGTGCATTTTACATTCCCAACTGGAGGATTTTCTCATATAGGACTACAGAGTTCAAATTGAATTTACTTAGAAAATCACACAGTGGTTTCTCACATGGCACCAAAGCCCCTACACTGGAAAAGCCCTCCCTGTATGCCGAGATTTCAGTGTCTACATGGAACACTTAATGTTCTACTATTTCCCTTTTGTGTTATAGGGTACACATTAGGGTTGTTTTTTTCAAGTATAGGGTTCGTGCCTAAAATCCACAGCACCCCTCCGTTCCGTTCCCTGGCACAAATGTGCCCAACCACTTCTCCAGTTTCAAAGTCAGTGTATTTTTCTCCTGATAGCCAGTAATCAGAATTGTCTGTCTCTGTCTCTGTCTCTGTCTCTGTCTCTGTCCCTGTCCCTGTCCCCACCCCCACCCCCTTAATCTGGTCCTCTCAACCTATGGTTACAAATAGCACACTGTGAATGTGCCAAGGCACGTACCACATGCAGAGTCTGAAGCGATATCGTCAGTGATACTCTGCATGAGCCACACCCTTGTTAGATATGTGCGTCTGTTTTTGGCCTCTTTACTTTAAAAAGGCAGAGCAATGGAAGCGATGGTGCATAGCCGCAAGATAGAAATAAAAAAAAGTCCCGGGGGTGGAAAATAGATCTTCCAAGGGCCACTAAAGCGATGGTGGCTCTTTTGCCTGAGGTAAGTACCTAAGTGCTGGCTGGATCGTATCCCCTGTGACACGTCTGAAATGGTTTTGTTCACAGAGAACTGTGGGTGACCGCTTCTCCATGGTCAGAGGGAGACAAACAAGAGGGAATGCTATTTAAATCACTCTGGTAAGACTCTGCTGTGGGAAATGGGAGATGGATTTCTTGGTCTTCACACCTGACAGAAGCCAAAAAAGCAAACCGTATTTAATGGCCCTGCTTAGACTTTAATGATAACACAGTATGATGATCTCTGATGTTACCTCCATTCATGTGCTGAGAGTACCCACAAGCCCGAAGCTGGGTGATCTAGAGGGGAGAATGGGACCTTCTTGCTTTCCTTAATCAATAGCCTTAAAAAATCCACATTGATACTAACAATAGCATCGGTGTCTTCAATATTTTTCCAAGCATATCTGTAATTTTAAATTTTATTTTAAGTGACAGATACAAAAGGTTCCCATGTCATATCCACTTTCTCTGTCATATTCCACTCCATAATTTACCCAAGGGCTCTTGAAGACGGCTGAGAAATGAGCTGGAATATGTCTAGGAAACAAAAAGCTCTTAGAGACAACATATGTACCTCCCCCTTTCAGTGTGGGAAGTAAACAAGAAAAAGGCCCAGGATGTGGAGCTAATTCTCAGCTGGGAGATGGTGCCATGCACCACAGGGGCATGGGAGGCCGGCCAGGCTGGAGGGGGAACCGTGTGTTCTGGGCACGTGTTACTCAGGGCATGAGGTTGAAGCCAGGTGGGACGGCTAGCAAATGCCCAGTTGGCGAGGTGGAGCTTGGCCCAGGAGTGAGGTCAAAGCTGGAAAAAGATTTAGGGATTGTTATGTCTACATGGTGGACAACACTGAGGACTTGCAGCTGGGCACGGGGCTGCACGCCTTTAATGCCAGCGCTTGGGAGGCAGAGGCAGGTGAGCCTGAAGCCGACTGGTCTGTATGGCAAGTTGCAGGGCAATCAGGGTTATTTATGTAGACAGACTCTATCTCAAAAGTGAACACAAAACCAAAAGAAATGAAAAAAAGAAAGAAAGGAAACAGGGAAGAAAGGGAGGGAGGAAGGGAAGGAGGGAGGGAGAGAGGAAGGAAGGAAGGAAGGAAGGAAGGAAGGAAGGAAGGAAGGAGCCACTACCACCATAGTGGGTTTTATTTTGTCTCTGACTGCTGAGGCCTCATGAGATGAAAAGACCAGGGTTGTTCCCCTTTGAGAAAAGGTTCCACCAGCCTGTCCCTCTGATTCATTTTCTTTTCTGAGATGTATAAGTCGAGATAAAGGGATCCGAGACTAGGGATGGGACTGCCTAGGAAAAGCCAGGCCATCTCTTTCTGTTCCTCTTTTGTTTCCATCATTCTGTCTCTTCTTGAGTTTGTCAGGTAGGAGGGCGTAGGTGTGCAAAGCACCTGCTGTCTGGAAGCTTGGGGAGGGGGTTTCTTATTCATTTCGTGCGTGTTCACTATTTCTCTAGAGCAATTCTCTGTCACTAGGATCAGAGGACAAGAGGCAGACGGGTGATCCTAGTCCTCGACCCTCGATCTGATTTCAATTTAGATAAAAGATACTGACAGGTCCTAGTCTGGCTCCCTGTGACTGACTCCTGGGATTTAAAGAATGAATTTCTCATGTATAGGATGTGTTCCTCTGCCCAGTCCATCCATGATTTTCCCTGGTCGGCTTTTTAGCTTAGCAGGCGGGGTCCAGAACACATTTGAAAATCTAGAGTTTTCACATCTCAACTTCACAGATCTTTATATCCCCTCCTTGACCTTCCAGAAGCCAGAGTGAGTTTCCACTCCTCTCTGTAGAATGGTGTTGCCCGACTGCCTTCCTAGTGGGATGGTTTCACACACAGGGACGTCTTTGACATTTACAAGTGGGGAGGTGGGGGGAAATGTTCCAGGCAATACGCTTTCACCATGTGCAATCACTCAGAATACTAGTGTGCGGCTGTCTGAAGACCCCGTCACTTCTACTGAGAAATTGGCCAAGGATACAGTGATACCAACCTAACAAAAAATATTCACGAGGTAAAAGCCAAAATAGATGCGTCCTTACAGACACAGCACAGACAACACGCATGACCTTCTTCAGTCGCATCTGAAGATCTGATGTGATTGGAGAAGAGACTAATTAGACGCTGGAGAGCAGAGCTGTGATGCTGGGGGCTGACAACACAGGGCCATTTTATTTCCTATTCTCTCTGTCACAAGGAGGGTGGGTGCAAACGGCTAGAAGTAGAGCTGAAACCCAGGACAGATGAGAACATTACAGAGAAAGAACATGCCACAATTAAAGGATCAAATTGCTTCACTTCCACAGATGACCTCTTAGGGATCCAAAAAAAAATAAATAAATAACCCAGAATGAGGGCTGACACTGTGCTGTGAGGGATATAGGAGAACGACAGGGAAGTGGTGTACCCAGAGACGATATGCGGGCAAGTCACATCCAGCTTTCAGTAAAGACGACCATGGAGTATACAAGCTACAGAGGGTGGGCTTGACACCCATCTGAGAGAACAGTCAGTGTAGATCATTAAACACAGACTTCTGTGCTGTTAGAAAAACAGCATCTGGGGCTGGTGAGATGGCTCAGTGGGTAAGAGCACCCGACTGCTCTTCCGAGGGTCCAGAGTTCAAATCCCAGCAACCACATGGTGGCTCACAACCATCCGTAACAAGATCTGACTCCCTCTTCTGGTGTGTCTGAAGACAGCTACAGTGTACTTACATATAATAATAAATAAATCTTAAAAAAAAAAAAGAAAAAAAAAAGAAAAAAAAAAAGAAAAACAGCATCACTGTGGTCTGTGTGGTCCTCAGAGACACGGGGTCCTGTCCTTCCCAATTCCTTGCCCCCAACGCTTTCCTCTTACCCAGAGCAAGAGAAATGCTACAGGCACTGTCTGAACTTTAGAAACCAACTAAGTCTTTCCGGATCTTTGGTTGGCAATGGAGAATGAGAGCAAGGATAACTAAAAACAAGCGGATTTGAAAGCAGCCGAATGGGTTACATGTTGGGAGCCGCCCCCACATTCGCCGTCACAAGATGGCGCTGACATCCTGTGTTCTAAGTGGTAAACAAATAATCTGCGCATGTGCCAAGGGTATTTTACGACTACTTGTACTCTGCCTTTCCCGTGAACGTCAGCTCGGCCATGGGCTGCAGCCAATCAGGGAGTGATGCGTCCTAGGCGAAATATAACTCTCCTAAATAGGAAAGGGGTTTCGGTTTCAATATTGGGGTGGCTTTCGCTTTTGGGGCTGGGGGTTTGCGCTCCTAGCTCCTGAAGATGTAAGCAATAAAGTTTTGCCGCAGAAGATTCTGGTCTGTTGTGTTCTTCCTGGCCGGGCGTGAGAACGCGATTAAGAATTGGTGCTGAAATCCGGGACGAGAAAAAATCCGGGACGAAAAAATACAAGAAAACTCGGGACCGGCGCAAGGAAGATCCCTCATTCCAGAACCAGAACTGCGGGTCGCGGTAATAAAGGTTCCCGTAAAGCAGACTGTTGAGAAGGATTCAACTGCATGAATTCAGAACTGTTCAGCTGGGGAACGAGAGTACCAGTGAGTACAGCTTTACGAGGTAAGTCTGGTCTTGAACTTTCTAAGGAAATTCAAGACAGTCTATCAGAAGTAAAGTGGAAAATGTTTGGCCTTGAATTTTTTCTAGTGTTAGGAGCCCTTTTGTTCCTTTTCACATGTTATCAGGTGATTAAGATAGGGCTGAAAATTCTGGATGAAATTCAGGGCAATCTATCAGAAGTAAAGCGGGGAGAGAGAGTAGGAGCAAAGAGAAAATATGGTACACAAAATAAGTATACAGGCCTTTCCACGGGTCTTGAACCCGAGGAAAAGTTTAGGTCAGGTAAGAATACCTGGGGAGAGATTAGAAGGAAGGAAAAGAAAAAAGAAAAGAAAAAAGATCGATTAGCGGAGGTCTCTAGGAGATACTCGTCACTAGATGAGCTCAGGAAGCCAGCTCTTAGTAGCTCTGAAGCAGATGAAGAATTCTCCTCTGAGGAAACAGACTGGGAGGAAGAAGCAGCCCATTACCAGCCAGCTAATTGGTCAAGAAAAAAGCCAAAAGCGGCTGGCGAAAGCCAGCGTACTGTTCAACCTCCGGGCAGTCGGTTTCAAGGTCCGCCCTATGCGGAGCCCCCGCCCTGCGTAGTGCGTCAGCAATGCGCAGAGAGGCAGTGCGCAGAGAGGCAGTGCGCAGAGAGGCAGTGCGCAGAGAGGCAGTGCGCAGAGAGGCAGTGCGCAGAGAGGCAGTGCGCAGACTCATTCATTCCCAGAGAGGAACAAAGGAAAATACAACAGGCATTTCCAGTCTTTGAAGGAGCCGAGGGTGGGCGTGTCCACGCTCCGGTAGAATACTTACAAATTAAAGAACTCGCCGGGTCGGTCCGTAAATACGGAACCAATGCTAATTTTACCTTGGTGCAGTTAGACAGGCTCGCCGGCATGGCACTAACTCCTGCTGACTGGCAAACGATTGTAAAAGCCGCTCTCCCTAGTATGGGCAAATATATGGAATGGAGAGCGCTTTGGCACGAGGCTGCACAAGCGCAGGCCCGAGCAAACGCAGCTGCTTTGACTCCAGAGCAGAGAGATTGGACTTTTGACTTGTTAACGGGTCAGGGAGCTTATTCTGCTGATCAGACAAACTACCATTGGGGAGCTTATGCCCAAATTTCCTCCACGGCTATTAGGGCCTGGAAGGCGCTCTCCCGAGCAGGTGAAGCCACTGGGCAGTTAACAAAGATAATCCAGGGACCTCAGGAGTCCTTCTCAGATTTTGTGGCCAGAATGACAGAGGCAGCAGAGCGTATTTTTGGAGAGTCAGAGCAAGCTGCGCCTCTGGTAGAACAGCTCATCTATGAGCAAGCCACAAAGGAGTGCCGAGCGGCCATAGCCCCAAGAAAGAACAAAGGCTTACAAGACTGGCTCAGGGTTTGTCGAGAGCTTGGGGGACCTCTCAGCAATGCAGGTTTAGCGGCTGCCATCCTTCAATCCCAAAACCGCTCCATGGGCAGAAATAATCAGAGGACATGTTTTAACTGCGGAAAGCCTGGGCATTTTAAGAAAGATTGCAGAGCTCCAGATAAACAGGGAGGGACTCTCACTCTTTGCTCTAAGTGTGGCAAGGGTTATCATAGAGCCGACCAGTGTCGCTCTGTGAGGGATATAAAGGGCAGAATCCTTCCCCCACCTGATAGTCAATCAGCTTATGTGCCAAAAAACGGGTCATCGGGCCCTCGGTCCCAGGGCCCTCAAAGATATGGGAACCGGTTTGTCAGGACCCAGGAAGCAGTCAGAGAGGCGACCCAGGAAGACCCACAAGGGTGGACCTGCGTGCCGCCTCCGACTTCCTATTAATGCCTCAAATGAGTATTCAGCCGGTGCCAGTGGAGCCTATACCATCCTTGCCCCCGGGAACCATGGGCCTTATTCTCGGCCGGGGTTCACTCACCTTACAGGGCTTAGTAGTCCACCCTGGAGTTATGGATTGTCAACATTCCCCTGAAATACAGGTCCTGTGCTCAAGCCCTAAAGGCGTTTTTTCTATTAGTAAAGGAGATAGGATAGCTCAGCTGCTGCTCCTCCCTGATAATACCAGGGAGAAATTTGCAGGACCTGAGATAAAGAAAATGGGCTCCTCAGGAAATGATTCTGCCTATTTGGTTGTATCTTTGAATGATAGACCTAAGCTCCGCCTTAAGATCAACGGAAAAGAGTTTGAAGGCATCCTTGATACCGGAGCAGATAAAAGTATAATTTCTACACATTGGTGGCCCAAAGCATGGCCCACCACAGAGTCATCTCATTCATTACAGGGCCTAGGTTATCAATCATGTCCCACTATAAGCTCCATTGCCTTGACGTGGGAATCCTCTGAAGGGCAGCAAGGGAAATTCATACCTTATGTGCTCCCACTCCCGGTTAACCTCTGGGGAAGGGATATTATGCAGCATTTGGGCCTTATTTTGTCCAATGAAAATGCCCCATCGGGAGGGTATTCAGCTAAAGCAAAAAATATCATGGCAAAGATGGGTTATAAAGAAGGAAAAGGGTTAGGACATCAAGAACAGGGAAGGATAGAGCCCATCTCACCTAATGGAAACCAAGACAGACAGGGTCTGGGTTTTCCTTAGTGGCCATTGGGGCAGCACGACCCATACCATGGAAAACAGGGGACCCAGTGTGGGTTCCTCAATGGCCCCTATCCTCTGAAAAACTAGAAGCTGTGATTCAACTGGTAGAGGAACAATTAAAACTAGGCCATATTGAACCCTCTACCTCACCTTGGAATACTCCAATTTTTGTAATTAAGAAAAAGTCAGGAAAGTGGAGACTGCTCCATGACCTCAGAGCCATTAATGAGCAAATGAACTTATTTGGCCCAGTACAGAGGGGTCTCCCTGTACTTTCCGCCTTACCACGTGGCTGGAATTTAATTATTATAGATATTAAAGATTGTTTCTTTTCTATACCTTTGTGTCCAAGAGATAGGCCCAGATTTGCCTTTACCATCCCCTCTATTAATCACATGGAACCTGATAAGAGGTATCAATGGAAGGTCTTACCACAGGGAATGTCCAATAGTCCTACTATGTGTCAACTTTACGTGCAAGAAGCTCTTTTGCCAGTGAGGGAACAATTCCCCTCTTTAATTTTGCTCCTTTACATGGATGACATCCTCCTGTGCCATAAAGACCTTATCATGCTACAAAAGGCATATCCTTTTCTACTTAAAACTTTAAGTCAGTGGGGTTTACAGATAGCCACAGAAAAGGTCCAAATTTCTGATACAGGACAATTCTTGGGCTCTGTGGTGTCCCCAGATAAGATTGTGCCCCAAAAGGTAGAGATAAGAAGAGATCACCTCCATACCTTAAATGATTTTCAAAAGCTGTTGGGAGATATTAATTGGCTCAGACCTTTTTTAAAGATTCCTTCCGCTGAGTTAAGGCCTTTGTTTGGTATTTTAGAAGGAGATCCTCATATCTCCTCCCCTAGGACTCTTACTCTAGCTGCTAACCAGGCCTTACAAAAGGTGGAAAAAGCCTTACAGAATGCACAATTACAACGTATTGAGGATTCGCAGCCTTTCAGTTTGTGTGTCTTTAAGACAGCACAATTGCCAACCGCAGTTTTGTGGCAGAATGGGCCATTGTTGTGGATCCATCCAAACGTATCCCCAGCTACCGCTGCACAGGTTCAAACCTTGGCAGCCACATCTAATGATTGGGCAGTTTTAGTTACCTCCTTTTCAGGACAAATAGATAACCATTATCCAAAACATCCAATTTTACAGTTTGCCCAAAATCAATCTGTTGTTTTTCCACAAATAACAGTAAGAAACCCACTTAAAAATGGGATTGTGGTATATACTGATGGATCAAAAACTGGCATAGGTGCCTATGTGGCTAATGGTAAAGTGGTATCCAAACAATATAATGAAAATTCACCTCAAGTGGTAGAATGTTTAGTGGTTTTAGAAGTTTTAAAAACCTTTTTAGAACCCCTTAATATTGTGTCAGATTCCTGTTATGTGGTTAATGCAGTAAATCTTTTAGAAGTGGCTGGAGTGATTAAGCCTTCCAGTAGAGTTGCCAATATTTTTCAGCAGATACAATTAGTTTTGTTATCTAGAAGATTTCCTGTTTATATTACTCATGTTAGAGCCCATTCAGGCCTACCTGGCCCCATGGCTCTGGGAAATGATTTGGCAGATAAGGCCACTAAAGTGGTGGCTGCTGCCCTATCATCCCCGGTAGAGGCTGCAAAAAATTTTCATAACAATTTTCATGTGACGGCTGAAACATTACGCAGTCGTTTCTCCTTGACAAGAAAAGAAGCCCGTGACATTGTTACTCAATGTCAAAGCTGCTGTGAGTTCTTGCCAGTTCCTCATGTGGGAATTAACCCACGCGGTATTCGACCTCTACAGGTCTGGCAAATGGATGTTACACATTTTTCTTCCTTTGGAAAACTTCAATATCTCCATGTGTCCATTGACACATGTTCTGGCATCATGTTTGCTTCTCCGTTAACCGGAGAAAAAGCCTCACATGTGATTCAACATTGCCTTGAGGCATGGAGTGCTTGGGGGAAACCCAAACTCCTTAAGACTGATAATGGACCAGCTTATACGTCTCAAAAATTCCAGCAGTTCTGCCGTCAGATGGATGTAACCCACCTGACTGGACTTCCATACAACCCTCAAGGACAGGGTATTGTTGAGCGTGCGCATCGCACCCTCAAAGCCTATCTTATAAAGCAAAAGAGGGGAATTGAAGAGATTTTACCCCGAGCACCAAGAGTGTCTGTGTCTATGGCACTCTTTACACTCAATTTTTTAAATATTGATGCTCATGGCCATACTGCGGCTGAACGTCATTGTTCAGAGCCAGATAGGCCCAATGAGATGGTTAAATGGAAAAATGTCCTTGATAATAAATGGTATGGCCCGGATCCTATTTTGATAAGATCCAGGGGAGCGGTTTGTGTTTTCCCACAGAATGAAGACAACCCATTTTGGATACCAGAAAGACTCACCCGAAAAATCCAGACTGACCAAGGGAATACTGATGTCCCTCGTCTTGGTGATGTCCAGGGCGTCAATAATAAAGAGAGAGCAGCGTTGGGGAATAATGTCGACATTTCCACTCCCAATGACGGTGATGTATAATGCTCAAGTATTCTCCTGCTTTTTTACCACTAACTAGGAACTGGGTTTAGCCTTGATTCAGACAGCCTTGGCTCTGTCTGGACAGGTCCAGACGACTGACACCATTAACACTTTGTCAGCCTCAGTGACTACAGTCATAGATAAACAGGCCTCAGCTAATGTCAAGATACAGGGAGGTCTCATGCTGGTTAATCAACTCATAGATCTTGTCTAGGAACAACTAGATGTATTATGGCAAATAGCTCAGCTGGGGTGTAAACAAAAGTTTCCGGGATTGTGTGTTACTTCCATTCAGTATGTTAAATTTACTAGGGCAGCTAATTTGTCAAAAAGTCTTTTTCAGTATATGTTACAGAATTGGATGGCTGAATTTGAACAGATCCTTCGGGAATTGAGACTTCAGGTCAACTCCACGCGCTTGGACCTGTCCCTGACCAAAGGATTACCCAATTGGATCTCCTCAGCATTTTCCTTCTTTAAAGAATGGGTGGGATTGATATTATTTGGAGATACACTTTGCTGTGGATTAGTGTTGCTTCTTTGATTGGTCTGTGAGCTTAAGGCCCAAACTAGGAGAGACAAGGTGGTTATTGCCCAGGCGCTTGCAGGACTAGAACATGGAGCTTCCCCTGATATATCTATGCTTAGGCAATAGGTCGCTGGCCACTCAGCTCTTATATCCCATGAGGCTAGTCTCATTGCACGGGATAGAGTGAGTGTGCTTCAGCAGCCCGAGAGAGTTGCACGGCTAAGCACTGCAATAGAAGGGCTCTGCGGCATAAAATGAGCCTATTCTAGGGAGACATGTCATCTTTCAAGAAGGTTGAGTGTTCAAGTGTCCTTCCCCCAGGAAAAACAACACGGGACCAGACCAGGACCCCTCTGGGTGATGAGCCTGGGAGGAGGTTATGTGTACGGCTCCTTTACCTACACACTGGGGATTTGACCTCTATCTCCACTCTCATTAATATGGGTGGCCTATTTGCTCTTATTAAAAGAAAAGGGGGAGATGTTGGGAGCCGCCCCCACATTCGCCGTCACAAGATGGCGCTGACATCCTGTGTTCTAAGTGGTAAACAAATAATCTGCGCATGTGCCAAGGGTATTTTACGACTACTTGTACTCTGCCTTTCCCGTGAACGTCAGCTCGGCCATGGGCTGCAGCCAATCAGGGAGTGATGCGTCCTAGGCGAAATATAACTCTCCTAAATAGGAAAGGGGTTTCGGTTTCAATATTGGGGTGGCTTTCGCTTTTGGGGCTGGGGGTTTGCGCTCCTAGCTCCTGAAGATGTAAGCAATAAAGTTTTGCCGCAGAAGATTCTGGTCTGTTGTGTTCTTCCTGGCCGGGCGTGAGAACGCTATTAAGAGTTACAAAACTAAAGCCTTTAGATGCATGAGAGAACTGTGGCTTGAGTCTGTGGCAAGGTTGTTCTTGGAAGTACAAGAGGCTTGAAAACTGTCTTTTCGATATGGTGGACATGAGTTCTTTTGGTTCCAAGGGGTTCTGGGTTTGACCTGGAAAAACCATAAGAATAGGGCTTGGGACAGAGAACCCATAGTGAGGGACTCAAATAGTTTAAGTCTACCTGATGGAAAGTAGGGGTATTTACTTGAGAGACCAGATAGCCTGGGAAGGGCCATGATGGGTGTCTTTTGATGATGGAAAGATGATCTGGTGGAAGAGGGGGGGGTCCTCATGTTTTGTGGTAAGAGTAAGATGTGTTTCTTTCCTTGATTGTATTTTAAAAACTCCATGCAAACGATATACATGCCCCGTACCAATAAGGTGGCTTTTAAATAGGAAACATGTTTTATGAAATATACTTATGCGTATAAATGTATGAAACAAATTCCCAAAAAGGGTGTGCTCATCTATAAATGAGGGATTCACACTAGGCAATATTGAGTCAGCTGAGCTGGCAAGATCTGACACGGACATCTCAGGTAAAGGAAAGAGGGAGGAAGGGAAGGGGGTGGGCAACGAGATCTCAGTGGGACTAACGGGACGCTGCTGGGGAAAGGGTGGTGGTAATGAAGGAGTGGAGATGGTGGGTACCTGGCTGCACGGTAGCTCATAGGTGAGTGTCTGCCTAGGGAACTAGTTCCATCCCTAGCTCTGCTAATTGATAATAAAGCACACACACACAAAAAATTAACCAACTTTTCTCAAAGAAGAGCTCCCTAGCGGGGCAGTGGTGGTGCACGCCTTTAATCCCAGCACTTGGGAGGCAAAGACAGGCAGATTTCTGAGTTTGAGGCCAGCCTGGTCTACAGAGTGAGTTCTAGGACAGCCAGGGCTACACAGAGAAACCCTGTCTTGAAAAACCAAAAAGAAGAGCTCCAAAGAAACAAGCCAGCAAAAACCTGTTAGAACGGCTGCTTTTGTGAGCTACGGAGATGAGACGAAAGGGAGGGAGAAGTGAACACTAACGTCCCTTTTAACTAGAACCCAGGTGTCTGTGATGTCAGCCAAGATGTAGCCAAAGCCAAGAAGAGTCACCCCCCAAGGGCTTAGAGGGGAAACAGAAAGAAAGAAACATTTCCCCAGATTTCATTCAGAGCTTACACAAATATTTAGTGATGTGATGGATCCAGATGGAAAGTGAGATGGGAACGGTCGGGGAAGCATAAGAAACAGAACCCTCAAGGGTGATGTAATCTATGAAGTGGCCCGGGTAGAATGGGGACCATGGGCACCGTCTGGCAGTGCCATGCCGCGGCTGCACTGCCTCTCAATCCCACGCCTCCTCTTCCCCTGGTGAACCATGAGGTTGGGCGTACGTCTGCACTAGTTCTGAGGGGAGAGCCCAAGGCAGGAGGATATTATCAATAAAACCAATTGTGACCAATTTTGATAAGGTTAAAGAAAAAAAAAAAAAACCAAACCTTTTTTGCTAGGTTTAATTCAGGCCTGGCTCAACTCCCATGGAATGGTGATCATGTAATATTTAAACACAAGAACTGGTGTGTGTGTGTGTGTGTGTGTGTGTGTGTGTGTTGGATTATTGGACTAGCACATCCCCAAAAAATAAAATAGAAAATCTTAAGTTCTAGACAACGAATTACTTAAAATCTCAATGTTTCCCTCAAAGCGTAAGAGGAGAATAAACCCACAGCTGCACATTTCACAAGAACTAAGGAAGAAAAGGTAAATCACTGACGATGTAAATTCACCAAGAGAAGACACAACCTAGCAAATGAAAGCCCAAACGTGCCATCCTAAAGCCAGGATGACCTAAGAGACCCAAGTTCTCCTCTAGGGGACAAGGCTGAAGCTCCAAGGATCTCCTTAGAACCACATTACTGGAGGCCTCTCCTCCCACACCCGGCTCCAGAGCTCCTCCCACACCCGGCTCCTCCCACACCCGGCTCCTCCCACACCCGGCTCCTCCCACACCCGACTCTAGGGGATGTAGCTCAGTGGTAGACTATTTTTACCTGTCATTTGCAAAGCCCGGGGTTCAAATCCAAGCAACATTAAAAGAATTGAAAAACACAACAAAATGGGGTTTTTAAAGGATGGCTTAGTTGGTGAGACGCATGTGTGAGGAGCCGAGTTTGAACCCCCAGCACACATCTGTAATCTCGATGCTCTGGAGGCAGAGACAAGAGGATTCCTGGGATTTGCCAGCCAGCCTAGTATTAGCAAGAGAGCTCCAGAGTCAGGGAGAGATTCTTTCTAAAACAATACGGTAGGTAGTGATGGAGGAAGAGAAGCCACAATGACCTCTGGCCTTGATACATATATGCACATGCACATACACATATACACACATGTACACACACATGTATACCCCCAACAAATCTATGGTCACACATACATACATACACACATGCTACAAATGTACAGTCTCTCTCTTTTTCTCTTTCTCTCTGTCTGTCTCTGTCTTTCTCTCTCTCTCTCACACACACACAAATATACAGTCACACACAGTCCACAAATCTACACACATACACACACCACAAATCCAAAGTCACACACACACATACACACATGCCATAAATCTAGTCTCTCTCTCCCTCTCTCTCCCTCTCCCCCCTCTCTCCCTCTCTCTCTCTCCCCCCACCCTCTCTCTCTCTCACACAGCCACACAGACACACACAAATATACAGCCACACACACCACAAGTCTATGCTCTCTCTCTCTCTCTCTCACACACACACACCATAAATCACACACTACAAATCTACAGTCACATTTTCCAAACACAAACAAAACAGTTCACACTTTCTTGTGTTCGGTGGGAGTCACTGGGAAGCCTCTGCTGCAGCTCTGAGACCTCCCTCCGTCCCTCCAGCATGGGAACCGGCATGTTCATTTGGCAACCACATGAAGAATTCTTGGAAGCTATAAGGCCTTTGAAGGGTATCTATTTTTGCCTTGAGGTCTGGTGGCCTCAAAGTTCACATGAATCACAGATGCAAAGTGTGTGGGTGGGATTCATCTTCGCCCATGGCTTTCTCACCAAAGGGAGGTCGCTGCGTGTGTGGCGTTTGTGCATTTACACTGCTTGTGTGTTTATTTGTAGTTAAATTGTTTTCACTAATCTAAGGGATTGAAAGATGAGCTGCAGCACATATTTATGGGGAATTAACCCCAAACTCAGCCTGTTAATATAATCAGTGTTTGCTGTACCTTGTCTGTGGGGCATATGCTTTTCCAAAGCTCCAAAAACTTCATCTTTCTGCCTACACAACTGCAATTACTCCATTCTCCATACTGGCTATATTTTATTTAAATATTTAAACTGGGTACATGTGTGTGCATGTGTGTGTGTGTGTGTGTGTGTGTGTGTGTGTGTGTGTAACTTATTGGGCAGAGGCCTTACAAAGCTCAACATTCCTTGACAGGTAAGGAAATTTCTCTCTGCAATGTGGCAGTGTGGGCATATCATAGAATACATTAATTTTTTTTTCCCATAGAAGAGAATGAAATGCCCAAAAGACTTCCACTGGTTCTGACAGACAGACAGCGACTCCAATCACATGACCAGTCATGCCCTACAGATTCTGTCCCTACTTACAGCCCCTAACTTAGGTCCCATCGACTTGCAGCTTAACTATGGTGCAAACACAGTGGTTACACCATAGTCAAATCAAAAAGGGCCAGAAAGAACACAGTTCTACGCCATGCAGTAAGTTATGTGGCAGTAGCTGACAGCAGAGGGGACAGAGGAGGGATGTAGAAAGACAGGACATGTAGCTAAAATCTTCAAAGAAGGCAAGAGCAGAAAACCAAGGTCATAAGAATATCAGTTATGGAAGGCAAGCTAACGGGTTGCTATCTTCCTTTTCTGAAGTCACTAAGATGTGCTTCATTGTTTTCCCACATAACCTGCTACTTATCAAGGAAGGCGCAAACTAATTTTTAAAAGCGTGTATGGACCACCATTTCTTGGAGGGGCTTACCAAGGAAAAGCCTACTCACCTCAAATTCTTACTAGGACTTTGGGAGGGGATAAGACTATGGACTTTTCTTCTTCTTTTTCTTTTCCTTTTTTTTTTTCCTTTTGCCTATTTGTATTTTCTATAAGAAATACAGCACATATAAAATTAAAAAAAAAGTAAGCTTATTAGAATTTAAGAAAGTGTCCCACCTTGAACACTTGAGTTTGGGCTTCTGTAGTTAGGGTAGAGAGCTCTGTACACTGCAAGTAAATACCAGGTGGAGATACTCCTGTCTCCAGCTTCGCAGATCCCCAGATAGGGGATAGAGAACTCCCCTAAAAGGCCCTCAATGCATATGTGCATCCTGTGTATCGGGAGAGACGCACGTTGTGAAGGTATGCTTACTGCAATGCAATCAGGAGTGTTGGTCATCATCTCCTCCATAGGCTGCTACACCCATGGATATTACTCACTTTAATTTTAGCCACAGCTCATGATAAAGCAAGGGCTCTGGAATTTAGGGACCACGACTGACTGCAGTGTTGTATGAAGCAATGGGTGTGGCTTCTGTCAGAGGAACTGGCCCAGAGAAGCAGGCAGGCAAGGGCTCCCCTGTGGGCCCAGTTGTAATACTAAGCCACAGTTCTAGCCCTGATTACACCGCTCAGCGCTATGCCAAAAGTCACTGTTTTAAAGCTGATCGAGTGCCAGCAGTGTTTCCCACCAGTGTTTGGCTTCCCAGAGAAGCCCTCTAGAGAGTTTCTATCATGGGTGGTGGTCAGGTGGGTGTTTATACAGGTTGGTCGTTGGGCTGTGTGTGGTGCTCACATTGGGTTACTCAGAAGGCCTCAGAACTATGTAGCTAAAGCTATGCTTTCATGAACCAAACAAGTGATGAGGGATGGGCAGACAAGCCCTCCCTACCACCTGCTGGGCGCCTGTCAGTCAAACTGCTGCCCCAGTGTCAGGAAGGCACAAACCGGCGGAAGCACAAAGACTCACCCACGCTCAGGCCCGGCCAGTCATTCAATTACTGACTCCATAGACGTCAAAAAGAGCACGTGCAACAATGTGGGCTATATGTAACACTATACATAACACATGTGTTATATGTTATAAAATACATACATACACACACATATGTATATGTATGTATACACACACATACATACACATGTGCTAAATATATGTATGCATGCTATATGCAATCATATATGTGTTATATGTAACATTAGTTACACATATGTAACATGCATATAACACATACACATGTGATATATGTGAGAATAGAGACATTATAAGGGCTCAATCTTCTTCCATAGAACATGGCTGCCTGCTGCATGGCACAGTACATAGGTCCAGTGAATCAGGACTGAACGCTGCGTGGAGGTGGGGCAGGTGGGGCAGGCGACATGAGCCGGGCAGTGCTGGGAGCAGGGGTTGTCTTCACCTGCTTTGAGTGTGCTTTTCAAGGTAAGAACTAATTGTTCAGCTCTTGACAAAGCAGGCAGAAAAATATAACACAAATTGTTACAACTGGGAAAGTATCACACAAATTGCTACAACTGGGAAAGTATCACACAAATTGCTACAAGCTCTCAACAGCTCTCAGCTCACTCTTCCCACCGCTCCTTTGCTCTCTGTGGATAATTAGAGAGAACACTTGTCAGGTACAGAAAGTTCAAATCACTATGGTGACTCCAAAAACCCATCACAGATCATTAAACATTAACGAGAGGTGCATAACTCGGAGCGGAGGTAATGACATTTCTTCACAGACACCCTTCAGCTTTTTAATCTCATTAGTGCCCGAATTTTCATTTCCGGCATGAAGAAGCCAGGACGTGGGGAGGTCAGTGCTTGGGCCAGACGGAAGGCTGGGCTAGGCTTCCCTCACGGATTTTGTCTCATTCTCCTACGCTTGCCCCTGTTTGTGGTGGACCATCCTGTCTCACCCACACTCCCAGCTGTCTTTGAGCATTTGGAGCGACTTTTAGCAGACCCACAACTGAACAACGCCACGGGTGCATTCATTCGGCTTCCTCTCTGGAAGGCCAGCCTAACTGCCATCTTCTCTTTTGCACTTCATCTGCCTCTTGCTAAAGGTGAACGTGGCGGCTCCCATCCTTTGTAAAATCCAACACAGCTGTCAGCTTTCCATGTCATTTCAGATACCCAAGGACAGTCACCATCTAAATTATCAAACCAAAATTCCAGAAACAAACCATTCAGAAATTTTAAATAATGAGTATTAAAAAGCATACCACTGGAATTATTTCCATCCCAATTGATCTTATACTCTGCCCATCTTATAAATTAACACGTCTCATAGGTACGAAGTATAGGAAACAGAACACACAGGGTCCTGCAGAGCCCAGGTCTCAGACATCCACTGGGAAGCTTGGAATATATTCTTCACAGCTAAGTAGCCTTGCTTCTGTAAAGCTGGAAATATGGAACTCGTGAGTTTCCATTCAGACAATTACCAGGGACAAAAATACTGAAATGAGAACAGATGTGAGTGACCCAGAAGGAGAGAGAGGACGAGTACCCAGAGAGACCACTGACGCTGGGGCCGGCATGTGCAGAGGCACTGTCGGGGGACACCAAAGTCCCCTGGCTCATGTCCTATATTGCTAAGGGGAGACGTGCCGCACATTTAGGTATGCCCTAAATTAGATAGTGGAGATCACCGCTTCAGTTGCTAGACAGAGCCAAACCGCTGATCGGAAGCAAATCTGTCTGAAATGCCGGGCAACAGCTACAAAAACACTGAGCAAAAACATTTTGTGCCTATGGAGGGCTCAAGCCTTCAGAGCAATTTGAAAATTTTAACCATAAAAATGCAACCAAATTAGATCCATGGGACCCTGAGCACGATGGAAGGGCCAGTCACATCAACAATTTTACCCATCAAATTAGACCTTTCTCTCGTATTCTTTCTAGTGGTAAATAATCCATAAGTGCTAATGTTTGCCAGGCATTTCTTCATAACCCAGGGAAGAGGCCTGCCTGTCTAGGGAGATCAGCAGGAAGCTTCAAGGAGAAGATCTTGGGGGGCCCAGTCATGCTGAGGCCAAACACTGGCAGGGGAGCCCCCAGAAAGCCAAAGGGGGTGCTGTTTAGGCATAGGTATTTGTATGTGTGTGGGCTGAACCATGGGGGTCCTCTAGCTTGTGAGAGGAGCTGGGCAAACCCTGTGTGGTCCACCGTAAGGGCAGGACAGGTAGAAGGAGCCAGAGAGGAGGGCTGGGGCCAATTGGGAGGATCATGAAGGATCATGAATGTTCTTTTAAGAGTTCAGACGACTTCAACAACCGATTCGGGAGGGTTTGGGGAAGAAGTTTTATCTTTTTTTCAAAGGTTATCCTTGTGGTGAGTAGAAACCAGGTTGGTGCCAGACAGAGCTGAAGCAAGAAACCAGAGCATCTGCTGGAGTTCAGTGGAGAGATGCTGGAATTAACCAAAGGAGATGAGACAGCGGTAACCAGAAGCACTGTATTCCAGGTGGACTCTGGAGTCAGAAATGACAGGGTGTGTTAGGACAGACTGGACCTGTGGCTATCATAATTAACCATCTCTGTGACATTCCAGGCCCTCGTGTGCCTTTTCTAAACAGTGTCACCTCAAGTCAAACTTCTCCAAGCTCCTTTAAGACCACAGACAAATCTGACACGGCATCGAGACTGTCACAAACTTTTCAAGGAGGAATACTGGTTGCAAGTAATTTTGAGAGGAGTTGAGCCTACCTTTGGAAGAGCTTTGAGGGGATATAAAGTGAGATTTGATTCCTGCCACAAATGAGTCGGTACCCATTAGGGAAGAAAGAGAGAGACCCAATTATACCGAGCGTGAAAGGGAGGGGGTAGCATAGATGAAGCAGACCCTGGGCACCAGGCACAGGGAGGCACCGGTGAATGGGGTCTGTCTGGGATGGCACTGGGGAGTCAGGGAAGGCCTCAAAGAAGAGGTGACGCTTCTGTTTAATTTTCTGGGTGGCATCCCAAGGTGGGCTTCGGGGACAAGGAGGGGGGGAGCGCAGCTCAGAATGTGAAATAGCAGTTTAGTCCCAGGAGATTTGAGTGCACGGTCTGCTATTGTTAGAACATGGGGAGTGAGGATATGGAATGATGGGAGAGGGAGAAAGCAGGTGACAAAGAAGACTAAAGATGCTAGCCTTGATTCTGGGGCAGAAGAGGATGTCACTAAAGGGCTTGGGTTCTCATTTGTCTTGGAGACTGTTCAGATGACTATAAGGAACGATCCACATGTGTAGCTGCAAATGAAGCTAAAATACAAAGTCCAGGAAAGATGCACTGGCCACCCACCGACAGTATTTGCCGCTGCTAAGGAGAGGGTAAAGAGAAGCGAAGGGAGGAAAGGTGTTGGTTCACACTGCTGTGGAAGCTCTTGCTTCAGGTGCCATACCTGTCTTACCGCCTACTAAAACGGTAAGCCAAAGTAAACTTTCAAGGTTTGTTGTTGTTGTTGTTTTTCTAGGTGTTTGCTCACAGTGTTAAGGAAAGTAATGACCACTGCCATGCCCTGCAACAACACTGGGGACACAAGAAAAGAAGGCACCGTTTAGGGAGAGGAAAATTCCTTCATTTCTGAGCATCTTAAGTATGAGTCTTCTAGAGCATCTTATTTATTTATACCTTATTTACCTTTCTCCAGGGAAGCTTGAATGTGAGATAATATAAACGCACATACAATAAAATGAAAAGAAAAAACAGAAAAACCAAAGATGTGTGGAGACAAAACTGGGACTATCAGAAGCTAGGAATTCATAAGTTAGTGCAAAAAGCATGTGCTGCGATGTCCTCAGGTTTTCTAGAAGTTCACAAAAGTACTTCCACACCAGGGCCATCTGACCAAGTCAGAGTCTAAAATGGAAAAACCCACAGTGTCTGCCAGCTCTTCCTAACAAGCACAGGAGAGAGCGGTCCGCTATGGTACTTCCCGAGGAGGGAGCTGTGACACAATGAACCAGTGCTCTGCGATACCCTTCCATGACTAACGCGCCACAGTCTTCCCCAGCAGAGGCTCATGGCTCAGATCTGGGAATTTTCTAAACAGATGTGGAAACCGGAGACCCTTCCTACACTGTCACGTTCATCACGATCCCTCAGAGACACCGGGAGCAGCAAGTTCACAGTCACCTTGTCGAACTAACACCTGGACGATGGCTGCTCTGAGTGCCAAGCCAGAAGCTGGTGAGGCTGGTGCTGCTTCAGGGTGTGGGAGCATTGGGATGGGCAGAGCCGAGGACAGAGCCTAGCCATGCCCTGCGCCTCCTGGAAGGCTTCTGACATTCTGCAGAGACGATGGAGGGGAGAGGGAGACATGGCTGTGGGTGAGGTGTGTGGGGAAGCTCTGCTGGGTAGGTGATGAGCTGGGGGAACATGTGGATAAAGTGACTGAGGGGGAACCTTGGGGTACATTGGGCAGCGTGAGCGCTGGGCAGGTGTGAGCACAAGCAAGACCTTCTGGTGAAGGAGGGTAAATTCCACAGCTGACTGAAGCAAGGCGGCTCACACCTAGAATGCCAGATCTTGAAGGCCGAGGCAGGAGGTTTATTTATCATCAGTTCAAGGCCAGCCTGAGCTACAGAGTTAGACCCCTGTCTCATTCTCACCTTATCTCTAAGGAAAAAAGGAGCAGAGTGTATATTAACTGCAGATGCCTTTAAATGCTCTTAGTGGCAAATTAAAGGCAATAATGGCGGGGATAGCTGAATCCTAAAATTCCCAATGGCATGTTTACTTCCTGTGAAGACATAATGTCTGTTCGGCTCAGGGTGCTATGGGAGGCTCTGTTCTATACAGGGGTTAGTCAGGTTTTACTTGCAGAGGGGCAAGGAGGAGCCTTGCAGATGAGCCAGCCTTAATGTGTGTTGCAGATTCCTGGGGTCTGCAGTGTGACAGTCACAGAAACTTGGTGGCTCAGATCAACGGCGTCTAATCTCTCCTGGCTCTGAAGAGGAGAAGGTGGGAGTCAGGGCCTTAGGCTCTGGGGGACCATCCTTTTTTTGCTTCTCCCAGTTTATGATGGTTTCCCACATGCCTTGGTGTTGTTCCTGGTGTTGTCTCTCTCCATGGCCATCTTACTCAGATGACAGTTACTGGATGCAGGGCAGACCTTAACCCAGTATGACCTCATCCGGTTTTGCAAAGATCCCACTTCCAAATGAAGTGACAATCACAGATACCAGTGATTTGCAACTGGACATACCACTTGGCGTTGTGGCACACACATGCACGCTTCAAAGCACGGCGTGTAAGAGGTTTTATGGGGCTAGAAGTTTCCTCTGCTCACATCCTCTGGCTGCAATACTGCCATGTGCCCACATGCTAAAAGTATACAGGGCTGTAGAAGATGGTCTCCATGCCCCGGAAGAAGAGAAAAAATAGTCAGAGAGCTTTTCAGCTTCGTCATACGTCCTAGCAGGTAAGATGAGGAAGCAAAGTGGATTTCGAGGACTGACTGGAAGGAACAGGACGGGGCCATCCGGAGAAGAGCTCATTTAGGGACTGCAGGCTTGGATGGAGAACCAACCCTGCATAGGAAGAGAAAGCAGCGAGGGGAATGCAAAGCGCACAGAATCATTTGTGTAAGATGAGGGAACTCAGGGTGGGGCGGGTGAAGAAGCCGGGATGGGCAGTAAAGATATGTAGGACTAGGCATGATGAGTGGACTGTTTAGAGTTCCTGAGACCAATCACACACGAGGAAGACATCAGCCTATCCTGAAACAGACTATAAAGCAGGGTGCGAGCCTGTGAAATACAGAATGTTAAGGGAAAAGAGGGCTGGAGTTTGTCTGGCTTTTCAAGCCTATTGTCCAACTTCTTTCGGGCTATCCTGGGGCATATTTCGCAGGGTCCATTGTACATCTTTATACACTTGTGTACTCACACTACACAGAGATAATGTTAGGAAACCCCCACGGGTGTAATTCCCCTCCCTCTGCTGAGTGCTGTTGGACATCAGTGGTGTAGTGAGCCTGAGAGTCCCTGCAGAAATGTTGGCTCGGCCAGAAGATCACCTGCTGGTGGCGGAGCAAAACAGTAATTAACACCTGGCTAAATGCAATGACACCTCTGTTGCCAAGAAACAGTGGTGCAGCAGAAGGTCCTGCCTAGTGCTTCCTGGTGTGACATCATTACTTCTGAGAGGCTCTGACCATGGGACTCTGTGCACTGAGAATAGGTGCCCGTCTGGAGAGGTAAGGGACCCCTCTGCAGCCTTTCAGGGAGAATACTGTGATGTGCAAACATGGCTGCGCTGGAGCGAGCAGCTCATTCAGATACACATGTCCTAGATGAGGTCTCTAATATCTTTATTGATAAGGAAGGGGCGGGCATGTTGGGTATCTTGTTCAAGGTCACAGAGCACAAATGTAGCTGAGGCCAAGACCTAAATCGGGTCTGACCATGCACCTGTTTCACCTGAGTGCCCTTGTCTGTCACTATACCAGGCCTCTGCTATAAGAACCCATTTAAATAAAGGGTCTAGGATGTATATAGCAAGCAGTCTAGTAATTTTTAAAAACGATGACCTACTCATCCTTAGTCTCAAATATACCCTTGGCAAAAGGGCCTTGACATATCGATGGCTATTTGACCTGCCTACTCAGAACCATGAAGAATGTGACTGAGAGAGGCAGAAAAAAAAAAAAAAAAAAAAAACAAAACCAAAAGCAAGCAAACAAAAAAACCCCAAACATACACTAAGCCAGAAGGTAGCTACACAAAGACCTGGGCGCAGAAAAGCAAGAAGACAAATGCAAGGCAAACAGGAAGAGCTTCTGCGGATGGAAGGGGAACTTGAGTGCGGCCAATCTGCACCCAAAGTGACTAAATTATCATTGTAAACTCTCCGGGAGACACACACTGGTGCGCTCTGACTTGAACTCAGGATGCAGCCCAGATCCAGTAAGATTAGAGTTCTAGGGACCTGTACTAACACTTGGCAGTAATACCAGCTGAGTGACATTCTACACCGGAGCCTCACGGAGGACAAGAAGGCCATTGGAAGAGCTCCTAACACACACTTCACATCATCAGCTCAGGAGTTCACACAGCCCCCTCCCACCCCACCCCACCCGACCCCAGGCCCATGTCAAGCAGTTTCTTCCGTAATGCATGACTTACCTGACTTCATACCACACTCTTATTGTAAAATAAGATACATTAAAGGGGCAAACTTTTCTATTTGCAGTAGATGCCAAACCAAGAAAGTATGTTGATGATCACTACTCATAACTATGACGTAGTAAGTGCTTACCATACAGCAAGGCATTGTCTGGAGTGAGCACTTCAGATGCCCTCGGTTACTGCGTATCATTGAGATGATTTTATGTGAGTTTCACAATCTCCCTATTTCATTTATTACAGCTTTCTCTCCACACGATGATGTAAACTCCACAAGAGCAAGGCTTTTATCATTAGCATCACTCAGATCTCCAGTTTCCATGGTAGGCCCGCAAGCACGTTTGAAATGGAATGAATTCATTAACTCACATACACCCCACACCTCTACTACAACCACCATCTTAACCTGGTCCCCTTCCCTCTGGTCACTAGACTTTCTCCAAGATGCTAGTGTTGCTGAGGCCTTACTTCCTCTGTCTTCTCCTCACCTCCCTGTCTTAGGTAATGTCTTTTTGCGCCTCTGCACCCTTTTCCCCTCCTCTCCCCCATCTCCACATTAGTCCTTTGTCATATTCTTCTCTTTAGAAATCAGCACCATGCAGCACACCCAACATGCTACTCCTATGCCTCATCCCCCTTCCAGACCTGCAAGAGCTTGGGCCTGCTTGGATCATGGCCACATCCTCATGCCAGTGACACCACAGTGCATGGGCCAGGTCTGTTTCTGGTAAATGGGTGACGCATGATCCATTTTCCTGGGAACTGTGAGTATTATCTCCAAGCTGGGTGGCATCCCAAGGAGTAAAATCTAACACAGCGAGACAGAATGCTTTCTATAGCAGCGAGGACCAGCTTCTCCAGACGACACCACGTGGGCTTTCCGACGATACCGCAGCTCACCCCTAGCAGACAGGATCACTTATGAAGACTGCATGCAGCCTTTCTTCCTACCTGCTAGCTACCAATACCCACTCCACACTGACTCCTGGAGTTTGGCACCTTTCCTCTGTAAGGAAGGACAGAGTTGAAGGTCAAATGCCCAGGGTATTCAGTATTCAGATAACTTCCTAGTGCAAACAGCCATCTGCAAACCACACATGGCAACCAGTAAGGGCTGTTTAGCAGACACCAAAGACCTTATGAAACACCGAAGGCCTTCACACACTACGCCCTGCTGAGGATGGGTCAACTAAAGTCATAGTTACAGAAAAAGTATGGTTTCGCCAAAATCTTTGTACCACGAAATGACCCAAAAGGCCAAATTAGCTTGCCAGCGCTCTTCATAACCACACATGATATTGCAGAATATTCTAGCAAAGAGGGCCACCTGCAGGACTTGTTACAATGGATTCTGACCTTGGTAGCAACTGTGATGCATGTGATGCCCATGGACAGTACCAAGAATAAAGGGATAGCGAGGGTCACTAACCTAACCTCAACCTCATGCTAACACTTTCACAGGCAAGCACTTCTTTTCTATAAATACCATGAGACTACCTGGAAAAGGCATGCTAAGAGAATAGGGGAGAGATTAAAATCATGGCTTGGCTGGTTGGGAGCAGGAGCTAAGGCTGCAACCATGGTTTCTCAGAGATCCACCTCCCTCCAGCTAAGGACACTGACGCTGAGACAGGAGCTAGGCCATACCAGAATTTTCACTCTAATTCCACCCATGGATGACTGGGCCTATGTTCTAGAATATCAGGCAGTCACTAAGAGGTCAGGGTAGGCCTGTTGCTAAGGTCCTGTTCCCCAGTCGGTTCTTGATTTGTCAGTAAAGAAAACCACGGGCCAATTGTTGGGTGGAAGATAAGGTGGGGCTTCCGGGTTCCTAGAGGAAAAGGGAGACACAAGGAAGGAGAGACGGAGTTCGACATGCTTTGGGGAGAGGAGAACCAGGCAACCATGTGAGGTCTTGGGAGGAGCAATAGTCTGTGGCCACTTCTATAGGGGTGTGGTCAGAGATGTGTAGCAGGGAGTAGATTCAACTGACCGACTAAAGTTAGGGCAGGTCAGGGGAGCGGAGCTAAGATTAATAAGGACATGTTTTCCAGGGTGGGAGGATGGTAGTGCCCAACAACTGTGCCAAGAAAGCAAATTCAAAATGAATAAGTGTGTGTGTGTGTGTGTGTGTGTGTGTGTGTGATTGTGTGTGTCTTTTACCCATGGATTCAAGGGAAGCTGGGAGAGAGCTGGTGGCATGGCCACTTCCCGAAGCTAAAGCAGGGTAGCACAAAGCTACGTGCAACACTAAGAGACTCCCAAGTCACAGGATAGGGGTGTGGGCTGGCCCTTTCCCCTCAGGTAGCAGCACTCTGGAGGGGAAGAAGAAATGCTCTCCTGCATGTGCTGCATAGCTGCATGTGTGCCTAACATTACTACCAGCGTTATACTTAAACTGGAAGGAGCTATCGTTCTGTAACCCCGAGGGCACAGTGGCTCCTTCCTTGCTCTCTCAGATGCTCAGAGAATACTATAAGCTAGTGGTTCCTTTTTCTCCTTGAGACAGAGTCTTGCTCTGTAGCCCAGTCTGCTCTGGTCTGCATGCTTTCTGCCTCAGCCTCCCAGATGCTGGGATGATAGCTGTGCACCAGGCATACCCAGCCACTTGAGTCGACTTTTAACCTTGAGCTGCACACATCCACATCATGTGGAGAACGTGCTACATCGCAGACTGCTGCTGGCAGCCGACCCTGAGGCTTCTGACGCAGGATGCCTAAGACAGAGCTGTAACTGGTTTTTCTTCACACATACCCAAGTACTGCTATTGGCTTAGGGAACCATGAGGTGAGAAGAGAGCATCCCGAGGAGCCCCCTGTGTGGCCCATGGGGCTGTGACAGGAAACGCAGAGGTCTGCCTCTCTGCGTGTACTTGTGACCATCTGACTATATTATTTTCTTCCTCTTAACCCCTTCCACAGGCTTTGGGCAGTGCTAAGGAATATACTGAGATTTAAAAAAAAAAAAGGCAGTTTAGTCACTTTAGTTCTGTGCTATTTTTTTTTTTGATACATGTCAAAGAAAATGAGAAGTGTCATAGGCTTGAAGCAGCCAATGGAAGCAGATCAAGTGTATTTCTGGACTCAGAGAAAGGCTCCTATCACAGGGGTAGGCTGGTAGGCAAGGATAGACGAAACACTTAGGAGCAACGAGGAGCTCTGCAAAAGGGCTGCAGTGGCCACTGGTGAAACCCAGGCACATAAAACAAAGAATGAGCAGTCCTTTATGGTCTCCAGGGCCGGAGGCAGTTATATCAGGTTTTATTATCTTTCCATCAGCAGAGGGGAGAGGCCTAGGAGAGAAGATACCACAGACGGGTAATTGCTTTTGAATTCAGAAATGTAAGTCTTGTTTAATATCTAGATCCTATCCTCATGGAAGTTCAGACTTGCTGTAGGAATTCACCTCTGACTCGATAGAGAAAGCTTTAAGTTAAATGGGGAAAAATTCTGCAAACCAAGAAGAAACGAAAGGAAATTGGGTCAGACAGGGCCATCCCAGCGATGCTTCCAAGGTGCAGTTAGAAGGGTGGGTCTGACTCCTGCCCCTTCGCCTGCTCCCAGTGAGGACAGCTATGGATGCTGTCAACAGATCATACACTTTCTTAAGACAGTATAAGATTTTTTTTGTGTGGGGGGGGGGCATTCACTTTTCTTTTATAAACTCAACTGGCTGTACACACCTGGCCTAGGGGTTGCTTGTTTGCTCTTGCATGGGAGCTAATAAGCGACCCCCCCTTGATCTCTCCACCTTCTCCTAGGGAGTTTTAAGCATGTCACCTCGTGTTCTCAGGAGTCTTTGGGGTCACTTTCAAAGTCCATAAACATACTGAATGAAAGTCTGACTTTGTGGGAGAGATGCTTGGTATAGCAGCCACATAGGAGTCTGAGAGACAGCTGACAATGTTTTCCACGGGACTATCTTCAAAACGAAAATACAACTTCTAAAATGGTCTCAAAACTCTGTGATCTTTAGAAAGTTGACTGTTCCAGTTTTGAAAAACATCTTTTTCAACACCATCAAGAAACTGGTTTCGACACCATAAAGCCTGATGACTCTTGGGGCGATTTGAACGAGAATAGTCTCTGTAGGCTCATACATTTGAATACCTGGTCTCCGGTTGGTAGAACTGTTTGGGAAGGATGAGGAGGTGTGGCCTGGTTGAAATGAGGTGTGTCACTGGGTTAGGGCTTTGCTCTCTCTACTTCCTACAATGGAGCCATGTGCACCCTCAGTTACTGCTCCAGCAAGCACGGTGCTTACCACGTTGCCAGTCATGACAGTCACAGACTCTACCTCTCCAAAGCCTCCTAAATAGACTCTTTTGTAAGTTACCTTGGTCATAGTGCTTTATCAGAGTAATAAAAACGTAATGAAGACAAATGCAGCCCACTTATATTAATATATTAATCTCTAGGAGTTGGGCATGGTCATGTATGACCACCATCATCCCAGCGCACAGAAGACAGAGACAGGACAACAAGGGGTAAAGACGAGCCTGGGCTACATAGACTCAGTCCAAGAGAAAAAGGTTTCTAAACGTAGCCATGATGCATTCTGGGTAAACTCTGAGGTGCCACTGCATACGAAGTGTATCAGTACTTCATGTACAAATAAACACGGAATAAAAATGCTAACTAGAAATTCCTGCCTTAGAGATGTTGAAAGAGTCTTAGTGTCCGAGAGGACCTGGCTCTCTTACTCCAGTCCTGGGTATCGGCAGCTCTGTTCCTTAGTAGCTGGGGACCTTGGGAACGTTGCTTCTTTTAAACTGCATATATCTGAGAACAGCACTTCTCACATCTCACCCTATTATTGACAGCATTAAACATGACTTTGTCCTGGTATTAAGCAAGTGCCTAGCACCTAGCTGTCCCACTGCTGCCTGTCACTACAATGCTCGCAGGTGTGGAAGCAAGATGCTCGAGATTCTTAACTGCCTTTCTTCAGTCGGAGTGACTTCACCCAGTCTCGGCTTCGAAACCTTTAGGCATCGTTTGCAGCAAATAGTCGTGGCTTTGCCCTCCTTGGTGCCGGAGTCCTCTAGAAACAAAGTGAATTGGTCTTCTAAAATGGAGCCAGTAATGAAGAGGAGCTCAACGTGAAGAGCTGGGGACTCAAACACAGTGCGAACCGCCTCCCGTGACATTTCCGAGCTATGGGGTCACTCTGGCTTAAAGTGAAAATCCACCCTCCATCTGCTTCGATGCTTGCCCCTGGGTGTCGAGCCAACTCGACTACCTCTGCCTGGGAGAAATAATGGAACCGAGTATCTTGCAGATGCCGCTTTTTTTTTTTTTTCCTATATGGCTGATGAGCTCAGCTAACAAGGGAAGGGAAGTCTGTCCCCTCTGCGGACCAGGCCACCTCAGATGAGTCATCCGCTGCTGTACACAGAGGATGCCGACCGAGTCAGACACTGGTAAGCCACAGACTCTGCCAGCAGCATTTCCTGAAGGCAACCCGGAGCCTGCGCAAGGCCTGATGGGAGGCAGCCCTGAAAACAGCCCTCGACCCTGGGTGTTTCCTCAATCAAACCGGTGCAGGGCCTCTCTCATTATTCTGCAAGTAATTACACGGTAGGGCACACACAACGAAAGATTTATTTTCCACCCTAAAAACTGTCAAGTCTTAAAGGATAAACACACGACAGTTATTATTCCAACAATGAAACAAAATTAGCACATAATTAATCAGGGCCCTGACTAATTGCCAGAATCTTCTCTCAGCTCTAAGCATCGCCATCGATGGTACCGTTAGTTTACCGGAGTCTTTGGATTTCTGACTGCTTGTTGGTAAATGATAACCCACAGTCTCGAGGATAGGTGGATGGTTACCTACTAGTTCTTTCCTGAGAATAACAACATTTTTAAACCAAAATGCCTGAGACACATCATGAGCATATGAAGTCGGCCGTGATGGTCTAAGATGATGTCAGTATCAATCACTCAGGAAAGAGGGGCAAGTAACATAGTTACAAGTAAGTATTCCATAAATGATCATTGGGCGAGCTTAATAAAATACCCGTTCCCATTGTCCTTTATGAATTATGAGCCACATGTGAGTGCCAAACCCAACCAATTAGCTATAAAACCCCAACTTTGTATTTGGATACTGGGTTTGAGAAGCACAAATATAATTTAAGCTTCCCGGGTTGCAGGGTAATTTCTATTCTGTGCACCACAGCTTAATTAAGAAAATGGGTATTTATTAGGCTTTTAAAATTAGAAGTAAATGTAAAACATATTTTTATGAGCACTTAGGAAAACCGGGGCCTTGTTCCAATTAATAACTTAATGGGCTCTGAGAAAGACGTCACAAAGCTCTAAGAAATGTCGCAAAGACTGGCCAAAGCAGCACGACTTAGCTTTCCAAAAGTGTCACTCCCCTCGGTTAACCTTTAGCAAGCCATGAATTCTGGATGTCAGGTAGTTCGATGCCGATATATTTATGCAAGCGGAAACCGAGGTCTGGAAAGTGGAACCCAGGATAAAAAGCTCAAGAGATGAGCACAGGGAAATGACAGGTTCCCAGACAGGAAGTTTCTGGGATGCCCAAGCCATCGCTTGCTAGGCATGGCTGTAAAGTAGCTTGGCTCCCAAGGCAAAGACTGCTAAAAAATAGAGTCGAGGCACTGAGGAGGGGTTAGTTTTAAAAAGGACAATCCAAGCTAAAGATGTTCTAGACACTGACATGGAGATAACTCCGGAACCTTAGGGCAGCTGAAGGCCTCCTTAGGAGAGGCCTGTGGCCTGGATTGTCAGTCACTACCTTAGTGCCTAGGGCTAGGGAAACAAACTCATGTTAATAGACTAGGAAGACACGGAGTATGAGCACGACCCTATGAGAGCAGACATGAGCCACCGCCTCTGCCTGCCATCTTCAACAAGTTCAGGATCTAGCGCTGAACAAGAGGCCACCATCTTGCCCTCAGTGCCAATGTACAAACTACCAATTTCTGGGTAGAAGCTGCTAAACTCCTGGGTATCTGAAGAAGGAAGTGTCAGGCAGCCATCTGGTTTCCATTTACCCAAGCCATGACCTTTACTGTGTGGCATGCTCACCTGCACACAGTCCCATTGCTACCTGTTTGCTGGTTAGAGCCAGGTTTGCTCAACCCATGAGAAGCCTGATCAATCCTGGGAAGAGAAAGGACACCTTTTTCAAGGCTTCCTGCCACTCTGGCCTAGTGCTCACTCTAGCGGTCCCCCTGCCTTGTCCCTGTAAAGGTGGGATGGCCAGCTCCTCCCCAAGGCTACAAACTCCTGCTGGCTCTCATTCATTTTTGCATCCATTGTGGGGACATCTGAGCAGGTGAACCTCAGTGGGCACTGGGAGGGTGGGGGGCAGGAATCATGGGATAAACAGTGTCTTAAATACCCTGTCATTTACTGGGCACAATTTTACACTGGAACCCGAAATTAGCATTGTCTCAAACTGAAGGTCCACATATCCTTCCAGGATAAATGGACTTCTGAAAGCGCTCATCTTGCTTGGCAGTCCTTTCTCTGCCATTTTCTGTGATCTTCAGGGGTGAAGGTCAGGAATGATGCCTCACTGGGAGAAGAGCAATGGAGACTCCTCACCTAGGTCTCCTCTTTGTAAATGGAAGGAAGATTAGAGTGGAGTTCTGGACTGCATCAAGAGGTTTAGTCTTCCAAACTACTGAGCACCAGCAAGGGGATAATCAGGTGAAGGTGGGGGTGGGGGTGGGATCTGAGAAGGACTGGAGAGGCAGGGGGACAGGTCAGTGGCCCCGGAATCTAAGGAATGATCGGACCCCAAGACAGCCGCCATTGCTGGGCAATGGCCATCCACATGTTTTAGAGTCTAGCCTTTGTCATCTTCTAAACCGTCATTTTTTAAGGAAAGGTCCTGTCACACCATCAGCCACTTTGCCAAATTTATAAAAGTCTGTGATGCAATTGTTCCTCACACCAATACGGAGGACTTCATTGTAAACAAGTGCATTAATTTAGATGATTAAAGCCCAATTTATCTTCTTCCTCCCAAGTGCTATGTAAAGTAGATATACTGTACTCTATCTCATATATATACTAACCTTTCTATATGTTATGTATACACTATATTTCCTGTCACATATACACTATACTCTCTATGTCATATATATATATTACACACCATATATGTCATATATAATTCATATACATCATTTGACAAATATGTCATATACATGGAATATAGTATATATATATAGTTTATAGATAATGTATTTGTGTCATCTATAACATATATATCATATAGAGTATAGTATATATGACACATGCAGAGGATAGTATAGTTTATATATATATAATATTATATATCACCTGTTCTCTATATATACTTTCTGTATATGTCATATGACATACATGCTATATAGAGAGTATAGGATACATGACATAAGGAGAGAATAGTATATATATATAGCATATGCACACATACACACATGCACACATACATATACTCATGTATGTGTACACATACACACATGCTTGCACACATACATTCATGCACACACACACAGAACTCTCGAAGGCATACACATAAAAGGAAAAGCATCAGGGCTCCTGGGAGGCAAATGCCAAGTTACTGTGGGGAGCTTCAGTTTGCAGGGGAGTGGCTAGGGTCTCTCCACACACTCACTCCATTCAGCCCTGTTTTCTCCCCTCCCCTCTCTCCAGATCTCCAATATCCTGACTAGACTATGCTTTTATTAAAAATCAAGTTCCAAAACCAAAAATCGATTTGAACATTCCTGGTTTAGATGAATTCTAGGTGCACACACCGGCTGCGGCTATGAACGAGTCACAAGCCCTTCACCCTTCAATAGCAACCTGACTGTTCTCAAATGCATTCCTAGCCTTTAACCTCAGCACCTGGAAGGCAGAGGCATGTGGGTCTCTGAGTTTGAGCCCAACCTGGTCTACAGAGCAAGTTCTAGGACAGCCAGGGTTACACAAACCAACCAACCAATCAACCAACTAACCAACCAAATATATTCCTATCAACATGCTTGAAGCTTATACTTCCCACATTTAATCCCAACCAGAATAATTTTTTTCATTCTTAAATTGCTGGTAGACACTGTGAGAGAAACTGGGGGTCCATAGGAACCGCATTGTTTACCTGCTGTCGCCAGCATTCGCCACATAGAGCTTCCCCAAGAGGCAAACCACGATGAGGGCCGTGCAGCCGCCAGATATATTATACGCACTCCTCTCGCGTTCGATTTGAAGGTCCTGGAGAAGAAAGTCAAAGTTAGCACGTCTGTGCAGGACTTGTGACTAAAGAAAGCCTTCCTCCCTTCAACTTGGCACAGTCTCACAGATTGGATGTGCTTCCAGAAGGGACCAGACAGTCCTCAGAACCTAAAAGGCTTCTCTGGTGGACATGTCACAGAATACCAGACCACTGCCGACCGGAGAGTGAAACCAAAGGACACACACACACAGACACACCAGGCAAACATGTAAAGAGGAAAATCTAAGCCCCAGCTAACAGACATCACAGCTTGTGGGAAATCTAGTCTGTATAGGCGGCCAGAGTTGCCAGGCGGGACACTGAATAAGCCTAGGCATGCCAAGTACCTGGACATAAAGCATGCTTTTAATACAAAGCCCGGAATAAAGAGTTCCTTTATGGCTCAGTAAAAAGAGGTGACTCAAAGAATGAATACTTTGCTCTTCACCACAGAGGCTTCTGAACTCAGTGTCCTCCTCCGTAGCCACAGTTTACATGCTCCCAATGTTGGAGCAGCCTACAGATGCTTTCTCAACATCAGACATTGAGCTAAGGGCCTTGGGTGTGCAATCCCATGATAGCCTCATGACCATCACTATTAACACACTGTTCAGATGAAGAGACATGTGGACACCACCCATAGTCACCTGGAGAGATTAGTCTCTATCTAATACCAGCTGTCCTCCAAACCAATACCTGCCACACAATGAAGCAGTAGAGGAAAACTAAAAGCAGACCGGCACCCCCCGTTGTTGTTGACAACGTCAACACAGTTCTGTGTTACTGAAAGAACCAAATAGTCTTGTGTCTTTGGGAAAACAGGAGCTGAGTGAAATTTTCTCTCTATCCTGAAAGTCCTCCACTGGTGAGGCCGAGTGAGAGAAAAAGTAGGCTGGGTAAAACTTAGAAGAGGGAGAGAAATGGTACTCGCGAGTGTTCAGACAATGCTGAAGTCTTGGGTACTTTTGTGACTCCCAGACCTCAGAATTGGAGCTAGGGCCTTCAGCTGGCCTCCTCATGGAAGAGGGAAGAACATTTCGTCATCCAGCATTGGACCACAGTGGCTGTGCTCCAGGTGTTAGGAATGGGGACAAAACATGCAATAGCTCCCCAAGCCGAGGGCACAGGCAGAAGATGGATTCCGCTGTCCTTGCGTGCAGGAGCATGAGACAGAAGGGCTGTGAGTCCCAGGCTGACTAGGGCTGTTAATAAGACCCTGTCTAAAAAAAGGTAAATCAAGAGGTAGGAATAAAAGCCATACAGGAGGGAGAGACTAATGTAGTGGACGGGAGTCAGGTGAGGAGCTGAGGAGCCATGGTTCGGCGAGTGTAGGGGCTGAGGGAGTTTAAGAAAACAGAGGAGCCTTTTCGGGAGAGGACAGCAGCTTCAAGGGCTCCAGAGGGGTCAAGCATGAGCGCTGTTCGGTGGACTACAACTGCCTTTTAGCATTTACGTACTTAAATGCTCTATAAACCTATAAACCGTTTCCTAAAGGACTGGTAAGAGGATTAAAGTGGGTGGCATGGGGGGTGGGCCTTAGGCACAGCCACAGGATCCTTCCCACCACCTGGGAACTTCACCACTGAGAGCAGTGGCCATTCTCGTCCACTTCAGACCCTCGACATCTGTATCAGGCCAGTTAAACATTGCTTTAGTGAGTGTCTATGAAATGGACCAATGAAGGAATAGACTTAAAAAAAATAAAAAAGGTCTGGATTCCCAAACCACCATTCTCAGCACCTTACCCATGAAAGGGGAAACAGGGGCTCCCACTCACAAATCCCCCCGTTTACCGAGCCGATGCACTCCGAGATACCAACGGGGTCAGAACCCTTGCTGGGGCTGACTGCCAGTGGACTAGAGTGAAGGGTTATAACATCATGGGCCAAGGGTGACAGGAAGCTCAAGGTGAGGGTAGGAGGGGCGTGTGACTTGCTGGGGAAGTCTCTCAAGGAAGAGAGGGGAGAGAAAACACCAAGAGATTGGATTTTTCTGTTTAGCTTCTAGAGTATAAAGAACCCCTCTGTGGGAAGATTTGTTAATTTTTTTTTTGCATCAAAAACTAAAAAGGTTGATATGTATATTTAAAATATGATGTATTTAATATGTAATAAATACATAAGCTGGTAAATCCAAGCCCACACCCAATACCACTCTTTTTTTTATATATACTAAAAAGCACAGTTCAAGCTATGGAAATTATTCCTTCTTAAGTTGCAATCAATATTTGTGTGACTATGTAAGTCTGAATGAAAGGAACTATTTATTAAAAATTCTTTAAGCATCCAAGTGTTTGCATGCTGCATATGGACTGGACTCTGAATGATGTTTGACAGGCTTAAGTGAATTATTAGTGCAATCCAAAAGGGGGGGGGGGGAGAAAGACCCTATACAAAGAATCCGTGTTAAAGGATTGTTTGTGGCAAAGAATCCCCTAGGGATCGAAGCAAGCAAGCTTATTCTAGATTGTAAGTGGGAGCATGATTTATCATGTGAGAATGTCTGATTTTAAAATGACTTAATCCTGGGGCGGGGGATGAAGACAGTGTTCAACCATGAGATGTTCTGGTACGGTAGTGGGGTTCATGGTTACTTTTAACGCCAGGGAATATTCTCCTTAGTTTATTCAGCTTATACCCTAATATAAATTAACAGCATGGTTCTCTGTGTCTGCCTGCCTGCCTGCCTGTCTCTCTCTCTCTCCACACACACACACACACACACACACACCCCACACTTTATTTAATTTGCTCCTGCCTTTTCTGTATTTCAACTGTATAGTCTTTCTGCATACCTCTTTCTGGATAAGCGAAGATACTTTCTTATGAAGAATGGATTCGAGTCTAACTACTTTTTAATCCAAGAAGCCCTGCTCCCACACGCATAGTCTGACCAGCCCCTCCCTCACACCTGTGAGGTGATGCACACGTGCACACACAGTAATTAGAAGTGTGTTCTCTGCCAGCACCATCACCGGAATTGGGATGGTGCGTTTCTGCAGACTTCATCCCCCTGAAGGATTCACTGACATTAACACACACTCTTCCATTTCTTCTAAAACTGTGTGCAACTAGAACAGATTCTAAAAATAATTGCTTCTCTCCCCTCCTCCCTAGAAGCCAAAATAGCACATTTATTTTTTTTCCTACCCACACCACCTACTCCTCTGTAGAAGATTCAGAAAATCTTTCTACTAAAAGGAACATTAGAGGACCATCTGGGTGGCTCTTTTACTATGAGATTAAACATGATAAATGCAGTCAATAAAGATATATTTACTGTGGAATTAACCGCCTTTCCCTTTTAAAATCCTCAATCTTTCAAATTGGGCTAAGCGTTTTTGCACTTTAGGTTTAAAAAAAAAATCACAATGTCTATTTTATTTTAAAGCCCTTGAGTCTTAGGTCTCTTTTTCACAAGCTAACGTGATGAGGAGAAAAGCTATCTACTGCTGTGTGCTAAGCAAGCGCTCCTGGATTCTCTCCATTTTAGCTGCCAGTGAATTTCAAGATGTACATCTAGAACAACTTGCTAGCAAAACATCTACCTACTAATTCCTTCCTCGTGGTCTACATGGGAAAGGGCCACCCAACTGACTGACTGCACAATCCAGAGCCAGGATGCCCAATGGGGGCAACTGTTACTGAGTGAAGTTGAGTTACTCTGTTGCCAATGCTTAGACATATTATGGTCCCACTCACCTCTGAATCAAAGAAAGGAGCCAGTTCTTAAACTGCATGGTTTTATTTGCTGTTCTTGTTGTTACTGTTGCAAGGAGCAGGGAGGGTGGGGGTGGGGGAGAAAATGTGTGTAAAGTGAGGCTCACTCAACAGGAAAGAATTGCAAGGGAAAAAAAGTATCTATTGCCCAGAATGGTTGTAATTTGATTTGAAAGTCTCAGAGATGACTCAACTCCAGGCCCAGCCTTTGTTGCTTACCAGTTCCAGGTTGTGGAAAGAAAGCTCTGCTGGTCAGCAGAAGAAAGCCAACGGTGGGCAGTTTTAATATACCTGGCAGCTCCTCCCGGCTGGGTTATAATATGATCCTGAGCATCCTGCTAATAGTGTCAGTCACAAATAATAAGCTGCATGTTTTCAGTATCCGGTCTCATTCTGGCTGAATCTGAGAACAAGGCCATCTGCCAGCTAGGCAATGCGTTTCAAAGAAAAAAAAAAAAAAAAAAAGCAAAACCGGGGCTGTCCAATAGCGCCACCTCCTGACAGATGTGGAATTACAGACCCACCCCTTCCTAGAAGAACTTCCTGTTGCAAACAAAGACTAAACAAAACTAAGCTTAAAGAAGCTTACATTTTTTTAAACTTACCATGAATATGCTAATTACAATTCTAGACTTTAAAAAGTAGTAATTAGCTTTGGATTCATTCATATGCTTCTATAACATCATTATATATATATTTGCCAGTACTAGAAGATGTAGTTAAAACATTGCCACTTTGGGGGCTGAATAGATAGATGACTCAGGGATTAAGAGCACTGACTGCTCTTCCAAAGGACTGGGGCTTGGTGTTCCAGGATCCACGTGGTGTTTTTAAACTATCTACACTTCATGTTCCAAAGGGATCGGACACCTTTTTTTTTTTTTTTTTTTTTTGGTTACTGCACACATGTGGTGCACAGACATACATGTAGACAAAACACCCATATGCATAAAACAAAAATAAATCTCAAGAAAGCTATTTTCTCCGCTACCAAAAAAAAGTTTCTAGGACATTCTTCTCAATTGCAAAGACCTTGTATGCATTGTGCTACTGGGAAAACTAGGGTCTCCTTTTGGTTTCTTAAGTCTCCTCAATAAAATAATTTAGAAATAGAGTCAGAAGAAGGAAGCCTCGGGGCAATTTGTTTTTAGACTCTGAGAGAAAAACAACAGGGCAGTCAAGCTGTAATCTTGGCAGTTGAGGAAGCAGGAGAGAGAAACCCGAGCCTTTTTGAGGTGGGGTCCAAGAAGGCTGTCAGAAGAGGAGGGGGGCTTCAGAGGAAAGTGAGGAAGATCAGAGTATGGGGGGGAAATGGAGTTAGGCTTGAGGAAGAAAGAAGGAAATGGAAGGGTCGGCAGGTTGCTGGGTGGAGGCTCCACAGGCCCTGTTCTGAGGGAAGGGCTTCTGCTAAGCACAGCCTTTGATTAAGTGAATGCTTACCTTCCTCTGTAGCCTTAGCATGCCCTCGGGGGAGCCATGTCTCCCGTGAGGTAGGTGTGTGGCACCACAAGCTAGGTTAATTCTTGGGGAAGGAGGAGAAAATGGGTGCAGTGTTCAAAGTTTTGAGCAGATGGGCCATGTCAAGTCTCCACTCAAGGCCAGAGGTAGATTCCTTTCTTTTGGCTGAGAGGAAGTAGCTTAACAGCCCTCAAAAAAAAAAAAAAAAAAAAAAAAAACACTGGCACTTCCATCTTTCATATGGTAAGTTAAAATACAAAAGGGGCCATTTTTGATTTTTTTTTTTTTCCCTATGAGGGAGGGATCCAGTCTCTATGGCTTCTGAGCCCAAGAAGATCTGCCTGGCTACCTACCTAACAATACTGAAAGGAAGTCAGTGAGGATTCTAAGAATCTCTTAGCCTTCTTCCGAGCTCTAATCTTGTAGGTGGTAAACTCAAAGTCTAGCTTTGTTCCTATTCTTTGACCCTAGTGATGGAATCAACTTCTCTGAGTCTGAAGTGTTGTCTATTGAACCCAAACATTCTTTGCCGGGTGTGTGGGGGTGGGGTGGGGGTGGGGGTGGGGTGGTTGGAACTAGGATTCAGACTGTTTATTGCATTCACACCTGTCACCCTGGGCCAGGAAACAACCTAGCTGCTAACCCAAGCACTGTTAGAAATCGGACTTGAACCCACATACAAAATTGGAGAGAAGAAACTGGTTTCATTTAGCATTTCAAAAAAAAAAAAAAAATCTCCAAGCTTTGCTTTGAGACAGAGATTCCCCAAAACACCTCTTAGCGGGAGAACCAGGGAAGAAAACAGATTTTATATGAGGTGATAGGTAACCTTTCGGCAATTATTTTGAGGGTACTTGAAACAGTTTCTACACTATCAGTTCTGAAGCTCACCCCATGCAATCAGTGGCCAAGTTTCCAAGATTCTCCTTTCAGGAGACCACAGTTGGCTTTCTGTAGTGGAAATAGGAGGAATTGGCCCTCCCAGTAGGAAGTCAGTTCCAAGACAGGACACAACAAAGGAGTTGTAGAGCTAAATCTGTCCCCGATAGCATGAACGGTGAGTGTTACACGCCAGTGGTCAGAGGTCTCTCTGACCACCTCTCCACACATCTCACACCGGGCGGCAGCCTGAGCAAAGGAACTGTTTCAGAGAAGCACAGGGTATCTGTGCCGCCATTGCCACCTCTGGTTCAAATCATGCCTTTTTGTTTTCTTCTGTTGGTCTAAGTTTTGTGAAAACTACCCATGTACCTAGGAGGTGATCCTTGTTCTGGCCTGGGATTTCCAGATACACGTTGGAGTGCTATCATCATTTTGTTACAGGCTTTGACATCATTTAGAATGTCACAGTAATGAAACTGGGATATGGCATGATGCTAAGGGGTTAGTAGCTTTTAAGGCCACAGAGGAATAAACGCCACCTTCTTTCTCCCTGGGGATGAGTAGGAAAGGAAACCACGTTCTATTCTTCCTATGCCTCCTGGTCAAAAGGGTGGAATCTGTCTCTGGCTCCTGGTACACACACAGTGGTCCACTCTGCTTCAAAGATGAGAACATTACATATTTCTCTCTATTCCCCTAGGGGCAAGTCCAGCCAGACCTGTCAATCATCTGGCCAGGAGCCTAACCCCAGGAAATTTGAGTCATATGCCAAGGCGATGGGAGGAAAAATTATCCCTCTAATTAGCTAATGCATTTGCTACTCCCAGGAGCCCCCACTTGTCTGGGGAGCCTCAGAGATCACCCCACAGAGCACTGTTCAACTTGCCTGCCCTCCTGAGCGTTAACTCAGAACTCCCAATTTCCCCTTCTCTCCTTCCCGTTTGCATTTCTCCAGCTGAATACCTGACCGTTTCTGTTTTAGTCTTTCTTCTACTAATACTACTTTTAGTATTTAGTACTTTCATCCAGGCCTGACAGAGTTGTTTCTTAGCAAATGCTTATTGACTCGATGGGTTGCATCAATATGACATATCCTAGGTATCTATTTACACACACACACACACACACACACACACACACACACACACACTTTCACAAGAAATTTCAGACCGTCTAACGTTGGAAAACTTAAAAAGACAAGTCTTGGGCGCCTTCTTGGGTATTTCACTAAGCTTTATGTTGGAAATGCTTCCTGAGCCTGGGGAGGTCTTCGTCAATGCGACACTGACCTCTAGTGGACGGACGTGAGAATACAGCAGTCCCAGGCAAAAGAAGTTTGGTAGCCCCAGCAGCCACTGACAGAAATTAAAATTCCAAGGTCACTCCTCCCCCCCCCCCCCCCCCCCCCAGTTTTCAATCCCTTCTCTTTCACTGCAGGGAGAGGTCACTATCAAGTCATTGCCTCAGTTAAATTCCACAGTTTTGTGCCTCACTTGGACATATTGCCAACAAGAAGCTTCTACCTCAGCCAAGGGGAACATCGTATACCAAGGCTCTGAAGGAGTCAGTTTTTCTGCCTTGACCCCCAGTTTTCTTCCTAATTCATCTTTTCCACAGGACATGCCTTTAAACTCCACTATAATCAAAGGGCAAATATATGCGTCCAGAGATTAAAACAGACCAAGGAAGGGTGAGCAGGAGTTACACACAGAGGTAAACTTGAGCTATTAACTTGTAAACTATGTTCCTTATAAACACCAGGAACTATGTGCATTCTTGCCCAGTCTTCTCCTCTGACCAGGACATGGGGTGTGACCTTATGAAGGTGGGCACTACTTTAGGTAATATGTTTCTAGCCAGTGGTGCTTTACTAGACAGCTGGCCACCAAGTTCAGGTTTTTAAAAACACTATTGACCTGCCTCCTGCAAGTCTTTCTAAACACCCTTAAGTAGTCCCGACTTTACCCGCACACAGGTTGCTGTTCAGGGGGAGATAATTGTTGGAACCACAACACTTGCCTCAGTAAAAACTGAAGTCAGAGCTGGGGGAGTTCACGTGGTATAAGGCATCCGTGGCAGGCAGAGGGACAGCCAGGGCCACTCTACCAGATTATATGCTCAGGAGCCTGGGCCAACATGCAGGATGTTCCTTGACCTGACCCACCCAGACAGCAAAGCACAAAGGAATCCAGACCCTGGAAAAACAAAAGCCATGTGGACCTTTTCTCTCCCTTCCATTTTCTCCCAGCACTGTTAGACAATGTCACTAACAAAGCCCCGCCCCTTCCACCCCATTTCTTTGAAACAAGGTTTCATTGTGTAGCTGGCCTGGAACTAGGTTTGTAAACGAGGCTGGCTTCAAACTCAGAGATCCGCCTGCCTGCCTGCCTCTGCCTGCACCGGCTGGGATTAACCGCATGTGCCACACCAGTCGTGCCCAGTTTTAAAGGAAGGGAACTTGCGACTGTTTTATTGAGCATGGTTTCCCAAACCCCTGGACTCTGTACATACGTAAAACAGATGGCAGTCCACACTCACATTTCAAAATTTGAACCATACCTAACCTGGTGTCAACAGGTGTCTGATGAAACAGAAGGGATAAGTAGAGTGTGCTTGCCTTCTTTCATGGTCTTAATTTCTGCTGGCAATTATTCCAGACACTGTATGTTGCTATGACTTTTAACAAGCTTTGTTGCAGAAGAGAGACAACGCAGGTGAAAGACGCCAGGAAGACCTCGGCTTCAGGGAACACCTTCCCAGCAAGGAAGTTTTGGCGCGAGCTACATCAATGGCCCCGCGACACCTACCATTTCCTTGAAAGCGCTCTCCAGGGCCCCGATGACCAGACACTCGTGCGGGATCTTCTTCTCAGTGAAGAAGCGCGTGGGTGGCGTACTGGGGGAGCCCGGGGCACCCACACCTCCACGCAGTGAGGCCGCGCGGGTTAGGGTCCTGCCGTGGGCTGGCGTGCTCTCTGGCTCCTCCCCCAGGCAGGTCGGGGGAAGGATGGCCGAGTTCTTCAGGATCTCCACGATGTCCTGCAGCTGTTGCGTGATGTGGTGCTGCAGCAGGCGCGATGCCACCACGGCAGCCCCCGAGCCTGCGTGACCGTCAAACAGGGACCAGTAGTGGCAGGAGATGCCTTCGGACTCCTGGGGAGAGAGGGCGACAGAAAAGAAGTGAGGATCTGTGTAGCCTCTGCCTGGCCACGATCGTCCGATTGATATCTGTTTCCTGTCTAAAAATCATGGGATCAAACATGGTGAAAACACACAGAGAAGGCCTTTGGGGTAGTCACTGCTGATACGGACATCCAGGGAATGCAGTGGTCCCAGCCTTCCCACCTAGGTCAGGGGCTCCACTCTTCAGTCAGTAACTAGGTCATTGCTTCGAGGAAAGGATGTAACTCTAATTAGGCGCCTAGGGTTTGTGATAAAATTTCATACGAAAGGTCAAGCCTGTGGGAGTCCGGCTTGAACAGCTAATTTCTTGCTTCCCTGATGTTGCAATCCCAGGCTGGGCTTGGCCCTGTAGTCTTTGGAGAAAGCCCTTTCTCCAAGTAGTAAATAAACTCATTTTCCTCAGCCCTTACCCTCTCGGATAACTGTCCGTTCTTCTGCATCCTGAAGTGTTTTGTTTTGCTTACAATTCAAGTATTCATTCACTCATTCATTCACTCATTCATTCATTCATTCATTCATTCAATGTATGTAAGTACACTGTAGCTGTCTTCAGACACACCAGAAGAGGGCATAAGATCCCACTACAGATGTTTGTAAGCTACCACGTGGTTGCTGGGAATTGAATCAGGACCTCTGGAAGAGCAGTCAGTGCTCTTAACTGCTGAGCCATCTCTCCAGCCTCATCCTGAGTTCTTAAGACTTGCTTTTCCCCTAGCCCTGAAAATCCAGTGGAGTCCATGCAACATGCAACGGGTAAGTCTGCTTTTTCAGTGTTCCCCTGCCTCATTTCCCACATGATGTCATCTATGTGCAGCCTGTGTGCCTTCCTCTATCATGGATTTATTTCATGCCAGCCCTCTCCTGTGTCTGTGAGTATGTGCATATGGGCCTCTGTGTGTGTGTGTGTGTGTGTGTGTGTGTGTGTGTGATTTCCACCTTAATTTTTTCCAAAGGAATGGTTTTAAATTTGGGATATGTGTCTATTGTGTGTGGTTGTGTGTTTGTGGGTGCCCAGAGGTCAGAGGCATAGATCTTCCTGGAGCAGGACTTGTAAGCAGTTACTAGGTGCCTGAATTGGAAGCTGGGAACAGAGCTTGAATTCTTGTCTACACTCTTAACTGCTGAGCTGTCTCTTGTATTTTTGGAGACAGGGTCTCTCACTGAGCTTGAAACTCACAGGAACCTAGGGTTCTCTTTTTAGCTAGCCTGGCTAGGCTAAAAGCCATCTTCCCCGCCCCTGCCAGAGGCTTCCTAGAAGCTTCAAGGTAGAACCACACAATGACGTTGCACATGCAAGCTAGGCATTGTGGCAGACACCTGTAATCCTAGCACCTAGAAGGTGGAAATGAATGAGTAGGTGAGTTCGGCTCCTGTCTTAAAACGCTCCTAAAACACACAGGTGTAAGATGTATATAACAGGCACAGTTGTAGATGGCATGATAAAAGACTAGTTATAAAAAGGTATAGGCATGGGTTGTTTTTTTTAATAATCCAGGGCGAAATCACCCAAATCAACACGAGGGCAGCGGTACAGGAAGAGGCTCTTGGTCCTGTGAGGCCTAGGTTGAGAGCTTCGGAGAAGTTCATCTGTAAGGGGGGAGGGCACAGTGCTAGACAATAGCAACAGCGGGTGCAGAGACTGTGGCAGGAAGACACACAAGTGAGAGGAAACCAGACCATGGTCATGTGACTCCACGGGTTGTGAGGCAGGAAAGGAGGGAGAGCGATTCGATTGCGTGACTTCGTGGAGTAGTGGTAAAGCCACTGGTCTCTACTGTATGTTTTAACCCACGGGTCCCAAAAGGTCGTATTGCTCAAGCTATGTGGTGAAGACTAAGAGAGAGGAGCCTGGGAGTGAGGATTCCAGCTATGAATCTGTGTCCCAAAAAGGATTAGATCAACTTCAGAAACTCTGAAAGCACCGTAGAGCAGAAGTACAATCGGAAACCAAACTCAGGACCAAGGGTAACGGAAAGACAAACGCCTCAAGGAGTAGACGTTTGCGTGCTAACCCCACTTCCACACACATTTGCTGGGTGGGGGATGGTACTGGGTCAGGTAACGATCTGGCAGTCAAAGATGTGTATCTGATTGCCATGATGTCCTGACAGGAGTTGAAGTGGATATTATCTTGTGAAGGAGGAGCTAAGGAGACTATTGTCTTAGTTAGGGTTTCTCTTCCTGCACAAAACATCATGACCAAGAAGCAAGCTTATAGTTTACACATTGCTGTTCATTACCAAAGGAAGTCAGGACTGGAATTCAAGCAGGTCAGGAAGCAGGAGCTGATGCAGAGGCTATGGAGGGATGTTACTTACTGGCTTGTTCAGCTTGCTTTCTTACAGAACTCAAGACCAGGAACCACCCACAATGGGCTGGGCCCTTCCCCCTTGATCACTCGTTGAGAAAATGCCCTACATATGGATCTCATGGAGGCATTTCCTCAAGGGAGGTTCCTTTCCCTGTGATAACTCCAGCTTGTGTCAAGTTGACACACAAAACCAGCCAATATAACTAACTATACACAACGTGTGTTGACCGAAAGCTATGTACAGTGTGCAAAGTGCTGTCAGTATTATCACCACACCTCCACGAGTCACTTAGGCCTTTAGCTCTCTGCCAAAGGAAGGGCCACCCTAGAGGACCATAGAATGCAGAAACAGATCAGTGTGGCTGGAGAAAGTAGGGGAAAACCTGGATTTATTGAAATAACATGTATGATGGGGACTCAGAGGTGACAGAGCCTGCCAGCTTGGGCACAGCCAGTACCTAGTGGCAATGCGAGAGTTGGGAAGCCTGCTTCTCCAGCATCTCCTGTCCCTCCTGCTTACTGGTGACTGGGACAGCGATAGGATCTGTACACACCAGCTCCCAGACTGTCTTGAGACAGAGGTTATCTTTCTCCCTTGCCCCTGTTCTTCTCTCTTCCTGCCTGGGTCTCAGGACCAATGCCAGAAAGCAGGGCTAGCCCCTTGCAATCAAGCATGACTGAAATACATAGGCCCGGGGTGGTGTGGTGAGAAGTCAGAAGCTCCTGGGCCTTGGTGGCCTTGCTAGGGAAGTCACAAGCGCCATATTGTTCTGCCTTTGGGCTTCTTGCCACGTGGGCCTCATGGCATTTGGGTAGACATGTTTGTCAGCTTCTATAACAAGATCTGAGGCCACAGAGAAGAAAGGGTGATGTGTTTATACAGTATTCTGGAACATGGCAGGTAAAAGAGAGAAAGGAAAATACAGAATAAACCAGGTGCAGGTACCGAGAAGGATTTTAAGTAGGTGGGAACCTGGGACAAGCTGAGCCCAGGTCAGGGTTCTCGGTTCTCAGTTTGGGGGCACCTACAAATAGAATTCAGAGTCCATGAATCGTCATCTTCACAGACCTCCCATCTTTAGAACCTCCTTTCGGGCTACAGGGCAGTGGTGATTTCAGCAGTGCTGTCCCTGCCCAAAGAACCAGCAATACCGTCTTCTCAAGCACCCCGACCGCTACTCCGAGAGTAACAAAGTAACCAACTCCACACCCAAGTTGACACTTTTTGCTACATGGATGAGAGGCATAACGCCATATCACCAATAGCTAAGTCTTGGGGATCACTTCATTCTAATTGATTGAGTTACTTTAATTACTTCAAGTAATTTATTCCCTTGGCACAGCTATGTATTTTTACTTTTTTAATTGTAAAGAGTTAGTGTGTGTGTGTGTGTAAATGTGCATAGATGCCACAGTGTGTATGTGCATGTCAGAGGGTAACTTAAGGGGGTCAGGTTCTCTCTTGTTCTTGCTGTGCCATGTGACTGTGTTTGTGTGTTGGCCTGCGAACCTCTGGGTGATTTTCCCATCATGCCACGAGGGCACTGGGGTGAGAGATATGTACTACCGGATCTGGCTTTCCACATGAGAACGTTCTTAGGTTCTCAGGCTTGAATGGCAAGCACCCGCTAAGTGATTAATTAACTCATGGCATCTAAAAACATAAACACTGGCTAGAGGGACTGCTCAATGGCTAAGAGCCTGTCAGGCTGGCTTTCCCTGCAGTCACAGCAGGATGCTTCAGGTACCTGCACCTCAGGCCCCACGGACTCTGATGCCCTCTTGTGGACTCTATGGGTACTTGCACTCACACATGCACACTCCCACCGGTGATAGTATGCATCACTGTCATCATTGAAACAAACAATAAATAATCCCAGCATAACCCTGGTAAGTCTGGCCTAATGTCACCAGGCTACACGAAAAGTTAAGGGTCCCTTCCTTCTGGCTGTGCTAAGGGAAAGCAAGCAGGGATGTGCCTGCTCATGGAGGCAGCAGCCATACCAGCATACGTGGGCTATCTCTGACCAAAAGGAGCTTTCTCCTTTATGAAGGAGGAAGGCCAACACCTACCAGGTATTTGATCGGCCACTAGAAACTAATGGTGATCTAGGGTACCTGCTGGCCATCACTATGGTCTCCAAGAGTCCTTCTACTACTGATCTGGATAGCCCTTCCCCTGAGCTCGGTCACCTTCTCATTAGACAGCCTCAGCACCAGGAGAAAGGGGCAGAATGAGAAGCCGACTCTCACTGTTGTCAGCTAGATCTGATCTCTCTCAGCTCTCACGCTAGGTGTGTCACAGTTGGATCTGAGGTCTCAAGATCTCGAAGGAGCTCTGTGGACCCCAACGCCACACTGCCAGTTCAGAGCCTCACGGTCTGACACAATCCATGTGAGGCACACAGATACATACTTACTCTGACCTTCCCTTCTCAGTGTCTGTAAAAGAAGGCACCCCTCCTACGGCAAGCACACTGAACTATGGGGAACTTTCAAGGTGACTTGGAACCATTCACCTGCCCTGCCTACCCTGGCCTGGCCCTGTGTTATCCTGCTGGTGGCCCTGTACTCTGCTCCTGAAGCAGTAAACTGATGGTCTGCTGCAGGTAGGCAGGAAGCTGCAGTTTCTACCTGCTGAGCATATGGAAGGATAAGGAGGGGAGTGGACGTCACAGCTCCATGCAGTGTCCTCTGTCCCTGCTGTCCACACCTGCTCACAGTGAAGGTGCTGTCCATGTGAGGAGGAGGAGAAAGAGGAGGAGGGGGAGGAGGAGGAGGAGGAGGAGGAGGAGGAGGAGGAGGAGGAGGAGGAGGAGGAGGAGGAGTACTTGCCTCCTCAGTGTGGCCTCAGCTCAGCCTGGGCTCTGTGCACCAGGTTCTAATTCTACAGCAAACAAATGAGGTCTCATGTCTCCCTTTACCAACAGCCCAGCGATCAGTGGTGTGAACATTCCAACCTGCCTCGGGAGTTTAAAAAGTTGCTGTGTGTAGCTTGCCTAGAATTCATGAGGCCCTGGGTTCAGTCCCCAATATAGCTATAAAATAAATAAAAGTTGGGTAAGATATTTATTCCTTTTCAAGTGAAAAATTTAGAACGAGATAAAACAAAATAAATTCTATCTACATCTAGAATTTTGTATTGTATAATCTTGGGAGATTTCTGTCTTCCTTCTTTCTTCCTTTCTCTTTTCTTCTTCTTCTTCTTCTTCTTCTTCTTCTTCTTCTTCTTCTTCTTCTTCTTCTTCTTCTCCTTCTCCTTCTCCTTCTCCTTCTCCTTCTCCTTCTCCTTCTCCTTCTCCTTCTCCTTCTCCTTCTCCTTCTCCTTCTCCTTCTCCTTCTCCTTCTCCTTCTCCTTCTCCTTCTCCTTCTCCTTCTCCTTCTCCTTCTCCTCCTCCTCCTCCTCCTCCTCCTCCTCCTCCTCCTCCTCTTCCTCCTCCTCCTCCTCCTCCTTCTCCTCCTCCTCCTCCTCTTCCTCCTCCTCTCTCTCTCTCTCTCTCTCTCTCTCTCTCTCTCTCTCTCTCTCTCTCCTTTCCTTCCTATTTGTTTATTTATTTATTTTTTCTTTTTGACAGGTTTTCACTATGTAGCTCTGGCTGTCCTGGAACTCACATACAGATCAGGCTGGCTTTGAACTCACAGAGATCCTCTTGCCTCTGTCTCCCAAGTCCTAGGATTAAAGGTATAAGCCATACGTCTGGATGTGCCACTTGGTCATTGGTAGTGACTCTCTCGGTAGAGTGTGGAGATGATACCAGTGTAGAAGTTCGACATCTGAAAAACCAGAGCCTCCTGATTCACAGGGATATGGTCTCCAGTTTTTTTTTTCTTCAAAGATTTATTTATTTATTTTATGTGAGTGCACTATCACTGTCCTCAGACACACCAAAAGAAGGCATTGGATCCCATTACAGATGGTTGTGAGCCATGGTGTGGTTCCTGGGAATTTATCTCAGGACCTCTGGAAGAGCAGTCAGTGTGCTTAACTGCTGAGCCATCTCTCCAGCCCCAAGAGAGGGTCTTAATGCTACATTTTAACACAGGCCCTTCCGTTTTTGTTCGAGATAGGCAGGAGTCAACCTCACTTTACCAAGAAAAACAGAATGAAGTCCTTCCCTGAAATATGAAACTGTGGAATTTGGTAAAAAACAAAAACAAAAACAAAAACAAAAACAAAAACAAGAAGGAAAAAAACCCTCTTAGGTATATAAAGAAAATTAAGGGCATTTAAATAAGGCAAGTAAAATATTTTAAAAATAAACAATTTAAGTTACATACTAAATAAATTACTTCATTTACCAACAACAATCAATCTTATATGTAATTTATATACACATATATGGCCACACCTACTTTGTGAGGAAAAGGCTGGGGTTTGGCTCATTGGTAAAGCACCTGCCTGGCCTGGATACGGTGGCTTAGGGCTCAACTCTCAGCACCACACAAACAAAACTGAAGGAACACATCCATAGCCCAATAATAGAAGATTCCAGAAGGTGACAAATGGGAGGTTTAAAGTTCTTAGTTCACCTTGAGGCTTTCTCTAAAGCATGCCCAAAGATATACCCTCTTCTCTCAAAATCATGAGAAACTAACTTAACAATTTTGATTATTCCTCGGCATGGGGTGTCCATGCCATTAATCCCAGCACTTAGGAGTTCGAGGCTAGCCTGGTCTACAGAGTGAGTTCAAGACAGCCAGGGCTACACTGGGATGGGAAACCCTGTCAAAAAAAATTAAAAAAAAATAAAAATAAAGAATAAAAAAAGAGAGAAAGAAAGAAAAAGAAAAAATTTTTAAATTGTTTTCTTTCCTTTCTTTTCTTTATTCATATGTAAAGCTATAACAAGGGGGTTTAGGTCGAAAGTGACCTTGGTTCTTCGAGCAAAACTAAAACTGTATAAACGAAATTACCGAACAGGAAACTGGAGTGATTTCAGACAGACTGCATACTGACTGGGTCAGGGCACAGTGGGAGCTATCCCGTGTGCCCTCATCATGTGTGCTGGCATCCTGGTGTGTGTGTGCGCGCACATACACACACACACACTGAGAACCACGGGGAAGCAACGAGGTACCGGCCTGGATCCATGGGGTGCTGACAAAGAAAGGGGGTAGGGCTCAGATATATCCACAAACACTTCCTGTGCTGCCCGCAGAAATATGACTTGTAAGGCAGGAAGCACACAAGAACCCAGGGTGAGCTTTGTTTACACAGCTTAAAGCCAGGCAGGCTGGGCCTTCTCACTCACTCAGAGTTATATAACTCAAACCGACTCTTCCACTGGATGCTCTCCTTGGGGAGCGCCCACTCAAGAATCCTTTCACATTCTCCGGTAAAGATGGAGACCTTAAGTGCTCCTACTCCCCAGACACTGACACTGGCGCCCTCGTGTGGTAGGAGGTGGGATACTCCTGGGGCGCACACAAACTGCTGCAGACTTGATTTGCTTCATTCGATTCGTTAACCCGGCTCCTGTGGCCTCTACTAACCAGCGTGGCGGATGATACTAGCAAAGTTGAAACTAAATTGCCCCCCAGAGTTAAAGTTTTCTGCAGGAAACTGTTGGCAGAAAACACAAGCAATCAAGCGCGTGTCTACATTGGCATTGCTCTCAGTAAGGTCAATCTAGCCACGTCTGATCACAAGCACACACTGCTTGCCGCAACACTCCAGCAGATGCCAGGAATACAGCCGGACCTGAACTTGCTGTTGTAACTGACACAGCTGGGTCCTGACATATTAGCTACTAATTACAGAATATCTTCGCTCTTCACAAGACTTCTATCACTGTAAAAAAAAATAATCCACTCAGAACCGTGCCTGGCATATAACTCATAGAACATAATAGTTTGGTTGTTATTATTTTAAAATACTTTCTTTAACAAATAAAAAATTTATTAATTTTTGATATTGGAAAATAATTCTGTTCTATGGATATATGGTAGTATGATTATATGTTAATAAATCAATAGGCACATTGAGAATACACTCCTTCCCCGCCGCCCAAGACAGAGTTTCTCTGTATAGTCCTGGCAATAGACCAGGCTGGCCTCAAACTCAGAGATCCGCCTGCCCCTGCCTCTCAAGTGCTGAAAAAAAAAATATAAATTATATATATTATATAATTATATAAATTATATATATATATTTTAACAGATGGTTGAACCTCTGCTAATCTGGAAATAGTTGTCCTAAAGGAAAAGAGCATCTCTTTAGATTCTGTACATTTGATATTTGTTTCTCCCTGCCTTGTAACTGATTCAAGTATTTACAGAAGCTGGGATGGGGCCATACCAACAGCAGGAAAGAGCATCCCTCACGCAGAGATCTGCAGTCCCACTCTGAATGAGCTCCCACAGTTGCTTTCAGAAACAGCGCACCGTGAGTCTGGAGGGCAGCCGGCTTTCCCCCTCCTCGTCACCATGTCCCACAGGGAACATGGCAACCGCATGCTCCCACATGTCCACTCTGTACGGTTTGTTTTCTGTAATGTGTCCAGCCAGTTTTCAAAACATCAAAGCCAGCACGAGAACTCGGAGTCCACAGTGGCTCCTGAAGCCACTCCATGCCTGGGGCTGGCAACCCATAGCTTCCCAGCAGACTCTCCCAGTTAACACATGGGTGAAGCAGGCAGGCTCGAGGTGAGTAACTCCGGACAAGCCCACCTCAGGCCCACATGCCACCACTGTCCTGTCTGTTACAGCCTTGTCACATTTACTTCTTCCTTTTTTTTTTTTTTTTTAATTTTTGAAGAGAAAAAAAAAAGCAATCCTTTTTAAGGTTATTTACATAATTTTTCCATCACTGGGGAAAATAATCTAGATTTTTTTTTTTTAAATCTCAACAAGGACGTTGCTTCGTTGTCATGTGCTATTGAAGGAGCAGCTCCCATTTAGGAACTACATCGGTCCCTGCAGCGGTAGGACTCACCATGCCGGTAGGGAGGTGCTGAGGAGCCCAGTCTGAGGTGAGTTCTCAGCCACTCCACGAGTCAGCTCAGACCTGGGACCTTTCCAGTGACTCTGACTTCGGTCCTCTCATCCCTACTCAGCAATACCCAGAATTCTTTAGCCTCCGAAATTAACAGATAAGAGTTTTAAGGAGGGTTGGAGAGATGACTCAGCAGTTAAGAGCACTGACTGCTCTTCCAGACGATCTGAGTTCAATTCCCAGCAACCACATGGTGGCTCACAAGCACCTGTAATGGGATCCGATGCCCTCTTCTGGTGTGTCTGAAGACAGCTACAGTGTGCTCACATGCATAAAGTAAGCAAATCTTAAAAAAAAAAAGAGTTTTAAGGAAGCCGCTGTCCTACCTCGTCACAGGGAGCAGGGGTTGGGGGAGGGGTGGGGAGTCTAATCGGATAAACAGAAAGCTTACATTTTCTTGACTGGCACAGAACAAGAGGAAAAGGGGTGGATTAAAGGCCATCCCTACGGTTTTCTAAGCCACATCTCTGCAGGGAGTGCACTGCCGTGAGTACCAAGAACAAAACACTGAGACCAGAAGCAACTTTTATGTGACGGCTTTGTGGCTGGAAGAGCAGCAGGGGAGAGGGTTATGGGAGGAATGGCAGCCTGCAGCTCAGAGTTAACAGGCCTGTGTTCTGGCCTTTTCTTCTCCTCTCAGATTACGTTCCTGCCTGCCCGGGACTCCTACACGGTCGCCCAGTCCTCTGCTGAGAAGGATAATCAGCTCCCACCCCCTGCGGAACTCAGCCTGATGCTGCAGCCATCTCCTGTTATTGTAATTAGATACTGAACTAACAGACACTGGAATCACTGGGTGCTTCTCCCCAAATTAAACAACGTAAGGGAGGGCGGGGCGCTCTTAAGAAAATGACCTTAGAGTACGTGTGTCTCTGTGGGTACTCTCAAAACCATCCCCACTTCAAAGAAGCCGTGTGTGTGTGTGTGTGTGTGTGTGTGTGTGTGTGTGTGTGTGTGTGTGTGTGAGAGAGAGAGAGAGAGAGAGAGAGAGAGAGAGAGGAGAGAGAGAGGAGAGAGAGGAGAGAGAGAGGAGAGAGGAGAGAGAGAGGGGAGAGGGGAGAGGGGAGAGGGGAGAGGGGAGAGGGGAGAGGGGAGAGGGGAGAGGGGAGAGGGGAGAGGGGAGAGGGGAGAGGGGAGAGGGGAGAGGAGAGAGCGGCTGGTCCCAAAATCACAAAGATCCACCTGCATCTGCCTCCCAAGTGCTGAGGGTGTATCACTGTGCCCAGCCTGGCACGTACTTCTTCACTCTAAGGTTTTTAGATGCCCATAAGGGTAACTTCCTTCCTTTTTTGGAGGGCAGTGTGGTAGGATCACTCACTTTTATCTCATTCCTGGGATTGGGCCCTTGGGGGCTGCCAAGCACAAGCCCTCGGCACGTCCATGTTTACACATGATGGTGATCTCTGTGATAAATGAGAACTCTTTAAAGGCTTCCAAGTCAAAGCAAAGAAAGTAGAGAAAACCCATAATCCTGCTTCTTTGAATCTCAGTCTAGTTAAGTAAAAGGTTCCCCAGTGGTAGGCAAGGGGTTACACGTTATTCTTAACACTCAAAGATACTTGGCAGTGTTTTTCCTAAGAGCAACCCTCAGAACCATCCCTGAGGATGCGAGCGTTTCCAGACGCCCGGGAGGCTACCTGAACTTGAGTGGCCATTGGAGGCACAGGGATGTTAAGGTTTGCACACTGCAGGAGGATCCATTACCCATCTGCCCTTTTGAGAGCGTTATGGCTTTCCATACACAGACTGTACCCAAGGTATGAGCAGAGCCCCACCTCCCTTGGGGTGGACGAGGCTCTTCTCTTTGCAACCACTTCAGCAGACAGCCAGGGCATCTTGGCCTTCTGGCTGAGACCACGTGTAAGTAGATTTCTCCTCTTCAGTCTTTTTTTTTTTTAAAGATTTATTTATTATTATATGTAAGAACACTGTAGCTGTCTTCAGACACACCAGAAGAGGGAGTCAGATCTTGTTATGGATGGTTGTGAGCCACCATGTGGTTGCTGGGATTTGAACTCTGGACCTTCGGAAGAGCAGTCGGGTGCCCTTACCCACTGAGCCATCTCACCAGCCCCTCTTCAGTCTTCTAAGGTAGGTTCTAACCTTCCTAACGCTGTGAACCTTTACACAGTTCCTCGTGTTGTGATGATCCCCGAACATGAAATTATTTTCACTGCTACCTAATAACTGTAATTTTGCTGCTGGTATGAATTGTAATGCAAGAATTTGTGTTTTCCCAAGGTAACCACACATGTGCGAGGAGTCATTTAACTCCCCCGAGGTCTTAGGTAACAACACATGTAAAAGGGGTCACTTGACTCCCCCAAGGGGTTGCAACCCACAGGCTGAGAACCACTGTTCTAGAGAGAACAATTATTTCTTATGAAGCATATCACCAATGAAGTAATTGACCAATGAAACCTACACACACTGTACAGAAACCCCATTTAATGGCAATCCCTTGCTTTCCTTCCAATTATTATTTTCAGCTTGTGGATTAGATAAGCTACTGCTCCAGCACCATGCTGGCCTCTGCCTGCTTCTATTCTCCCTGCCTAACCTGGAGCCTCAAATTAAATGGTTTCTTTTATAGTTGCTTTATGTGTCATGACAATAGAAAAGCAACTAAGACACCTTTCTTCTTGGATTAAGTCTTGTCTCTATCTTGCACTTTTTTCTCTCACCTTCTTTGTTTCTTTGTTTTTTTTTTTTTTTAAATATAGTTACATTTCAGCTTTAGTCTTTGAACTTGTAACTCCTGAAATCTTAAACTCCCTAGGCTTGCTTGTGAGCTGCGATGGTGGACGGGCATGGACAGAATTAAGCTCCAGGCACCGCCTCCATCCACTCTCTAACCCTTCCTGAGGCATCTGTCCAGCACAGAGTGTCGGAAGCCTCCGCAAATCCCAACTCCTCCTTACCTATTCCTTCTCGAATCAGCTCTTCTGGCTCCTCCCTCTAATAGTACTCTGCCTCATTCTGATCTAGCGCCATCTCTCACCTGCTCTGTGGGAGCCTCTTAGCTCGTATCCCAGCATCCTCTGACCACTATCTTCCTAATTCATCTTGTCACGGCTAAAGCCATTTGGTCAAAGTCCCAGCTTGTTATGACATCTGATAGATGTCATGTCTAACACTCGCTGCTCCTGTCTTACTATAATGGTCCTGGCAGAAGTGAAGGTACTCTAAAGAGACGCTCTCTGCCTTTCCCTTCCGCTGTTTAATTATTGAGACAAAGAACCAAAAGGGATATGAATTTCCCCAGGAATCTCACTGGGGAGAAAAGAAAAGCTGAAGCCCTCGTGCCTGCCAAAGGGGGAGCCTTTCTCGTAGGAAAGGATTTCATACAATTCTGACAGCTTGTCAGACCACTGTAGTGATGGATAGGACTGTCCTCTGGCCAGGACTGCTGAGTTATGTGTACTCAGCCTCTGTTTAAACCCAAACTTCAGGTCCTGAGGGTGCACTGAAGCCAGCTGGTGTGGGGAGCGGTCAGTGACCCTCTTTGTCCGTTTTTCGAATGTGGTCACATGGAACCACCATCCTCTTTCTATCTTTTTACTACTGCCCTGTCTCTTTAATTGGCTTCCTGGGGATGCGTGGCTGAGCCTAACTTGTTACAGCTCCCAGGGCCTAGGCTCTCACCCCGACAACTCAGCTGCCATCACCGCCATTCTGTCAATGCTCCACCTCAAGTGCACATGCCCTGCATCATGGGCTCTCTTTCCAATTGTCTCTACATACGCACTTCCCTCTAGGACAGTGGCTCTCAACCTTCTTCAAGCTGTGACCCTTTAATACAGTTCCTCATGCTGGGGCAACCCCAGCCATAAAATTATTCCCATTGCGATTTCATAACTGCAATTTTGATACTGTGTATCAATCACAATACAAATATCTCACACACAGGATCTCTGATATGTGGCCCACAGGTTGGGGACTACTGTGTTAGTCAGAAACTCTCCCTTTATAAAATGTGCTTGGGAAACTACTTATTCTACTTTTATTATATAATTATTATTGGTTTTATTTTATTTATTTATTTATTTTTTATTTTACTAGGGATTGAACCCAGGCTCTGCTAGGCATGATCTATGCATGACAGGTATATAATCTAAAACCAAGTTTTACTCCTTCCTGTTCACTTCTCTTTATTTATATATTAATTAATTAAGTAATTAATTAATTTTGTTTCTTGAGACAGGGTTTCTCTGTATAGCCCTAGTTTTTCCAGAACTTGAACTCAGAGATCTGCCTACCTCTGCCTTCTGAGGTCTGGGACTAAAGGCAGGCACCACCATCACAGGGCCCCTGTCCTGTTCACCTTTCAAGATCACAGTTCAAATATCATGTGTTAGGGATTGGTTCTAAGGCTGTCTCAATTCAATTAAGTTCCCAAAGGATGCTGAGGGTCTCTGCCCCCGGCTGGTTTTGATTGGCAATAAAGAATTGCTGTACAGCCAATGGCTGGGCAGGTAGACTGAGGCGGGACCTGGAGCTCTGCGATGGGGACTAGGAGAGAAAGGAGAATCTATGACTAGGAGTGGGGTGGTGGTAGTGGGGATGGGATATAGGAGCTGTAGGAGAAAAAGCCAACCACCAAGTAAGAATCCAACTGGCCACCACTTCCCGGATTGGGCCTCGTGAGGCAGGGGAAGGTTCATGAGTCTCAGGAGTACAGGAGGGGTGCATTTGCAAGCAGGGGAAGGTTTAGGTGTACCCAGTCTTTAAGCTAGTCACTGCATGCCAAAAATTAACTGGTATGTGTGTGTGTGTGTGTGTGTGTGTGTGTGTGTGTGTGTGTGTGTGCGTGCGCGCGCGCGCGCGCGCGAGAGAGAGAGAGAGAGAGAGAGAGAGAGAGAGAGAGAGAGAGAGAGAGAGACTGTCTTTCATTTGGAAATCCAGACTGCTCCTTGGACTAGTGTGTGCACGGCCCGCCGGGAGCCAAAGCGGTGTAGCCAAAAGTCACGTTCTCTAGGAAGCCTTCCACCAGACCATCAGTGGCCACTCTATGTCGGGCTTCCATATAAACTGGGCTTCTTCTCTTCACTGCACTGGCCTCATGAGGCCATTCCTGCTTAGTGAACCTCTCTCCTCTAGCTCTGGTGGGAGAGCTGTAAGAATTGAGCTCATCTTACCCCAGGGCTCAGCATACCGACTCAGAGACAGATTTGTCTGCAGGGCAAAGGGAGAGGGTCATGGGGGTGAGTTGGGGGGACATGTCAGTCTTCACCATTTGATGGGTTTTGGCTGTAGGTCCTAGACTGTTGTTAAGCTTCCTCCTAGCTCTGTGTGAAGCACACAGCACATTATCATTATCTACAGTTCCCAATTGTGCTATAAGCCTAGGCCCTACATCAAGAGTGACTATGTGCGAGTTTGACTTTTAAGGGATGTTTTCTAGCAGGGGAAAAAAAAATCACTGACCTTTTAAAAAATCAGGCTATCCTGCATTTTAAGCTAGAAAACTCCACAGTTAGATAGAATACATGCCAAAAGACCCAACCTTCATGGTCTTGCCTGATCCTGCATCTCAGGCTCATGACAAAGCTTTTCTACATCTCTGTTCCAACCAGTGGACCCTCCTCACTGGAGCACAAGGACCCAGGACTCGCTCTTATATCTAGGTCTCTGCAATGGCCATGGTGTTAACATTCTTCTTCTCAATTTGGACCTTCTCAGGGATGCCTTCTGTACCACCCTGCTATCTACCGCTTAGACAGGTTTTAATCCCACCTTTTTGTCCATAGCATTCATTGCCTGACACACTCTACTTTTTATTTGTCTGTTTGTTTATGTTTATTTTTGCTTTGGGGGGGTATGGTTTCTCTATATAGCTCTGGATGTCTTGGAACTTGTTCTCTAGATGAGGCTAACCTCAAACTCAGAGAATGGGTTCTGCCTCTGCTGGGATCAAAGGCATGTGCGTACCACCATACCTAGCCACACTCCACATTTTAACTGCCTCTTTCAATAAATGTAGATGCCTCATGGGTGTTTTGTCTCTACGTCTCCTGGTGGGTGAGTCCCCAGCATCTCACTCTTGGTACACAGCAAGAACTCAGTGGCTAATGTCATGGTTGGCAGGCTTTTAGAGAACAGCGTGAGCAACAGCAAAACAGAGGACATGATTCAAAGCATGCATAAAGGAACCACACAGGTATCCTCTAAAGAAGATGTATAAAGAGCCAACCAGCACATAGAATTACAGTGTCACGAAGCTGGAGAGACGGCCTTCCTCCAGCCGTCTTTTTTGTATTGTAAATATTGTAAAAAAGGCAAACAGGAAGTTTTGCATGCGCGCGCGCGCGTGTGTGTGTGTGTATGCATGCATTAAAGTATGACATCAGAACTGAGATGGGCTGTAAATCTAAACTAAGTATGAAAAAAATCTAAACAAAGTATGTGCAACAAAACTCAGCACAATATTGAAATATTACTTAAATGCCAAAATAATATTTAAATATACCATAAATAAAAATATCACCAAAGTTGATTTTATGTTTCCTTTTAGATGACTATTGAAAAGCTTAAATTAGACATGTAGCTTACATTAAATATCTACTAGTCCTGCTTTATCCAGAATCCACATCACACAAATACCTAGAACTCTAGCTCCAAGGGATCTGATGCACCCCATATAGACCCTGTGGGTACTGTCACGAACACACGCACACACGCACACACACACACACACACACACGCACATATACACACACACATACACACACATACACACACACATACACACACATGCACATATACACACACATACACACACATATACACACACATACATACACACACATACACACACACATATACACACACACATACACACACGCACATATACACACACATACATATATATACACACACACACATACACACACACACACACACACACACACACACACACATACAAGCATGTACGCTAACACCCCCCCACATACGCACCAATACAAGGTTTAAAATATAGTATCATTAATTACTATTCAAAATGACAATAACTACTACCACATAACCACTAGGATGACTGTTATCAGGAGAAAAAAAAAAGAAAATAACAAATGCTAATGAAGGTGAGAAACTGGAGCCCCTTGGTGTTCTTGGTGGGGACGTGAAAGGGTGCAGGTGCTGGAAAACAACTATCAGCAAGAGATTAGACTGAAGTACCATAGAGTCCAGACTGTGATCGATCTACTTGTAGGTAGACAGCCAGGAGGTGTGAGACTAGAACACTGAGAAGTGTTTGTACAGAACACTCCCACCACTACCCGCCATCCATCACAGGTGAGGGACAAACAAAATGAGGGAGACTCTTATGGTGGAGAACTATCCAACCTTCAGAACTCACTCACGTCACGACCTGGATAACCCCGCGATTCTGAACCTAACACAAGGCAGGAACAAAAGGGACAACTATTGTACATTTCTCCATATTTTAGGTAACCAGAGTGGTCATATTCATAGAGATGGAATGGTGATTGGTGAAGACCCAAGTGACTGCAGGATGGAAAACTAGTGTGCGTGAACCCGTAGCCCTGACAGTCCTGGAACTCTCTCTGTAGACTAGGCTGGCCCCAAACTCACAGAGATCCACCTGCCTGTGCCTCCGGTATGCTGAGATTAAAGGTGTGGGCCACTCACTCTCTCCCAGCAAAACGTCTTTAGAGAAAATGGGAAAAGTTCCAGAGGTGGGTAATGGTGGTGGTTACACAAATAAGTGAATATATTTAGTGCCACTGAGCAGAACACCTAAAATGCTTAAGATTTGACTACAATTTTAGCACAATTAAAAATCAAAGGGCCGTACGGCTGTTTTAAACTGTTACACAGAGCCTAATAAGAAAGGACATAAATATAAAGGAACTAAGGCTGGAAAGAAACGCCCAGGCATGTCCACGATTCGGAACCATCACTAGGGGCTTGGGGCTCACCCATGAGCACACGTCCTGTTCTCACTCTCCCTGAGGAAATATTACCTCAGGTTCCTCTACTAGGAGGAGCGGAGTAGGACGAGGAAAACCACCAATGACTGGCCTTGGGACAAATGCCCACGTAGTCCAGTCTTGGCAGTGACTCTCAGGTTCTCAGCTCCATCCTGCCATAACTCCATGCTCAAAACAATCCCATCGAGTGGGAGAAAGAACTCTCCAACTCCCCATTCACAAGTGAATAAACACAAAATTCATGGAGCCTTATACACGGGAGAGTGCTGCCCTGAGGGGATCAATCATCAACATGTATTAAGGATTGAGAAGTATTTTTATTTTATGTGTATGAGTCTGTCTGTCTGTCTCTCTGTGTGTATTCAGTGTCCAGAGAGGCGGGAATAAGGCATCAGCTGTGCTGGAATTGAAGCTCAGGATAGTTGTGAGCCACCATGTGGCTGCTGTAAAGGAAGTCTGTGTCCTCTACAAGAGTAGTGAATGATTTTAACCACAGGGCTATCTCTCCAGCCTCATATTAAAGATTTCGAATTAATGACTGGATCAAAAACTTTCCACTAGAACAGCAGGAGATTAGAGACCTCCAGCCAGCTTCCTTCTGCCATTTGGCAGTTACAAAAACCGAACCTAACAGAAGTGTGACAACATTACCTAGCTAGTGAGTCGTGGATGGCCTGAGCCGCCTTGCTGCAGAGCACGTACATTTATCCCTGGTCCTCTCTGGTAAAGCCCTACTTTGGTTCTTTGGGAAAGGCCTCATTCCATGCTTCCTTTGGCTGAAAAAAAAATATGCTAAAACCCCCATAGGTTCTTCCAGCTTTTTCCTAATTCAACCACAGGGGTCCCCAGCTTCTGTCCATTGGTTGGGTATAAGTATCCGCACCTGACTCTTTCAGCTGCTTGGTGGGCCTCTTGGAGGGCAGCCATCCTGGGCTCCCATTTGTAAGCACACGATAGCATCAGTAGTAGTGTCAGGCCTTGGAGCCTCCCCTGAGCTGGATCCTCATCTGGGCCTGTCACTGGACCTCCTTTCCCTCAGGTTCGTCTCCATTTCCATCCCTGCAGTTCCCCTAAACAGGAACAATTCTGGGCCAGAGTTCTTGATGGTGAGATGGCAACTCTTTCCCTAGAAGCTGAAGAGGAGGGCAACCTCATATGAAGACCAGCAGTCTCAACTAACCTGCCCTCCCCCACTTAGATCTCTCAGACACTGAGCCACCAACCAGGCAGCATACACCAGCTGATAAGGGGCTCCCGACACACATACAGCAGAGGACTGCCGGGTCTGGGTTCAGTGAGAGAAGAGGCACCTAACTGTAGAGAGACTTGAGGACCCAGGGAATGGGGAGGAGTGGGGAGGTCTGGTGAGGTGGGGGTGGGGACTTCCTCTTGGAGACAGGGGAAGAGGTATGGGATGGGGAACAGTTGGGGGCTGATCAGGAGGGGCGTTATTGGCTGGACTGTAAAGGAATATTAAATGATGATGATGGTGATGATGATGGTTCACCAAAAAGAAAGAAAAAAGAAAAACCACCCCAGGTCGTTGATCTCCCTGACTCTAGAATCATCTCAATACTTCTGTCTCTGAGCCTAAATGAAGCAAGGCACTATCTTCTAGGCTAAGATGGAACTCCTAGATCTTTTCAATTTTGGTGTATTTTTATATAAAAATGTACTAAAGATTAGCAGAACAGATAGCCACATCTGGTCATCTCATTTTATGTGCCCCGCTTTTCCCACAGGGCACCTCTCCTCGGGACTGACCGATCTGCTGATCCACAGGGTTGGTGACCCCCCCCCGCCCCCCCCTGTAACCCCCCCCCCCCACTCCCTGTCTAAGGGAGTCTGTAGTTCTTTCTGAGGGGAAGTCTGCTTTGTTCTCCAGACTGTGGAGAGAGGGGATGTACCCTGGGGCTTGTCAGTAGGAGGGCATTCAGTCTGCCAGGCCACCCCATAGGCTGCAAGAGCCTTCAGCCAACCAAAACAAATATTAACTTGGAAGAACATTAGGAACAGGCTCCAACCGGCCAAGTATAATGGACAGGGAAGGGGAAGACAGGGTCACAGCATGGCTGGGCTCTGAGCCAATGGCTAGAGATTCTTCTACTCGTTATAAGAGGTTTTCAGGCCATTTCCTCCACAAAAATTATCGGCCTCTTTGAAACCACCAGAGGTTATATATATCAGCTCCTAAAACAAACCTGTTTATAGTGCCAGTGTTGTGTCTACTTTGTTCAAAAACAAAACCAAAAAAAAAAAAAAAAAAAAAAACCTCCAAAAAAACAAACACCAGCTCACCCAACACATGTCACCTCCAGTGTGGTATGTGTGATACCATAGTGACCCATTACATCACTGAATCTGCAGACTAGCTTGTTCTGCACCCATTCATTCAAACCCAGACAAAGCTCCAGCGGTCCTGGAACTCACTACGTAGGCCAGGCTGGCCTTGAACTCACAGAGATCCTTCCACCTCTGCCTTCACCTCCACCTCCCAAGTGCTGGGATGAAAGGCATACACCATTACCAGCCACAAGCCCCAGCATCTGAAAGTGTGGGGCGAGCGTATTTGGACACCAAAGACGGCAGCAACGGTGCTTACAGAGTTCTCCTTTAACTGCAGGCCTTCCCCGTTGGGAAGTGATGACCTTCTCTTGGAGTTTCTGTTCGGGGTGGAAGTAATGGTTCCGGCTTTCTTCTTCACTGTGAGCACCTCGCAGCTGGCTTGGTCCTCATTGTGTGTGCTCTTCCCAGCATTAATAACCCTGGAGAAGAAGCCAGAAAAAGCCAATCAGATGGTGGTTTCTGGGAAGCTGACTGCGCAGTCTCTATCTCAAGGGTCAGCCAAGAAGACTCCATAGCTGCCGTCAACTACGTGACGTGACACAGAGGGCCCACGTGCATTCACTACTGCATGGCCTGGATAAGCAGAGATGTGGAAAGTGGAATTGCATTAGCGCCCTCTGACACACTTGCCACAGGAGTTATTCTGGTCTCTACTCACCTCTGCAGGTGTCTGTCAGATGTGACAACCTGATGGGCCCTCTCTAGTCAAAACGCAAGAAGCAACCACTCCCTCAGGTTAAGCTGGAGCCTGAACCGTTTGGTAATTACAACACAGCCAGCCAGGGTGGCTTGGGGAATTCTGGTCCATTTTCCCAAGTGATAAAGAGCAGTCACTATTCATCTTATCAAGGAACCCGGAAGCAATTTCTACCACGTGGTAAAGCCCTAGAGAGATGAGAACCATACTTCCCTATGTCTGCCTCTCATTTACACACAAGCTAGAGAATGGATCAAAGGTGTGTGTGCTGTCAGACTACTTTTAGCTCTGTCTCTTGCAGAAGAATTGTCCCTGCTCTCTGCACTTTGACTTGGATATCGAAGACATTCCATATAGTACTGCAGCATGTGGGCAAGGCTTTGGTCTACTGGCTAACGTCAGAAGAATCAGGTTGTTTCACGAAAACACACTCCACCATTCATGTGCCTTTGCCTAAGTCCAAGTATATAGATCCCCTTGACACACACACAGGTGCGCACAAACACATATACACACACATTTTCACACTTTGCTTTATTATTTCCAGTCTCTCCATACTTTTAAAAAATGCAATCATTACAAGACATCATTCCCTGTACCCTCTTTTGAGCCATGCCCACCCTTGGACATGAGCTACCATCCTTTGCTTACCTGTGTGTCTCTCACACAACACTAATCTTACTGTGCAGATATATTTTTCTTAATAACCTATAGTTTTGCGTCACAAAAAGCTCATTTCCATCCATCATGTAAACAGAAATGGATACCGTTGTCATAACAAGATTTTTATCTTTTCCTTAATTGATAAGTATCATTTGATTTGAAAAAAAAAAAGAGCACTTGTGTGGGGGGGGTTAGTGAGAGGGCTCAATGGGTAAACCATCTGCATCCATGCCTGGCAATCCAGGTTTGAAAAAGAAAACAATGTTGCCATTTGAGATGGGCCACACCAGTCGCTGGCCATATGCTCCATCATCAAACTGCTTCATTGTTCTTGCTGGTGCTGTGACAATATCCATTTCAGTTACTTTTAAAAGCAAAAATCTGCTTTTTAAATTATATATATAATTTAAAAAAATTAACTCAAAGTTTGCTTATAATCCTTCAAAATCACGTCCTAGGTGATGATAAAGAGTTGAACATTCCTGGTGGCCTCTCTGAGGCAAGTGGGTATTGCAGTTTCTTATACCTGGTGTGGAGAGACTGGGAGAGAGAGGGTGTCTTATTCTCACTCCCTCTCCTGTAAGGAAGAGGCAGTTTAGGACGCACATGGTGAGGCTACCTACAGGGGGATGCTTAGTGCCACACAGCCAGTCAGGACTCGGCTACTGACTCTGAGTGCCACATTCAAGGGCACAGCTGGAATAAAGACGGGATCTCTTCCACTCCCTACCTCGGCTCCTTCCCTCAGCACCATGGGGACATCAGCCAGTCAAACTGGACAGAAACACATAGTAGGCCTGTTACAGTCTAGCGCTAAGAGGAAGGATAACTTCCTCCCTGCTTCTCTCAGCACAGAAGAGTCTGAGAAAGACCCCATGGAAAAAAGGGAGCACAGACAGCTCAGATTTGCCCAAGTGAGAGACATTCATGTTTGGTCCCAGCTATCTTACTGGGTAGGACTGCATCTGAGGCTCAGGACAGACAGGCTCACTAGGTGTATGTATGCTTCTAATGTTTGAACTTGGAGAACCAAGCCAGGAGGGCAGGAGAACGAGGTAGGAAATAGCTTGTGTCCTCGGTCACCGGTAATGACCTGCCAGCAATGTGTGTTATTTACTGAGATGCAATGCTAGGCCACCATGATTTCCCAGACAAGGCTGGAGCAGAGGTCCAGCTGGCTGGATGGCTCACGATGACAAGTCCCTCATAGCACCCACTGTGGAAGGTCTCAGGTACCCTTCCCAGAACTTGGTAGGCACTCTACCATGAGCGCCTAGCCTCCTGGAGTCGCCGTTTGTTGCTTTGCTTTAAATTAGCAACAACAGCAAAGGCACAAATCAAAAGCAAAAGCAGAGATCTTCAGTAGCTCCCTGGAGTGCTGACTCCTCAGCCACTGCTGGCTCCCAGGAGTCTATAAAAATACTGTAACTACTTAGATCATGAAATTGAAATCACCGTCCCCTTAAAAGGCAGCCTCCTGTCTCCTTTTATGGGTGCTAAACTCTGAAGCTGACCTGGTTTTGCCAAAAGGTCACCAACACTTTGTGGCATGCACGAGGAATCCAGAACCCTGATGGCTACCACGATACAAGCTTGCACAGTTAAATACAGCGGAGCTGGGAGCACGTGTGAGCCCGGGATCTCACCCTGGCCCTGGCTCTCAGGCTCTTAATTCCCTATTGTGCATCTATTCCTGGTGGCTCGGCACAGGGTTCAGAGGTCAGTACTGCACCGAGGCGTCAGAGCTGGAGAACTGTGAAAGAACAATTACTGGTGACCTTCCCTTGCCATTTCGTGTTCAGTCGGCTCGTGAGCAACCCAGTGAAATGCTAAGATGTCAGAAATGTCAATCTGGTGGGAAGGTTACAATACTGTCCCGGTCAGACATTTCAGTATTACCTCATTGATAAAGGACTGACCGCCCCCCACTCACCAAGCAAACCAAGCAAAGCAAAGCAAAACAAAAAACAAACACAAAACAATCAACACTCCTCAAAACCAAGGACAACAGCAAAACCTTTTTCTTTCTTTAAAAGATTTAAAAATGCTTTATTTTATTTTATTTTATTTTGTGTATGAGTGATTTGCTTACATGTATGTTAAGTATTATCAGGTGCACTTAGAGGACAGAAATGGGCATCAGATCCCAGGGAACTAGAGTTGTAGATGGCTGTGACCTACCATGTGTGCCTGGAGCTGAACATGGGACTTCTGGAAGAGGAACAAGTGCTAGAAGCTGCTGAGCCTTCGCTCCAGCCTCCCCCCCCCCCCCGTCTCTGGCTTTTATGGGGACTGATTGCAGGGCCATCTGCTTTCCTTCCCATGGAACTCCATCTCCAGCTCTGCATCTTCTGGTTCCCAACACCTCACCTTCAATATTTCACACTAATATAGTAGAAAGACTTGATTCTTTTCAATTCACATTGGTCCTAAACAATTCAATGCCTACCAACTTAAACACTATATATTTTCTTCTTCAAAGGCAAATGCATACCTGTCAAGTGGAAAGCGAGCCAGACTCCACTAAAACAGCAGTTCTCAACCATTTTCATGCTGTGACCCTTTAATACAATTTCTCATGTCGTGGTCACCCTACCCCTCCAGCCATAAAATTATTTTTTGTGGCTACTTCATAACTGTAATTTTGCTACTGTTATGAGTCGTCATGTAAATATCGGATATGCAGGATATCCTAGAGGTGACTGCCAAAGAGGTCACGACCCACAGGTTGAGAACACTGCAAGGCTAAAAGTGACTGTAGAAAAATCTTGGCTTCCCAAGCTGAGGGACAGCTTGTATTGGCTGCAAGCACAAAACCATATGCACAGCTAATCTGCCTTTGGCTTCTGCCCCCCAATAAAGCCAGTGCCTGAGGTCAGATAGCACATTCTTTGTCTGCACAATAGTTTACTTTGGACATTTGAAAATATCAGACACTGGTGGCTAGTAAATTATCATAATTTTGGTGATATTTTCCAATCTCTTACAGAGAAGACAAACACTTTCTGTGAGACTAACCTGGATAGGCTCTGTGATGGTTTATATATGCTCAGCCCAGGGTGTGGCACTATTAGAAGGTGTGGCCTTGTTGGAGTGGGTGTGGCCCTGTTGGAGTGGGTGTGGCCTCATTGGAGTAGGTGTGACCTTGTGGACCTGATCCTAGCTGCCTGGAAGTCAGTATTCTGCTAGCAGCCTTCAGATGAAGATGTAGAACTCTTAGCTCCTCCAGCACCATGCCTGCCTGGATGCCACCTTGATGAGAATGGCCTGAACCTCTGAACCTGTAAGCCAGCCCCAATTAAATGTTGTCCTTATAAGTGTTGCCTTGGTCATTGTTGTCTGTTCACAGCAGGAAAACCCTTACTAGACAGATTCTCTCCAAAGAACAGTGCCCAGAGCAGGAATACTTTTGAAGGAATGTAGAAGTCAGATAGACACTGCTTCAGCTGCTCACGTTCCGGGGAGGGGAATGGTGTTTTTATTGATCCATCTGTGAGCCAGAGAGTCGTCAGTACTTCACCTGGAGTAACCAACTCCTTGCATGTTCTGGTCAGCTCTGTGAGGTGACTACTGCTGCTGTCAGAGGCCAGTGTAGTGGAGGAGTGGCAGCATGCATGTGAGTCACTGCCACATACCTCAAGTCCTCAGTGGCATCTCAGGAATTAAATTCAGGGTTGCCAAGATATATGTTGAACAGGGGGATTTTATTCACCTAAATAACTGGGTAATTTAAAACTTAGAATTCAAACAATTCAAATTTGGAAAGGGAGAAAAGAAAAAGAGAAGAAGGAGAATTACCAGCTACTCAACACAGATACTTTGTAACCACTGTTGGGTTTTTTTTGTTTTTTTGTTTTTAAAACATAGAACAACAACTAACAGCTGCAGAGTTTGACTTTGCTTTTAAAGGAAGTGTAAAGCCCTGGGTGGTTTAAACTAAAAGTTTTACATCAAAAGGTAACACTTCTCAGCAGGCAGTAATTGCACTGGTTAAGGAGGAGGTCTTTGCATAGGACATCAGGTGACTCAGGGTATATTGCTGATTCATATATAATTGAGAGGCGGATTGAAAACTGCTGTCCGGGGGAATGAATCATTTATGGGAGATCAAATATAGCTATTACGAACATTCTCTTCTCTAGGTAACCTCTACCATCCATGCTTTATGAGGCTCTCTGAAGTGGGGACAAGACCTCCCCCCCCCCCCAGACAGGCTACAACAGGAGGATTTGATCCTTAATTTTGAGCTCCCGGGGAGATAATAAACTCCTGTCCCTGGGTGCTGGAAAGCTTGCTCTGAGCAGAAACTTGATTAAGCCTTTGATAACAGCCCTCAGCCAAACCAGGGGATGGTCAGCGGGATGGAACGCCCACTAGGACTGACACTATCCTCAACAGTTATCTAGAGCAGGGGAGGGAACGGGAGTCCACTCCATCACTTTAGTCAACAGTAATCACACATCACCAGAGGGAAAATATGGAGGTATCCAAGAAAGCTTCCGTGATGGCAGGCTTCTGCATTTTTGAAAGTTAAGAACCACGTTGGAAGGGACAGCATGGTGAAGGGAGGATACACCTGCTCTGGTAGAGACGTCTTTCAACAAGCCACCTCATACCTTCCAGCCCCAGACAATGGCTGTGGCCAATGAGTGGGTACGGACAACCATGAGTCTCAGTCAACATCCGTCCTATGAATGAGCTGTAATAATAATAATAATAATAATAATAATAATAATAATAATAATAAAAACTTAGCCACAAGGCGGAGTTTTTTAAAAAGTAGTTGGTGGTCTATATTTAAAATTTGGAATCTTTACATTGAAAATGTTCATATTTCCCTTGAAATGAATACATCTGCCTGCACACAGTTACACACTCTGCAAAAACAGCCAACTCTAAGAGGAAGTTGTGCCCAAGAGACTGGACAAGTCTGTTAGTTTATTACAGACCTTCCTGTGTTGACCTTTGTCAATTAAATTGACAGCCTGGTCCCATGGGTATTTGAATATGCAATCCTGACATTGTAGCCCTGAGACTATATGAAGATCAGAAAAGGCTTAGACATGAACACAGTGATTGAAATAATTGCAAATATTTACTGCAGGGCTAGGGGGATAGCTCAATTGATAAAGCATTAGCCTTATATGTGCAAGAACAGGAATTTTATCCCCGAAGCCCACATACAAATAGCTGGGTATAGCCACAAGTGGTGCACATCTTTAATCTCAGGAGACGCAGGCAGAGCTCTATGAGTTCGAGGCCAGTCAGGCTAGCCTAGTTGACAAACTGAAGGCCAGTGAGAGGCCTCATCTCTAAAAGTAATGTGGTGGTGTCTGAGAAATGACACCCAAGGCTGTCCTTCGTCCTCTACACACATGTAGACACAAGTCTGAGTGTGGTGCGTAGGCCTGCAATCCAAGCCCTTGGGAAGCCAAACAGGATTGCAAACTGTAAACCAGTCTAGGGACGTAGGTAGAAATTGTCAAAGAGGAGGAACAAACCTAACTGGGGTAAGCGGGAGATGGACACGGAGCCATCAAGGAGCAAAGATGTGGTATCGCAGCTATAACAAAACACTACAACCCAAAGAAACAGCAATGTATTTCTCACTGCTGGGTACAGACAGGCAAGTTAGGAGATGATACACCCTGGGTCTATCAAGGACTTTCTTCCTGGTTCATAGGTGACAGTAGTCTTGCTATAGCCTTACATGGCAGAAGGGACAAATAAAAAGAGAACAGCTCTTTAATCCCATTTTATCTGATTGTTAATCCCCTTCATGGGAGCTCTACCCTCACCTCCTAATTCCTTCTGGACAGCCCCACCTCTAATAGTGACCACATAACACACACACACACACACACACACACACACACACACACACACACACACACCCCATACACCATAAATCTACAGAACCTATTTAGAAAGCACTGCAATTTTTCTCATACTGATACCAGAGTTGAGGTGTCTGCCCTAAAAGTTCCGAAACCACAGAGAAGAGACATTGTTAAAAGAGCTGCAGAAACAGCCGCGGAAGGTGTGACTTACGGATTCGGTCTTAATGATAAAGACGGAACCGATGCTTAAGGAGAAGTTCAGGAAGGTGTCCCCGGGCAGAGCAGCAGTCTGAGTAAACAGAGGGTGAGGTGAAGCTTCTGATATAGGTAGCCTGGAGATGAGCTAACTAGAGGTGTAACTATAGGCTTGGGGACGACAGAACTAGAACCTACAATTCTCCAGGAACTTTACTCTACAGGGTGCCACGGTAGGGAATGAAGACTTTGAAACAAAGGCTTGGTGTGCTAACCGTGGCTCCGGGAAAGCAATGCTAGAAGCCTCGAGGCAGATGAGGGAGGACACCATGGAGGCAAAGCTCTGGGCAAGGGGCTTGGAAGTCATGCTCCAAGCACTGGCTCTGGGTGGGTGGCTGGAAAGAGGTGGTGGTCAGAGGAGGCATGTGAACCAAGGAATCCTGGAAGGTCAGGCAGACATGGATCACAGGAAAAGGAACATGGAGAACGGCTCCTAGGTTTTAAAATGATAAATAGATAGTTTGCTTTTGGTTGCTGTGATAAAATACAAACCAACTAAACTGAACCCAACTTGGGGATGATTTTAATTTATGCTTCCAGGTCACACAGTCCATCACTGAGTGAAGCCAGGGCAGGAAGGGAAGCAGTACCAGAGGCAGGTACCATTAAGGGAGTCTGGTTAGCGGCTTGCTCTCAGACATGCAGCCAGCTACTTTCTTATATAGTCCAGGCCCAACTGCAGTCAAGAAAATGTGCCCCAGACATGCCCACAGACCAATCTGATAGAGGCCAGTCTTCAGTTGGGGGTTCCTCTTCCCAGGGGTGTCTACTGACAGCCAAGAGCAGCCATCACGACAGGGCACTCAGATCAGGAAGGGAAAGAGGAAGGGTGAATTGAGGCTTAGGGGTGCAAAGTTCTGCAAGACGAAATAATGAAAGTGCCTTTATGTCAAGCAACAAAAAGTCCTACAGAAAAGACAGAGCGGCGTCAGCCAAGTGCAACTTAGCAAGCGCTTGGCCAGCCACTACTGCGTGGGGTCCAGCTAGGGATCAGCTTTTGTGTGGTTTACGACGTAAGAATGGCTTTTTTTTATTTTCTATTTTTTAATTTTTGAAAAAAAAATTTTAATAGTAAAGAGAAAAAAAAATCAGGACAGGTCCAAAGCACACGGAATTCCAATTTCGTGTGCACAGAGAGTGTTTTGTCGGAATGCAGCCACACTGTTCACTGACCCTCTGTCTGTGGCAGGCTTTCGGATTTCCACAGGTGACTTGCTAAAACAGACTCTGTCTCCCAAAAGACCAAGTTACTTACTACAGGATGTTTTGGAGAAAGTGTGAACTGAACTGAACTGTCGAGTCTCAGTCTGTTTCCTCTGAAATTGTCTTTGGTAGAGCAGAAACAGTCAAAACACCAACAATGTCACAAACCACACCGAAACGCAGGCAAGGAGAAGGTGGATGTTGTAGGTTTGGGTGGCGCTTACCATGCACCCTGAGTTTCTGGTAACAGGAGAGAGGAACTTTGTGACTCGGATTCTGGAGACACCTTTGGTTTCTATTATGTTCATCAGTATAACTAAATGGCTAGGACCTAAAAGAACCCCCACTGAAGCCCAGAAGACACAACGTTGTGTGTAGACCTAACACAGACCTAGATCAGTACTTTCTTCTTTACGTTGGTTGTTTAAAGATAAAACTTTAACACAGCAAAATAAATATTACTCGGTTGTCTTAGGTGGTTCCTTTCAATTATCGTCACGACAAGTTATTAATATCATCAATAATATCATCAATATCTAACTTCTGTATTTAAAGGGGGAAAGTTTTGTGCTTTATCAATTGTTAGAGCAACTCTAGGGGTGGAGGGGACACAGGCCCTATCCAAAAGGATCAGAGGTTTCCAAGTTAAAAAGCAAAAAATTTCCTTTTTGGAAATTAAGTACAATGTTACTCATAGAGAGCTGTTAGTTTCCTTTGGAAATTAAAAAAAAAAAAAGACTATGTAGTATATGTTTATACAGAATTCCTTTTGCCAGAGAAATGATTAAAAAAAAAAAAACAGTTTGAACCTTGAAACTAATATAAAATCAAAAGATGGAGACACTGTAATCTCAGCAGACGAGTCATACACACTATTCTAGTTTGCTTTGCTGTTACTGGGATAAAACAGACCAAAAGCAACCTGGGGGCCCGGAGGCGTTGTTTCTGGTTACCTTACTGAAATTTACTTTAGGGACGTCAATGCAAGAGTTCAAGGAAGACTCTGGCGGCAAGAATTGAAGCAGAGACGGCTGATGAACACAGCGTACTGACTTCTATCCTTTTTTCCATAGCGCAGGCCCATCTGCCTAGGGGCAGCGCCGCCCACAGTGGACTGGGTCCTCCTTTGTCAATTAGCAATAAACCACATGCCCCATACACATGTCTACAGGCCAGCTCTAATGGAGGCAGTTCTTCAGCTGAGGTTCTGTTTCCCCAGGCACATCTAGGTTTGTATTGAATGACAAGAACAAACACACCCCTCTCTACCCCTCCAGCTCCCACTATATGGGATTAAATTCAGGGTTAGCCACATGTTTGGCAGCTGCTCTATCAGTGAGCTACATCCCAAGCTGAGAAATATGTAATTCTTTTTGAAAAGAAAATTACTTTGAACATTATCATGCGAAGTATTAGGTTTCATTTTGGCATTTTGTCATGGGTATATATTTGTTATTCTGAAGTTTATGTTGATATTACAATAGTCACTACAGTGTTTTGCTTGCTTAATTTTGTTTTTTTCCTCTTTTTTTTAAAAAAAAAAATGCTAGGGTTTGTACCTAGGGTATGAAGCATGGCAGGACAAATGTGAGACCACTGAACTTCATACAATCCCAGCTATGATAAGATGTTCAAGTAGTTCTAAATATTGTTTTTATTGATATCCTCATCTATCCCTTACCATTCCCCCCCTGCCCCCCACAACCCTCCACTCCTCCAGAGCTTAGGGAATGGCACCGCCCATAGTGGACTGGGTCCTGCTATATCAATCAGCAATGAAAATGCTGTTTTCATGCTACATGTACATAGTGTTCTCATGCGATGGTCTTCCTCTCTTCCCCCAGCACCTCTTTCTCCCATGCTGTGCTCTTCCCAGTTTCGCAGCCCACTCTCACATTTGCATCCCTATGAGCAGCACAGTGAGGATCTGTTCCCGAGCTGGAAAGTAGTCTGTATCGCTTCATTTGATATACTATCCAGATCCATCCTCTTTCTGGTAAATTTCATTGTTTAATTATTTCCTTCAAAGCAGAGTAAGATTCTACTGTGCACATATGAGACATTTTCATTATTCCTGCATCCGCTGACAGACAACAGAGCAGAGCAAGATTCTACCATGCACATACACAACATTTTCATTTATTCATCCATCCACTGACAGATGTCAGGGCTGATTCCATTTTCTTGTTACTGTGAAAAATGCCACAGAAACGTAGATGTGTGAGAGTATTTTGTGGTACAATATAAGCTTGGCAAAGATCTCACTAGTTCATATGTTGGCTCTATTTATAATTTTCTGAGGAACGGTCTTACTGATTTCCGCCATGGCTGTATAATTTACCCTCTGTAAATTATACATTTATTTATATATATATATTTACTGTAAGGAGTCTTCTTTCCCTACATCCCTACCATAATTTTTTATTGGCATGCTATTCAAATATCCTAATACAACCTTGGATAAATCTTGCTTGTTGTTAGTCTTACTGTTGAATAAAGAACATATCTAGCTGTCTGTGATTCTGCTATCTTTATAATTATGGCCCAGAAATAGGCAGAGCCGTGTGGCATTATTCGGTGGCAAGAGAAGATAAACAGAATCTTATTTGGAGTTCTCCCATCCAAGAACTGATCAGGCCTGACTCTTCTTAGCTGCCAAGCTCAGATAAGATCAACTGTGTTCAGGGTTTGGCTTAGATTTCCTAATCCTTGCTTAAGAAAATAACTTCAATGAGCTGGGGGGATGGCTCAGTTGGTAACATGCTTGTTGGATAAACATTAGGAGCCTAGATTGAATTCCAGGCACTTCTAATTCCAGGAGTGGGGAGGTGGAGATGGGGAGGGGTGGGCGTGGGAGCTGTGGGAATCTCTGGGGACTGCTGGCTCACGAGTTTTGCCTAATCACCAACATCTAATTAAAAAAAGAGCTAAGACGGATGGTTCCAAGGAAGGACATCAGCAGTTGGCCTCTGGCTCCACACTGCCCAAGCTTCATGGGCAGGCAGGCATGGGCGTGCGGAAGGCCACAGCCACCAGAAACAGCTGAGTAGAAGCAGTGGATGGCCAGGCTTTGAGAGATGGAAATTTGTGAAGCGGTTTCATATGAAAAGCAAGAGTACAGAGAGTGGACATGGACTCCCTGGGTTTGAGTCCTGGGCCTGACACTCACAGCTGGGTGACCTTCAACAAGTTCCTTTACCTCACGTCTCATCCCTCAGTTTCCATCAGTAAGATGGAGAAAAAAAAATCAGTGTTTTCCTTATAAGGAAGCAGCCGACTGCTAGAAAACAACTACTTAGAAACCTTTCCATTGAATGGCTTGGTTAAAGCTTACAGCCTTACACTCAGAAGAAAGGCTATTACCACTCAGTGCGCCCTGTCACACGCAGGGGAGAGACTCCGACAAGCCATTCCAGCCTTTCCTCAGAGCAGCCAAGATGATTTATTTTTAAAGTGATATATTGTGCTCACACAACTGCTGCTCTTGAGAAGGGCTGCACAGCCGCCAGTAGAAGTCAGGGAGCTAGAGAAAGGCTTGTGACACATCACTGGATCCTCAGTGCTCCGAACACTTTATCAAAACCAACAGTACTACTGCAAAAAGCGTAAGGGGAGAGTAGTGACTAATTTCCCTTCGCAGACTTTAGTCTTTGCTTTTCATTGTTTAAAAGCACGATATCTGAAAGTAATGTTCCTTGGGGGGAAAAAACCTTCATGTCTGCATTTTAACAAACTTATGGGAGAAAGCTTGCTCTGTTTCAGGTTAGAATCCTAAACAAAACACTCCTTGGCCCTTTGCAAAGGGTCCTTATCTGATGGAGCATCTTTAGCCTTGTCTTCAGACTCAGGGAAAAGCCCAGCTAACAACCCAGTTCTCCTCAGTGGACAAGGGGAAGAGCAGGGCACTTTAAACCTCCGAGGTCCCTGGAGAGCCATCATCTTACCTTCCAGGGTAGGCAAGCTGATCTCTACAGTCTCCAGAAGAGGGCAAATGTGCTTAGTAAGACAAATTGATAGCAGACTCTTAAATCGGATGCCCAATAGGATCAAACAGCACACTTCAGTTAGCAACAAAACCTTAATCCAAAGCTATGAATGGGGCTGGAGAGATGGCTCAGTGGTTAAGAGCACTGCCTGCCCATTCAGAGGTGCTGAGTTCAATCTCCAGCAACCATCCAAAGGTGACTCACAACCATCTGCAATGGGATCTAATGCCCTTTTCTGTCATGCAGGCACACATGCAAACAACACTCATATACATACATACATACATAAATACATCTTTTAAAAAAATCTATGAATGTATAGAACAAATGAGCTCAGTTTTGTTTGTTGACTAAAGTTTAAAATGTTCTAAGTTGGGTCTCTCATCTGTTGCCTCAAAAAAGCAAGATGTCATCAAATTGGTGGTGACGATTGAGCTGACTTATATCAAGTGAGTCACAAGCGACAAAGAATCCCTACTAAGGTTAGAATGGCTGTAGGCATAGCTTACAGAGGGGAAATGAAATAATAGTACAATGAACAACTTAAAAAGGACGGGTTAACACCAGGCCACCATCCCTGTTAGGGTTAAAGCCGAGGTGACAGCTCACCATGTAGACTGGGCCCAACTGCCCTGGGCTGCTGCGGCTTTCTTTTTGGAAATGTTCATGTTCTTTCAAGTTTCAGTTTGATCCCTCGGTACTTAGCATGGGCCACACCATTTTTATTTGTCTGTTGCGGTCTGGGGTACCTAGCCAGCATGAAGATTATGGCCTCTCATAAATTTTAGTTAGCTTGAGTTCAAGGAAAACAAGTCTACCACCCCCTGTAGACTGTATTTTATTACCAGGACCTCTAGCAGAAAATAAATCTGGAAGCAAGACTCCAATGCAATGCAGAATCAGCTCCAAACACCTCAAGCAGAGCTGTGGCTGAGAGGGGTCAGAGCCTGGGACATCTCACCGTGGAGTCTGCCTTACTGCTAAGTGTTCCTGCTAATCAGCAGTCCCAGCTTTAAAATTAAAACATAAAACAACCGCCGTGGGCAGGGGAGTTTCAAGGGCCAGAGGGAGACGGGAGAAGTCAGAGAAAGGCATTTTCTAACACTATCAATCTAAAGCTACCGGGCAGCACAACGAACTCCCTTTACTGGAATTCCCAGTGCTGGAAATGTGCAGCAGGTGACTTATCACCCCTCAGAGACTCCGGGCGTCTGTGTATTGAGCAAGAAGCCTCCAAAAGCCCTTTCCCAACTGTTGAGTCTGTCAGTCTCCCTGTCTCCTTACCACCTCCCACACTTAATCTAAAAAATCTAAACCGATTTTCCAAACAATACCGATTCCTATCATTTTATTGAGGAAATTCTCTCCTACCTAGTAAGCGCATGGCAGAGCGCAAGAAATCAGAAATTTGTCGAGTCAAACTTCTCCTCAGAGGGGTGTAAGAACTGAGAGCTCCTGTTCCCTGGAGCTCTGAACTTGGCTTGCCTCTCTTCTTCCTAAATAAACTTTCCCCAGGAGGTTGTCTCTACTCCCCAGGCTTAGTTTGGGATCCAAACACGGAGCCCTGCCAAGCAGTGGGGCCAAATTCACATCTATGGTGCGGCTCTCAGGGGTGCCTTGACTGCCAGTCTGGATGCCTTCAGCATCTGCAGCATTACCACATCTAGCTGCTCAAGCCTGTGCTTGCTCTCTCCCCTGCCTTGTGTCTCCTCACACTTCACGCACAGCTCCCTTCTGGTGATCTGTGCATAGAGGGACCAGGTCTTCCTGCATCTCTAGCTCCTCTGCTTGTGCCCACACCTACTATCCCTGCCTCATTCCTGTGCCTTACATCATCTAGTTCCCCGCCTTGTTGAGCCCCTCTTCGTACCCTCTCAGCCCTGATCGGACGCCTATACTCCCAACCTGGTGGCTCCTACGAAATTCCCCGGTCTCTCTCAGGCTCAACGTCCATTAAGGGGGCTCCTGATGATTTTAGGTCATGACTAAAATGACTTCATTTACCACATGGTCTTCCTAACTGAGGCCTTTGCTTCCCCTACCTGCTCTGATCACACTAGTTATCCCTGGCCATAACAGACCGCCTGTGGTTTAAGGAAGCACTGTACTGCACCTGAGGATTCTGTATCATGTGTCCTTTGCTCTGTGTGCAGTGATCCTGTCTGGTAGGTACACCCTGTCTACTGGAGTTTGGATACTGGCTGCTCTCCGGTCCCCAGAGGCCCCTGCACAAAAGTTGGTTTCGTTGGAGGTGTTGTTGGGAGGTGGAACCTGGGGGGAGCCTAGTGAAGGGACTTGAGGCAGTCAGGGCCTTTCTGTGTTAAGTGGAAGAAAGGCAATGGAGGACGCACACACACCACGCACACCTGCCATTCTAATACCCAGGAGGCCGAGGCAAGGAGATCAGAAGTTCAAGGGCAGGTTGAGTTACCTTGAAAGAACGTACCTAAAAAACAAGCAAACAAATGTGGGAAACAGTGGGGTAAGGAGAGACCCAGGGGTGACAGACAGAGAAGGGAAATGAGGTAAAGTTTACAAGATGAAGGTTATAGACAAGAAACAATCCCAGTGGTAGTTGTTCCCAATATTCATGTGTATCTCGGCTAGCTGAATGAGCCCAATATCCTATAACAAACTTCCCATTTGGTGGCTGCCAATCACACTCTAAAGGGTCCAACCACACTCATGTGTTTGTCTGCACTACCAATATCAGCCCATCAGCACCACAGAGGCCAGTAGAATCTTCCTTTACCATGTCTGCCCAGGGATTAGCATGGTGTTTGATACACAGCAACAGGCATTCAGATACCCATGGACTTCAGGGGAGAAATAGCAATAGCAACCTTAAATTCAATGTTTAATGATTCTCTGTTCACAGTAGCAAAGAACTGTCCATTAAATGGCTGAGTGGATAATCATAATTTGGTATTGTTTTAAAAACAGAATACTATCCATGGCTAAAGAAATACATAATAATCACAAGATTTTCAGGAAAACGGATGGGTTTAGAATGTACATTAAGCAAAGGCACACAACCTCAGAAACAAACAAACAAACAAAAAATCAACCCCTGCATATTCCTCCTCACTTGCAGAGTTTAATGACCTATGGATATGCAAACAAATGTACACGGAGTCACTGTATGGCATGTAGAAAAGAGAACAAGAAATGATGAACACTGATGAAGGTGGATGAGTGCAGGTAGTAGACAAGAATTACCAGAGAGGGCATAAAGCTAACTGTTTTTCTAGTTTTAAGTTCGTCAGGGATTTCTTTGGGGTTTGGTGGTAGATGAATGCACAGTGAAAATGTCAGTCCCAGCTTGAAGCTACACCGACTCTCTCCCAAATGGCTATTCTAACTGAAATGTATAGACTTCAACCTGGTGAATTACATACACTCTGTGATTTTTGTTTGCTTATGAGCTTTCTTTGTTTTTTAATAATGAATCTTATAAATGAACAAGAGAGAGGGAATTAAAATCCTTTAAAAATCCTAACCATCCATACATATAATTAATTCTGTGCTAAGCAGTGAAAGAATGTGACCTTGATCCTCATAGCTAACTAGTCATCTGGGAGATACGCCTCTGGGTGTACCTTCGTACATCTTTCCAGAGAAGTTTGACTGATGAGGAAAGACTAGCCGTGAATGTGGGGGCACTGCTCCATGGAATGGGGACCCAGAGAGAGTAAAAGAGCTGTGGAGGAGCGAGCCAGGACTACTGCGTTCTCTTTTCTCTGCTTCCTGATCAGCACCACGGACCACAGCTCACAGCTACGCTTTCCTCCCTGTAATGGGTGGTGCGACTTTGAATGCTGAGCTCAAATAAAAACTTGGCTTGTTTCATGTCAAGTGTTTGGTCACAGCAACAAGGAGAGATGCTAGTCCAAAGAATGACAACCAAGAGTCACCAAATTTTAAGTGAAAGCCAGAAAAAAAAATCCAGCAGTTCTGAAATACTCAACACCTTGAATATTTTTATCAATTGAGTTAATCAGGCTTTAGTTTGAAGATTAAATAATAAGGTTTAAATTATTTAAATAGTAAATAAATATTATGTTAAATAATATAATGAGTAAGATTAAATAACCTACAAACAAATGTAGATTCACTAGACATCTGCCAACTGTGGAAAATGTGAACGTCCCTGACTCTGAGAAGCAGAACACATTAGGTCCTAGAAGCCACTGGAAATTCCACAGACTCGGAGTGAGGTAACTGTTTACTTTCCGTGCCACATGTCAATCTAGAGATTAAAATAGACCTCATTGTTTCAGAGTCCTGGCTATCATAATAAATGGCTCTCAGTTGCTGAGACAATCTTAATGGCAGAACCAGAAGCCTAAGAGAGGAAGTCAGGAGGAGGAATTATTTTTCATAAAAAGGGCACGAGGAAGGGTATTATTTTATTCTATTTTATGTTGTTTCCAACTTGCATAGAGTTTTGAATATTTGTTACAACACATCCTTTCTACACTGTCAAAATGCAAATTAATCACTGAATACTAAAAATAATAAAATTCTTTTGCCTTACATTTGAAAAATTCTTCCTAACATACTAATGTATTTCTTCCTGAGAAGGGTATAAAAACATTTATGAATATGATCCCTGATTTATCTGAGTAACAGTTTGGCAAAAACAAGCATAAATAAAACAGTGGCTGACCCACTAATAGACTTCTGGAAAATTGCATTAACCTGTTACCCTACAGCGTACACTAAATGCCTGCAAGTGTAACCTGTGACACTTTTTCCATGGGAGAACCTGCACTGCTAATTTCAACCTCTGGTGTTTAGAGTGCTTTTCAAATTTGCATATGTCTACCTGTCCCCTGGAGGACTCCTTAAAACATAATTTCCGGGCTCAACTCAACTCTGATATTAAGGTAAGGTCTGCAAAAAGTTCCAAGTGCTGGTGACACCCAAGTCACTGATGATAAGCTGCACTCAGTCAGATAAACCGTGGTCCTTCTGGGCCAAGCAGGGACTGGAATTTCCTTGCCCTCGTCTGCAGGGCTGGAGATTAGTATGCCACTCCGGCTTTACAAGTCCCTAGTGGCGGTTACCATGGCTGGGGCAGAAGCCCAAGACAGCATCAGGATCAGATGGGATGGTGGTCATACACGGAGCTGCAGTGCCATGTACATACATGTGGGGGTAAGGATGGCGATGAGGCACCATGGCTGCTTCAGTGCGGGCAATGAGGATCAACTCTAATGACCCAGCAAAGGGAATAAGAATGAGAACCCTGGAGAATTCCTGCAGAAAAATCAGTGCATTGCAGAATGTAGAAAATAACACCTATTTGCTTGGTACAAGACAAGTCGTCCCCCTCCCACTCCCCCAGACAGGGTTTCTCTGTATAGCCCTGGCTGTCCTGGAACTCACTTTTGTAGACCAGGCTGGCCTCTAACTCAGAAATCTGCCTTCTGCCTGCCTCTGCCTCCCAAGTGCTGGGATTAAGGCATGTGCCACCACCCCAGGTACAAGACAAGTTAAGAAAACAATTTAACTTTACATTTGTAACAAAGCCCAACATAAACACTTTGTAACTCTGTCCATTGTAACTCTATTCTGTGGAAACCCCTCGAAGCAGATCATCCCCTGGGAGCGTCCTGAGTGCAGCTTCTCACCTGAGGGCCAGTTCTGAGAATCGCACAGTGGAAGTAAGTACAAAGTGAGTCACAGAGGCCACTTGCTGGGTGGAAGGCAAAGAAAACAAAGAAACAAACAAACAAACAAACAGCCTTCAGAGAGAACGGCATCTCAGAGGGACAAAGCATGCGTTTCTGAACAGTGGAATCAGACAGTTATGAGATAATTCTAACATTAGAAACAAACAGGTAAATGGACTTTAGCAGCAGAGGGAAATCTCTAAATCTGGTGATACTTAAAAAGAAATAAAAACAAAAACTAAACCGAGCTGCAATCATTAGAAGCAACTATACTGGCTACTTGCTCTGAAAATAATGAAAAGAAGGAAATTAAGCAAGAGCTCTATGTGTGTTGCTTAAAAGAGCGCTAGGTCTGTCCCTGTAACTGCTATGGAATGAATGTTTGCCATTAACCAAGACTTACATGCTAAAATCCTAACCCCAGTGTGATGCTGTCAAGTGGAACTGAAGGCAGGCATGGCAGCATGCAGCTATGAATCAGCACTTAGAGAGCCATGCAGAGGGCAGAGGGGAGAGAGCAGAGAGGCAGGGGCAGAGGGACAGAGGGGCAGGAGGGCAGTGGGGCAGGAGGGCAGAGGGGCAGGAGGGGAGTGGGGCAGGAGGGCAGGGGGGCAGGGGGAAGGGGGGCAGAGGGACAGAGGGAAAGGGGAAGAGGGGCAGGGAGAAAGGGGGCAGGAGGGCAGAGAGACAGGGGGATAGAGACAGAGGGAGAGAGAGAGAGAGAGAGAGAGAGAGAGAGAGAGAGAAAGAGAGAGAGAGAGTGAGTGTGTGTGTGTGTGTGTGTGTGTGTGTGTGTGTGTGTGAGAGAGAGAGAGAGAGAGAGAGAGTTCAGGGCCAGCCAGGTTACAATATAAACTCTGCCTTAAAGAAAAACTGAAGGGTGGAGGAAGAAGTGGGGTCAGGCAGGAATGTAGCTCAGAACAAAGGGAGCTTGGCACCTGTGTTTGATCTTCAGCAGTACAGGAGGGGAGGGGCCTTTGGTACACTGTTAGGTCAAGATAGAATTGGTTCCATACTAGAGACTTCTGAGAGTGTTCCAGCTATACCCTTCCTAAACATGGAGACGCAGTAAGAGGTCCACTAAGAGGACAGTCCTCGTGGGTAGTTGACATTGCTAAAAGTCAACTGTGCAATCAACTGCAAGGGCCTTACAGGAACCTGACCACACTAGAATCCAACTATGTGCAACCAGGAAGGGGCCCCCTTAAGACTTCGACCATCAACCCTACACAAAGAACTGAACTTCATGCTACTGTGTAAAGCTGGGAGTGGGAGAAACGGCCTCTCCAGGGAGGAGCACACTGATTGGCTAGCCTCTCCAGGGAGGAGAACAATGATTGGCTAGCCTCTCTGGGAGAAGCATACCGATTGGCTAGCCTCTCCAGGGAGGAGAACAATGATTGGCTGGCCTCTCCAGGGAGGAGAACAACGATTGGCTGGCCTCTCCAGGGAGGAGCACACTGATTGGCTGTCCAGTGCCAAATGGTCAGCCCTGAAAACATACACACAAGTAACACTATATGGATTCAATAAATTATATTTGGAAATGTGCACATATATACAAATACACCTATGCATGCAGTAACAGTAAGACTGAATTTCAAGGCAAGAGGTATATGAGAGGGTTGGAAAGAAGAAGGTGGAGAAATGTTGTAATTATAATCTCAAGGCCAAACAAAGAAGTAAACAGAAAGATCATGACCATGCTAGAAACTGACTATACACACCCAGGAAGAGGGTCCCTCAGATCATGACCAGGCTAAAAACTGACTATACACACCTAGGAAGAGGGTCCCTCAGATCATGACCAGGCTAGAAGCTAACTATACATACCTGGGAAGAGGCTCACCTCAGATAATGACCAGGCTAGTTCCTGCTCTCAACTTACAGCCCCCCAGAACCTGTGAGAAATATGCTTTGTGTGTGTGTTGTTTTTGGAGACAGGGTTTCTCTTTGTAGCCCTGGCTATCCTGGAACTTCCTCTCTAGACCAAGCTGGTCTTGAACTCAAGAGATCTATCCATCTCTGCCTCCCAAGTCGGGGTATTAAAGACATGTGCCACCACCCCTGGCTGAGAAATAAGCATTTTTGTTTTGAAGCTAATGTTAACTTTGTTATAGCAGCATGAACTAACACATAGAGTAAGAGGCTACAGAGCACAAATAATTTATAAGTAGCAAACAAATCACGCAACCCTTAATTCTGTGACTAGATTGAGGAATAAAGCACAGATGCTAACTAACTTCTTAGGAGAAACATTGTAGAGAGGGGCCTGGGCTGGTGACCATCCCCTCCCAGATTACTAAGGAACTTAGTGGAGGTAAGCATACCTTCACAAGAGGAAGCTAAGGTTCACACTGCCTTAACCAAGGGCTTCACTGTGCACTGGGGCAGGTGATACTTTAAGTGAGATAGGCTCTCTAATGGGATGCATCAAGACCCACCTGGCAGCCTTGTCTTGGTTACTTTTCTTTGCTGTGAAGAGACTCCATGATCAAGGCAACTTAACTATTTTTTTTTAAAGATTTATTTATTTAATGTGAGCTCACTGTCACTCTCTTCAGACACACCAGAAGAAGGCAGGGCATGAGATCCCAGTACAGGTGGTTGTGAGCCATCATGTGGTTGCTGGGAACTGGACTCAGGACCTCTAGAAGAGCAGCCAGTGCTCTTAACCGCTGAGCCATCTCACCAGCCCCCTGAAGACAACTTATAAAAGAAGTAATTTATCAGTGTGTAAGGTTCAGAGGGTTAAGGTTTCCCCCTTAAGTTGTTTGCATAAGGTATTTTGGTCACAGCCACTTAAAGTCTAACCAAGCCTTTAGGCATAAAATTCCAGAATAGGAAATACAAAGAACCGGTCTAAACAGCACCACAAAGGGATAACCAGGAAAACTGGAAACTTGATACAGTGCAGACAACTAGTTTGCACTCTTTAAACAAAAAGATCAGCCCAGTTTTTACAAAAAAAGGCCTTAGAAGACATATATGACGCTAGACATAGTGGAACTGTCAGGTCCAAAGGAAAAGTCCAACTTCTTAACCTCCAAAAGGCAGTCTGAATATCCAGAAATGAACTTGACCCAGTCTGTAAGGAGGGTTCTGGCCATTATACAAAAGCCAGCATTCGTCAGGAACTTGTGAAACCAGTTCCCATCTGCCCATTTACCTTCCCTCTGGTGACAGGGCATATGGCTCTCCAATTAACATACACCTATGGGCCTATCAGCAAATCAAGGTCCATGCTAGCTCCCAGGCTCCCTCACTTACAAGTCCTTGTACATTGCAAAGCCCCCTGCTGGTTTCCTGGCCATTCCTCTCCCCTCAACTTCCTGTCTGTCTTATAAGCAGACACTCTACTCTGGATCTTGTTGGTCTCACTATGCTTTCTCTGATCTCTGTGTCCTGCTCCTCTCTCCCCATCATGGGTAGCCCTGGCCATGTGCAGTCTGCTGGTTATAGTCAGTCGTCTTCTTTCCCTCTCTTTCTGGTCTCCTCCAGATGCCTCTGGATATTTTGTCTCTCTTATAAAAACCAAACAAACACCGAAAAGAAAAACCCACAGAGCCTTCCCCTTAACCACACCACGGAGCAGTCCTGTAGGTGGTTTCTCTACTGCACACCCTTTGCTTACATCTGGTGCCCAAATCCACGCATACAGTACATGCCCGTGACCACAGCATTTGAGAGGTGGAAGGCAGAATATCATGATTTCAGTTCAAGAGCACAATCTTCTATTACACAGCAGGTTTAAGGAACCTGTCCCAAGGGAACAAAATAAAAGGGGACTCTTCAAGACACTGGAGGAAATGCAGGCAGAGATGATAAGCCAGACACCCGAGCACAGAAAAGAGTAAAAGTTTTGGGGACAATTTAGGATTTAATATAGGAAACATACTTGTAAGGTGATTATCTATCTATCTATCTATCTATTTACTTATTTTTAAAGATTCAGGGAACATATGTATGTCTAGAGAGAGAAGGCTAACTAGTAAGATGTCAATATCTTGTGCGCAGGTGATTTATTTTTTTAAATATGTCCGCATGTTTGAAGTGTTTAAAGAAAGCGTTGAGCAGAGTCTACCTCTTGCTTTAATTCTACGAGGAAATGAAACTTTTAATTTTTTTTTTGGAATGCATGAAACAAGATAGTACGAAGTAAAATTCAGGACAATGAGATAAAAAGAAAAGTTTAAAGACAGGAGAAGTTTAAATGCCCAGATGTTGACATTTATGAAAGTTAAGCCTCATAGGTGGGGCTTGGCTTCCAGGAGTCACTGTAGGCAAATGGGGAGTGTGCTCAGTGCTGCCAGGTGTCTACTCAAGGCTCCCACTTCTGCATCCAACTTGGTGCTGAGTCAAAAACTTCTCTTCACACTGGTCTTCCACTGAGGAAGACTCACTAGTGTGCACAAGCAGACCAGGGACCATTCCCTTCTCGTTACTTATACTAAGTAGGTGGTTCCCACACCAATTACTTTAAAGCCCCTTGGGCTGAGTAGGCAGCTAGGAGTGAGGGATGAAGACAAAGATCATAGAAAAGAATGAGCCATTTTCGAACTTCCTGAAAGTACCATTTGTTCCAGAGTCTTTGGGGGTGGGGGGTGGGGAGGGGGGACTAGGTTGCAAAAACCAAACCAACAAAAACCAAAGGAGTAAATTAAAACCTTCATCTTCCGTTTGTTGTTCATATACAGGGATGCATTTGACATTTGTGTGTGTGTGTGTGTGTGTGTGTGTGTGCACCACTTAAAAAATCCCTAAGCAGTTCAACACTTGCTGTTCTGAAGTGTGTGTGTGCGCGCGCACGTGCGTGCACTCGTGTGCACGAGTATGTACATATATATATGCATACATACATACATATTCACATACATACATACATACATACATTCTCACAGAGCTGGCAGACTTCCCAGAAGACTTGATAGTTCAGGCAAAGGCTTTATCGATGTCCTCCTGCCCTCCCAAACTACACACCACAAGAACCAAATCCTTTATAAAAGCTAGTTTGGTTTGCTGTAGCTCGAGAGTCTAGAAAATCTTCCAAGTTCAATGCTGAGTACAGTGGCAGCCTCCTCTTTTTAGCTTCTCCATCCTGTATTTCTAATCACTTGGAGCAGGATGAGGAGCAAAGACGACCTTGACAAGTGACTTGGAGCGTAGTTTCTGGACCTTAAAATAAGGGTAACTTAGCATCTACCCATGCCCACCCCACCCAGCTTTCTAAGGACCCATGAATGCCCGGCATACTGTGAGAACCGAGGAGACAAGGCAACAATACACATATCACACAGAAGCTTTACTTCTAACAGATACTGCAATAATGCAGCCCCTAAATTATTCTGTAGCCTTCAAAAATAAGAAGTGTTCACTCTTCTCCTGGAAGGCAAGATGTCTTTTTTCTTAAGAGAATTTTTTTCTTTTTGAAATGAAAATTTGAGACGTGTGCTTGGGAAAAGGTGGCTTCAGAACAAGCTCCCACAATGAGCAAGACATAGCCCTGAGGTTCCTAGCCCTCCCCCACACTGGAAGGACAAGGTACCTGTTGAACTAATGCAGTGGCTTCTAAACCAGGAACTAAAAGGGTAAGTAAAAATTCCTCTAAAGCAGCTGTGTTATGGATGCTGTTGCTAAGTTTTACCACACAAGAAAGAAGATACTGTTCCTCACAACAGTAGAACAGGCCTCTCGCTGTGGTGGCCAGGTGTCCCAGCTTGCTTACAGCTGTTGTGGTTCTTGTTATTGGAAATCCTGTGTTGTGGGTTTCTAGCTAACATGACTGCTGGGAGCCCCACCTAACACATCTGTTCGTCATGTAAAACACTGCCCCAGGAGTTTTTGGTCGATGGCTCGCATGAAAGAAAACAGAATGCCCAACAAGCTACTGAGGCTGAAGCTGAAGAAGGCAGAAATGGAGTGCACTAGCTTCCTGACAGGGCTGTGCTGCGACAGTGACAGACACAGGTTATCATGGCAGAAAGACCCAGAATCATCTCAGACTCCAGACTCCAGACTCCAGGCTCCAGAGTGGCAAAAGATCAGCGCTGAGAAGAGATGCTCTTAGGCATCAACCTTCAAGGGGACAACTTAGAACATCTGGAGAACCTGGCCTTTTAGATCTCCATGGAAAGATGGAGAGGTACATCTGATGCGCCTGCCTTGTTACTTTTCTTCTCTCCGACACAAAGTATCAGAGAGGTAACTCACAGGATGAAAGGTTGATTTCAGTTTGTCATTTAAAAGGCTACATTCAGCAAGGAAGGCACAGAGGCATGTGTACACGGTACTCTCTTATGAGTCTGCAACCAGGAAGCAGAGAGCACAGCACGCAATAAGGCTCTACCTCGATTAGTTCCACCATCTCCCCAAACAGAGCCACCCTCTGTGGACTAAGTGTTCGAACACAGGAGCAGCCGAGGAGCCATTCACATTTAAATCGTGTCATTTTAGGTCTCTGGAGCGGTCGGAGTGTCACGTGAAAACCAACAGCTAGGTCCTACATCCATGCCTGCTTCTTTGCATGGTTAGTGGTTTTGGTTTCGCTGGATTTCAGACATTGTACGTTTCACATTACTGGGTCCTGTAAATATTCTCAAGGTTTGTTTGGACATGGCTATTGGAAAAGAATTTGGTTATTACAAGTTTTCCCTTTAAGATATATTAAAATATGCAAAACACTTCAAATAGGGGAGAATCTTCTAATCATTAAGAAGTTGGATGTCTTAATGCAAAGTGTTCCATGTTTGGGAACAGGGCCAACAGTCTACACGCCCCCCCCCCCCCCCCCCCCAGTTCTCTCTTGCTTTGTCCAAGGCTTATTTAAAATGCTTCCAAAAGTATTTCCCAGGACTTACCCAACTCCAATCCCCTGAGAATCTCCCTCATCTTACTGCCTCTACAGATTTCACAACTCTTTCAGGGGCAGCCGCGCTGGGACCAGCCCCAGCGTTCACAGGTGCTGTTGAGGCCGGGCACAGCATTGGACAGAGCACAAAGACTGATATCTCTGGTCTCATAACTTTCTCTCTTCTTATAACTGGTCTTATAATTCTCTCTTACTGTTCTGGGGGCCAGAAGCTGAAGGCTTCTGGAAACTTAACTCTCTTGCTATTCAGTGGCTAAAAACTGCTGGTTTCTGGTAATTAACTTCTGCTGTTAGCTTTCTGGCAATTAACTTCTGCTGTTCGCAGCAGGGGGTTAGGTAAAGAAGTTTCAGGTTGCTAGGGCTCTTTGCTCTCTGGCTCAAGGACCCCTGGCCGGCCAGGTGAGAGGTTTGGAGCTCATTAACTCTTTGTAAACCAGAGAGAAAAGAAGAGAAAGAATGAAAGAAGGAAGAGAAAAATGCAGAAAAAACACTCACTCACTTTGGATGAAGAAGAAAAAGGAGCTCCAAAAACCTTCGTTTTGTGTTCTCAGTATATGTATCTAAATAATCACCTCATACAACTATCAGGTAGAGCTATTACAACAGGATAATTGATTACATGACTCTTTTACATTTTACATTTACTTTTACATTTTTACATTTTACTTTTACATTCCAATGAGTTCATAGTAAGTTTAAGGCAGTAGTTCATATCATAAGTGAGTAAGACTTAAGGAATAAGAGCAGAATTGTTTACATGCCTTTCCATTAAGACTAGTATCTGACTAAACATTTATTTTCTGTTACTAGCTCCATGAGTTCACGATAAGTTTAAAGTGATAATTTTTATGTCACAGTTAGCACGTTTTGTTAAGAGACAATCATCTGCCTTGTGTCTTATTTTGAAGTTTTGTATAAACTAATCAATATTATATCTTTTGTCCGTGCACCTACAATAAATTGTCCATATTGTCCATTCCCGGTTTATGACCTTTAGTTACCAGATAATGGTCTCACATCTAACCAAGAAGGAATGTTTTTCTTGATCGGAAATTTGTTCCAAGCCTGCTTTCTTTTTCTAGGGCAATTAGCCTGTGACACATGAAGCTTTACAGAGCTCTATCTGTGCTTTTATATTTTAGAGGACCTGAAATTACTTGTATAAACTTAGGAAGTCTATAAAATCATTATCAGGAATTATGAAATCATCAATTTGTCTACATAGCATTACTACAGGAGAGTACATCTTCATACTGATTCTGCAGGAAATCTGCCAAGTAGGGTGGGCTAATGCCCAGGACTCATTAGGCCTATTTAATAGAGATAGGAAAACGCATATCAGCAGCAAGAAGCAATCCTGGGATGAAGTCTCTAAGGACCCTGCGTTGTCAGAGCTCACTTACTCCATGTCAGGAAATTCTCTTATTTTCTCTTAGCCTCTCCTAAATGGCTTCTGACATAGCCACAGATCAGCTGGCATGATAATTATGTAACATGATGGTTTGCCTTTACTGTGAACTTAGGATCACCTAGATACATAACCTGGTTATGGCTAGGCACATAACCAGGCATGTCTGCCTGGGTGTTAACTGAGGAGAGAAGAACCTCCCTGAAGGTTGGGTGGCAGTACCCTATAAGCTGGGGTCCCAGAATGCATCAGAGGGGAAAATGAGTAAGCCACCTGAGCCCAGGCATTCCCTGCCCTCTGCGTCCTGACTGTGGATACATGTGACCAACTTGCTTCACAGTCTGGCCACCATGTCTTTCCCTGCTATAGACTATATTCCTTCAAACCCTGAGCCCAAACAAACCATTGTTCCTTAACTTGCTTCTGCATAGGTATTCGGACACAGCAACAAGAAAAGGCATTGGCACACGGTCGTTTATCTTTTTCTCCATTAAAAAAAAAAAGCCCACAAGATTAGAACTTGGTCCCACTGATCTTTGTACAGCCACAAGCTGTGGCCAGAGTGCTATATGGATTCAAAGGGATACATTTTGCTACTCTTTGTCACAGGCACTGACAGAGATGGCCAGCCTTTCCAGGGTGTTTCTTCTGCAGCTGGCTTAGTTGGTTAACTGCTGCTGTTTGACTAATCCTGGCTTGCTGTAAAGTAGAAAACTGTGTTTTGTGCATTTTTCATTACTAACTCTACAACTTTCTAAATGTTCACATTTTAGCATCCGCCTACAAATATGTCATCTCCTGGGTGCCCCCCCCCTCCCCACCAATTCTGACACAGCAGAAAGTATGAGTCAAAACTACCTTTCTGACTTGTACTGTTAGATCTGTTTAAAAGCTTTATAATCATTTAAAAACAAAACTGGGTCTATCATTCAATTGAAGGGAAAACTGAAATGGTTCCATTTAAATCTCCCTCAAGTTTTAATGGGAGCAGGAGCTACAGGTAATAGGAATTTATCATTCACTGACTGTAGAAGGGTTTGCTCTTCAGCTATGAGATCTTTGTGATACAAGTAGCATTTTGATAAAATAAAGAATTTTAAATTGCAAACTCCCTCCACCCCATCCTACTCACACACACATACACCCTGATAGACCAGGATGAGCAACTGTGAGATTGACTGATGAGGAGACTTTTGCTTTTAATTCACAGAATTGTAAGGGGAATCTAAAACCTGACACCAGCATTTTATCCTTCCTCACCTCTGTTAAATAAAATTTATGGGGGTCACTGTTTTGGGCTCTTACGATGTACCCCAACCACCAAGACCAAACCAATATAGACACTTGTGCCTAGTGTTATACAATCAACCCAAAAGTTCAAAGAAGCAAACTGACTCCCAAGGTAACTAGTGTTTCCTAAAACCAGGAGGTTCTGGTCTGCCCTTCTGTTTGAAGCCTCATGGGATCAGAGTCCCCCATGTCAACGGGGCTTTGCTACTGTTCTGTCTCCCTGTCCCTGTCTTGCAAACCCCACTCCTCTGCTGCTGTCTCCTGGGGACTTCCACTTTATTTTTCAGAATGGAGGCTGTACCCACTGATGAATCAAACAAAAGCAAGTTATATCCATAACTAAACTTAATATAATTCTGCCTCTTGCTGCCTCTAATTTCAACACATAAGAAAGTAACATTAATTTCTCCAGGTTTCCAGCTAATTATGTGCAGATACAAAGAAAGGAAAACCCCTATGTAACAGAAGCTAACTTAGCAGCCGACAGTTACTGCAATAGGAAATGCATGAACTACATACACAGGCACACTTAAGGGAGCTTCCATAGAAACACAGATGACATCTGTGTATGAGAGGGGGAGTCTTCAGGAAGCGGCTCAATAGGAAACAAAACTCTAGGAAGCATGTGACCCTCCATTTCTGTTCTCCATTTACACTCATCCAGAAAGCAGCAGGGTAGAGGTCCAATAAGCAAGGTCAGGTCTCCACACCAGGGAATACATAGTCTCACAACCAGTTGTGGGATCACTAGTCTGTTCACATTCCTGCCCTCCTCCCTGCTCACAGGTATGTTTGGATTTGCATTTGGCAAGAGGACCCTGTAGTGCCTTGCATTTTAAACAGCACGAGCGTTATCTTTAATAATAGCGCTGGCCACATTTGGGAGGAAGTTAACTGTCTCAGCAAATGACAGAAAATGATCCTCTCACATCTGCAGCTTGTCATCGGAGCTCTGAATAGCTGCCCGTTCACACCAGCCAGCCCGCCCGTGGCCCAATTCCTCTCCAGATTTGCTCTACCCATTGTCTTATGGAACAATCACAAATGAAAAGAGCATCACTGATGCTCTGCATCCAAAAAAAAAAACAACCCAAAACAAAACTGAAGGTAGGAAGTGCATCAGGAGAACAAGCAGCAGAGCCACCGTGGGATGCCACCAGGTCCAGTGAGTCCCGATGGACAATTGAGAGCACTGAGCAGCCCAGTTGCTGCTCTGCCCCCTCTGTCTCACAGGCTAATCTTTCAGTTCTTGAAGGACATTTGAAAGTCAGACGCATGGAATTGAAAGTAAATAAACAAAGGGTGAGCCCAGGAGGCAGAGACTGGGAGAGCTTGGCTGTATTCTTCTGGAGATGTGGAAGGGAGCCAACAAAGGATACCTTTGAGAGGACGCATTCCTTACAAAGTGAAAGGCCTCCATAAATACTCAACACAGAAATCAAGACGCTAACAAAACCTGTATACAGCTCCCTGTCACTTAATGTATATAGCTCCCTGTCACTTAAAGCGATGGCTGGAAAATCGGTGGTGCACGCCTTTAATTCCAGCACAGGCAGGCGGGTTTCTGAGTCCAAGGCCAAGCCTGGGCTACAGATGGTCTCATTTTCCAGACTGAGCTACAGAAACTACCCAGCCTGTCCAAGGTCACTGGGTGATGATGCTGGCTATGAAGTACTATCCTCCTGCCTCATGCTTTTTTTTTTTAAATCATTTTACTCGTTTACATTTCAAATAATAACCCCCTGGTTACCCCTCCAACAACTCCCCCCATTCCATCCCTCTTCCCCCTCCCCTTGCCTCTATGAGGGTGCTCCTCCACCCACCTCACCCCTCTATCGCCCCTCCCCCCCATTGGGGCATCATGCCTTCCTCCCTTTTAATGTCAGATAAGGCCATCCTCTGCACATATGTATCTGGAGTCCTGGCTCCCTCCATGTATACTCTTTGGTTGGTGGTTTAGTCCCTGGGAGCTCTCAACAAGCGCTTGCTGACAGGAGTCTGATATGGCTGTTCCCTGAGAGGTTCTACCAGCACCTGACCAATACTTACAGATACTTACAGCCAACCATAACCATCGGGCTGAGCCTGGGGACCCCAATGGAAGAGCAAGGGGAATGACTGAAGGAGCTGAAGGGGATTGCAACCCCATAGGAAGAACAACATCAACTAACCAGACCACCTAGAGCCTTATGTTCTTGAGACCACTTAGTGTTGCCAGGGTCAGCAGCCTTCAGCAAGCAAACAAAGATGAACTCTTCAGTAGACCCAGGGCCCTGGCTGCTGAGGGGTACACCACCCTCCCTAGTCCACTGCTATCAAGTTTATCTGAGTCACAGCTGGGAAGATTCCTGGTCGGAGAAATCACGGGACTGTTAGGAGTAGAGCTTAACTGGGACTGAGGAACAAGAGTGACAGCCTTGCTTTGAGGTGCTCCTGTTTTACGCTAGGAAGCCACCTTAACGAATAGTCCTAAATGCCTTGCAAAAGGAAAAAGCAGACACTATTTTTCCAGATTTATTTTTTTTTTTTAAAACGAAAAACAGATTTTCCGGTTTTGTTGAGTATAAGCTTTTGTAGTAGGATCTGATGGTTTTTTGTTTTGGAATTTCCTCTGGTTCTGTTGTTATGGCTCCATTTTCATTTCTGATTTTGTTAATTTGGATACTGTCTCTGTGCTCTCTGGTTAGTCTGGCTAAGGGTTTCTCTATCCTGTTGATTTTCTCAAAGAACTGGCTCTTGGCTTGGTTGATTCTTTGTATGGTTCTTTTTGTTTCTGCTTGGTTGATTTTAGCCCCGTGTTTGATTCTTTCCTGCCTTCTACTCCTCTTGGGTGAATTTGCTTCTTTTTGTTCTAGAGCTTTCAGGTGTGCTTTCTAGACAGATACCAAATAGCAAAGTTAAATCAGGATCAGATAAACCATCTAAACAGTTGCATAACCCCTAAAGAAATAGAAGCAGTCATTAAAAGTCTCCCAACCAAAAAAAGCCCAGGACCAGATGGTTTTAGTGCAGAATTCTATCAGACCTTCAAAGAAGACCTAATACCAATACTCTTCAAACTATTTCACAAAATAAGAACAGAAGGAACACTACCCAATTCATTCCATGAAGCCACAATTACACTGCGTATTCTCCCTTGGAGATGGAACGGTTTCTGTCTAATCACAAACTTTTCACAATTTCCTTTCATAGAGGACTTCATAAGAGATTTTTTTTCTACTTTTATCATGTTTAATGTTCCAAGTAGATTTTTAAAACTGGTTGAGTGCATATTACTTTTAGCTTCAGAAGACAGCATGTATATTTAAGAGGTATTTAACGATCATAAATTATTTTGATGACTTAAAAAAATGAGTTGTGTATTTAAAATGAATTTTATTAGTTTAATAAAAGGAAAAAAAGAAAAAAAAAGAAAACAAAAACAAAAACCAAACAAACAACCCAGAGTCTGACCTCCTTGTTAACCAGCTCAATGCCACGAATAAGAGGACCCTGGAAACTTACAAAGACAGGCAAGGGTGGTTTACTGAGAGAAGGACATCAATTTAAAAATCAAATTAGACTCCCCTTCCTTGCAAAGTAAGTTATGGGCCTCACTTCTCTCCTGTTGGGGTTGGAAGGACTGCAGCCCTCATCCCTCAGGCTTCCGAAGATCAGCCAGAGCTTTGGCAAAGACTGTTGTGAGGTACACAACAGTCCCTCAAACAAATGACCATCAGCCCTCCCTCACATTAAACACCAGAGCAAACGGCAAGCTTCAAGTCAACAGGAGCTGCAGCAAGGAAGAGGGAGCCTTTACTAAAACCGCCGCACTGTAGCTTTAAGGTGCATTTGACAGGAGCCAGTTAATGGGATCATACACGGACGGACGGACGGACGGACGGCCGTGTCACTGCTGCTGAACTGATTCGGTGGCTGCTTTTCCCAAGCTGCTCTTCCCTTCGCCTAACACACTACGCTTTTGTTATGTTCAAATACATGAATGAATGCGGAACTCTTATTTTCCACTTCACTCAGAGGAGCGGACATTTTGTTGGCACGAGAAAAGTAATATGGCGGTAGAGAAAGAGGAGGTGGGGAAAAGACCCCTCAGGAGAAGGAAACAGTAGGTCTCTGCCCCTCAATTACTTCCTAGGTCAGAATATATATCTAGGGCAAAGCTTGCTTGAGGCAGTATGGGGGGATGTGAGCTCTTGGAAGGAGGGCAACCTGTACCCTGCTGATTATGGGAATATGGCTCCAAGATGCCAAGTGTCTTGGCATCTCGCAAAAAGCTAAGACTATACGTTATAGAAACATTTGTAGATTTTGAAAACAGCTCATGAGCCAAGCAAGCACGCTTGTATAAAACCTGGCCTCAGTGTCTCAGTATGGCTTTAAGCCTTCTTGAGAGACAGCCCACCAAACTACTGGGGAATTCTACTTTAGGGTTTCCTTCCCAAAAGGGTGGGCAAGGAGCGAGGCTGAAGAAGGGCCAAGTGCTGGATGCTAAACGTGAAACCAGAGCAGACCCCACCAGAAATCAGGCAGATGAAGGTGGCAGGGGTCGGGATGTGAGGTGGCGGCAAGTCTAGGAGAGGTGGCAGCTGGGACTCCTGTGGTCACAAGATGGTGCTGGCAGATGAGACCAGAGGGAAAGGTTTTTGTACAAACCAATCAGTATTAGGTCATCCAACCACATATCAGCCTCTGACCTAAATAGTCCCGGGTGTCTGAGATGGGCAAACTGACGTGAATGCTTCCAGCCTCCCGAAGTCCTTCAAAGCATGCAGATGCATTAATGATAGCTCATTTTTTAGGTCTCTTTCAAGGATGTTGTTTTTCAAAGTATCATTTTGGAAAGGGAAAAACTGAGAAGAACTCGGATCGGAAAGAGACACGGGAAGCCTTCCCAAAGCCTGGAGTACAGCCTTTATAAATATGTACAGATAATAAATATGTATAAATAAATATCTGCCTTCCCTGAAGAAATGAACACAGAAGCAGGAAGGGAAGCCAGAGTCTGTGATGTTTTATTTAGCAAATATGAGAGTCACAGGATAGTCGCCCTGAAAACTGTGCTGAGAAAAGTCACTCTGAGATGTCAATCATTTCTCCATATTTGAAAGGCAGAGATGGGGTATCGAGGTGCTGACAGATCTCAGAGTGTCTAGCTTAAAACACGCCACAGCTATCTTTTTTAAATGCTGCAGTGCAAATACAGTTTTTTTTTTTTTTTAAATGAAGGTTTCTTAGTATCACCATGGCGATCCTATGAGCCGGTACTCACGCCAGTTTGCCCATCTCAGACGCCCAGGATCATTCAGGTCAGAGGCTGATATGTGGATGGATGACTTAATATCAATTGGTTTGTGCAAAAACCTTTCCCTCTGGTCTATCTGCCAGTTAATAATAACTCTGGTCACCATCTCGTGACCACAAGACGTCCGACTGTCACCTCTCCTAGACTCACCGCCACCTCGCATCCCGACCCCTGCCACCTTCATCTGCCTGATTTCTGGTGGAGTCTGACCGTGGTGAAGGTAGCACAGTTCCACACAGTCCCAATACTTTCTCAGAGCTCTAATCTCATCAGCGTTCTATTACATATGGATGTCCACACACTTAACTAAGTAAGGAAAGACAAGTGTAATTTTACACACATTATCCACAGATATGAAACTCATTACCCAGCCAGTCTTACTCAGGTGCCCACCCTAAACACAAAGTGGCTCCCGTGCGGCTGAGCTGCTGATCACAGAGGGAAATTCTCAGCCAGTTTCTCTCCTAGTTTCTCACCTGTCACATTAACCTTGTGCTTATAATCTATAAAACGTGGTGAAAATTAAACAGACCAAGACAAAACACGCTGTCAGGTAACAGAAGAAACATGGCTTCCTCTGCCTGGTCTTTAGGATCACCTGTCTCTGAGAAGCCATCCCCTAGATCAGGACAGCAGAGTAGAATAGAGGTTTCCTGCCCTAAACTGGCATACGTGTGAGTCACATGACCCTCTAGCCACAGCAAAGCTTCCAAATGGCTATGGCCACAGATCAAAACCTTTTGTGTGATGCAGCCCTTGGGCTCCTGCCCTGGACACTGCATGAGGTAGGAATATCATTTTATGAACTGGTAACTGGTAAGCTTGGCTGACTGCCACCAGCTTTCTCTTCTACCCTGTCACTCAGGATGAGCCCTCCTCTGTCTTGGTCATGGGACCAGCTTCAGGGCTGTCTCATTCAGTTGTCCTGGCCTGCTCAAACCACCAGACCGAGCAGACTCAAACCCTTTCTCTCAGGGCTGCAGCCAGTGTCCATCTCTCCAATGTTAGTCAGATGACACCCACCACCTTGCTGTGGCCTCTTCACAACTTGGAAAAAAAAGCTGTTAAAGCTTCTAGGGCCGTCTTGTGCAGTCTGGCTCTAGTAGTAGGATTTATTGTTAAAGTCGGCTCTGGATCCAGCATCAAGCACTGGTGCTAATTAAATGCTAAGTCAGAGCTCTGATGCCGCATCTCTGGGGTGCTTGCTTCAGATCATGGTTCATCATTCCGTACTAGGAGAGGAGTAAGTGTAACTGGATACCCAATCAACGTCCCTTCAGTTTTTAGAACACTCTCCCCTTCAATTGCTTTGCCCTCATAGACTATGCTTTACGACAGCAGCTCTCAACCTGTGTGTCATGACCCCTTATGGGTGGAACGACCCTTTCACATGGGGTCACAGATCGGACACCCTACATATCAGATATCTACATTACGATGCATAACTGTAGCAAAATTACAGTTATGAAGTCAGCAATGGAAAATAATGCTATGGTTGGGGGTCGCCACAACATGAACGGGATTGAAGGGTCACAGCATTAGGAAGGCTGAGAACCGTTGGTCTAAGGTGACCTTCCTGCCTCCTCCCATGGGCCCACATTAGTGCTACGTATAACTCCTAAGAAACAAACACTGGGTCACCCTCATAACTGGTACGACAACTATAAACCGGCTTCCTCTTACTGAAATGTGCTCACCAGTACATGTAGCACATGAAGAAAGCAGAAGTATTCTTTAGGCATTTTGCTCCCCAAACCCAAAGCACAGCAGCATTAGGCCAACAATGATGGGTGTCTTAGGGTTTCTACTGCTGTGATGAAACATCCAAAGCAACTTTGGGGGGGGGGAGAAAAGGGTTTATTTCACACACAGTTTCATCTACCAGTTCATCATCAAAAGAGTGAGGGTGGAGCCTGGAGGCAGGAGCTGATACAGAAGCCATGGGAGGATGCTGCTTACAGGCTTGCCCCTCGTGGCTTCTTCAGCGTGCTTTCTTATAGAACCCAGGACCACCTGGCCAGGGATGGCCCCACCCACAATGGGCTGGGATTTCCCCCACCCGCAATGATCACTAATTGAGAAAATGACCTAAAGGTTTGCCCACAGCCCAATCTTAAGGAGACATCTGCCCAGCTGGGTTGTCTCCTCTCAGACAACTTCGGCCTGTGTCAGGCTGACATTGAACTACCCAGCATAGGGGGTGTCGGGGGCTACCCCTTAAATTGGTATACATGGCCATGTTACATATCAGGGTGGCCCTAGCGGTTGGTTCTGTTTCTATTTTGCCACTGCAGTGCCATGTTCTGACCATGCCTAATAACATATTACAGGACTGTGGGGCTCTGAGAGGGTAGTGCACAGTGTGGCTTGCTAACAGGCTGTGAAGTGTATGATGGCCCTCTCCTGCCCTGGTCTGATGGAACCTTCAGTGCCAACCAGGAACCCCAAAACCCAAATTCATTCATTCATTCATTCTCTTTCTTTCTCTCTCCTTCTCTCTCACTCTCCCCCTCCCTCCCTCCCTCCCTCCCTCCCTCCCTCCCTCCCTCCCTCCCTTCCTTTCTTGGATATTTTATTTATTTACATTTCAAATGTTATCTCCTTTTCTGGTTCCCCTCTGCAAACCCCCTATCCCATCCCCCTCCCCCTGCTTCTATGAGGGTGCTCCCCCATCCACCTACCCACTCCAGCCTCACTGCCCTAGCATTCCTCTACACTGGGGTATCAAGCCTTCACAGGACCAAGGGCCTGCCCTCTCATTGATGCCAGATAAGGCCCCCTTTAGCCCCTTCAGTCCTTCCCCTAACTCCTCCACGGGGGTCCCAAAGCAGTTTCTTAAATGCCACAATCATCTCAGGCCAATCAGATTTCTCAAAAAACCAGACATATGAAACTACGGGTATCCTCCACATGGTTGGTCCATGTGTCCCTTGCAGAGCCTAGGAATGACGGAGGCAAGACAGACTCCCACGCAGGAACAGGGAGCACTCGAATTTGCGGAATGGGGGGAGGTCTGGGTGTGTGAATCCCTTCCTGACTCAGACAGTGCTCCCACTGCTCAGGCAGAGGAGCCTGGGCCGTGGACTAAACTGAAGACTGCCAGCTTCCTAAGCTTCCTGGTGAAGCCCTGTTTGCATTTACTTCACTGCCTTTTCAATTTGTCTATTACATTGTTTTAGGTTATTAGGATCATTGCTTTAAAATGTTTTTACTTCTGTGTTAGTTTGGTCTTTGACATTTAATTAGTGCCAAGATCTGTTTTCGACGCTTGATACATTGCGGTTTGACTATGAAGTGTTCACCACAGTCTCCTATGGGGAGAGCTTGACCCGCAGCAGCTGCTGCCTTCATCTTGGGCTGCATCACGAGGATGCTATGGATTAACCCATCGGTGACTGCACAGCTGAAGGGTTATAGGTCACTGCAGTGTACCCTGGAAGGACATGTCTTGTGTTAGTCCTCCTTCCTACTCTGCTTCCTGTTCGTCACGAGGGTATGTTGCTTTGCTCCACCACGTGCTTCCAGTCAGGACACTCTGCCTCATTACAGGCCAAAAGCAACAGAATTAAGTGACCATAGACCAGGTCTTCTAAGTCTGGGGACCAAAGGCAACTCTGGCCTGTTAAACGGTTTCTACTGGGTATGTGTCACAGCGGGGTGGAGTGGGGGGTGGGTGGGTATGGGACAAAAATGGAGTATATATAACAGACAGGTGTGTTCAGCCTTCTGAACTCAAAAGGCACCTAACAGTAATGGTCTCATTTCAGAGATGTGCAAAAGGAGACCGAAAGAGCCTCAGTAAAGCTGCCCAAGTTCACAGGGAAACAGGCACCAGGACTGCAGAGCCCGTGTGGCTTTGAAATGTATTGCGGTGCATACGTAAACCAGTCCTGCCTCCAACTCTTCTCTCCGCTAACTTCGACTCAGTTTTTCTAAGTCATCTTATACCACCAAACATAAACCAGAGCGTCAGTCAATTCCACACCTGATACGTTCCCACAATGATTAAAAGCATCGCACTCACACACAAACTTGTGTATGAATGTTCACAGCAAGTGTTGCCTATAGCGGTCAAAAAGTAGATGCGATAGAACTGCTGAGCCAAAGGTAAATTCAGAGACAGTGTGTTGATTAGAGGCTGGGGACTGGGGAAGAGGAGTTTCAGGAGCCACTGTTGACAGACATTGGCTTTCCTTTCTGGAATAATGGGAGGTCCTGTACTTAGTAATGATTGCACAATCCAGCAGAAATACTGAAAACCACAGAAATGTATACTTGAAAGGGCAACCTGTCCAAACACACACTAATGTACAAAGCCCATGTGGGTTACATACAGTAAACCTGCAGTATCTGAGCCTGGATTATATGGGACATAGATTTTTGATATTAATTGCCAGGATTTTCAAAAACCCTTTATAAGTTCTTGCCAAGATTTTAAAACTTGGGTTCCTTGGAAATCAAGGAGGAATTTAGGTTCTTGTTAAATATTTCTCTCTGAACTTAAGATTCGAGGCTCTTGCGATCTCATTAGCATCTTCTGAGATAAGGTATACACACTGGTCAACTGGAAGAACACAACCTTAATGATGTTTTATCCGAGCTGAAAACTTGCATATCCAAGGAAGCCATCCTAATCTGTAACACGGGATGGAAATGCTACCGTCTTGAAAGCAACATCAGGGTACAAACCCATCAACAAAGGAGTCCCGAGGAACACAGGACATGTCCATGACCCCAGATGCCCCTCTTAACTTCCAAGTCTCTGGGACACAAGAGAATCAATGTTCTTGATTCTAATCTTCAAGACATTTAGTCTGACGTGAAGAAGAGATAAAATGCCATGAGTTCTATTTTACTAAATCACTGCTATTACATTTTTGGTGCAGTTTTTACACCAATTAATATCATCAACAGAGAGTCTACTCAGACAGGGTCAGCCAGAGGCAAGGTTCCGACTTAAGTCTCATTACAAGGTATATTATATTTTACATGCATGATTTCTCTGTGTTAAAAAGAATAATTGCATTTGCATACATTTTAGCAATCAGTATGAAAACGCAGTGAATTACTTCATTCCTAGCAAATTCTAATCAACATTTTAGACCATATGGGATATGGTCTAAATATTTTAGAGCATATAGAATATGATCTAAATATTTTAGACCTTAGAAATCCCAGGATTTCCAATCATTTAGGCCATTTACTCCACAGGACATATGGCGATTAACAAACGGCTGTACAAATCCACATGTAAATTTCTGCCTTCCTAAGCCATGAATTATTTGGCAAACATATATTACCGAATTTATGTGTGCAAAGGAGGTCTTTTCGTTACTTGACAGATTATTCCAGTTTTTAATTAAAACACTATTTTCCACACATCACATCATATGTATCTATAGCTACATATATAGATTATATATCTTCAAAGTCTTTTGCTATTTCAGTCAGCTCTCAACACTAGCACTCTAAGACTAACAAGAAATACTTCACTGTTTTTTTAATTTATATTCTATAATAAGGAAATAAAGATTGTGTGAAATGTTTCTAAGGCCACACGCCTGTTTTGCAGTGATGTTAGGGCTGTGTTTCAATGCACTGTGTGTCTAGAGTTTTCCCAGAGGAGCACATGGCCTTCACATGCAAATGGGACAGTAATTGGTAAGAGTGAACATTAGTGCCTGTGTCACTTCCAAGGGTGTGTCCAAGGGGACTCTGGCACAGGCTGCTGACCACAAGTGCCTCTACTACTCTCCCACTCTCTTGCCACACATTGGCTCTGTGCTCAAGTCACTATGCTGGCTGAGTTCCAGGTCCTTCAGTACCTTCTCTCCTCTGCTCACCATGGGTGGACAATTCCCCAGGCAATGAAATTATAGGACAAGAAGGCAAGGGACTGTGTAGCACCAAGAGCACTTACCTCCAAAATAACTCATGCTGTTTGTTCTAAAGTCTCCTCAGTAGGTCTAGAAATTATTCTCCACTTAAATGAATGGCAGCCGGAGGGCACACAGGTCAAAAGACGTGCCCCAGGTCTACAGCTGCTAAATGCCTATCGTGCGCACCTCTTCACTGCAATGTCTGTGTTTCCCTCTGCACCGTATTTGGCTTGATGATTCAGTACTAAAGCTAATCACCTGTCTCAGCATTCACCAAGTATTTAATTACACACTACCTTTCAGCCTACATAAAAACTATATGGGCCAGGCTAGAAAACAAATGAAAAGCAAAAATATGGCCTCCATTACTTTAAATGTCACAGTTAGATAGGACATAGACCTAAGGAGATTATTCCATATAGAAATGGTGGCTCAAAGCCAATAGAGTCTATAACATAGATTTAGAGGAGAATGCTAGAGGAAGTTACATGTAAGCATAGGGTTGAGTCAGCCAGGAGAGAAGGGATGGTCAGAACGGTCCTCGCAGAGGGCCTGAGGCAGATGGTGGCCACAGAAGCATGCTGTGCTAGGAGGTACAGCTGGAGAAACACACCAGAGGCACATTATGACCCCACTCTACCTGTTCAGAGTTCTGCTTCTGCTCCCAATGCGAGAGGTAAGGGCTTCTAAGCACAGAGACAGTGAACTGACCCATATTCTCGGATAAGCATTCTGGCTGCTGTCCTGTCTAGAAAATGAACTAGAGGGAGAGGAGAAGGAGAGTGAGGTAGCTGGGGGTACAGTGTAGCAGCAGAGCACCGGCCTGGCTGCAGGAGGCCCTGAGTCCAGTTTCCAACTCACACAAATGCACATGCACACACACAAACACAAACACACACTCACACACACATGCATGCACACAGATACACACAGAAACACACAGACAAAGACACAGACACACACAGACACATACACAGACACATACACTCACACACAGAGATATACAGACACACATACAGATACACACATCCACAGACACACACTCAGAGCACAACAAAACAGAATGACCAGACCACTCCCCAAGGGTGACCACAGTCATGGCAGGGCTGTGGAAGTGAATGAGCCTTACTTAAGAAACCTAGAGGATCCAGACAGTGAACCATGATCTGAGGGGCTAAGTCTCTGACATCCTGTCATCAAACAAATTTGAAAAACATGTCACAGGTCTGAAGTGACAGAGCAGGAAGGAGTTCTAGCCCCCGAGGCTGCTGGGTACCTTTTTTTATGGAGAGCTATTGATAAAATACTTTGAGCCAAATAGAGGAAGCATGCACTCCTGCAGACTGGTACCCCAGCCTTTCTCAGCTGTTTCCAAGAACCCAATGTCTAGAAATCGAGCCGAAGCTGAGTGAAGATGCTGAGAACTGTTTCTTAGGTCAGAAGTTATTTTTAGTGTGGAAAAGTTCAATATCCAAAGTAAAAAACATGCCCCACCACATACGCATGCCTCAAATAGATGACATTATCATAAGCACAGCACAAACGCAGCTTCTATGCTTCACGTTAACTGAAGAATGTACACATGCTTGGCCATTGGCCGTCTCTATACTGCACACTAAAAATTCTGAGTACATACCCTGGGGTTTCTACAAGATGAGAAGCCAAGGAAGGGGAAACAGATGCCAGACTAGAAAAAGTCACCGAAGTCACAGTTTACCTCAGATGTCCAATGCCACACTCTGATGGCTGTCCTTGGCACACGGGGTAGAGTCCTATCGGACAAAGCTGAGTTCCCATAAGCAGAGGCTTGGGGCACAGGTGGCTTTTCTATACCTAAGCTGATGGGGGCAATCTCTCTCTCTCTCTATCTCCCCCCATACACACACACACACACACACACACACACAGCGAGAACGAGAGAGAGCGAGAGAGCGAGAGACTGGCCTTAGGTCATATCATCAATGAACGCTAAAACTCAAGATGGAAGTTCACGGCCAACAGGGCTATAGGACACTAAACTCTAAAACAGAAGCGTATTTGCAAATGTTAGGGGTTCTGACTAGTCCGACTAGGCAATTTCCCTTCATTCTAATGAGAAGAAAAAGGAATGTTGCTATGGAAACCAGCAAGACTGCTCAGATCTTAAAAGGTTGTGCTGAACGCTGGAAAGGCACAGAACCACAAGCAAAGGAAGGAAAGGCAGACGTGGTGAGGGTAGGAGGGCGGTGTGGACAGGTTAAGTTTCCTCAGAAAGCCAGAGACCAGCCAGACATGGTGGCTAACATGGGGGCCTACAGTCCCTGCACTGGCAAGTGGGGTAGGAAGAGACAGGAGGATGACCATAAGCTCCTAGGCTACACAGCAAGAACGAGTTGCAAAACAGAAACAGAAGAAATCATCTAGGCAATCAACACAGGGTTTTAGGGATGGGCCTTTTATTAAGGGTCCTGGCTAGTTTTCTATCAGCTTGATACAAGCTAGAGTCATCTGAAGAAAGGGAACCTCAACTGAGAAAATGCTTCCTTAAGGCCTGGTTCTAGGGTATTTCCTTAATTGAGACTTGATGGGGAAGGGCCCAGTCCATTGTGGGTGGGGCCATCCCTGGGCTGGTGTTCCTATGCTCCATAAGGAATCGGGCTGAGAAAGCCATGAGGAATAAGCCAGTAAGTAGTGCCATCCATGGCCTCTGTATTAGCTCCTGCCTCCAGGTTCCTGCTCTGTTTGAGCTCCTGTCCTGACTTCCTTCAGTGATGAATTCTCATGTGGATGTGTAAGCCAAATATACCCTTTCTTCTCCAAGCTGCTTTTGGTCATGGTGTTTCATCACAGTGATAGTAACCCTAACCAGTACATTAAGATACCATCAATTTTTTTAAAATTTCACTTTTAGTGTATATACTTAAAGTAGACAACATGATTTTTAAAACCCTTCTTTTTGTGAGAATTTCACCTATAAGGACTGTATTTACATCATTAAAACATGATCAAAGAGGGAGTTCTTCTGATGTCAGAGTTACAGGGAATTTATAATTAGTATAGGGAATATGTGCAGACATTCTAAAGAGAAGTTTGCTTAGATCGAAAAGAGCAGACGAATACTGATGAGCTGAGATGAAAAATCTGAGATTAAGTTTTAAAAACTGTAAAACAGCAGTTAGCTGGTTCAAAATGAGTCATGGGACCTGGCATGGGTCTTGCCTGCCTTCCAACAGCTTGGGAACTTGTGATCCACTGATGGCTACTTTTCTTCTTGCTGTGACTAAGCGGCTGACAGGGGCTGACTTAAGTGAGAACAGGCTTACTTTGGCTGTGGGTTCATTATGGCAGAGAAGGCGAAGCAATTGGATACATTGTATTCACAGTTAGGAAGCTAAGAGAGCCAGTGCAGGACCCCAGTGGGTTCACTACTGCAGAGGTCAGGCAATTTGATACATCGTATTCACAGTTAGGAAGCCAAGAGAGCCCCTTGTCCGACCCCAGCCCACGGCATGTTACTGCTCAAATTTAGGTCCACCATTTCACTGAATCCAACCCAGAAACTCCCTTTCAGACATGCCGACGGGTCTGTCTCCTAGCTGACTCAGATTGTGACAGGTTGACAGTCAGTTGTCACCATCGCATTGATGAGCACTGACTAAGAAATTAGGGAGAAGTAGGCTATGCTAAGTGTCTAAGAAACTTCTGATGGTCTTCCTCACTAAGTAGTACCACGGGATAGAGCAAACTAACACGGAACACATCTGCAGCATGCTGCTGAGCAGTCTTACCACCTCGTGTGCCAAGACCAGCTAAAGCCTTGTCAGAGACCTGTTACTCTGCTCTTGTCTGAGGGATGTGATCTGTGATTTAAACACAGTGATAGGGAAGGGAAGCTTATCATATACATGATGGGAGGAAATGAGATGTAGTGAACTTCTGTCCCATAATCAGGATCTGATCATTTTTACAAGCTGACGAGATAAATAGGGTTGAAATCAAAAGGTCTTAACTTGAGTTGTAAAAATGAAGTGTTCAAAACAGGGCATAATGGTGCTTACCTTTAATCCCGGCAGAGGGCAGAGGGCAGAGGGCAGAGGGCAGAGGGCAGAGGGCAGAGGGCAGAGGGCAGAATCTGTGTGGGTTTGAGGTTAAGTTGATCTACAAATCTACAAAATGAGTTTCAGGATAGGCAGGGCTGTTATACAGAGAAACCCTGTCTCAGAAAACCAAAACCAAAACCAAAAAAAAGATGCTCAAATACAGGAAGTAGCTCAGAGGCTTTGGAGATGCTCAACCATCAAAATGCTCAACAAAACTGTGCGCACGGCTACAGCAGACAGATAACTCCTTGTGCTGGCACCAAAAGCTCTTGTGGAGCTGCACATGGGGAGAGGAAGGGGTAGATCCAGAAATCAGCTCTGCTGGAGGCAAATCGAGTCATTAGTTAGTTGGTTGATAACACCCAGCGCTTTTGGATACTCAGAGAGGCAGAGAGAGAGAGAGAGAAAAAAAAAAGCATACTAGGAAGCAAGTGAACAAATGAAGTTCTGAAAATCACACTTCAAAGAGACAGTCAACCCAGGAAATGCACAGGAGATGTGTCCTGAAGTGACAGTATCAGAAACATCTCAGCTGCATGACCCTGAGCCTTAACAGCAGCCCCAAGAGCAGAAACCAGCTGTCTAGATAGCATGGGTCCGCTCTATTCTGAGCTCACCATCACTGGAGGTTTTAAATGGAGACTACGTGCTACCTGGCAGAAATCACACAGAGAGAGCTGCTTAGACACCCAACACGCCTTTCAGTCACTAGGTCCCAAGCGGTGCCCGGTTGCTGAAGGTGCCAATTCCAATGATGTAATCGACACCTACAACTTCCTACGCTCCCCCACATGACAAAGCTCTCTTTTAGTACAGGGCAGGCATCCATTCCTCTGCCCATCTTGGATAAACGGTTCTGCAAACGTAGCTTGGCTGGTTTTATTTCTTGCTATCTTTTATCTCCCCAACAGACACGTACATTCCCTGACCCAGGCTCTGTATACTTTTCTATATCAAGATAGATAGTCTAGGCTCCATTGGGGAGAGCCATTCTGGAGGTGTGCTCTCGGCCAGATCTTTAAAAATCTTGGCTGCCTCTTCCTTCCGGGACACACCCTAGGTGAGCAGACAGCTATTCTGGACAGTATTCATAACTGTAGGCACAGGAGCCAGTCCCACCTGCAAGACTAGAAGACATTGCTGCATCCTGATTGGGTGAGGTATCAGGATGGTTCTATAGGAGATAGTGGCCCCCCCCAACCTGTGTAGTAGTGAACACTCTTGCCTAGGTTCTCAGAGCCGGGTTCAAGTCACTGCCTCCTTCTTCCTCCCTCCTCCTCCTCCTCTTCCTCCCCTTCTTCCCTCCTCCATCTTCACCGATAGGTCCTTAACTGCCAGTCCATGAAGTCTCATACCACTTCCCTTTGTTCATGCCTGGCTCCCGTCCCACACAGGGGTGGCCTTAGGCCATCACACACCTCTGTCTGTCTCCCTTCTCCCCATGACTCCGACTCAGTGGCATTAAGACCTTCTAGGAAGAGCTCATCACTTGGCTCCACTGCATGTTCATTCTCTAGAACAGTCGTGGACACAGAGCAGACTAACAGCTCTTACGACACAAGCTCACATATCCCACCTTCTCAGTGCCCTCCATGAATATAAACAGCATGAGAACAGAAGGCATTTTGTCCCAAGGAGTCATCCATACTGGTAACTAATGTCAACAGAGTTCACCACATGCTAGGATTTTTTTTTCAACCTTTTAGTAGATTGTCTCCTTTCATTCCTCTGAGATGCCATGAAACATATAAAAAGATTCTCATAATGAGAGGAAGATAACTCATAAGGCCAGGCAGCTGGTCAGGAACCCCTTAGGCCGCAGGGTGCCCAAAATATGAAATCAGGCTGCTCCTGAGCCTGGCATGGCAACACTGGGCAAAGGCATGGCTCACCCCCACAGCTGTAGAACGTGGAACACATAAGAATGGTTAACAGGACTTTGCTCTTTTAGATGTTGGACTCCCAGGCATGAAGATAGCAGGTGGCCATTATTCGTCTTGATAGAGATATATTCTCAGACATTTACAATAGTGAGGAAAAAGAGATTTGATGCACTTAATTTCAGTGTCTAGCACAACTGTTCTTCCTTCTCAAGAATTCTTTCCCCGTACCGTACCCCTTTCTGTCCTTCTTACCGTTTGACCTCCCACCTTCTCCCAAGACATATAACCCTGTCCTGTTACAGAAGTCCTGTCACACAACCCACATTGGATTTAAACTCTTGCCTCAGTTCCCCTGCCCACCAGTGCTTCCACTACAGCCTGTGCCACCACACCCAACTTCTCATTTTATTTCTTAAAATGTGGTCTCCTCTCAGGAGGGAAACATTCTCCCCTTCTTAGGTGCTACCGAAGTGTGAAGTGTAGTCAAAGTGGAAAGTCACTCTAGTGGGGGACTCTAAGGGGGAAACCTCAGTAGGAAATAATAGGCCATGGACTGGTGGAGCGTTGTGGGGCAGCTGGTTTCAATTTGATACCACTTTTTGCTAATTTTAGCTTTTATTAAAGACGGAAGTAACTTTAGCACATGATGCTTTGGTCTCTAAAACTGTGTTTTGAGGAACACAAGTGTCTCTTGGGGGCTGGGGGCCGGAAGTTGTAGTTTCAAGATCTGATTAAAAATCATAAAATTATATATATACATACATACATATATATATATATATATATGTATATATGTATATACATGTGTGTGTGTATTGAAAACAACTATCTATGATTTTTTTTATTTAAAAAATATTTATTTATTCTTTAAATAAAAAATAGCCAAGCCAATCCAAACCAACAAACAAAACTTTCCAGGGCTGCAGAGATGGCTCAGCAATTAAGAACACTGGCTGCTCTTCCAGAGGGCCTAGGTTAGATTCCCAGCCTTATGTAGCTCCCCACAAGCACTTATTTAATTCCGGCCCCAGGGGATTCAATGCCCACTTCCGGTTTCCAAGGACATCAGTTACATGCATCATGTGAAGACATACATGCAAGCAAAGCCTCCAACATACAAAAGAAATTAACAGTTAAGAATTGCTTCTCCCTCATTCTCTTGACTGAATGACAGGCGGCTTCTGCCCTGCTAGAGGCCAGTCTTGAACTCTGGGATGGTCCACGTGGACCAAAGTCTGTCCCTGTGGGCGTGACAGGGGACAGTTCTAAGGACTGATCATTTAGGGGAGGTTACTCTTTCCCTTTCGTATTTCCCTCAGAAGCCTGTGTCGGTTCTTTCCCTCTTCCCTCCCTAGGGTCTAAACATTGGCTACACAGGATCTTTCCTTTAAAAATGGTATCACTATTGAGCCTCCTCTGTGATTGGCTAGAATCTCTGGGAGGTAGGGTCTAAAAAACTACCCTGGGCCACTATGAAAGACAGTCAGGACAGAGAATCTGGAGCAGTCTACTCTATGGTGAGTTCTGCCAGAAGGAAATGCCCACAGACCTGGGAACATTTTATTGTTGGAGACCTTTATTTCCCCATTGAAAAACTGTAAAAACTGATCTCTGAGAGTGGGCAAAAATGGAATTTTACCCTGACTTAAGAACGCTGTTGACAAAGGGAGAAGGAAACTTTTCTTAAAAGGAATAGCTGTACGCACATCTGTGTACATCTGCACACATATGAAACACACATTCACAATGAGATAGCCTGTAGTAAGGCACTTGCCTTTCCAGGCGTGGTTTTTCTCGGGAAGCCAGCCCTCAATGGCACGAGCCAGTAGCTTGTAATAAATCCTTTGACTAGGAGGACCTTCAGACACCTTACTCTCTTCATGCCTACTCGTTTGGTTTCTGTGGCCCAACATGACATCAAGCTTACCCCTTTCCTCACTGCGGCCACACCCAACTTACTCTATCTGCTTACTATAACAATTTTCCTGATCTATTCCTTGCCACCAACAGCCATGACCTTAGTTCATGTTATCACCCTGAGCTAGCAAAGTCCACTGGAGCCTGCAAACCAAAAGCAAAAAGAAATCCCAGCTGCACCTCCCCCCCACCAGGCTCATCACTGTCTCCTCCCCAGTTCCAAGAAGAAGGAGGTGCCTACGAGCGATTTCTTTGAGTAGGTGAGGCTGACAGGCTACTATGTCTGGTCACAAAGGTGACTGGATCTCATGAGGGAAGAGTCCATGACTCCCAACAGCACCAGGTCTCATTCCACTGTGTCTGAGTCCGGTTCTATGTGGCTGGGTGGGTTAGTGGACACAGTAGCCCTACACAATGGCTGAGATTTGGGCTCTGTAGACGTCTAAAGTTTAAAGAACTGACTCCCTTCCAGAGTCTTGCAGTGGACATGGAACATCAGCAGAGTATGGTCTGAGTGTTCCTGGTCTTAGGATAGATTGCACCAAATAGGGCATGCTCTCTAGCAGGAGCATATGGCGAAACATGTAGACCTACTGATAGTACAACATACAAGGAGGAAGAAGAACCTCCTGGCATGCCTGGAGTTGCCACCTTGTCACCCGGGGAAGTGGGAGCACCAAGAACAAGGCTGCCATCTTGGTTATTTGGCAGTTTGAACTTTCAAAACATCTGCCCAGGCTTTAAAACAACCACCCAGGGCTGGTGTGCAGGAGCTTCCAGGAAGCCTTTTCTTACTAATTCCATCTTTTCTATATAGCTGGGTTCTGTGTAGTTAAGAGAAAAGGGACAAGCTGGTCTGTGCCAGCGTCTTAGACTCCCGGGGTTGTGCTGTGCCTCTCCTGCACCTGAAAAAGCACTTTGACAGAGGTCGAACCCACAGACAAAGGGGCATCAAGTCTGAAGGGGCCATGACACCCATCCTGGCAATGGAACCACAGAGGAAGTCAGATGTTTAGATTATACTGGTTCTCCCATGCCACCAGTAGCAAACCATTGAGATGAGATAGCTTGAGATTGCTTGTTGACACTGGGTTGACAAGCTGAGTGCATCTCGTGTTGAGGGGAGGGGAGAGGCCTTAGGAGGAGGAAGATAGAACACAAGTGAAAGAAACGTATTTGGGAGAGGAGATCCTGGGAGTTAATGATCTAAGTGTTGTATGGATCTTTCCAGTACCAAGGAGAGCAAAAGAGAATTAACGTCACCAGTGAACCGAAGCCAGGATAGATCCTGAAAGACTTCCATCCTGCTCTCACCGGTATTTGTATTTTATACTCTCTGCAACCATAAGGTGGGGGTGGGTGAGCAAGCAAGATTTTAAAGAAACCTGCATGGCGGTCAGCAGGTTGTTAAGGGCAGCAAGCGGCTCCTTCTTTCAGTTGTTCTTCCTGGCTACTGCCCGTACCCAGTGAGGTCATGCTTGTCAAATAGGTAGTGCGGGTGATGTTTAAGTCAATCAGTAACACATCAGTATCTAGGAATTGCTTTTTTTTCCTACCATATTCTACTTCATAAGCAAGGATGGAAGTGCAGGCACAAGGGAAATGGAAGGGTGGGGTATAGGTTCACCCAATGAAGGATGAAGGAAAAAAACAAGGAAATTCACTATTCTGTAAGACAAAAATACAATAAACAAATGAGTTTGCACACAGGCATAGTTCACAGGTGAACAGCATTTCCTGCAGAAGACATGGGTTGTTAAATGAATCTCTCAGTGCCAGGCATGGAATATTTCCCTTTGAGCTTGTGGTCTGGGATACCCAACAGGCTACCAAAACAACACAGGTGATACCATTGGCTTTGGCAGCCCATCAGATCTAGATGGTAAGACTCTTTGTTGATGATACAATGCACTATTGTTATAGGGCACAGAGAAATCAAGCTGGAACTGACCTGCATGCCTCATCCTGCTGGTGAGCTTCCATAGGGCTGGAAGGTGCTATCCAGGCCACTGGGAGTTGGGGGACTCGTCAATGGTATTATCTAGAGGTAAAGCTTCCATATGGTAATGCTGACCTTCCAAGCACGTGTGGTACAATACTAACGTGACTGTTAGAGCCTAACCAATTGTTCTTTGGTTGGGTTTGAGGCCTCTTCCATGGGAGAGAAGTAATGCCCCATACTGTAAGTCTGGTTAATAGCTCATGGCTTTTGAAGTCATAGGCCTTAATAGAGGAGAGACTTATTACTGTTGTTTTTGCTAAATGGACATAGTATCAAACTTCTACATAATTCATGTTTTGGTACATAGGTTAGTGCTACACCCTCCCACCCCCACCCCCCAACCTTGGCCAGAGAAGTCCTTGTCAACAGTGGGCAGCAGTTAATGCAAAGTCTAAGAACTGGTCAGAGTGCCGAGAGCGAGTGACAGAAGAATGCTCAGCCCCAAGAGGGACATCTCTGTCAACCCTCTGTCCAAGGTGGAGAACAGCATGGAAGATGGGGCAGAGTGTAGGAACTGGAGGATGGAGAGGCGCGCTGTCTGTGGACACGATATAGTCCTTGTATTTATTTGCTCCCTGCACAGCTACAGTTACCAGCAGAGGTGAGTCGACACTCAGCAGGCAACACCGATGGACCCAGTGGGTTACAAAAAGAAAGCCATGAAGGAGTGGGTTGCCTTGGAGATATTTGTAGGTCGTTGAACAGGAGAGTTGGGGGTGAATGTGATCAAGATACATTGAATACAAGTGTGGAATTCTTAAAGAATACATAGAAGACATTTTAAAAACCTCCTAGATTGACTTTATCTTGACTTATTTAGGACGAAGACCACAGAGGATTGGATCTGGATGGATCCTGGAACAGGCAAAAGACAAGAGCCGATAAAAATAAAACCCAAACAGAGCCCGTATTGTAGCTTAAAACATGACACTGTGTGTTGATTTTTAATGTGACCATTAGATGAAATACCTTACACTAAAGCAGCATATATTTATATTTATCCTGGTTTCTGCAGGTCAGAACCCTAGGCATGGTACGGGTGGATCTCACAAAGCTGAGGTCAAGGTGTGGGTTTCATCTGGAGATCTTTGTACACCTCCAAGTCCACTGGGTGCTGCAAGAACTTAGAGTTGTAAGGCTGAAGTTCTTGCTTTTCTGTTGGTTGTTCACAAAGTCAGTCCCAGCTCCAAGAGACCATCACCTATGACTCCTGCCTTGGATTCCATAGGCAGCGCACACATAGCAGAGCCAGCATGGATTCCTAAGGTACACAGGAGAGCTGTCTGCTATTGCTGGGACAGAAAGGTCAGTTGCTGGTTTTCACCTCTCATCAAGGCTTGTGTGACTGGGACAGGGACAGAGAGAGGGAGAGGGAGAGGGAGGGGGAGAGAGAAAGAGAGAGAGAGCGAGTGCACGCAAGCATGAGAGCAGAGGTAGGTATATGTTCATGTGTATGTGCAGGTACACATACATGTGTATGCACATATGTAAATGAAGGTCAGTGGTCAACCTCAGGTGTTCCTTACAAGCTGCCCACCTTGTTTGGGATAGAGTCTCTTACTAGGATCTGGGGCTCACTGGTCAAGGTAGACTAGCTGGCTAGCAAGCCCAGAGAACTTTCGTCTCTGCCTCCACAGAACTCAGATTGTAAGCACATACCATCATACCTGGATTTTTACATAGGTGCTGAGGATCAAACTCAGGTTGTCATGCTTGCTTGGCAAATGCTTTACCAACTGAGCCACATACCCAGCTCAACAGCCTCCCTTTTAATGACTCAAACGTTGATCATCTGGAAATCGAGCTACACCTGTAATAAAAGCGTTTCCGCCACTCAAAGCACACAGTCAGTGTGCTAGTCCACCCGGAGGATAAAGTTCTATGTCCCATGGACACCAGGAGACTTGGGGACAACTTATAAGTCTACCTACAGGTCTAATGCTGATGATTTACATTTGATCACTGTGCTATGATCTCCACAAGATGCTGACAACAGGAGAAACTGGGGAAAACACCATTTTTATGAGGCTTGAGAATGCCCAAGGAAGGAAAAAATTAAAACATGGAATAAAAGTTGCATACCTCAAAATAAAACAGTCATTTGAAAACCTTCACCATCTTGTTTTCTGACCTGTGTATATTGAATTTACAAAAAGAAAAAAAAAGAAGAGAGTTATATCAAAAGTATAACATTTCTCTGAGGTCACAAACCACATCACATTATTGGGATCAGAATTACAGAGCAACACAATGACACCTTTTTTTTTAACCTACGGATAAAGGTAGCATTAAGACACACAGGCCTACAAGTCCCTTCCGGTTGGCGCCAGCACCGGGTCATCTTGGGTGCGGGTCGGCGGACACCCCCAAGGTCCCGAGAGGACTCTCCACCCTATCTTAGGACCACCAGTGAGTGGAACACAACTTCTGTTCTATTCCAATTGCTCTGGACCTGAGGCAGCATTAGGGAAGCAGAAAACTCAGCCTGACCAGGGTCACAAGTCCCTTCCGGTCGGCGCCAGCACTGGGTCACCTGGGCGAGGATTCGGAGGACACCCCCAAGGTCCCTAGAAGACAGCTTCTGAGGCAGACCCCATTTCGGGCTCCAGACATCCGGGCACCTTCCCTGACAGAGGACAAGTGTCCTCCCCACCCGGGAGGGCGTTGCCGGAGCACTTGGGGAAGCCATCTTGGTTCCCGGATCCCTCCAAGACTAGTCTGCGCAGGTGAGGCTGTGGACTACAGAAGCTAACCGCTTCTGGGACAGGCCCTATTTCAGGCCTTCATCTTCTGCCAGGAGGCAGGTTGGAACACCAGATATCTGCTCACCTTCCCTGCAAGAGGAGGGCTTGCCTGCAGAGAGTGCTCAGACCACTGAAACTCAGGAAAGAGCTAGTCTTCCAGGTCTGCTGATAAAGGCTAACAGAATCACAGGAGGAACAAGCTCTAACCAGAGACAACTATAACAACTAACTCCAGAGATTACCAGATGACAAAAGGCAAACGTAAGAATCTTACTAACAGACATCAAGACCACTCACCATCACCAGAATGCAGCACTCCCACCTCACCCAGTCCTGGGCACCCCAACACACGCGAAAACCTAGACCCAGATTTAAAAACATATCTCATTATGATGATAGAGGACATCAAGAAGGATTTTAATAACTCACTTAAAGAAATACAGGAGAACACTACTAAAGAGTTACAAGTCCTTAAAGAAAAACAGGAAAACACAATAAAACAGGTAGAAGTCCTTACAGAAAAACAGGAAAGCACAGCCAAACAGGTGATGGAAATGAACAAAACTATACTAGACCTAAAAAGGGAAGTAGACACAATAAAGAAAACCCAAAGCGAGGCAACGCAGGAGATAGAAACTCTAGGAAAGAAATCTGGAACCATAGATGCCAGCATCAGCAACAGAATACAAGAGATGGAAGAGAGAATCTCAGGTGCAGAAGATTCCATAGAGAACATAGGTACAACAATCAAAGAAAATGCAAAATGCAAAAAGATCCTAACATCCAGGAAATCCAGGACACAATGAGAAGACCAAACCTACGGATAATAGGAGTAGATGAGAATGAAGGTTTTCAACTTAAAGGAACACTCCTCCATTTTTGGTGGGTTTGCAAGCTTGTACAACCACTCTGGAAATCAGTCTGACGGTTCCTCAGAAAATTGGACATAGTACTACGGGATGATCCCGCAATACCTCTCCTGGGCATTTATCCAGAAGATGTTCCAACCAGTAAGAAGGACACATGCTCCACTATGTTCATAACAGTCTTATTTATAATAGCCAGAAGCTGGAAATAACCCAGATGCAGAGAAATGGATGCAGAAAATGTGGTACATTTACACAATAGAGTACTACTCAGCTATTAAAAAGAATGAATTTATGAAATTCCTAGGCAAATGGATGGACCTAGAGGGCATCATCCTGAGTGAGGTAACCCAATCACAAAAGAACTCACATGATATGTACTCACTGATAAGTGGATATTAGCCCAGAAACTTCGAATGCCCAAGATATAAGATACAATTTGCGAAACACATGAAACTCAAGAAGAACAAAGACCAAAGTGTGGACACTCTGCCCCTTGTTAGAATTGGGAACAAAACACCTATGTAAGGAGTTACAGAGACAAAGTTTGCAGCTGAGACGAAAGGATGGACCATCTAGTGATTGCCATATCCAGGGATCCATCCCATAATCAGCCTCCAAACACTGACACCATTGCACACACTAGCAAGATTTTGCTGAAAGAACCCTGATATAGCTGTCTCTTGTGAGACTATGCCAGGGCCTAGCAAACACAGAAGTGGATGCTCACAGTCAGCTATTGGATGGATCACAGGGCCCCCAATGGAGGAGCTAGAGAAAGTACCCAAGGAGCTAAAGGGATCTGCAACCCTATAGGTGGAACAACAATATGAACTAATCAGTACCCCCTGGAGCTCGTGTTTCTAGCTGCATATGTATCAGAAGATGGCCTACTCGGCCATCAGTGGAAAGAGAGACCCATTGGTCTTGCAAACTTTACATGGCTCAGTACAGGGGAACACCAGGGACAAGAAGTGGAGTGGGTGAGTAGGGGAGTGGGTGGGTGACAGTATGGGGGGAGTTTTGGGATAGCATTGGAAATGTAAATGAAGAAAATACCTAATTAAAAAAAAAGACACACAGGCCACTTGAAAGCATATCACACACTGCAGTCAATCTTTTTTCAATTGTGACGTCATGTCATGTGCAGTCACTATTTCTGCGACCTAAAGGTCGCTAAATGCCTCATTTAGCTTCTGCTGCTCTGTGTCAATGTCTGTATGACATTCCTGGGGATCAACCCTGTTAACTAGCGACAGTGCCATCTTGGACTATCATACAAAACCATGTGTGCAAGAGGCTAACACAAATTACTTTCAATTTAGCAAAACCGGGTCTCTGATTACCATGGAATAATTAGAAACATAGTTACCGTTATTCCTCTGCTCGTTGTGATGATTATCTTGACACTTTTTGAGACAAGGTCTTACTATGTAGCAGGATTCACCGCCAACTCATGAGCTTCCTGGCTTTGCCTCCCAAGTGGTCCCACTGAAGGTGAGATTCTTAGCACACTGAAGATGGATGGACTTGTGTGAGTTTTAAATCACTTAAGGCACACTTCTAGGTGTGTCTGTGAGGATGTTTCCAGAGAGGTGGGAAGCCTCACCATAGATGTGGGAGGTGTCATTCTGTGGGCTGACATCCGGGACTGAATAAAATAAAGAGAACAAGTAGAATACCAGTATGTTCTACCTCCTAACTAAGGATGCAATTTGACAACTGCCTTACATTTCAGCCACCATGCTGCCTGCTCCTGCCCAGGATGGATATGAGTCAGAACCATCCTTCCTATCCTACAGTACATTTCTAGTTTTTTTTACCAAAGGAACAAGAAAAGTAACGAGTGCAACAGGTGTGTGCCACCATGCCCGCTATCTCACGACATTAACTTCTTTTTGAGCAGTAAGCAAGGAAACTTAACTGTAGCACTAAAAGTGTACAGCCACTGTGGGAAATGCCTACATCTCTGCCTAGTAACAGGTATCAAAATGCAAAATCTTATTTTCCCAATGCTGCTGGCTATAAGGTGTTAGCAGAATCATCAAATAAAACAGAATAAATTCACAAAATTTCTAACAGTTTACTCAAGATAGTTCATCAGTGGTGGTAGATTGGATCTGTGTGTGTGTATGTGCATGTATGTGCATATATATGTGCACACATATATTCCATATATGGAATAGGATCCTTCTGTCATCCAGAAAGAGAGTAATTAAGTGTTATGGTTTGAGACTGAGATGTCTCACAAAGGCTCATGTGCCCCACTATAGCAATATTCAGAGCTAGGGACTTAGAAGTGTGAGTGATTGGATTCATACTGTGATGTGCTATTATGAAGTAATAGAAACTTAGGGGATGGTATTTACTTAAAGAAAATGGGTCTTTAGGAGTTCTCTTTTGTTCCTTGCTATCCCCTCTCTCTGTCTTTTTCTTCCTCCTGGCCAAGACCTGAGTTGTTTTCTTGTGCTGTGATCTTTCACCATGCTGTTCTACCTTACCTTAGACCTTATAGCATCAGGGCCAAAGGACTATGGGCCTTGTGAAACCACAAGCCAAACTTTAAGTTCCTGTAAGTTGCTTATCTTGGTACTTTATCACAGTGAGAGGAAGCTGATTAGCACGCCACAGTGGTGGGTAAGAGGGCAAAGGGACCGAGAGACCAGTCTGGCTACCTGCCAGTTATCATCTAAGTCAGAAATACGGCTGAGGTACTGTCCAGGGTTCAGGGCACGGGACACAGAACAGATGTAAGCATGTGGGTGCAGGGCTTAATGATGCTGTGCTGAATGTGGACTGGATCTGGAGGGTGAGGGAGAGCAAAGCTTCTCCCTGGTGAGGCACAGAGGTACAAAACAAATGTCTGCAGACACAGCCATGTGAAATAGATGCAAGAAGACATAAGGAAGCCAGGGTAAGTGACACATGCGAAAAGACTCCAATTATCCCAAGTGTCAGCGGCCAAACTCAGCCTATTAGGTTTAGTAACAGTGTCTTTACCTGCTCAGCCATTTTTTGCCAGCCCTGCTGACTCAGAATTTCAAATTAATACAGAACCAATCAATTCTGCTGCAACTTACCGTGGCAGATTATTGACAAGTTATTTCTTAGTATGTGAATGCAGAGGGAAAGGTCCCAACAAAAAAGATAATATTGAGGGAGGACAAATGGCAACAGGGACATTCTCTGATGTCAAGACTTACTGTCAAGTTGCAGAAATCAAGACCGTGGAACTAGGAAAGGAATAAATTCAGTAGACCAAATCAAAAAGAATAATCCCGAAACATAGGGCCACATAAAAAGAATCAACTGAGGGTTTCTTTGCTTGCAAAGGACCAAGGGCAGTGGAATGAAGCAAATGTAAAACTGTCAACAAGTGATGTTCATACAACTGGACACCTACACATAAAAGATGAATCTACACAGACTGGGCATATTTCATAAAAACCATAACTCAATTTACGTCCACAGAAATGAACTCACACTGTAAAACTTGCAGAGAGAGAGAAGTGAGGAGGAAACGTGTCCCACATGGACTCTGGCAAAGATAGAAGATAAATGACTGGAAGTGTGAATTCCAAAACAACGGCAGTAGACTTTCGACCCTGCAGACAGTACTGTTGAGAGAAGAAGTTACAGACTGGCCGGAAGTGTCTTCCAAGGTTGCATCTGGGAAATGACTTAACCAATAGATCTATATCTCTATCTATCTCTATATAAAGAACCCCTAAGATCCAACAATATCAAAACAACCCGAGTAAAACAAGACAAAGACCTTCATATTCAATTTACTAGAAAAGTCACTGAGGTGATGAGAAGCATAAAGGGTAATGTCCCACATCATAGGACGCCAGGGAAACACAATCACACCCATTAAATGGTGCAAAGCCAGAGAACTGACATATCAACCCCAGAGTGACTGTGGCTTACAGACCGACATCTGTAACACACTGGAAACAAAACTGAAGTCATCTCTTGGACAGGTGGCCTGGCTTCTTGCAAAACTAAACACGTCACTGTGCTGTGTAAGAGCTGTGGTCTTTGTTATTTACCAACAGAACTGAAGACTCACAGCAGCCCCCAAACTCCTGTCCATAGGTATTTAGAGCAGCTTTACTCTTAATTGTTGGCCTGGAAGCAGGAAAGATACCCTGCAGAAGAACAGAAAAATAAACTACAAGGCAGACAAATGCTGGGTTATCTAAGAAATGATCTGTGAGGAGGAAAAGAGACGTAATACATATCATTAAATTAAAAATTCTAATCTGAATGGGCAATATACACATGACTATGATTGTATGGCATACCCTAGACATAGCTATAAAGGTCATAAAGACATCATTGCTTGAGGGATTGAGAGGGCTGAAAAGAGACAGAATTGGGGACATTCAGAGGAGCGAAACCACTGTGCTTGGTAGCCCTGTGTAACCACGACACTGTGCATCCACCAACCCCACCCGATGGACAGCACCAAGACTGAATGCTCATGTAAACCATGGCTTTAGGTGATAAGCACCTGTCTAAGTGCATTAATGAAAACAAATGCAGGTGACAGAGAAGCTATAAATGGGGCTGGTATTGAAGACACATGTGCTCAATTCTGTTGTGAACTCTAAAAAGAATAAAGTCTGCTTCAAAAAGCAAAATAGGGTTCTTGAACATCTGCCGTCTGCAGTCACTGTCAAAAAAAAAAAACAAAAACAAAAACAAAAACAAAAAAAAAAAAAACAAAAAAAACCAAACAGGGATGATGGGTGTCAGCAGCTCCTGAGCTGGACTGATTTTAACTGAAGACTGGTTTACTTTGAAATCTCAAAATGGTCACTCATGAAATCTATACAACATGCACGAAGTAGCAAGAGAATAAGTATAATACCGAGACGTGATTGTTTGCAAAGCAGAGAATACTTCCCTCTGGAGGCGACGACAGCATCACTCTCTAGGAAAATGCATAGCTCTTTTGGAATCTGGACTGCCTTGACAAGAGATGCCTAGGAAAGCTTGCTCCTTATGTGTCACGCTCATCCTGCCTAAGATACAATCCTTGCCTGATGAGCCACCACCAGTTTGCACACAGCTAAGAGAAAGGGCTGCCAAGGAAACTGTGATACAATGTGTCCTTGTCACTTACAACTGCAATTATTTAAAGAGCTTTTACATAATAGGTTTGTTATACACCAGTCACGCACCTACATAAAAATACACCGCCTAAGATATTCATGACACTTCTTCACAAGCCCGGTTTTTTGACTCTGCTAAATCACTTCAAGCTAGACACTGACATCCAACTTTTTCTGCCTAATGTTCTTCATCTGGCTTGGTGTGCTCTCTACCACACAGCTAGTCTATCTCCAGTGTACCAGCTTCAAGACTGGCACATTCTTCTCACCTTGTATCACGTCAGAAGGCTTCTTAGATAACCTTAGATTCATGTCTTTTGTGACTGAAGTGCCACAAAGGATAGGAGAGTCTGGCTGTGTGGGCCAAGTTGTGGCAGGTCACACGGCACTCCAGGAGGCTTGTCTTCTACTGTTCAGAGGCTCAGCCATGAGAGTCATCAGGAGCTCTACTCTAAGGGGGCTGAGGTGCTTAAGGGCATGTGTTGCTCTTGCAGAGGACCAAGGTTTGATCTCCAGCACCCACGTGGCAGTCCACAACCCTAACTCCAGTCTCATAGGATCCTCTTCTGACCTTGGTGGGTACCACACATGCATGCAAGCACTCGTACACACAACTTATATTTGAGATAGTTTTGTGAGGCTCTGGAACATTTCCATCAACTCTGAGTTTCTTCTTAAATTTAGCTTCTATCTCTCTGTCTGTCTGTCTGTCTGTCTCTCTCTCTCTCTCTCTCTCTCTCTCTCTCTGTGTGTCCACATATGTACACACGCACATGTGCATGCATAGACATATTGAAGGAGAATTTCTTTGGAAGTGTTTTGTGCTTTACACCTGAAGATTAAAACATAGCAACTCTTAGCCATCAACAAATGTGCAACTAGTACAGCACTAACTGCTTTTCACAGCAAATGCCCAATGACCTTGATCGCTTTGTTGGCAAATTAAGCACTTCAGAAAGGTTTTAGAAGCTTTTGGAAGGCTTTGGACTTTAAATCACCATTTCCTATCTGCCTAAACTAAGTTTTTCCTCAATGAAATCACAGATCACTGGAAAATGTGTGGCCACAACAGTTCGACACTGGCAGGAAGTTTGATAAATGATGTTTTACACCCCCAACAAAGTCCTTGCAACTTTTGGATGGGATGTGTTGGCCTACGATGGCTCTGACATTGATTTCATCTTTTTGAATAAATGAATCTACCAATTTACCCTACTTTGGGTATATAATTTGTCATCTGAAAAGTAATACTTCTCTATAATTTTATAACACAGCTTTGATGACTTATTTTCTATCTCATTTCTCCAAAGTTCTTTTATTTTTTATTCTTCAATCTAGAGCAATGGGATGTCATTCCTTTACAAAACTCCACCACTGATAACACACACACACACACACACACACACACACACACACACACATATATCCCCCATGAGTCTGGACTGGGCTTATGTTTGCTTTCATTAATAGAATGCAAAAGAAGGGAAGTTCTAACTCATCAAACTCAAAATTTAAAATCTCTTCTGCAATCACCTCCTTGGGAACCTACCCAAAACCTCTGATTAGCAACACTTTGGGTAAGCGCAAGGTTTTGGCTCACTGTGGAGAAAGAGCTTACCAAGCACAGGGCCCTGAGGTCAACCCCCAGATATATCGTGGGAGGGAGGAGCTTGGTCAGAGCTGGAAGGCAAACTGTCTTCCAGTGTGTCCAATACGGAGAGAGGACTATTTATCTATTTTAGAAAATACAATTATGACAGAACTTATGGGGCCACAAAGTCATAGAGCATAAAACATTCATTAACCACAGGCTTTAGCTGGATAAATGTCTAGTTCCTTGCTTTCATGACTGATTTCGGATGTCACTTGGTTGAATGTCCCTGCTAGCTTCTTTCTGCAAAGGTCATCACACCTTTGATGTATGGTCACTGTGATAACTTTTTAAGGTTCTCCTTTACTTTCCTTCAAGGATTCTAAAGTCGCTGTATCCAGCTCAAACTGACTAAAAACACCTAAGCAGGGACTGCCCAAGCAGTGGGTAGAAAACTTGACTCTAGAGGGACATGCTAACACATTCACAAATCATGCTGACACACCCACAAATCATGCTAACATACCCACAAATCATGCTAACACACCCACAAATCATGCTGACACACCCACAAATCATGCTAGCAGGGTTGTTTTTTGCACATGGTTACTAAGAAGCCCCTTGATGTCAGACTGATCACGCACAGAGACTGGTCAGGCACACATGGCTGTTTATACTTTACCATCGCTGCTTTCTAACTGTTTTTCTCATTTGTGGACCAACACCCCTTTATCTCGGGGATGCCCTACACCCCTTGGGCTGACACCCCTATATCTCAGGGATGCCCCACACCCCGATTTCTTCCTCTCCCATTCTTGGATCGCCACCCCTTTATCTCATGAATGTCCCACACCCTGATCTCTGGAGAGGCAGAATTAAGGCTAGGTTTCTGTTTTCCACACTGGTATGAAAACAAACTCTCTTTTGGTTAAAACTCATCATTTCAGTGATTGGCATGTTGCATTGCAGGCAAAGCGAGCCTGATTCAGCAATAGCTTTATTGCTCAAGACGTCCAAGGTCAGGCTGTCGTGAGGGTTGCTTCCTTCTGCAGCCTTCTCTCTCTGCCTTGCCTCTCGTCATCCTCACACAATTCTTCTTTCTCTCTGTGCATCTCATAATCTCTCCTGAGGAAGCCGGTCTCAAGGGACTACTCCAATGACCTCATTTAACTTCAGTTTTCTCTTTAAAGACCTACACCCAAACAAAATGACATTCCAAGGCGCTGGGAGTCAGATCTTCAACATGTAACTTGGGGGAAGCAGCATTCAAAGAAAAGAGAGCAAGCAGACAGCAGCCATCCCAGGTTCAGGGCAAGTCACCCCAGGGAGGCTACCAGGAGTGGTCCAGTCAGTGCCAGGCTCCCAGCTGAATGTAGCAACTATGTAGGACACAGACAATCTACACCACTGGCTGTCTTAGGTAGGGTTTTACTGCTATGAACAGACACCATGACCAAGGTAACTCTTATAAAGGGCAACATTTAGTTGGGGCTGGCTTACAGGTTCAGAGGTTCAGTCCATTATCATTAAGATGGGAACATGGCAGCATCCAGGCAGGCATGGTGCAGAAAGAGCTGAGCGTTCTACATTTTTATCTGAAGGCTGCTAGCAGGATACTGGCTTCCAGGTAGCTAGGATGAGGGTCCACAGTGACATACCTATTCCAACAAGACCACACCTACTCCAACCAGGCCACACCTTCTAATAGCACCACTCTCTGGGCTGAACATATACAAACCATCACACTGGCCTAGTGGAAACTTCAGAGCTGCTCCCTTCTCTATTGCTGTGCAAGTACACCCAAGGCTGGATGACTTACCATTTGATGCTTACTGTCATGAGTCTAAAGTTTGGGCTAGGCGGAGACCATGGAGGAATGCTGGTTTTGTGGTTCACTCTGGGGCACTGCCACCCACCTTTCTTACACAGCCCAGGACCACCTGACTGGGAAGAGCAATGTCTATAGTGAACAGGGCCCTACAGCATCGATTAATAGTTATGGTAATCCCCCACAGATACGACCACTGGCCTACCAGATCCAGGCAATTCATTCTCAGTCCCTGTCAAGTTGATGGCTAAAGCCAACTAGGAGACCTACTGTAGTGGCTATTCCTAGTTGTCCACTTGACTATATCTAGAATGAACTACAATCCAGAATTGAAAGGCTCACCAGTGACCCTAATCTGGAGGCTGGGAGATACAAGTTTCTGACCTGGATCTTGGCATGGAGATCTTGAGGCACAGTGGCTATGAATTCCAGAAGGTTAAAACAGGGAGATCTCTGAGTTCAAGGTCATTTGGGATTAAAGTCTTGATGGCACACACCTTTAATCTGGGCCACACCTTCTGCTGGAGACCTACATGAGGACATTGGAAGAAGGAAGATTAACTCTCTCTTCTTCACCTGCTTGCCTTGTGGGACTGAGCAACTGCTAGATCCTTGGACTTCCATTCACAGCTGCTACTGACCATTGTTGGGAGTTGGACTACAGACTATAAGTCATCAACAAATTCCCTTACTATATAGAGACCACCCATAAGTTCTGTGACTCTAGAGGGCCCGAATACACCTACTCTATTTGAAACACTCCAATTATTATTATTAATTAGCTCCTGTAATTAATTTGTAATTACTATTAATAAGCTCCAATCCAATAAGATATATGCTTTGTAAAGATATCGAGCCTTATCGAATTAATCCTCACAATATATAAGAATTCAATTCCTATGGAAGCATGCATAGCAACTTTATAAAAGTAAGCATATATGCAAGATTGTTTTTATGTGTTTAATCTTACAGCCTTTGGTAGCTCTAGTTACTTTTACCAGCCCTTCATTCCCGTTTTCAGAGAGGAAAGACAGCACAGCCATCTTAAGAAGGAAAGAGAAACCATGAAGACCTCTGTCCCCCTGTGTCATGGTGGCACCATCTCCTGCAGTTCTACTGTATGCTCTCTCTGGCTCAAGCAGAGCTCAGGGATGGCTTGGCAGATAAGGAAAAGATGACCCCGAATGCACAAGTCTGACTAATATCTTTGCCTAAAGTCCTAAATACCTATGTTTGGAAGGCCAAGGACAAAGGGTAATTCTCAAGGTACAGGGCTTAGACCAAGAGCATCAACAGGGTCTGGGGTAGAAAATCAAATCCTACTGTCCCACCCTTGACCTATTTGGTAAACAGTAGTTTGTCCTCAAACACAGCAAAGTCTGGGAACCGCTGTCCTACGGAAAGTCATACTCAGGCCAATAGGAAATAACTGAAAGGAAATGACCATTAACTTTGTTTCATGGGTGAGTTCATATGATGTGAAGTACTGGCTATTATTCCAGCAATGTCATCCAAGCATAAACTGATTTGCAAGCATTATTCTTCCCCATCAGTCCTTCCACTATAAATATTAAAAAGATGTAAGTAATGCCACATCATTCTGCAACTCACGTTACAACTATTAACAACTTTAATTAAGTAGTATCTGTGGGATTAAATTACGTGATACCAACTGTGACTGAAAGATTAAAAACAAACACCCCCCCCCCCCGCCCCACAAAACCAAGCTTAATTTTAATTCTTTCAGACAGGTAATTATTTCTGCAAACCATCCCACAGATAGTCACAGGAACCTTGGGCTAAGGACGTACAATACACATACCACTTTATCAAGTAGGTTTCTACACCCTGCAGAGTTTTTGACCACTGGCTCTGGTCAGCACTTAGGGATACTCAGGAGGCTGAAGCTGGAAGGTAGCTTAAGTTTCGGAATTTAGAATGAGCTTGGACAGTAGGGTGAGAAAATGGGGTGGACAGGGAGGGAGACAGTTTATCCCGACTCTAGCCTCTGATGCAGTATCCAATGGTAAACACCAAGTCCCTGGCCTGGAAAACTAGACTCAGGTAGGCTCTCAACAAAAGCCAGTACAATCTTGGTAGAGCCATTGGCCAGTGACAGTTGAGGCTGGAGTAAAAAAATGTCAGGTGGAGAAAGCAGACTGCTTCTTCAAGTCTCAAGAGACAAAGCAAAGCTTCTGACCCCCCCCCCCCCCCCCCCCCGACTCCCACCTCCAGAAGGCAGTGAGCTCTCTGGGTTCCCCCTTCCAAGCTGTGATAGTTTACTGCAGAGTCCATATAAAGGAGAGAGGAGGCTGACCTAGCACAGATGAAGACTAAGGTGGAGGGGGCGGGGGAGGGGAACAAGGCCTACTGTGCATAGGAAGGTCTTCTAAAGGCCTTCTAAAGGAGCCAGATGCCCAGCCTAGGGGACAGCTCTCCTGGAGTCGTCTCCTCTGCTGATACCTGCCAGCCACTGCTCACAGGGAAAGGGGCTAAGACCGGGCTCGCCCTTAAGCAGCGCAGTCAGTGCTTTTGCGCTGCTTGGTCTACAGATCTGCTACGGCTGCAGAGGCGTCCACGCTTGATTAAAAGGATTACTAGACGTGTGTAAGATGAGGGGTGAACTCCTGCTGCCTTTTTTAGGAAAAACAAAAACAAAACAAAAAAAAAAAAACCCATCTCGTTGACTTATGAAGCAATGATTTCTAAGTTAATAAGTACGGAGCAGAAACTCCTTCAAGCAGATACTTTCAGTTAATTTCTAATTAGGAGTGCCCACGTATATTCTCCAAGTGGGCAAAACATTCTGTAAGCCACCGAGGACAAAGAAAGTTGCAGTTCTTTTATTTTTTTTTTAAGCTAAATGTATCAAGTGTTGTAAACAATCTTAGGAGGTAGAGGCTTACCTGAAGAATGACTTTCAAAACAGTGAGCACACACAAACAGATCAGAGCACTATTCTTAGCTTGTGCCTTATGTGTTGCTAAGAGACTATCTTCTTCAGAGCTCCAGCACGCAGGCTTTTTTCCCAAATTTAGAAAACAAAATCGATTAAAAAAAAAAAAAGCAGCCAGAGAGAGGTAGAAAATTTTATTTGGTAACGAGCAAAATCCACATTTTACCAGACGATTTCCTGAAATGTACTATTGAACGCCTGGGTGAGTCACGGTGACTTCAGAACTTACCACCTGTGGTTCTGTGGGAATCTGCCGGGTTAGTTCACCCACAGGCAAGACTGTGATCCATCTCTTGACTCCCACACACGAGGCAAGCCAAAGGGAACAGACGGCTGCTACCTGCCACTAACGGAGAAGTCGTCTGCAGCTGCGGCGAGACAACCAGGAGGCTATGGTGGTTTTGGATGAGAAATGTCTTGCACCGTCTCCAGTACTTGAACACTCAGTCCTCAGTTGGAAGTGCTGTTTGGGGAGGTTTAGGTGGTGGAACCTTGCGGGAGGGAGTATGTTTCAGGGGCTGGAGTGGCGGTGTAATTAGACAGCATTACTTTCAGTTTGGTCTGCTTTGTCCTCTTGGTTAAGGACAAAGCTCTCAGCATCCTGTTCCAGTTGCCATGGTTCCCTGTGGTGGTGGTGGTGGTTTGAATGAGACTTTCTCCATATGCTCAAGCATTTGTGTGCTTGGTTCCTAAGTTGGTGGCCCTGATAGAGAAACTTAGGGGGTGTGGCCTTGGGGGAAGGATGTCACTGGGGACAGATTTAAAGACTCTGTGCTCTCTGCCTCCTATATGTGGTTAGAGATGTGATCTTCTGCTCCAGATCTCTTGCTTGTTGCCCTGCTTCTGCCACGATAGTGATGGACTCCTGCCCTCCTGGAACCCTGTGCCCAGACAAACCCTCCTATAAGTTGTCTTGGTTGAGGTGTTTTTATCACAGTAATAGAAAGTAACTAAATCAGGAGCCTTTAGCTGCATCTTGACTTCTGAGCGGTCAGGGCTGTAGGTCACCACTGGGTACACTGCAATCAGAGATCAGTGTGCCAAGCTGAGAAAGGGCACGCACAGACAGTAATCCGGGCTCTTGTTCCATAATTTACATATTAAGACATACAGTATACTATTGGATTAAACAGACAAAGGCCAAACAGCTTCGGTCCCCTCAAGGCTTCCGCACTAGCTCTACTCCAATTTCGTCAAGTGCCACAAATATAGAGAGGCATACTGGAACACTTGGAGCTGGCAAAGTACTGTGTATGTTCACCCTGGTCCTGCAAAGATCTGACCCGCCCCATGATCATAGCATTAGGCATGGTAAGCGGGGTCTTTGAGGGGTGGTCAGATTATGTTGGGGGATGGGGAGAAAGGGAGAACCTGAGAGACTGGGAGGGACTGGGAGGGAGGGAGGGAGGGAGGGAGCGCTGATCTCATTTTCTTCATGAATGAGATCAGTGAACGTGCCACGTGGGATATCACGGTCAGAAGTTACCAGCAAGCATCCCAGAAATGGGTCCCGTTTCACACAGCAGCCTCCAGGCTGAAGACTTAAATCTCTGTTTTTCCTAACCACCCAGACTGTGGCAGATGCTGTCCCAGCTACAGCAGCCCCCATTCTGCCACCTTGGTACACTTGATTTCTCTGAATACTTATCTCTTTGCTAGGATAAGAGAGAGGTGCATGGGAAGAGTTGGCGAGGCGTGTATGCATGTGCTCATGTCTCCTGAGCATCGTCTGTATGTCTTGGGTATGCCTGCAAAGCATTTCACCTCATCCTTACAATTAATCAGAGGCAGGGATGCTGGGTACTACAGGGGAGGAAGGACAGAGATTAACTCTGACTGCAAAGCACTGCTGCCACCCTGACCTCAGCAATTCTGCTTCTGAGTCTGAGAGCAAATATGATCTCCTGCAACACTCTCACACATTTCTATCTCCATGCTGCCATGGCATTTCCAAGCCTCTCTCCCCCACCCCCTTCCCCCATACCTCGAGCTCTGTAGCAAACTGGCTGGCCTTCTTATTACCACCACTTCCATACAGACTAGCGCTCGAGGGTGAGCGAATTTGGAGGCTAAAATGTCAGGGTCATTCATTTCTATTTCCACATAAATCAGTATATTTTTGTTACCGTGCAGTTTGCTCAGAATAGAGCAGAGATTCCCGTCCCTGGAGGCTGTGCCTCCTGGGGGCTGAGATGCACAATGGATTCGTGGCTACCGCATGTCCCTGGTGGGTAAAGGCCAAATCTCAAAGCTACTCTTACAAAACCCCTAGGAGGCGAGTTTGCATTTATAACGAAGCGGTGACAATTATCAGTCATGGAACCCACTCTGCTGGCTCTCGTGTTTCTATTTTTAAAGTTCTTGAATTAGAGGGAAAGACTGCGGATCATTAATGATGGGACTCGTTGTCTAGTTTCGTGAAAAGCTTGCCACTTCACATATGCCATCTGCTGCCACCCAGTGAAGAAGCTGGCAGTCGGTGCCTCGGGCAACAGAGGCCTTTTGGGTGAGATTGTATTTTCGTACTGCTGAGAACTGCCAGTTGCACTTGCTTCAAAATTACAGACATCTCTATAGACTCTGCCTACAAAAGCGCAAGTGTATGGAGACACACGCACTTACCATCAAGGCAATCAAGTGCAATTCAGAGAGCAGAGATGCTCTGCAAGCGAGACACATCTCTAACAAGTAAAGAACACACTTCCTACTGTGAGGGCCAACTAATGACTATTTAGAGGCTGCAAGGTACCATGGTATGGGATCCTAGACAGGAGGGTGAGAACAGAAAGAGCCTCTCTGCCCCAGGAACGCTCAAGGCTCTGCATGCCATCTACCCTGACGCTGTAGGGGACATGCATATGTGATTCCGAGCTGCAATCGAAGGCAAGTTGTACCAATGATTAATTCTGACCCGGGCTTCAAGATTTGCATATAATAGGGTGGCAAAGAAGAAGCAAACGAGGGATAATTGAACTGTAGCGTGGCTTGCTTACTTTAGAGCAGCAGTTCTCAAACTTCCTAATGCTGCAACCCTTTAGTGCAGTTCCTCATGTTGTGGTGACCCTGCGTCATCAAATTATTCTCATTTGTACTTCATAGCTGTAATTTTGATACTGTTATGAATTGCAATGAAAATAGTTTTAAAGACAGGGGTTTGCCAAAGGGGTCGTCACCCACAGATTGAAGACCACTGCTTTAGAGGGTTCCTCTGCAGATAGCCCAGAAGGATAATTAACCAGAGTCTGAAACACTTGAAATTAAAATAACAAATTAGAATATCAAAAGACGTTTACAGAACAGAGATGCTTTGCCATTTTTTAATTTTTTTTTGTGACGCCCAACATTAGATCATTTCCTAGACACAGCTCCCAGCCCAATACACTTACAGTTCTCTTCAATACTGTGTAACAAGCAGCAAAGCCCTAATGGGGTGGCCTTAGAGAAGTCACTTAACCAAGATTCAGCTCTTCATCTATGGTGACAATCTGAGAGGGGCGTGGTTTGAAGATTAATGGAAATATATACAACCCGTGGCCCAGTGCAGTCCTGTGGGCGTGACTGGTTAGGCACTTGCCTATGGCATTTATTACAACTAAGAGGAGGCAAGATTGACTGTGGAAAGAAAGGAGAGACTGATGCTGGAAATGAACCCACTGAGAACTGAGTGACTCAGTACAATCTGCTGATACAACATCGACCACAGAGACAGCCATCCTGGCCTATCTCCCATGGCAATATCAGTCCATGGCAATATCAGTCCATGGCAATATCAGTCCATGGCAATATCAGTCCATGGCAATATCAGTCAAGTGGGACAGACTGCTACCAGCTTAAGAATTTCACTGTGGCTTTTCAAAGGGGTGCTTCAGTGGCAACTACATCACTGGCTTTCTAAAGGCTGCAATCAAGCTGTCCACGGTGGACAACTTGGGCTGTGGAGTAACATGGAAGGGTAACATCAGCTCCATCCAGAGTGACACATAAGAAGACCAGATCTGCTCTCTGTAAGGACTCAACTCTGTGGACTGTGCCTCTCAGAGGTCTCCTCACTGGAGGCAGCCACGGCCATTCCTTTTGTTATATGCGAGGAAGTCCTGCACATGCATGGGCCAGAAATATCCTGGATCCGTAGAGCTTGTTGGCCAATGAGCCTAGCCAAAATGGCAAGCTTCAGGTTCAGTGAGGGACTCTGATTAAACAAGTCAGAGTGATAGTGAAAGACACCTGACTTCTCCCTCTGGGCTTTTAATGCATGTGCGTGCTCGTGCACACACACACCACCACCACCACCACCACCACCTTCATATAAATGTACATGTTGCAACCTGAGACAAGGACACACAGGTTGCTGTCAGAACTCTAACAGCTAAAGCAAAGGCAGGAAGACTTGCCTCCCTTGTTAAGGGAAGAAAAACAGATTGGAGTGGCCTACAGTCTGAGAAGCTGGAGTGATCTATAGTCACCCAGAAGTATCAGCACGAGTGCTCAGCCAGCATGAAGTTAGAAATGTCTCTCTTTCCTTTCTTGTATATAAAACAGTAATATGTACAAAACTGATATCTTAGTATATGAAATATTGATTTCTTAAGGGAAAAAAATCAATACAAACCTACTCACTTTACAAGAAATATTTTCCATCTTGGCAGGCAGCTCAACAGCTGTGGCAGGCCCCGCTTATGCAGCAAGACTCCCAAGCTCCCCTAAGCAGCCTGGTTAGTGTCAGCCTACCTCTGCCTCCCAAGTGCTGGGATTAAAGGTGTGCACCACCACACCTGGCTAGTAGCAGACTTTGGCAATTAACTGGTTCCCTCAAAAGGATCTATGGTTTTGGTTTGGTTTGGTTTGGTTTGTTCCCATCAGGATCTCATGTAGTTCAGGCTGGCCTCAAACTTGCAGTAAAGACTTACAGGCATTTTTCAGCACCAACCTTCCAAGTACTGGGATTACAAACACATCCTAACACGTCCAACAGGAAGCAGGGACTTGATTTTTTTTTTTTTTTTAAGAGAACAAATAACTACCTCCCATGGAGCAAGAAACGAGACAGTGGGTGAGCCTCCAACTGTAACCAGTGGAAAGGGAGACCTACAAAGATGTCAGGGACAGTGGTCACAGGAGAGATCACTGACCAAGGTGGGGTAATACGGGCAATGAAATAGTGAATTTGATTCAAAGGTATGATTTTTTTCCATTGGCAATAAAAGAGTTTATTTGGCTTGCCTTCCCATTTTGCTGTCAACCATCAAAGGAAATCAGGACAAGAACATAAGCAGGCCTAGAACCTGGAGGCAGGAGCTCATGCAGAGGCCACGGAGGGTGCTGCTTACTGGCTTGCTCTCTATGCTTATTCTTACAGAATCTTTAACCCCCAGCCCAGGGTCCTACATATCTGGATCTTACAGAAGTATTTTCTCAACTGAGGTAGCTTGTGTCCATTTTACATTAGATTAGAGAGCACAGCTGTCTTGAGTTGATCAACGTAATAGACAGAGCACTCTAGTTCTTAGGTCTGCTTCATACTCCTGGGAGCTCATGAGCTTCTCACCATGTGCTGTGTGACAAGATTTTTCCTAGTGAAAAATCCATGCATATACAAAGGTATGATTTTTATAACGACATCCCAAAAGAGACAACACAAAGCACACAAAGACATGGCCAGTACACAAAAGGAAAGAGAGAAGTTTGTGTGCAGTTGTAACTTTAATAAGTGGAAGGCTTTTGGGAGAACTATTCCTTTTAGTAAATATTCATCTGTCTATATACAGAAGGTGAGTGTAGCAGTAATACTGGCTCTAGCAAAAACAGATAACAGAAAGCTTTAACGTACTTAATCATCAGGGGAAAGGAGACTGAACGCGGTGTCAAAGTGATGAATTGGCTTAATGTTTTAAGGGCTTTGCATCCTAGGACATGATCTCTGTAGATGCCTGTAGTAGCTGGAGGTCAGCAGTGATACAACCTATGTTAGCTCCCACGCTGCAAAGCACCAGGCAAATAGGAGAGTAAGTAACCAATGGTCTATGAAATACCAGCCCAGAAAAAATGTGCAGACTAAGGCATTCTAGGGTAAGTACCATGCAAACCACAAAGACCTGTATGCAAACCGTGGCTCTGAAATCTGTCTGAGCTAACACACACACACACACACACACACACACACACACACAAATATAAAAACGAAGTTAGGCAGATGATCAGTGGCTTAGGTTTGATGAACTTCAACCTGAATAAAAATCAATCAGCTGATAATTACATCCTGTTATCTCAACTGGTCAGATAATTTTCCCTGGTCTCCACGGCTTCTGTAACGGTAGCCACATTGTTTTATTATATTACACTTGCCCCAGAAAAGTCTACAGATGCATCTTTCTCTGACACTAGAATCTATCAAAATATATGTGGCCACCACCCTAGGAGAGTAAGCAGAGAGGCACACACAGCAAATAAACTGCCGTGGTGTGGTTATTTGAGAGCAGGCTTCCACGCACGGAATATTTTGTGGAATGTGAACCTCCATACCATTTCCAGTACTGGGGTGTTCAGAAGAGACAGCACTGTAATTTAAACTGCTAAAGGACTGTGCAATCACGTCCACACAGATTCACACAAAGGACTTTCACATTTTTAGCTGGACATCTGAGCAATACAGCACAAATAACCACAGAAGGTGCCTCCCCCAAGAACAAAATGCCCCAGACATCAATGAATCCCTAAAGTGGGTCACGGACAGGATGTCCAGAGGATGTAAACCATGTTCCTCCACATGAAAGACTACTCAGAAATACACTAATCTAGTTCGCCCGTTACAACAACCCAAAGGGAACAAAAAAGAAATGCAACAATAGAAGGGGAAAATGTTATGCTCAGAGTCCCTCCGTAGTCTGTTTATTAAAAGTAGGGCATGGGAACAATTGGAAATTAACTGCAGCAGACCCCAGCTCCCGTCTGCTGCACAAATGCAACCAGACACACACAGCAAAAGAATCCACGCTTCTGTTTCAGCTTTGAATAATCTCAATATGGAGTGCTGCAGACTGCTAATGTGTCTAGAGCAATTAACTCATGTGGTGACATTTTGGGTGTGAAGAGGGGTGAGCGTTGCTGAGAAAAAGCATGAGTCCCCAAGACTCATTTCTGCTGACAGGGTTAAGCCACACACACTACCTTCAAGGTCTTGGGTCTGCCCACTCTTGGCAACCACTCCCCTCATAACCAGCGTTTTCCAGTGTGAAATGCTGGACCTTATTCTTTCAAAGCTCCCTCCCTCAATCTCTCCACACATAGAGTCTGGATGCTTGCTGACAGGAAAAGATGGAAGAGAAGAGTGTTCATGCACTGTGTGTACAGCAGAATGGACCAAGTCCTCGGGGTGGGGACATGTTCCTCCCAACCCAACCTGCACACTCTTCCACTGACCTGGGTTGGTTTTGAGTTCTCTGTCCCAGTTTTTATACCTGGCCTGTCATCAGATTTGTTGTGTCCCCACCCCCCACCCCCCGCACCCTCACCCTGACCCCTTAGGTCAGTGATTACGTCATGCACCTTGATCTGTAACTCACTTAGCACCTAAGATGTCAGCACTAATACATCCTGGTCCAAGGGTCTTCTGCTATCCAGAGTCAGCTCTCTGTGGAACTTGGAGAACTTGGCAGTGTGCACAAATGGTTATTTCAAATGTTCTAGACACAAGACAGACATGTGTGACCAGCTAGCCATACCAGCATGCCCTTCCATTTCAGGACTGGGAGAGGAAGTGTGGCTTGCAAGAAGCATCGTCTCCGGAGGCTGATGCCTCTCCCCTTCATTCCCATCCTCACTTCCTTTGGGTTCTGTCAGGACAGAGGGTAGAGACGTTGAAACTAGCCACTGGGGTTATGAGAGCAACATCAATTAAGATCATATTTTAAAAGCTCAAGGCGGAGAAGAAATTAACGTTCCATTTGTTTTAAAGTGCAAAACACAAGAGGAATATAAATTCTGAGGCCAAGCAGAGGGTGACTTGCTTATTAAATTGCTTCATCCACAGTCATGCATGTCTAAGAGGGAATGAGACTTGCTTATTGTTATTTCATTAAAGAAAAACTATCTAAAGAGGCAAGGAAGACGTATTTTTCTGACTACCTGGACTATGCGCAAGTGGAGAAAAACATCTATGAAGGCTATAAAAGTTGGGAGGTGGGGGGGGTGTGCTGACTGAGAAGCCAGAAGTCTGTCTCCAAACTGTAGTGGGGCAGGTCTGATGCTTGCTTATATTGTAATGCTAAATACTGGCCCCAGAAGTGAGAGCATCTGCACACACAATGTGACCTTGCTCCTTAATTTAAAACTATTGGTTAAATAAAGATGCTGACAGTTAATGGCTGGGCAGAAAAGACATAGGCAGGGTTAGGGGCTCTCTGGGCTTGGGGTCTGAATAGAGTAGGAGGGAGGAGAAGAAGGCGGGGAGAAGAGAAAGCCTCTGTGGGGTAAGAATCATGACTGTGAAAGCTGGAAAATTGGAGTTGAGAGCAGCTCAGATGGAATATGATAAATAATAATTCAAGGTTATCGATAGGAAAGTAGATTCCAGTAGCATAGAGGGTAGATATCTGCCCAGCTATAGTGCTGACAAAGACTTATGATCAATGAAAAGTCACATGTGTCCTTTATCTAGGGATAGAATAATCAAAGGCTGGTTAGAAACCCCTGACTGAGATCAGGTGTAGTCTACAACACTTAACAATGGTGGCAAACAGCTAGAACAATGGATTTCTAATCCAACTCTACGCTAGAGTTGGGGGAAAAAAAGCAATAAACAACTGTAAGCTTGCCCTGAAAGGACTTCCAGAGAGGGCAGATGCAACGCAGTCAGGGACAACAGCTTCCCATACGCCTCAGTTAATTTTATGTTGCTATAGCAAAATATGTGGGATCAATAAATTAATTTTTAAAAAGAGGTTTATTTGGCTCCATGTTCTGGCAAGGGAGAATCCAAGAACAGGTCACCAGCATATTCTTGGCATCTGGTGTGGCCACTATTGTTACATCACAGCAAAGGTGGGGGTGGGGGGTATCACATGGGAAGATAGGTAGGCGGACCAGAGTGGGTCTCTTAGGAAGACAGTAATGTTCCACGAGAGGTGCATCCTCATAGCCTTATATAATCTCAAATGCTGCCCTAATTCCCTCGCCGTGAAATGCTATTAATACATGAAATATCATATGTGAAATGCCGTATCTGTTTAATCATCTCATGGGCCTTATGAGTGACAGCTTCTCCTTGGACTCCAGATAAGAGAAACACACTAACCACTGTGTGGAAACTGGAGAGACAGGAATCCAGGCAGGGGATGGGGCATGTGCACTGAGTGCCGAGACCATCACTAAATAAAATGCAGTAAAAAAAAAATGACATCAGATACCTATGTGAATTTATATTAATCAGCTTGGGCCTCTGATGCTTTTAAAGTTCAAGAGCCATTGGTATAAGGCTGCAAAATTTCAACCCATCAAAGAGACTCTCAGAACACAGCCAAGAGCGGGTGTCAGGGGGAGCCGTTCAAGGAGAAACGGATAGAAATTCTTTGGAAAATTTTCTCCATTTCCACTTTTACTAGAAACATGCTGGGCACTTACATAAAAGTAATTAAGTACACTGGGTTCAGAAAGCAGACGCCTGTAATGACAATTTTAAAAAGACATTCCAGCGATGTCTATGTCCTTTTGACTTGCAGCGTTTCATGCAGGCTAACCCATAATGGGAAGAATTATCCAGGGAAGGGAGGGCTGAGTAGCTGCTCAAAGATGTGGGGTGACCATGAAAATGGCCATCATCTGCTGCCTTATGCCAGCACAGGCCACTGCCCTTTCACTAGCAGCATTGGTTTGTCTGAAAAATCAACTAAAACCACTGGGCAGTAACAGCATCCTAAGAAGATAAAGGGGCGCTTGCGCTGAAAGTGGAGACAAAGTATCCCCCAGGTGGAAAGTTAAATGCCATTAGAAGGTCTGCAGAGAAACCAACATGGTTATTAGAATTACAATTTATGGCCATTCCCAGTCACAAATGCTAGTCTTTTTTTTTTTTTTTTTCCTTTCCTCTCAATAAAAAGTCTATTGGTTTAAAAGAATAGAAAGCTTTTCAATAAGGGCTCAAGGTGATAAAAATTTTAAATGGCAGAGATATTTGAGTAGCTCTATAACATGTAAACAGAGGACACAATGGAAACTAGAGGACACAGCACAGGAAGCCAATGGCCACCGTCTCACCACCCCAACCCACCGAAGAGCAGTGGAGAATAACCCCAAACCCTGAGAAGGTTCCCAAGGTAAAAGCCACTGGCATTCTCTTGAAAGCCAATGGATTGTCTAGTTTTAGAAGAAGGTCATCACTATGTGAATGCCTCATGAGAATCCTGTTGGGAAACCCTGCTAATTAGGGTTGTAGTCTACCACGTCTGGATAGCTCCTCTGAGCTCAGTGCAAAATGGAGGACTCCCCTTTCCAGCAGGGCTTCCCTTACCTGGGGAGTCCAATCGCCATACTCTCTAACTAAGGAAGGTCATGAAGTCCATGGTAAACCTACCAGCTCAACTTCCTCTTTCCAGATAAGAACCCACCCGCCCAGAGAGCACCGGGGATTCCTGGAGTGCCTCTCCATGCCAATGAGGCATTCGCAGAACTTTAAACTCCAGCCAATGATTTCCATTCACCCTGAAATCACCACGGGTCATATATAGCCCTTGTCCACACCAGAAAAAGTGTATATGCACAAGCTATTTCATTGAATATAGTCTAAGAGAGCTGTAATACTAAAGTTCTTGGAGAAGCACCCCATCCCCCAACTCACTCTCAGCTGGACTGGGATCCTGCAGACCTCGACCCATTCCTGGCTCTGCTTCCAGCCCAGTGTGTAGTAGCATCCAGAAGCCCCGAGGGAGGAAAAGCGTGCGGAACCACAGACTCCCTCTCCTGTGACAGGCTTCCCTTACGATCTCCCCTGTTCTTTTTCATGCAACAAGCTTCTTAGTCAACAAGGCACTCGAGCATTTGCTAAAGTGTACAAGCCAATGACTGGCCTCAATGACCTATTTGCGCTAGCCAGAATGAAAATGGCCCCTATAGACTGACTCATAGGGAGCTCAGCACTACTAGGAGGTGTGGCTTTGTTGGAGGAAGTGTGTCACTGGGGGGTGGGGAGGGGGGGCTTTGAAGTTTCAGAAGCTCCAGCCAGACCTAGTGTCATTCTCTCTTCCTGCTGCTTGCTGATCCAGATGTAGAACTCTCAGCTCCTCTTCTAGCACCATGTCTTCCTACATGCCACTGACACGATGACAATGGATTAAACCTCTGAACTATGAGCCAGCCCCAATTAAGTGTTTTCCTTCATAAGAGTTGTTGTGGTCATGGTGCCCCTTCACAGCAACAGAAATCCTAAGACAAGGAGCACGTGAGAAGTTCTTACTGAATGTCAGGCTGTTTATCTACAGGATCCTGCCTTCCCCTCAGCTTTATTTTCCAACATAAGCATTCACTCCCAAGCCTTTGCACACTGGTTTTCATTTTCAAAGCCACACTGACCCATTCATGGCCCATTCATCGATACTCCTACCTTCCTTCGTGTATCAGCCCTGACTGTAAAATCTGTAAGGACAGGGACCAGGCTTCTCTGTTCCACTCCCAATACCCAGCACCCAGCATGGAGTCAGCGTCTGACAACTCTTGGCTCAGAAGGGAGCTGGAGAGATGATGGCTCAGTAGTTCAGGACAAGCACTCACAGAGGACCTGAGTTTGGCTCCCAGCTCCCATGTCAGGCAGTTCACAACACCTATAACTACACTTCCAGCAAAGCAAATTCCCTCTTCTGGCCTTCTTGTGCACATAGCTACACACAGACATACACACATAATACAACAACCCACAAAGTAAGTACTGGTTGAACAAGTGGATAGTTTGACTTCTCCGGGAGAGCTTCCCTGTATCCCAAACTCAGAATCAGGCAGACTTCCCACCATGCACGCATGATGGGATTACTCCTTTAAGCACACAGGACCATCCTGATACTTTCACAACTGGGTTTGCCCCCTTTTTAGATGAAGCGTTCGTAGTCCATGTTCAGATGTGGTCACTGGTAAGTCTTCAGCTCTTGAGGGTGTCCCTATAGAAATGTGAAGGGATGTACTTCCCTTTCCCAATTAAAAAATAATGAAGAATGGCATCTATTTCAAAACACTAGGGCTTGCGAGCCTGCCTGCAATGAAATGGTGATCGCAGGCAAGGCATCTAATTAGAGATACAGCTGATACAGTAAAGCTCAACTTCTAAGACTAGACAGTGTACTGATTTACAAGATGACTATTCTTCAGTCTCGACTCACTGAATGGCAGAGTAACAAAATCTAAATCACTTCATTTCCCAGGTAACCATTTGTTTTGCAAGTACTAACAACCCTGTGATAATGCACCAGGAATGGCGGGTTACATGCAGTTATGGTGCGGTAACAGAGGCGACTACACGTCCTGCATGTAGTCTAGTCCAGAGCTTCTACAATCCAGAGGGTCCCTGGAGCTGAAGCTGGAGGAATAGGAAGGGTTTCTTAGCAATGTGGGCATGGGGATGGGGTGAGGTAACTGGTGAGCGATAGTACTTTGCTGGGGGCTATGGCAAAAACTGAAGGACCAAGCAGGAGTGGTTAAATCACTACCCATGGTACCGTGGAAGGTAACTCAATTAGTTTTCTGTTTTAGCAACACAGATACAACAAAGGCCACATATTAACTACGGGTATGGCAGTTTCCCAAAAAAAGCATCCACCAAACATAATTGGACAAGAAGGAAACACATCTTTGCTCCCAGAATGCCTGCAGAACAGGATTTTATTAATAGACCGATGTGGCTCCAGAAACTCAAAGCAGATTTGTCCCCAGCTGTTCCTAGGTATGGATGCAGGGAGACCCTGGTGCTTCCCAACTGCTTCCACCTGGCACTGTCAAAAACCATCAGCTCACAAATGACACACGGGCAGGGGGATGCTCCACATCCATTACGACTCCTCATTTACACTCATGTTTCTTACTAACGAAAACTCAGACTTGAGTAGACATAACCATGAGGGAAAACTCACAGCAGAATGGACCATATAGAAGAGAGAGTCAGAGTCCAAGGATAATGATCTATAATACTGTTAATGGGAAAAAGCACACATAAGGAAGGGCTAGACGGCTCAAGGGGAAAGTCATAGTCAAGGGCGATTTGAGATGAAAAGGGAGCACGTTGAGAAGATCAGAAGGTAAAGAAAGGAGTCACCAGAAGTCCTAGGAAGGGGGAGGCTGAGGACGGCCAAAGGGATCATCTGAACATGAAAGTCTATCAGAATGGAGAGTTTGTCCCTGCACGAGACTGAAGGACAAGCAGTGAGTGCTCTCGAGCATACACAATGCTTCTGTAACTCATTCCACTCTGCCAATCCGTGCACCTTCAGGTCCTTCTCCCCAGCACTTGCTGACTTCATTAAGGCTCACTTCCAGCCTCAGATCCACAGGGAAAGCCTTCTCTGATGCTCCCAGCCAAGGTCCAGAATATAGGGAGGGCTGTGTAGCTGCAGTAGCATGAGGCTCCAATTTGCTACAGTGACTTCCTCAGGTGTGTGTGACTCTCCCAGAGAACTTGAAGGAAGAGATACATCTCATTGGTTTTTGTGTCCTCTAGATCCAGATGCATTCTTTTTTTTTAAATTCAAAGTACACCTTTGTTAAAGACTCAGCGTAGACATTTGACAAATGTATCTATTATAAAGAGGGAAGTACAGGAGGCGGAGCCAAGAAAACAGGCAACAGTGTAACTAGTTACTTCAGTACCACCCTAGCGGCCCAGGCAAGAGGATTCTGATTTACCCATAGGTAAGATGTAGTACAGGTAAGCTAAGAAAAGTGACAGAGAGAAAAAGACTTCAGCTGCTTGGATGACAAACACAGATGTGAAAGACGCAAGCAAGCCTGAGTACGTTCATGAATGCGTGTGTGTGTGTGTGTGTGTGTGTGTGTGTGACGGAGCATTTCTGTGTGTCAACATTTCTGTAACAACGTTTCTCCATTTGACACAGCAAGCAAGACAGCATCAAAGAGGTCCCAATGTGGACAGGGAGAGAACCGACACTGGACAGTGGCTCAGGAGGATGGAGGAGTAAGGCAGGTATGAAGTGGATAGCTGAGGGTGAGAAGAATGGTGTAGGAAGACTCCAAGGCCAGGCAGAGAGAAGTCCCCCCCCTTCAGTGTTGCTTCTTTCGTCTTAGCTACTTTTCTCATTGTGCCAACAAAATGTGATACAAGAAGCAGTTTAAAGAAGGAAAGGTTTATTCTGGTGTCCTGGCTGGTTCTCTGTGTCAACTTGACACAAGCTGGAGTTATCACAGAGAAAAGAGCCTCCCTTGAGGAAATCCATGAGATCCAGCTATAAGGCGTTTTCTCAATTAGTGATCAAGGGTGGGAGGGCCCAGCCCCTTGTGGGTGGTGCCATCCCTGGGCTGGTAGTCCTAGGTTCTATAAGAAAACAAATTGAGCAAGCCAGGGGAAGCAAGCCAGTAAGCAGTACCCTCCATGGCCTCTGTATCAACTCCTGTCTCCTGCTTCCTGACCTGCTTGAGTTCCAGTCCTGACTTCCTTTGGTGATGAACAACAATGTGGAAGTGTAAGCTGAATAAACCCCGTCCTCCCCAACTTGCTTCTTGGTCATGATGTTTTTTGAAGGAATAAAAACCCCGATTAAGACATCTGGCTTACAATTCCAAGAAGTACATTCCACCATGGTGCACAAGGCATCCCAGCAGAAGCCAAAGGAAGGAAAGAGTGGCCAGGCCATACAACCTCAAGGCCAGCAGTGACCCACTTCCTCAGAAAGGCTCCACTTCCAGCCATTTCCAGCATTCTAAGACAGCGCCACCAACTGGGAACCAAGTGTTCCTACACACGAGCCCGTGGAGGTCATTTTACATTCAAGCTGCACCTATCTTCCTTTCAAATACAGACTCCATCTTTTCTTGTGAATTGTGCTTTGAAACAAGCCCGGGACTCTCTTTGGTTTAGGCAGATTCTCTTTGTTCCTAGATCATTACAAGAACGTTAGTCAGTATTTTCCTAAGTTCTTCAAAAAGAAAAAAATGGTAAAGAGTACACTTGCCAAAAAAGCAAGGGACAGGGGCAAGGACTTTACAGTTAGAGAAGGTTAGGAATAATGCACAGTCTCCCTTAGCTTGGTGTTTCACAATTCTCCATGCTTTTAAACGTTCTAAGAAATCCCACAAACCTATTCAACTCTAACCAGTCAGGACTGTGAATCGTTTTGTAAGCTGGAGCCTATAAGTATATAATGAAACACAACGAGACATTCCCCTTCAGCATCCATAAGACTTATGCTGGGAATTACCACCATGCATTCATCAGCAAAGGCTAGGATATGCTGAGTAACAAACAATCCCCCATACCATGGTGGCTTTAGCACAAGTGCCGACCTCTAGGGCTTGCATGACCCTGACACTGCAGGGTCAGTTTCTCTCCTACAGTGCGTGGCTCAGCTGCCTGAAGATCCACAAAACCCACAGTCTCCTGTTGTCAGACTAGAGGAAGAGGATACTAGAAGGTCATCCAGTGGAGATGGCATATTCCATTCTAGAGGTCACCCCAGCTTTCTGCTCAGAGTATATTACATTGTCTAGCACATCTAGACTACATACATAGTCTAGGACCCATCCTTCTGAGAAGAATGAAACTGAGAATCTCGTGTCCACTCGAGAAGTGAGCTTGCTAAGGCTGATGCCTCCCACCTATGCATGCTTCACCCCTCAGTGGTTCTGATGTTGTCAGCTCTGCATTGGAACATCCTTCTGACAGTCCCTCCTCTCCTATCTCTCCTCATCTTCACCCATTTCCCACAGCACCAGTTACTTCTCACATACAGACCCCACGGCATCTCTGGCACTTACTAAAACGCCTTTATGGTCTACATTTCCTTTGCACACTACATAAAGCATTAACACATACACCCAGCCCTTCTCGTGTACTTGGTCCTTGGACCCTGTACATCCTTTTATCCATAATTAAAGTCTGACAGTTTGTACATTAGGAGACCTTAGTTAGGGATTTTAATTGCAATGAGTCAGACATCTCAGCATAAAAGCTTGGCTTGGCATTTCTGGGTCATCTTAACTTTTTATTTTTGTTTTTACTTTTTTTTTTTGGCAAATATAGGCACCACCTGTAGCACCTGCAGCCATCTACCTCATGAGGGGACTTCAGCAGCTGCCCTGCTCTCCAGAGCCATCTCAGCTGGCTGGTGATTCAACTAGAGGAGCTGTGGTACAGCTGAGACAGAGCGGTGTTTGGTCTTTTTTGTTTGTTTATAAAACACCTAAACCACTAAACCAGTCAACCCCCGATTATGGGTTCTTGTAAGTTGTTTTTATTTGTTTTAAATGTGGCCAATAATGACTTTGCCTCAGGTCTATGCCTGTGACAAATCCAAGAAGGTTTTGTGTGAGGAACAGCCTCTGCCATTTCTCCTTCAACCCTCAATAAATAGAGACATTCACCCAGAGAGCAAGGCGGCATGGCTTTTAAACACACGAGCATCACTTAGATGGGATTACTTCTCCTACCATGAAGAGAAGCCCACATCCACTGGCCATCCTGAAGAGATGTTAAAATGCCACCAGTGCTCCCACCTGCACTAGGATGGTGCCCTGTTCCCTGCCAAGAGGTTCAGGCTCCACGTGTGGAATTGTACTGATGGTCCCTGGTAAACGCACATGGGCAGTTAATCACAAGAGATTATTCCAGTTCCCAGAAATAGCCATTTGCTCACGCTAAGCTTGAGCTCATTGCTCTGTTCGTCACAGATCTATTCCACCCCTCACCTCCTCCCCAAGAGTTAGATCACTGTCAGCTTTGCCCAGCATCTCCTCGTTTCTCCCAAACTCTGTTGAACTCGGCGTCTTTACTTCGAATCCTTTGTTTCAGTGGCTCACTGTACTAGAATCACATGTGTAACATCTCCATTCCCTAAACTACAGACCACTGAAGACGGAATGTGTTATATTTTATCCTTCACAACCTTACACTCGGTGGAGGGTTAATAATATTAACCAGCTGAAGACCGAATTACCACCGAGACAGCCTGAATGTTATGTGTTCGTGGAATCCCAGTATCACTGACTAATCTAGCCAGGGCTGACCACACATTGTTCTCTCTTAAAACGGACTCAAGTCAGACCGCTTCCTGATGGAACTCAGTTTTAGTTTCTTTTGTTTTGGTTTTGATGTTTGTGTCAAAGTGTAGCCTGAGAAGTCTAAATGTCATAGAATGGAATAGAGATAACTTTCCTTCTCAAAGTACTTAACCACTTATATGCTTATTAAAAAAGAGTAGTGAAGTTGCTAACTTTCCTAAAATAAATGAGTAATTAAGGTACGTCCTTGCTTAAAAGGAGATAAAAACCAAGATAGCACAGGAAAAGATATTTAAGTTCTCTGTGAGCATACTGTTTCCAGTCAGAGTAACCCTCCTGTAGAAATAGATGGTGATGCAGGCATGGGAGGGGCGAAGGCACTAGGATCAAAGATAATCAATCAGATAATGGGACCCAAAAGCACATTAGAGAGGAAGCTGATGTAGGCAGAGTCCAGACAACTCGCCTGTAGCCACTTGCCCCCGATGACCTTCAAGGATGTATGGATGCTTACTGCTCGCCGTCTGACAGCCCAATATTTATCTTTCACTTCAGAAAAATTGGTCCCCAATAGTTCAAATCCAAAGAACCAATGCAGACTGTTCTGGCTGGTTTTGTGTATCAACTTGACACAAGCTGGAGTTATCACAGAGAAAGGAGCCTCCCTTGAGGAAATGCCTCCATGAGATCCAGCTGTAAGGCATTTTCTCAATTAGTGATCATGGAAGCAGGGCCCATTGTGGGCGGTGCCATCTCTGGGCTGGTAGTCTTGGGTTCTATAAGAGAGCAAGCTGAGCAAGCCAGGGGAAGCAAGCCAGTAAATAACATCCCTCCATGGCCTCTGCATCAGCTCCTGCTTCCTGACCTGCTTGAGTTCCAGTCCTGACTTCCTTTGGTGATGAACAGCAATGTGGAAGTATAAGCTGAATAAACCCTTTCCTCCCCAACTTGCTTCTTGGTCATGATGTTTTGTGCAGGAATATAAACTCCAACTAAGACACAGACAAAGAGAACTATTTTGAACACAGTAAAGTGCGTCACACATTGGCATATTAAGTTTCACATTTCCTGGTACTTTCAAAACCCAATTTGACTTCTGTGAATTTCCAAATCAAATCACAAGCAAGACACCATGACCTTCTAGTTAGAGATGCTGAGGCGAGGTGCTCTGGCTTTGGGGCCGCATGAAAGTACAACATATTGATTAAAATTGCATCAAGGGCAGCCACTTTCCACAGCAATTTAACTGCCAGAAAGGAGGACATTAGCCCTACACCAAGTGACAGCACAGTTCTGGGAGCTGCAGAGACATCCTGAGGTTACCTACTCACGCATAGCTTGGGACTAACAAGGGGAATTGAATTTACAATATTTGTGAGCTCCATTTTATTTTTCTGGAAAGATCAGTAAGATGTTTTAACCATTCCCCCACCTCACCCCGCCACCCCAACTTTCAGTAGGCCCTATCCAGACATGGACAAACTGGCTAGAAGTGGAGCTTGTCACAAAGGTGGCTACCATGGAATGGAATTCACAACCTGTCATTACCAACATGATGTTATTGTCTGTCTCACTGGGAACAAGTCTGAAACACCCCCTTTCAGTTAACACAGCCAGCCATCCGATCAACGTTCTTGAACAAAGCACTAACGGAAACATTACCACCAAGTTGAGGGTAGGGGCTCATACAGCTTTAGTCCCGTTTAAAACTCAATGAGCTTCTATTGAATTTTGTTATTCTCTGACTCAGTGTTCTAAGTTCCACTTGGTGTCATTTCCTCTAGTGCTGCAAAGGGCAGGGAGAGGCAGACTATGGCCCTAAGTGAGAAGATAAACTATCAATCCACCATAGCTGGGTTTTCACTACTGTCAGAGAAATGTTCACCATTTTATCAAGTATAACTACACCTTTAGTTCATGTGCCCCCCCCTGCCACCCCACTTCTTATCACAAGAAGACTTTTTTGTGCAGACCCTTGCAGAGAGCAGACCAACCCTTCAGAGCTTGTATTTAAAACCCCGTCTAAAAAGAAAAGAGCCACACAGTACCACAAACCAACCCACGGAGTTTATATGAACGTTGCACCAGTTTAAAAGCCAGCAGAAATTAATCAGCACGCAACTTCTAACACCCAATTCTGGAAGCGGCCGAGGCAATGACCTGATTTAGGATTATGCTAACGGAGGACTGGAAAGGTAAACCATTTTGCGACAGCTACTGGCTGGGTAGATAGAGAATGAGCAGAAACAACTCCAGGCCACCTCCTCCATATGTTTTCATGGTCTCCCGGCACCAGAGCCTCTTCTGCACTGCTACGTACAGGCGTCCCTCTTCCCAGCAACAGTGAAAGCCCCTAAGGTTAAAAGCTTTGCATCTTTTGCCCTTAGAACCACATGAAGTACAGAGTCACAATAATTCGAAGAAGGAATAGAAGAATACCACACCGAATGATCCGGGAAATGCAAAAACCCGCAGTGCCGGAAGATGTGTGCTTTATCTCTAGCTAATGAATTCTGGCCCCACCACTTTTATCACTAGGGATGGATAGATAGCGCTAACCCCAAACAACCATTTAATGGTCTTAAACAGCCCAGGCACATAGGCCCCACAAGACCTCAGGTACCATGGAGACGAACGACCACAGGGAGGTCAGGAAAGTGAATTTTTGAATATGTCTTCACGTCAGAAGTAGAGGAACTGCTTTTGATTGTAACTTTTATATAGTAGTATTTTTTCTATCTATAAAACATAGTTCACGACAGAAAATTAAAGGTATTCCAACCCTGTAATAAATGCCACATCAGCAGATTATGGTCTGGGGAATCTTAGAGATGTCTGAGGTTCTCAAGGGTCAACTGAGGTCCATCCGTGCTTCAGAATTAATTTATTAATAAATGTACTATTAATTTAGAATTAATATTTAATTAATAATATGTTTACTGAGATAGGAAAATCATAATTCCAAGGCTAGCTTGTACTACCTAGTAAGTGTTAGGCCAGACCAGCCACGCTGGTGGCCAAAACTTTATTTAAGACAACAAAAATAACAACAAAACAAAATGAACATGTTTCTTAAGTGAATTTATAAATATTGTTAGATGTTTTGTTTTGATCTCTAAATATATGAAATAACATTAACATTAAGCATAGCCAAGAATAAAAGTATTTTGGGATCTTTTTCTGAACACCAACATGAGAACAGATATTAAAGACTTCAATTTAATCCAGAATTTCCTTGTTTTAGTTCCTTTATGTCTACAGGTTCAGGATTTTAAATAGTGGCTGGAGAGGGAAGCCATAGTAGGCAGCATTTGGTTTCTGCATCATTTGCAAACTGCAAGTTTCAGCACCACCAAGTCCACCCTGTACCTAATTCAATAATGCTTCAGCCTGCACATAAAGGATTAAAGAGCAGGCAATCTGTGTCACAGCCATCCTCCCTCCTCTTCAGGGACTACATTCCAGAGACTCAGACGATGCCTTCGAGTGCAGATAGAATCCAACTCTTGTAAGTCTACACTTGGCCCATCAATGCAAATCTATGCTAAAACTTAATTTCTAACCTAGGCACAGTAAAGACGAATAACAATAATCAGTAGTGAGATAAACACGAGATATGCAATAAAAGTTAGGAGAAGTGGTATTTTCCAGGATAGGTTGTATTCACGCATCTGTGGATGTAAGAGGATAGGCTGCCTGTTCGTGAGATGAAGAGAGGTGGATGATGCAGGCATCATGATGCAGTCTTAGTGAAGAGAGGTGAATGATGCAGGCATCGTGACACAGTCTTAGTGAAGAGAGGTGGATGATGCAGGCATCATGACACAGCCTAAGGCAGATACAGAAGAAATGCTTGAACACAAGCACTTTCATTCTGTTCGTCTGGCAACCAACAGCTAAGTAGACAGGAGAGTAGCACACACGGTGTGGGCACGCTGGACTGAGGAATGGTTTGTGCATGTTGAGAAGGTAGCCTCAGGTTTTATCACACTAGTCTGAAAGGCACACAGTTTAAAATGTATGACTTGCCTATTTCTGAGTCTTCCCATTTAATATTCTTAGAGGGTAATTGACAGTGGGTAACTGAAACCATGGAATGTGGCTTATTAGACACTCTCATTATATACTCTGCCAAATATGTTTGTTAAACTATATAACAAGAATAATGAACAGGAAAGGGGGGGCACTGTAAAAAGACTGTTGGTGTGTGGAAACTTCAACAGTTTCTGGATTCGATCACAAGACACACCTCGCTGTCAGCTACTCACGCACATAAACCAAGAAGCCTACTTTCTCCTGAAAGATTTGTTCTTAGTTCTTACTGCTTTTTAAGGGCTTCCCACCAGTCAAAGAGTTGGGTGTGTTTCATTTCCCTAGAGTGTTGCACAGCAGTTTCCTGGAGAGTAAAACATTCCATCCTGCAGGACACTCCTTAAACAGGAAGGTAAGCAATTCAAGATAGCTTCAGGAAGTCCCTGAAACTGAACAAATTCACTAGGTCATCCATATTCCCCCCCCCCCCCCCCCCCCGTCCAGTACGCTATAAAGAAGCAGAAACCAGGAGGAGATTAAGACCAACTGAACCACCAGGAAAGGACACCCTCCAAACAGTTGAGTTTTCTGTACCATGCTGGGGTGGGCTTTGGTGATGCAGTTTATCTTTGGGTCATTTCTGCTTCTGTAAGTAAGCCCTCGCCCATACTCCTATAAGTAACCCCAATGGAACTCATTGGTTCACCAAGTTGGACTTTGGTTCTATCTGTACTTTGGTCTGTCATGGGCTCCCTTATCTGGGGTGAGTAGAAATCTATGCTGTATCTTTTCAGGAAAAGTTTAGTCACATAACACAGGGCAGTGCAGGTGCAGGATACATGGAGTCAAAGTGAATCTGAAACCTCCAGGTACTGTGGCAACTCACACCTGTGAGCTGAACACAGACTTTCACATTAGCCTGCAGAACAAAGCTGACTTTCCCTTTGTGTGCAATGAAGAGAACTATGGTATGTTCCCAGTCGATCAGTTGTACATTGGATAATCAGTGTGCTGATTTTATGGTAAGTATGGGAGGGATATATGTATTTATGTATATATGTATGTATGTGTATGTATGCATATATGCATGCATGCATATATATGAATATTATACATAGGAATAATAACATGACACTTCAAGAGTAGTCTATAAAGATAAAATCTTTGGAATTAATAACATCTCTGTTTATACTGTCAAATGTCCAGAGCTAAGATGTTCCTTTCCTGTTGAAGATTCATCCAGGTGGGCCTGAAATTGGTCCTTAAAGAACATTTATCTAAAATACAATTTAAACACAAGTGTCCAAAAGAGAAGTAGAGTCCCTTCACCCAGCAGGCATATCTCAGCAAACATATGACTAAAGGAATTTCAGACAAAACACTTTATCTGACATTTTTCAAAAGTCCCATTTGGCTATTTTTCATCAAAAACAAAAGCAAACAAACAACCCCCCAAAACAACAACAACAACAAAACAACCCCCCTTAAACCTGTCACTTTTCACAATATGACCTAACATGGATTTATGTATAAGAACTCCATGGATGCTTATACCAGAATTGGTGTACTGGTGTGCGCGTGTGCGCATGCACTCACATTCACATGTACTTAAGCATCTGTTGCTAGAAATCCACCTGAGATCTGCTTATGTGCTCCTAAAACACTCCGCCATTGAGATACATCCCTAGTGCACCCTCCCAAAGATGAAACCATTTTCAATATGAAAAAAAATCTGGCTATAACTGAGAGGAAAACACGTTATAACAAGAGGCAACATGGAGTTACTAAAAATGATGGGTTAGGCCAGGTGTGGTGGCTCACATCTGTATCCAGCATTCAGCAGACGGGCAAGAAAATCAGACTACACTAGTCTGGCCTATAGAGCCAGTTCAAGCCAGCCTACTCTGTACACTAAAAGCAATCTCAAAAAGAAAGAAAATAAAAGAATATGATATTTGTATTTATATGGAAAGGTATTCGTTTTAAGGTTAAGCAAAGTAAGGCTTGGAGGGGCTGGAGGGATGGCTCAGTGGTTAAGAGCACTGGCTGTTCTTTACAGAGGCCCTGAGTTCAATTCCCAGCATCCACACAGTGGCTCATCACCTTCTATAACTGTAGTCTCATGGGGTCTCATGCCCTCTTCTGGTGTACAAATGTACATGCAGACAAAACACTCATATACACAGAATACATAAATACAATTTTAAAAAGTAAATTACTGCGTATGGAGAATTATCTCATTTAATAAAAACATACACAGAGAGAGATCATAGTTTATCATTTTGATAAATAACATATAATTATGTTCTTTATAATGTTTATGAGAAGTTGAAGTACCAACAATAAACCATCATTTCCATAATAAAGAATATACAAACATTAAAAATTACTTCTAAGTTCCTGACTAATTAATTCATGTTTTCCCCCTGTTGAGAGGTTAGTAACCATCTAAAGATATTTGTAAGTTCTTCTCATTCGTAGTTAGCAAATGACAGAAAATTTTACAAGAGAGACTTTTGCCCTAGGGTTGAACTCTGCAAGGAAAATATTATTCTCAGCACGAGTTTAATTAAATCTGCAGCGACGAGCGTCAGGTCTCTCAGGCTGCCTGGCAGCATGGTGGAACCCGAGAAAATAAAGCCATTACGCAGCAGCAGCGGTTTCTCAACAAGGAACAGAACACTGGAGACTTTCTGGAGCAATGTGCTTGAGGAAGGTGTTGAAAGTTTAAAATTCTAAACACAATGGCATTGAACCTGACCTGAACACACAGGGCAAAGCCCTAAGGTATCCGTGCAAAATCCAGCCCGGGGGCAGAATCTGCAATTACAGGGGTCAAGGACCGCAGCGCCAGGATGCAGAAGCCGTAGTGTACTGGGGCCTGGGGGATGCCACGCTGTGGGCAGTAAGGATCTAGGCTTAAGTGAAACAATGGCGGATGCTCTCCTTTGGGATGAAACAGAACTTTTTGCAGGGGTCATTACAATGCTTTCCATGAAGCCTAAGGGCTTTGATGTGCCTGGGTAAGTTAATTAATTGATTTCTTCCTCCCTTCCTTTCTTTCATGAAGGAAGCTCATGCTTAGGTGGTATAGCTTGCAAAGGAAATCTTCCCCAAGGAATTTTAAAACCAAGACAATGACGAGAGGGTCAAAGGTTAGGCAACAAGCTTTTTCCGGGAGTCCAGAGCACATGGTGACATCCTGAGGTCCTATGCCTCCCAGAGGCCAAGCACTCAAGGACTGGTCCCCAGACAGCATACTTCCGGGAGGGGGTGGAGCCTTTAAGAGGCAAGGCGGGTTGAAGGCGGTTCAGTTACTGGGGTACCTGTTGAAGGAGTATCAGGAGAGCTCTCCCTCTGCCCCTCTCCCTCTCCCTCGCCCTCGCCCTCGCCCTCGCCCTCGCCCTCGCCCTCGCCCTCGCCCTCGCCCTCGCCCTCGCCCTCGCCCTCGCCCTCGCCCTCGCCCTCGCCCTCGCCCTCGCCCTCTCCCTTCTCCTTTGGCCATCATGAGGAGAACCATGATGTATTATGTACTGTGCCACCTAGGTCAAGAGCCAGGCCAGCTCAGACAGGTTTCTAAAGCTGTGAGCTGCATAAAATGTGTTCCCTTACACGAGCACCTATCTTGAGCATTTCGTCTCATGGATGAGAAGGTAGCACTCAGGACTTAGAGGCCCCCAGGATGGGAAGCCATAGTGGGATGCAAGGAGCAAGGCAGGCTTCAGGAGGGCACAAGGTACAAAAGGACTGTCACAGCCCAGGTGGCCTGAGCCAGTATTCACCTCATGCCTTGAGGCAGGAGGGGCAGAGACAGGGCTTCAAGTATGGCCCGTGAAACCCCCCTGTGAGCACTATTTAAAACCATAAGTAAGTACACAGCAGCTGCCACAGTCCGGCTTGCCAAATCTACTCTTCTCCTATTCGTGGCCGCTCTGAATTACCAGCCGCGCTTGCTCTGGGCACCTGGTTCTAGCAACGGAGCAGCCTGGCCCTCAGCAGCTTCCACCCATTAATAAGAGCATGGGGAGGTGGCAGGAGGCCATCTAATCCGCCTCTGGCTCTGCTCCACTCGCAGCATTATGGAGGAATACTGTCCTAAGGAGTGATAAAGCTGCCGTTTCTCCTCCCCATCCCCCAAACACATCCTCCCAGAGTCCACCATCCTCAAAGGCTAGTCATTTATTTCAGATGTTGAGGAAAAGGCTAGCGTTCTTTCTGTATTGTTAGCAGCTTGCTTTCCCAGCCGGACTGTCCCTCATACCCTCTTACAGGATAACCGACATCTACTCTACCTTCAAACCGCTTCCCCCTCAGCAGTCACGTCCCAGCTGTGACTCCCGCCAGCTCTGGAGTCTAAACATGATTTGCCAATGCTCGCCTTCTCTAAACGACTCGGAATGGCTAGTGGTCTACCAGAACTGATCACTTAAATAATTCAACGACCTGCTACATTTTTTATTTTTTAAAGCAATCGATTTATTACTTGAGATTTCTCCCCCTTCCCATACATAATATGGAAATGGCCACCTGGTAGGAAGGCATCAATTTTTATGCTTAAAAAAAAATCTATTTATCATCTCCCTAAAAGGGCATTATACAAGCCACTTTGGCCCTCTCAGCTCACCGAGTAATTGATCTGTCTGTCTGTCTGCCCACAGACCTGCAGTGATTAATTACACTGGTGGTCCTGCAAGGTTGTGTAAGGCCTAACAAGTCACTGATGGAGATGTATACAATCTATATGGTTACTTAAGAGCGAATATCTCTGGGGACACTATACTCAGTTTTGGGAGCCCCGTTGCTCTCCCAATCACTAACCTGAAACACAACCCCTTTAAAACGTGACAGTTTAGTTTAAAACTCAGAAAACATCTCCAAAAGTTAGAAAGATTCTCATAAAAATCTGACTTATGATTTGAATCCTGATCTTGAGAATTAAGAAGTCCATTTCCAAGTAGCAGGATCGACGTCTTAACGCCCCGCAGAGAGTGGACAGATTGGTTTCAAGGCTTACTGCATTTCCAAAGACATTATATTATGAAAAAGCACTTTCTAGTCAGAAGAAAAAAATATGCTAACTTGACAGGCCCCAGTTATACTTAGGATGCACAGATACCAGGAAAGTTAACTATAACTAAGAAGATTGGTGTCTGCGGTGAGATTATTTCAAAGTGCCTGACAAACATAATCTTGATCAAAATGTGTTTATTTTCCCCCATCCAATTAAAGCCACCTGAAAACTGAGGCCTTGCTGGCTTCTTTTGAATAGCAGCAGAAACCTTAAGCTCCTTTTCATGGTAACTGTTTACAAGAATGAGTTACCTCTTGCGGCTGCTGCCCAACTGTATTTTCTTCATCTTCTGTGCCTCTTACATGCTCCTGTGGGCCATAGAGCATGGGTGGGGCTCAGGTGTCAGTCTGTGGGAGTCAGTTCTCTCCTTCCACTGTGTGGGTCCCAGGGATGGGACTCAGGTCATCTGACTTAGGTGTCCTTGTCCACTGAGCCCTCTCGCTGGCTCAGGATGCTCTTTCTTAATGAATTACCTACCCCTCGGAGTGCTCAGTCAGCTTGAGTGATTCTATAGCCTGCACCAGCACTGAAAGGCAGCACGGGATTCTGAGATAACTAGAGTTCTTGTCGGTCCTCATTTTATTCTTTTGTTTTTGTTTATTTTTGGTGAGAGAGACGGAGAGACACAGAGAGCGAAACAGTCAGATGCTGGGAAGCTCTTCACTAAAGATGTTTCTATTAAGAACCCGTGCGGGTGCTTAGCAACCATCTACAGCCATAGTCATAAATGAGCATTATTAGCAGTACTATTATTATTATATCTTTATCATATCCAGAAAGCATTAAAATCCGTCCTCAGGAAACACTTGTTAGTGTTTAACTTGTACAGCCACTTAGAGCAGCAGGTCTTAACCTGTAGGTCACAGCCCCTTTGGCAAGCCCCTCACTCCAAAAATATTTACATTATGATTCATAAGAGTAGTAAGATTATAGTTATGAAGTAGTAAAATGAAAATAATCTTGCAGTCAGGGCTCACCACAGCACGAGGAATTGTATTAAAGAGGGTCACGGCTTCAGGAAGGTTGAGAACCAGTACTACAGAGAAAATTAAGTCAGAGATAGTGTAAAAAAATAGTATGAATTTACATGCCAAAAAAACCAGAATTGGCCTGTCCACACCACAAGAGACCCTGAGCAAACCGGGACCTTGATCGTCCTATTCCTAGCAAACAGTCTCTGCTTCCAAGCTAAGAGGTCACAGGCCGAGAACGTCTTGATTCATCCTGAGCACTGTTCAGGCTCCGGCCTGGAGTCTTTATTAAAGAATGCTCTTGGATAACAGTCACTTGATCGGCCCCTGGCTGGAAGGATGACTCAAGTTTCCAACAACCCATTCATGATGAAATGAAACAGGAACCACAGCAAGAGACATTTTCCAGGTTAACCCCATGCAAAGCTCTCAGCAATCTGAATGCTGAGATGTGGGACAGCGTTTCTTAACCTCCCTGATGCTGCAATCCTTTAATACAGTTCCTCATGTTGTGGTGACCCCCCAACTCTAAAATTATTTGCATTTGCTGCCTCATAACTGTAACTTTGCTACTGTTAGGAACTGTAATGTAAATATCTACATTTCCTGATGGTCTTAGGTGACCCAGTAAAGGGTCATTCAAGCCCCAAAGAGTCACAATCCACAGGTTGAGAAATGCTGGCATAGAAAGTTTAAGGATGAGGTATTCGCAGGGTACCAGTGATGCAGAAGTCCAGTGTGGGGCATTCCCCCGGCATCAAAGAAGAACCAACTGTTAGTGGGTTTTCTCATTTGAGAAGATCAAAACCACTCAGTCCAAAATTTTTAATTATAGTAGAAAGAATGGCATAGTTTAAAGTAACTGGATTAAGGAAAATATATATGTAATAAGGTTGAGCTGAGTGACACCACAGTCAACTACATCACAAAGCAAACTAGCAAGGTATGAATTACAGAATCTAGAGAGTGGGGACCTGGTTACCGGTACACACTGGCTTCATTTTATTTTCTGCAAGTTTCAAACTTTTTGTAAACGTAGTTCACACCTTTACTTCTAGTACTTGGATGGCGGATGCAGGAAGATCTCTCTGAGATCCAGACCAGCCAGATTTCTACTGTGAGTTCTCTGCCAAGGTGACACAATGAAATCCTGTCTTAAAAGGGGGGGGGGGTCATAAGAAATTACTGGGGGAAATATTACAACCAAGGAGGCAGAAGGTTCCACCAGGACTTTACTTAGTCTGGAAGGCAATATACATTGTTTCTAGTTTGACCCCAGGGACTCAGAGTTCAGAAGTTCAAAGGGCCTTAGCATTCTCTAAGATAGTTAATCCATGGTTTTATGGGTCCATGAAAATATTAGGAAAACATCGGCAGTTTCACAGTGCTTTCATAAAGTGTAAGTACTTGGTTTAGAAACTGTTCTGGTGTCTGAGGTCGTGTGTCACTACACTTCTGGCTTTCAAACATACCCAGCATGTCAGGGATAGCAGATGATATGATTAACCATCTTCTCGGCAAAATAAAGATAATCCTATGTTGGTTTCTTTTCAGTATTTTGGGAGTAAGTACAAAAGAAGAATGATGGAAACTACCAATCCAATCCCACCCCTCTGTTTTATACGAAAACAGAAAACGGAGGCCAAAACTGTGGTGAACTGAAGCACTAGCTATCCATACCATCCCGAGTAAGGGCTTCACTCCAGCCACCAGAGAGGTGGCTGACGGTACAGCCCATCTAGGAACAAAACCCAGGCTACACACATAGGAGCACAGCTTCCCCGCAAGTCACCCACCTGGCTGGCTTTTCAGGGGTGAGCTGTGAAAAGTGTCTCCCAGAGTCAGCATCTACAGAGACTTCCCTGAGTTTTGACGTGAGGCGTTCAACCACACTGGTGAAGTTCTACTTTAACACAATAGCATAAGGACATGCAAATTGACCACCGCCACAAGACTGTCTGTCATCTGTGGTCCTATTTTTCTCACATCCAAATGGACAGCATGAAATTTTATGCAGAAGACTGCGAAACAAGCCGTCGTCCTCTGTGCTCTCTTCCAATACGGAGATTCAAGATCCGAGACAAACAAAAGCAGCCACCATCAAGCCTCAGACTTTAAATGAACTGAGAAAACCTGCATGCATACTAACAAAGCAAATAAATATAAGTAGTTCATCCAATTGGACCCCTTTCTAATGGGGAGAAGTGGTATAGACCTTGGAAGATTTAAAAAAAGGTTACAGAAGATAAACTGAATTTCAGTTTTATAAAACAGATTAGACCCTTGATGACAGGTGATGTCTCTCATCAGCCTAGAGCTGCCTAGGAAACAGAGGGAGGTAATATGTGAGGATGCACAGTCCTGCTGAGGTTTTCCTCTGCCTTAAGGGCTGCAACGCCTTTATTGACATGTATTAGCGAAGCATGAGAACAAACCCTCAAACGATGTGACTTCCATGGGTAGCCCAGGTCTATCCATTCTAGGGTAGAGATTAGGGATAAAAAGAAAGGTCTAGGTGTATCCAACCTGTGGTTCATAGGCCATGAGCCCCAGCAGAGCTAGGAATGCCACCCAATGACACTGCATTCTGAGATTGTTTTTTTGGTACGTTATTATTTTACTATTCTTTTTGTAACTTGATGGCGTGACTCCAGAGCATGAATTCTGAGATGACAACATTCTGTTGCAATGTCAAAAAGTTGGACAGGCCTGAAGTTCCCAAGGCCAACGTAAGAGCAGACTGAAACAGATAACATGGATGTCACCCTGAGTGTCAAGGCAGGGTAGCAGTTACATTCAGACACAAATACACGGCATTTCAGACACTATTTGTATTGGAAAAGAGCAAGTGCATACAGGTGCATAAAAGATTCAATTTTAAAACCTCATCTGTCCGATGATATAATCCTTTTAGCTTTAAAGGTTGACTGCTTAGTGTTGATTTGAGAATGCGTAAAAATGAGGTCAATTTACTTTCTGACCTACTCAGACTTATCTGAGGTAAATAAGGAACTCTGGTGTCCGTTACTAGATGCTGTTGCCTATAGTAGAGTTTTCTGAAGTCTCTGACCAGCCCACACTGCTACCCCTTCCTTCTTTACACAGACCTCGTTTCCTGTGACAGGCTCCGGTAGCCATGCTGAGATGTGATCTTGGCTCCCTGGTCACAGGCGTGGAAGCCAACCGTGGACCACTGATCCAAGCTGAAGCAAATCCAACCTCATTCCCGAACTCCAGGGTGGAATGGAGGCTTCAGTCTGCATGTCCCGGTCGCTTGCTGGCATGGACAGGCAGATGTGAGACCAATGGAGGAAAGAAAGAACATCTGGTCTGCTCCTGGGTGGCTTCTGGGTGCAGAGGTGCAGTTCCTGGTGGAGATGCCCTGACTTGCTTGGACTGAGATGACATCGTCTTCTCTACAGCTCTTCTCTCCTTCCTCGCCCTGCGATGCTGTGCTTCTGTGGCTAATAACCAAGAACACTCAACAGCTAAAAAGCTAAGATTATTTATTATGGTACTTTGAAAGTTTGGACTGATACTAAATAGAAGCCATAGTAGAGATTAAATATGATCACACAGAAATTAAACCTTGCAACGCAAATGAAAGAATAGAGAGCTAGCTATTGAACACGCTGTTTAACCTTGTCAATTTGATGGGATTCAGGATCATCATGGAGAGAAACCACTGGGTGTGTCTACCAGGGTTAATAGAGATGGGAAGACCCCCACCCCCACCCCAAATGTGGGACTGACTTTCCAGACTAAATAAAAAGAAGGAAGCTAGCTGACCTCCAGCTCTGTTTCCTGATTGCAGATGCAATGTGACAGCGGCCTCAAGCTCCTGCTTCTATGACTTCCACGCTGTGATGGGTTTTGTGCCCTGGAACTGTAAGTCGAAACTAGCCATGCTTCTTAGAGTTGCTTCTGTCAGAAATTTGTGTCTCACCAATCAGAAGACTAACGAATACGCTCACTCTAAGAGAAAAATGCTGCGAGGTAATAGGCTGAAGGTTAATGTCCTTGATATATAAAAAGCTCTTATAAATAAATGATAGTTATCTCCAAGGAGTAGACAAACCATATAAACCAGAAAGAATCATCGTCCAAATGGCCAATATGTGATAGATGATATAAACATATACGTGCACACTTCATTTCACCAAGCTTGAGTTTAATGAAGTATTTCTCCTTTTTGATGGTTAGCAAACATCCAAGGCTTAGTGCTAAATCAGTTTCCAGTCACACATTGCTGACCATAGCATGAAGTGGCACAGCCAGTCTGATAACATGAATCATAATTATGAATGTGCATGGCTTCTAACCAAGCTCTCCACATCTAGAATTTGTCCTTAAGGAAATAATTAGAGGAGAATAAATCTTAAAAGCCTAAATGTAAATCCCAGATGGGACAACCACTAGTGATTCATTAGCACAAAGCCTTCCACTGAAATATTAGGAGCCACTCTGGACACTGACCTATAGATGAGTCCAGTACACACTCACAAAGAAGACCCCTTCAAAGGCGTGTGTGAAGGATCCACTTTTATTTTTTAAGATACAGTAAGTCTTGATATAGCTCATGTATTAACAATGATTATTGGCTTTACAATTTCCCTTTGTTCTTTACAGCTTTCAGTAAATCATGTATTATTTGAACTTTTTAATAACATATTTTACAGTTCTATAGCTTGTTCTTTTGTTAGAGGTGGGTGGGAGTTAAAGAGTGTGTATAACTTACAAATAGAAAAGGAAGAAATGTTTACAGGACAGGTCAAAACCACCAGAGGTGGGAGCGAGAACTGACTGGGTATGGGTTTTAAGCCTGCCGCTTAAAAAGTGTGTGTTTGCTTCAAACAAGCCTCTGCACCTGTGCTGTGTGCGCCTGATTAAATTCACAGGGATAGTACGCGGCACAGAGCATGCACACAGGGACATCTCCATCCGTAACTGCGGCACCAAGCAACTGCATCTAATGTATCTAATGAAGCAGATTGGTCTTGGGGATATGGAAATGGGCCAAGCGAATCAAAAGCTATCCTCCTGTTCCTTCCAAAGGGCCTGGGATAGAATAAATTAGAAAGCTGGTAAAACCACTGAAGGGATCACTTAGAGAAGGCTCCTCAACTATTGCCCTTAACACCAACGGATGTGATTCGGTTTGTCTGGTATCACGTACACACGCTGCATGCCGCCCACCGTCACTGTGGAGTCACGGTAACAACCTAAGGTCACAGAGGCAATGCTATGAATCAGAACCAAAGCATGGATGCTTAATGGCAAGCCTCCCTCTTCCCTCTTCCCCTCTCCCCATTTGCAGTGGCGGCAAACACTCTACTTGATAAAGCTTTAGTCGGGTAACTCTAAGTCAGTGGCTCTCAGCCTTTCCGATGCTGTGACCCTTTAACGCAGTTCCTCATGCTGAGGAGACCCCAACCATACAATTTTTTTGTTGCTACTTCATAATTTTGCTACTGTTAAGAATCTCAATGTAAATATCTGTTTTCTGATGGTCTCGGGCCACCCTGTTCAATCCCCAAAGGGGTCACATCACACAGGTGGCCAGCCACTGCTCTAAGTTCTCTTCTTCTGTGATCTCCACCCCCATCCTGTGGTCTTAGCAAGAATCCTGCTGAGGAAGTTTAGGTGGGACTCATCAGTCTTGCTAACTGATCAAGCTTGTATCCCAGTCTGTGTCTAGCAACCACTCTGCTAGGTCAGGTCAGTTCAGTTCAGTTCAGTTCAGTGACTTTTGACCCACTGACCCCTTACTCGGCTCCCCAGCTATCCAGAGCTGACCCAAAATGCTATGTGTCAACAGAATGAGTCAGGTCCCTTTTTCTTTATGGTAGGTATGTGCAAAGGTCTTGGGACATTTGAGAACAGTGCTGATCACAAAACTATTTGGGGGGGAAAAAGAGTTTGTTTTCCTCATGTGACCTAGGTACTGAGATTCAAAATTGTCCAGAGATATTTAAGACTGAAGCCACAGCAAACAAAAGCCCACTTCTGACATCTGAAGATGTGATAGTTCTTGATGTCACTTCAAAGATGATGGTCAAGGGCAGGCAGGGGTGGGTGTCGGGCAATGCTATAACGCAGATGATGACGATGTCTTAGTACAGGATGGACCCAGCATGAGACCAGTGCCTGCTGGACCATGGGAAAGCAATGATGCCATCAGAGGGAAACTAACGGAAGTAGGCGAACGATGGATGTTTATTTCTCTGAAGAGGGTGTAACTCAAGAGTGAAAACGCCCATTAAGTTAGGCAAATTAGAAAGATTTCTCTACCAAACACTGAGAAAACTGTCTTGAGCAATATGTGTTGGAAGAAAACAGTCCCTGGTCTGCAGGGTTAAGGTACCAAAGGGAGCTGCTATCACCAAACCCAGAAAACCTGGTGTGGTAGAGGAATATTATACACGATATTGTCTTCCCAAACAGAGTTTTATTAACAGATAAACACACCTGTCAGAATGGCTAAATCCAGTTCCAGAAAGTACTAGGAGTCTTGGAAAGAAGGTGATGTATCTGTCTACAGAAATGTCCCCCCACCCTCACCCCCACCAGGAGCACCACCTTGGAATGAACTTGGAAAGTAGCTCTTCAGATGTGGGAACCTGAATGTCACCACTGAAGCAGAAGAAATTCAAATACCTGAGTTGCTATCTGGATTTTAATAACGTTCTTTCATCCAAAATGAAATTTTGGATTTCTGTACAGTTTAGAACTCCATGAGACTCAAAGAACTTACATAATGTTCATTTAACAAAAGTTCTCAAACTAATGTTTAAGACAGTTACACAAATGGTAAAATGATACAATTGTTATTATTGAAAAATGTATCATTAATAAAACTTTTTGTTGTTGTTGTTGTTTTTGGAGACAGGGTTTCTCTGTGTAGCCCTGGCTGTCCTGGACTCACTCTGTAGACCAGGCTGGCCTCGAACTCAGAAATCTGCCTGTCTCTGCCTTCCAAGTGCTGGGATTAAAGGCATGTGCCACGTTTAATAGACAAAATGTTTCTCAAAAACACTGGCTCAGTCTTTGCAGTTTAAGGCACAGACTCCGTGCTTGCCTGCATGTCTGGGGCTGCCACTCCTGCTTTGTAGAAAAGTTAGACACATTTTGAAAAAACAGTTTTAAAAGAGAGGAGAACCACGAAGGGAAGAAGGTGGAGGAGGAAGAAGAAGCCACCACAGGTTAGGTGAGCCATAAAACTGTGGTCCCGAGGGCTGGCCACAGGGAGTTAAGAGCAGCCCAGATGAAACATTAACAGGGCTCTAGCATGGCTGCTCCCTAAGAGAATCCACCCAGCAGCTGGCTCAGACAGATGCAGACACCCACAGCCAAACAGTGGATGGAGCTTGGGGACTCTTATGGAAGAACAGGAAGAAGGACTGCAGCCCTGGAGGGGATAGAAACTCCACAGAAAGACCAATAGAGCCAACTAACCTGGACCCTGGGGCTCTCAGAGACTGAACCACCAACCAAAAAAAAAAAAAAAAAAAAAAAACCACACACACACAGGCTGGATCTATGTCTCCCCACACATATGTAGGAGATGTGCAGTATGAGTTCATGTAAGTCCTGAACAACTGGAGCTATCCCAAAAGCTGTTGCCTATCTGTCAAATATGTTCTAGCTGGGCTGCTTCGTCTGGTCTCAGGGGGAAGAGGAAGCTCCTAGCCTCACAGAGATCTGATGTGCCATGGTGGGGAATATGCAGGGGGGTGCCTACCTGCTTAGAGGAAAAGGGGACGGGGATGGGGGAAGGACTGTGGTAGGGGTGACCGAGACGGGACAGTGAGAGGGAAAATAAATAAATAAATAAATAATTGCATAAATCTTTAAAAAAAAAGTTTAAAAAGAAAGATTCTGACCCATTTAAACAACGAGCTGACCTCAGGCCCCTGCACCACGGGGACAACCTATGTGGCATTTGAACTCATGGAAACAGAGGGAAGTAGCTGTGCTACAGTCTTTGGGTCAGACGGTGGCTTCCTTTCCCCTAGGCACTCTCTGGGTAGACCTCACAGGCTCAGTTAGTGACTTCGAAGCCAAGTTTCGAAATGGAACTTGCTAATGCATGTTTTTAAAATACTGCATTAGGTTTAAAGAGCAAATACCAGCAAATACCCTTAATCTAGTGCAGTGGGTTTCAACCTTCCTAATGCTGTGACCCTTTGATACAGTTCCTCAGGTTGTGGTCACTCCCAACCATTAAACAATCCCTTTGCTACTTCATGACTGTATTTTTGCTACTGTTATGAATCATAACATAAATATCCGATATTCAAGAAATCTGATATTGACCTGCAGGCGAGAACAGCTGATCCAGTGGCTGCATTGTCCCCCACAGTAAGAAACTTTTCAAGGAGCCAGAAAACCCCATTAGTAAGTTCCAGAATAGAGGAGGGGCTTCAGTCTTGGCACCCTCAAGACTGATAAGGATTGCTTATTGTGGATTTTCTAACTCAGCTACACAGAGATTATCTCTCCTTAAAAGGGATTACCAACAAATGACAAAAGTAGACCATTTTCCATCCTCTAAAACGGTGGGTTGTCAACTTGCCTGTCCCACTGGTGTATGTGTGTTTGCATAAGCATGTGTCTATGTCTATGTGTATGCATATGCTTATATATGTATGTACACATATCTTTAGCCTTTCTACCTTTTATTATGTATGAGATGCAGTTTTCTTAAGTTCTCTAGAATGGATTTGAACTCACTCTACCTCTGGTAGAACTATATACCTTGTTATTGTTAGTCTCCTGGGTAGCTGAGATCCTCCTGTCTCAGCCTCCCAAGGAGCTGGGAAGACAGCCTTAAGTTCAAACTTTTCTTAGAGACAAAAGAGTGGGTTCAAAAGCACCCCTCTATTTCCACTAGTTAAATAACCTTCCCATCTATTCTATCCCTCTCAGGAACCTTCTAGAACAAAGAGAAGAGGATTTCTGCCTCCCAGTTCCTCTTCTACTAACAGGAAGTGGTTTCTTCTTACCCCCCCAACCCCGTCCCTTCTTTGTTTCAACCATTTTTATCATTCAGAATGCATTTTTGAAAAATTATAAATTTTCATTATAATAATTTTATCATATCTATATATAAACTTTATAAGTACAAAAATTAAAAAGAATAATGATAGTTCGAGGTTTGAGGACAAGGTATAGTATCTCATAAAAGTAGTTGTGAGGAGAGAGAGATGTTAGTGACATTGCATTGTAAATGACACACCCTGGAGCAGATAGATGTATCATAATTTGAAACTGTAGAGAGGGAGTTTGGCGTCATGAGCCCTGGAGTTGGACCCTCTGAGTTCAGATATAGATTGTATTAACATGGGCAAGTTGCTTAATTATTTCACACCTGTGTTCTCATCTACAAAGTAGATATGATAAGACTGTTATGATATGTAGATGGTCTAATATAAACTTGAAAATACTAAAGAATGCTGGGCATTAATTATATTAGCATTATTATTACTACAACACAGTTTAAAAGTATGACGCTTGTCAGGAGTCAGAGGAAGGGCAGCCAGACAGGAATTCTCTGTACTCTGGGGTACCCAGTGAGAACACGTTCACAGCTGAGTGAGAGTAGGTCTACAGAGGGCTGTGTGGAAATGCAATTCTACCCATGGGGACTTGGAATGATGTTCCTGACACAATGTTTCATGAAAATGCTACAGAGTGACACCACCTAGGAGCCTGTTGCGGGAAGTGTTTATAGGTACATCCAAACACAGTTGGAAAAGCATTTGTCCCAAACACTGAGTTCCTGGGGCCAGGAGTAGAGGTCAGAGGATGGTTGCATGAATAAATATGTGTACAGTCTGTAACTAGTGTTAAGAACAGAAGCCTTTACGGTGGCTCTTTCATGCTTAGAGTTGGATATCTCTAACACTCTAGCCTAGGATAAGCCAGAGTTCTTAGAGACAAGGAAACAGGCTCTGAGGAGAAAGAAACTGTAGGGCCATTCAGCTTCCTATGCCTACTTACCACTGAAGAGTTCGTTCTTGTCTGTTCCTTCCCGCTTTTGTGAGCTTTCCCCTTCACTGTGCCCAGCTAGCTCCCGCTGTCAGTGATGCTGCTCACTTGCTTGGTCCCTCCCTCCCTCCCTCCCTCCTCCCTCCCTCCCTCCCCCCTCCCTCCCTCCCCCCTCCCTCCTCCTTCCCTCCCTCCCTCCCTCCCTCCCTCCTCCCTCCCTCCCTTTGTCCCTCCTGTAATCTCACCATTTCCCAGGGCGTGACCTAGACCCTTAGGTGTCCACACTCACCCAAACCTCCACTGCTCAGGAGCAAGGGCCTCCACCTATACAATTATGGGGTCTTACACCTCCAGTTGCTTTTGACCTTGCAAAGGGTCCAATGGCCTTTGAACTTATTTTTCAGTCAAGGAATGGGTGGCATGAACTAGCAGGCACTTCTCCCGGCCTTTAGGTTTCTGCTTCCTCTTGGAGGTTACAGGCTGTTTCGTTCCTCCTGATCCCTCTCTTTCACGCTTGTCTGCCTATGCTGTATCTACCCACCTGCCCACCCCGCACATCCAACCCTCAGGCTCCTTTCTTCACATGCCAGTCATCAATCTCCATTTATACACACAAGCCTGTGGAGTCACGATCACAGGATGACGCGGGAGGAAAAAGGATTCAAGATTCTAGGCAGACAGATTCGCAAGCCACCTACTTCCTGCACCGGAACTAGGCTTGCTCGTGGGGAACCGCGCCTGCTGGGGGGATCTGGGCCACACGAACCGGGTCAGCACGAAGGCGCCCAGGCTCGGGGGAAATTTATTGGTTCCTGGATGAACCAATCAGAGAAAGAGGGAGAGAGAGTAGCCAAGGATAGGTTGGGGAGGGCCAAGATTACAGAGAGGGCGTAAAAGGAAAGAGACAGGTGTGCAGAACACGGGGGTGGAGTAGGGTGGGGGTCCGAAGTGATTTTGGGTCCACAGTCACTAACCTAGGGATTCTAGCCTAAATGCCCTCTTCTTTCCTAGTCTTCCAGTTACACAAAGCTAAATGGTAATATTACGTGGGAGAAAACATTACTTATCCACCATTCACACGATGCTTATTAATAGTCAATGGAGAAGTGACCGCGAATTAGCAGAAGGACAAGGAAACCGTCTATCCCGGTTTCACGCCTGGCCGTTAGTCTAACTCAGTCAGTTTAAAAAAAAAAAAAAGAAAAATAAAATAAGAAATCACTCCGGAGCTCGCGTAATCGCAAAAGCTGATTACTAAAATGCTGTATTCGACACCCAGAGTTAAGTTTCTATCTTCCCAAGGACTGTGGGAAGTGGTAGTGGCATTTACTGGTCGCGCAGCGTTCACGTTCACTACCTGCTATAAAGCCCAGTGAGCTCACAGAAAGACCTTTCCGAACCTGCGGTCACGCGCACCAAGCCGGTTGGCTGCCTTGGGGAACACATCCCGCGAACATCGACCTCACGCGGGGGCACAAAGATTTGGGGGTGGGGGTTGAACACCGATACAGGTTTTCCTAAGGTGTTGCAACTTCAGCAGAGCTTTTTTGCCCACTTTCCCCAAAAAGTGTTTCAGATCCCTTATCATCAGAGCGGTCCAACCTCTGCGTTCCCACGGTCCTGAGCGGTTGCCACCCCCCTCTGCCACCCACCGCTTAGTCCGAAAGCCCATACCCAGGGTTTGGGGGAAAAGAGGGGAGAAAGGGAACTGGCCAGTGTAAGCGAAGAGGCTCTCCTCGAGGCCTGGAGGCCAGAGCCGGTGGAGAACCCTAGTGCCCAGAAGCCGGGAGAGGAAGGAGCTGGAACGGTGCGGGGAGGGGCCGCGAGGAGAGCGGGGGTGCCGGTGCACTCACTCTGCGTAGCCAGTGGCCCAGGGCAGCCGCCGGGTCTCCTTGAGGATGAGGATGGGGCGGGCGATGTGGTCTGCGCTGCACTCCACCTCATCCTGAGACAGCCCGAGGAACTCCGGCCGCCCGTACGGGAAGCGCAGGGGCAGGTCCGAGCCTCCGCAGCCGCTCCCGCCGTGCTCGGAGCCGGAGCTGCCAGCCATGATGCCGCCCATGAAATTGGCCACGGCAGATTTCACTCGAGTGAGCATATTACTCCGGCGCCGGGCAGCCGCTGAGCGAGCAGGAGGCGGCGGCCGGCCGAGGCGCAGCGCGGGGCATGCAGGCTGCGGCGGGCGCGGGGTGTACGGGCGGTGGGGACGCTGGGACGCGCGGCTCCGTGAGCTCAGTGCTGCAGGGGGCCGAGCCCCGGCCTCCTGTGCTCCCTGACGCCGCCGCCGCCACCTCTCTCGGCGACACTTCCGCAACCGGGCGACATGGAGCGGGCGGGCGCCTGGGGAGGGACAGCGAGAGCCCCGGGAGCGGCTGGCGGGCGGCGGCTGCGACGGGTCCCTTCCCCGCCCCTTGCGCCTGGTTCCTGCTTGCGCCGAGCGGAGCCCACCCGGCGAGCCCACGGACCCGCCGCTCCTGCTGCCGCGGCTACGGCCGTGGAGTCATGTGATGATCAGGCTGCACGAGCTCCGGCTGCGGCTCTGGCCCAGCCTCAGCCCCTCCCCTGCCGGCCGAGCACAGCTAGCTCCGAGATCGTGACCTCAGGAGGAAGACGCAGGCGGGCCTGGTCGGTACCTGGCGAGGAGGATGGGGGCGCTGTGAGCTGGTGGCTGGACAGGTGTTAGGGGCTGTCACATGGTCTCAGGCAGCTGGGAGAAGCCAGAAGAGGGGTAGGCGCTGGGAGGAAAAGTGCCTTTGACCTCTGGAAAAGAAACTTCGAGAAGGCAGGTGCAATGGTGGTGGTGGGCTGTCTCCCCAGTCCCGTGATGGAAAGGAGCAGATCTACCCAGTGCTGGTGTCTTCACTACACCATGGGGACGCAAGGATCCGTTGAGGTTTTCCCCCAGGCCGCTAAAGAATCTCTTTCCTTTTCCTTTGATTACCTCTACACGTGTTACCTTCCGTGGCCCACACCTTGTTACGCAGGTAGAATGCTTTAACTCTTAACAGAAAACAAAAGATGGCCAAGAAGCCAGGAACATGCCGGGTTGTTTAACAAATGTACACAAGCTCTTTCCTCTAATACAGCGACAGATGTATCTTTACTACTGCGGTATTTTAACCGCACAAAATTAAGGGCACGTGTAGAACTGAAGAAAAACAGAACACAGCCACTGAATTAAATGTAAACTAAAGAAACAAGCAGATGCTTATAATAAAATATATTTTGGTGATCTTATGTTAATTTAAATGTCTTGAGAATAATAAGCGTGCTTCTCCAAGAGTAACGTTGGTTAAACATTGGTTTTGTTTCATTAAAAACAAACAACTTTTGCCATAGAACAGGTTCATGCTAAAATGTTTTAAGTCCTGTTCTGTAACCTAGCATTTAAGACTGTACAATTTGTACAGCTCAGCTCTGAGTAGCTCCCTTAGAATTGCAGGAAGAACACGGGAATACAGGCCCTTATCCTTAGAGAGGGCTGTGGTCTAGCTGCTGGAGCTGGGTGGCCCAAGTGATGGAGAAAGGGGTGGTCCAGGTGCTGGAAGAGAAGCCCGGCACGTCCAGGAGAGAAACCCTGCTCTTAAGACTGGATAAACACCAGTGGTTCCTTTCTTCAGTACCTAGAATCAATCAATCAATCAATCAATCAATCAATCAAGTATTTATTTATTTATGTTTTTCCAGACAGGGTTTCTCTGTACAGCCCTGGCTGTCCTGGAACTCACTCTGTAGACTAGGTTGTCCTTGAACTCAGAAATCTGCCTGCCTCTGCCTCTGTCTCCCAAGTGCTGGGATTCAAGGCATGCGCCACCACTGCCCAGCCCTGGAATCATTTTTTAAAGAAGGTATTTTCTCCCCTTGACCATTCACTTTAGATAATTATGGCAGTATTTCAAATGTTTACTGAAACACCACTACTCTCAATGCATTGTTTTTCAAAGTTGAATTTATTTCCTGTTATCTTATATACATTGGTGTTTTTTTCCTCCCTGCGTGTCTGTGTGAGGGTGTCAGATCCCCCTGGAAATGGAGTAACATAGACAGTTGTGAGCTGCTATGTGGGTGCTGGTAATTGAATCCAGGTTCTCTGGAAGAGCAACCAGCGAGCCCTCTTAACTGCTGAGCCACCTCTCCAGCCCTCTCAATGCATTATTTTAATCATATTTTAGATTTTTTTTGTATTGAACACACATTAGTTTTATTTCGGTCCTCTTCATCCCTGTAATTATAAAATGTGGGTCAGACGCCTGGACCAAGGACTCAGCCATTTAGAGCACCGAGTGCTTTTCCAGAGGACTATGGCTCAATTCCCTGCACTCACATGGTGGCTCGCAATCCTCTGCAACTTCAGTTCCAGGGGATCCAATCCCATCTTCTGACTTCCTCAGGCAACGCCCGGATGCAGCGCCCAGACATACATGCAGCCAAATTACCCATCCACATAAAATAAAAAACAAACCTAAAGCAAAAACTTTTTAGTGGGTCAGGTTTTTAAATGATGCCATTTCAGTTCCTTCTTAATTTGTGCACGGCTAAGCTGTGAACTCCCGAATGGTGAGGCTCTCACTGTGCGTGTTTTGTCTAAACATACAAACTCATCACAGGCTCTGGAACCCTCTGGGTCCAAGATAAGCTTAGAGTCCCCGCTTCAAGCATTTCTTATAATACAGCTTTTAATATTATGGTTTAGATGTTTCAATAATCATGTCTTGTTGAGCTGAGTTTAATATGAGTCTTCACTTATGGTACTGCTTTAGAATGCATAGAAACCAGATTTTAATAAAACTTTACTGTCTGATTTATTTTCAATTTCAAAGTAGTGCCTGGCCATGGTATATTTCAAATAAATACAACCCAGTGGTCCAGAAGTGCAATGAAAAAGCAAAGGATTCTTTATCCTCGCAGGGTACAACTGCGTTTGATGCTTTCCACAAGCTTCCAATCTGTTTCTGAAATAGGATGTGTAGCACAATTAAAATTGGAAACATTAGCAAGATTAGTGAAGTAATCCCTTAAGTAGTTATTTTGTTTCCTTTCTAACCTGATTATTACCTGTCACAGCAGTGCCATCCACAACTTGTGCAATATTCTTCCTGAGAACTTTGCCATGAAAGTTGGCAGAGCTTCCTGACAGACCATCTTGCCTTCGATTTGATTGACAGCAAGAGAAGGAAGTGAGTTTTGCTTTTTTAATTCAAGGCGGCGGGGGCAGGGGGGGTCATTATTACTGTTAGAGGCACCTCTAAAATTAAAAGCCTTTCTCATGCACTACATATGCCACTCCTGAAAAAAACCTGAGCAGGTAGATTAAAATTATACAGGGATCAGGAGCCGAGAGAGTCTGATTTGTTACACACTATACGTAGTGTGTAGGTACCTGCCTCTTGTGTTTGCAGGCTATTCATTTGAGAGAGACTATGTTTGTTTGTTTGTTTGTTTGTTAGTTATAGAATAGAGTTTATTCAGGACATGGGGAGGGGAGTCAAGAGGGTAGTACAGGAAGAGAAAGGGAGAGAGAGAGAGAGAAGGAGGAGGAGGAGGAGACAAGGGGACAGAGGGGGAGCAAGAAGGCAAGAGAGAAATTGGGGTGATTTTCTTGCAATCTCATTGCTCTGCCCAGTATACTATACCTCTGTTGCTATCATTAAGAATTGTTTATAAGATGCACTGAGATCCTGCACACTTGCAGGATGAGCTGCCAAAGGCACACCCCGCCTGCAGTATCCCTAGTCTCCTAAGCTCAGTATGCTCATTAAAAAAACCTGGGTTAAACGCAAACAGAGCATGCTCTACAAATACGTAACCAGATAGTTCTGCATGTCAAGGTCCTGAAAGAGAAGGAAACACCACTAGGGTCCTTCAGTGCTGAGAGACTCCTGAAGCGCAGTGCCATCGTGAACATTGACTTGAGAGGATGTGAGAAGGAGAAATAGAATATATTCTTATGGAGAGATGAAACAGAAACTAGAAAGACTCACTGGGGAGGGGGATGGAAGAGAAGGGAGGAGGGGGTGGAAGAGAAGGGGGGAGGGGGATGGGAGAGGAGGGGGGAGGGGATGGAAGAGAAGGGTAAAGGAGAGGACTATGGGGACTAGGGTGGGGGTGGGGGGTGGGTGGGGAGGGGAGCAAATACCACTGAAGGCCGACTGCCAACCACACGGAAACCTGCTGCTGGAGAAGCTTCCTAGTGTACGTACACATATGAAAGGAATGTAGATGGAGTCACCAATAGGGCAGACAAGACCCGAACTAAACATTTTATACCACGAAGTAAAAGACCCCAGAGCCTGGTTACATCTTCTTGTGCTGTCGACCCAAGGGGCCCCATGGAAACTCCCAAACATCCCCGGCTCTTGCCAAGGTTATTGGTTACCTTTCGCAACAAGATGGTAAAACCCTATTGCTGAAGATAACACACATGTCAGTGAACATGGAGAGGCTGAGCTGTTGCTCAGCCATGATTAGAGCTCACGGTACGGAAAGTTACTCTGCACACTCCAGGAGGAGAAAGCCCTCATCATATTTCCCAGCTACTACAGGCCCCATGACCTAAAACAGTGACCTGCCTGTTAGATATACTGGTGTGACAGTGCCATCAATGTTATGGGACCAGTTAAGCATTTTCTGGTGAATTTAAGCCCCAGTCCATGAGGTGAAATCCTAAAATGGCCAAGAACCTGAGACTGGGTAGGACATGGGTCTAGGGGAAAATCTAATCCTATCATTTTGCTGAAGGAGCGAAGAAATAAAATGACCCAGTAGCATATTGCTGAGCCCACAAAGCTAAAACTCACTCACCACACACTGAGGAGCTGTCCTCCTGCAGTAGGTGGGAACTAAGAGAGACACAAGACTAGAGAATGTGTGGGAAGTGAGGGACTTCGGAGCACTCAGTCCTAAGTGGCAGGACAGCACCCTCCAGAAACAACAGAACCGTGGCACATGCAGAAACCGTGGCAGCACGCACAAGACACGCAAGGTTTCAAGCCAGCTGTGAGGAAGGGAACTGGAAATGAGCTCCCACCCCTAACCAAGAGGTTTCTCTGCAGTTGGTGCCTGCTGGCAAAGGAAACAACCAGTGGTCTCCAATGGCTTCTCAGTGGGTATATTAACCACATTCCAGGGAATGCCTAATGTCCAGGCATGGATGGGCAACTCAAGAATGAGTTCAGTAGTATTTTGTAGAATTTTTTTGGTCTCATTTTACTTTGTTTGGGTTTTTTGTTTGTTTTATTGGTCTTTTGCTTGTTTGTTTTTATTTTTGTGTATGTGTATGTTTATTTTTGTTGTTTGATGCTTGTTTGCTTTAAGAGATAGATGGAAAGGAAGAGAGAGGGTGGAAGAAAGGGAGGGAGGGAGGGGAGCAGGGAGGGAGGAAGAAAGAGAGAGAACATGAAGCTGGATGGGAAGGGAGATAGAGAGGGAGTGGGGTGGATCTGGAAGGAATTGAGAAATGAGAAAACATGATCAAAATATACTGAATGAAAATGTTTTTCAATAAAAAACATGAATGAAACAAGATTCACTTAAAAAAAAATCTTTGGGACTGCCCCATCTTTTGACTTCTCTGGGTCATGTTGGATGAAAGACATTTGTGCTGAGGGGCTGGAGAGATGTTTCAGCAATGAAGAACACTTGGTTTTTGCAGAGGACCAGGTTTGACTTGCAGGACCCACATGGCAGCTCACAACCTTTTGTATTTCCAGTCCCAGGGCATCTACTGCCATCTTTTCCATTTCATGGACACGAGGCACACATATGGTGAACATACACTCACACCAGCAAAACATTCCTTATACATAAAATAAAAATGAATAAATCCTTAAAAGTTTAATGAAAAGAATAGTATTGGGATACATATTAAATATTCAAATATTCATAAGTATACACATATTCAAATATCTATGTATAAATAAGTTCATTTGTAATATTTATTCAATTATGTCATGAAATTGGATGGGAAAAATTCCTTATATGATATTTGTGATATCTACCACTATGGATGGGCAAAAATATCCTCACATCATAGTCAGTGTAGTGCCATACCGAAACTTTGAAAATAGTCAAGTAGGTCCCGAGTTTTCTTTCTCTTTCTTCCTTCCTCTCTTTAAAATATTTTTCATCCAATATGTTTTCACATATTGTAGACTCACAATTATATCAAACTATTACTTTCTCAGCAATCTCGAACTATGTTTCAAGCTCGTATCAAATTGATAAAGGTTATATTGTTTTTACTCTCCACTGGGCTTTGTTTAGCCAACATGTTAAAATGTATAAAACAGTTTGCCTTAATCTAAGCTTGCCACAATTTTAGTTTTATTTGGAGTCCAAGTTATGGTTTGAAACAGCTGTTTTGATGAGTTACATTTTTTACCTTGAAGACTAGTGTTTAACTCAACTGAGTGGTCAAGTTGACTAAAAACCTGAATCTGTAAGCCAGTTGTTTCGTCATCAGGATCTGGGGCAGATTTTATTTTGGATGCCATAAGCCAGCTGGCAGCATATCATAAGGCACAAAATCTTCTCGATCTCTGGGCCCAACTTTGCTGCCTTCTGAAAAGTGATGTCACCACAGGCAGCGTCAATAATTTGACGAATTTCTGCAGCTGACCATGATTAACCTTTGGACCTCAAGAAAGTAAACAACTTGGTGATTTGCATAATACCCACTTGTAACGTTTTGTGGCATACACTGCTGTACTATGCAATATTGCCTCATTAAGTATGAGTCTTAGACAATTACATCCTCTTCTATTAATTTTATAAGTCACTCCCATCTACTTATTGGTAACGCCACCAGATATGGATATGCTGACATGACATCAGACATACAACATCACTTTAACATATTTTTACTGCTCTATGTGAGGCTCTTGATTCAGTTGGGTGTTTTACTCACACTAATGAAGCCATGTCTTCAGCTGAGTTACATTTGTCATCAGTGCCTCTAATAAAAATTCAGGTTGAGGCATTTCTTCAGCACGAATTTCGACATCCACCACCAGAGCCCAGGTTTAAGATCATCCCTCTATCCTTTCAACAGACTTTTCCTTCCTCAGCTCCCATGGCCATTGTCTGGTGAGACGAACTGATTTTGAAATAGCTTCCTCCATTTTCCAGGGCACATTACATCTGCCACACTATGTGTTATTTAATAAGTTCACTATCGCTACATGAGTTTGAGTTTGATTTTTTCCTATTAGGTAGTCTAACACCTAACTCCTCTTTCAATGGAGCCTGAGTTGCAACTTAAAAATATATTGTAGAGAAGTTTTTTGGTTTTTGTTTTTGTTTTTGTTTTTGTTTTTGTTGTTTTTGTTTTTGTTTGTTTTTTTTTTTTTTGCACTTACACTGTTTTGTCTTTGTGACAATTCTTGGTAGATATCAATTTGACAGCATGCCTTTGCATATGTTGATTTTCCAAATCATAGTCTTTGAAACATGCATACAGTCATGGAAACATGCACAGTTCTTTTACAATTTAAGCGGAGCACTTACTGTTTGTCGGGATCTACCCACTCTTCATTGAGAAAGCTCCCTTCACCCAGAATTTTCTTTGTTACGGCTTCTGTTTTCAGTTGAGACGTTGTCAAAACAACTCTGGGATTAAAAATTAGATAAACGATAAGTGTGCTGGCTGGTTTTGTGTGCCAACTTGACACAAGCTAGAGTCATCAGAGAGAAAGGAGCCTCAGTTGAGGAAATGCCTCCATGAGATCCAGCTGTAAGACATTTTCTTAATTAGTGACCAAGGGGGGGAGGGGGGAGGGCCCAGCCCATTGTAGGTGGAGCCATCCCTGGAGTGGCAGTCTTGGGTTCTGTAAGAAAGCAGGCTGAGCTAAGGCCTGTAAGCCAGTAAGCAGCGCTCTCTATGGCCTCTGCATCAGCTCCATGTTCCAGCCCTTCTTGAGTTCCTGTCCTGACTTCCTCCAGTGATGAGCTACAACCTGGAAGTGTAAGCAGAATAAACTCTTTCCTCCACTACTTGCTTATTGGCCATGGTGTTTTGTTCCAGCCGCAGAAATCCGAATTAAGATGTTCAGTGTTTACCTTCATTAGGAAAATTAACTGAGAGAAAATAGAAAGCCAGGTTTGAGCCCTTCTGCCTCTCAGCTGTGGATGTGTTGGAAGTAGAGGGCTGTTTGTGATGCACGGTGGGCCACGTGTGAGGTGCCGCCTGGGTGTGGAAGCATCACTCATAATTAAGAAAGAATGCTTGCATGGTTCCCAAATAGCAGTAGATGAGATCATTTGGTAAGTTAGAGCATCGTCACTGCTCTTCACTCACCAAGTCCCCATGGGTACCTGTTACATCTCCTGGTGCAGATTCTCCTGTCTGCCTCAGAAGATGCCATTCACCACCATGAAGTAGAAGTTATGTGTGTATTTTGAGTGACACTGCCACATGATGCACACTACAAAGTGTGGGCTTAAGAACTGTTTAAATCACAAAAATTGCAGAAAAAGAAAAAGAAAGAAAGTAAAGAAAAAGAAAACCTTCCTGTTTTCTGTAAGTTGATTTTGTATTGGGCTCCATTTATAGCTATCCTGGGTCATAGTGGCTCACAGGTGGCTGATGGGACATCCCCATATTGGAGGATACATTGTTACATGGTTAAGTGTAAGTATTCATCTGGAAACTTTCAAAATAAGAGCAAGGACTTGAAGTTGTTAGGACATCATGTTTGGAAGTTGGGAGCAACCTGGGTCATGCTACTAGTTATGTGGAAATTCTAAATTCTGTTTAACTGAAAACATCTTTATAAGGATGACTGCACTATTACCAATGTTTTTCTAAGCTTGTATGCACTAACTTCCCCTTTTAATACTACCTGCTCCTCACCTGCTACCATTTAAAAATCACTGCAATAGGGATTCCTGTCTCAAGGTAACATTGTTACTAACGTAGCGAGGAAGGTTGTTTTCTCAGTGGCAAATCTTTCTTTGTTCAGAAAAATGCTCTAACTTTGCAAGGATTAGCAATCAAGCACCTAATGGCAGCTTCTTCCCCGGGGCACTGCTCTTCTTTCCTGGCACAGGGTATGGATGTCCGCTGTCTTCAATATGCTGAAGTGCAAGATGAAGTTGCTTTGTCCTTTTTTTTGTCATTTGCTCTATTTTGAACAAAGTGAGAGTGATTTCTATGCTTGTCTGTAAATACATGAGGACAATTGCTCCCAAACCAAAATACAGTCTCACATGTTATTCAAAAGCAGGATGGCATGATCCCCAGTTTGGCTCTTGTTATGAACATAACCTGATGTTTGTAAGCTAGCTCCGTTAGTGATTTTATATTTTTGGTTGTGAGTCTAGCCTTTCATGGCTGAGCCATCTCTCCAGCCCCGATTAGTGACTTAAAAACAGGAATCTGTAATACACCTGGGTAATTGTCTTGGTTCTCTTCTAATTAGCCTGACTTTGGAAAGCTGGCCTAGGGGCACCATCCTCTACCTATGCAATGACACCTGCCACTGTGGGCAGCCCAGATCAGCTGCAGACTTGCTAGAAAAGTCCCATTTCAGAACTGCTGAATAAGGCCCCTAGGGTGGAACCCAGTACCTAGTTTGTTTGATAAGTCTTTGGGGTAGCTTTTCTACAGACAACTCGAGAAGCATCCATACAGAGATAGTGAATAGGTATTTTGGATGGGTGGTGTCTTAGTTGGGGTTTTATTACTGTGAGGAGACACCATGGCCAACGCAACTCTTACAAAGGCCAGCATTTAACTGGGGCTGGCTTACAGTTTCAGAGGTTCAGTCCATTACCATCATGGTGGGAAGCATGGCAGCATCCAGGCAGACTTGGTGCTGGAGAAGGAGCTAAGAGTTCTACATCTTGCTGCAAAGGCAGCAGCAGGAGATTCTACAGGGAGCTAGGAGGAGGGCCTCTTCTGCACTGGGTAGAGCTTGAGCATAGGACCTCAAAGCCCACCCCTACAGTGACACTTCCTCTAACAAGGCCACATCTCCTAACAGTGCCACTTCCAATGGGCCAGGCATACTCAAACCACCACAGGTGGACATAAACATGTTCTTCCCACTGATCTAAATGTAGAATACATTTACATTGAATGAGATGTATTACCAAATGTGTGTATTTGTAAATATATGACCCATATAATTATCTCATATTTAAGAGTTTATATTAGTGAAGAATCTGGTATATACTGCCATGGACAGATACTGAATTCTTCAGCCTATGAGAAGCTATAGATGTGGGTAACTGTCTGCTTCCTCTTGACCACCCTCCTAGACTGAGTTGCACAGTAGGCCATTTGTCTAGACATATCTTCCTGTCACTTATCAGGAAAGAGCAGGACAATATTTTAAGTAAGTTTATATAGATTTAAATATATAATTTAAATATAGAATCATAGGAACATATGTGAAGAACTGAATTGTTGTTAATGTAGCCACTAATCTTTTTAAAAGTCTTGTTATCTTGTGTTCAAAATTGAGGGGAAATTAAATTGGAAAAAAAAAAGGGCAGATTAACAAGAGGAAATAGTTCTTTATACGTGAAATAAGATATGTTCAGATGTTCACGAGAAGCTTTGAAAGGCAGATTAAGTATAGAGTTTTTATCTTAATTGAATAGTGGAGGGGGGATCTAATACTCTTAGAAGGGGTGAGTAAGTGGGTTTCCTTATGAATGAAAGATGGATTTTTTTTAGAACAAACATGAGGTAAGAAAAATTCTCAGATTTTCCTGCTTCCGCAAGCTTGAGTGGTCTTCACAGCTGGCACTGCCCACTGAGAGATGTGGGGGTGTTCAGGACACGTTTTCTCAAAATTCAGCCTCATGGCATTGGAGGACATGGATGCGGAAGGGCCAGACTCCTCTTCTAGCTGCCCCTTTCCTCTTGTAACATCGAAGAGGGATGTGTGGAAGAAGTGAACACATTCATCTCTCTCTGAAGACCCAGGGGTGAGAGACCTTACACAGATGGGACTTTGCCTGTCTCTTCCAGCTGAAGACCATCAAAGCATGGATTTCTAACCCCAGGGTTCCACGCCAACCGTTTCTTTTCCCATAAATGTTATACAGGCTTACCCATTTCTCTTCTCTTCTCTTCTCTTCTCTTCTCTTCTCTTCTCTTCTCTTCTCTTCTCTTCCTTTCTTTCTTTCTTTCTTTCTTGTTTTTTTTTTTTTTTTGTTTGTTTTTGTTTTTTTCCGAGACAGGGTTTCTTTGTGTAGCCCTGGCTGTCCTGGAACCCTGTAGACCAGGCTGGCCCTGAACTCAGAAATCTGCCTGCCTCTGCCTCCCAAGTGCTGGGAATAAAGGTGTGCGCCACCACGCCCAGCCAAGTTTACCCATTTCCTTAGGTCTTTATTTCCTTATGAATTCCTCCCCTCCATTAATTTGGTGCTTTTCTCTTGTTTGTCTGCCTTTTAACAGAGGTCTGCTATGACCGCATGAACTCCAGGGTGTGCAGACATTCTTCCTCCACAGGGATAAGTGAGAAGGTAGAGAAGAGGCTTTTTTTTTCTTTTCCCCCCACTGTAAGTCCATGGACATGGTCCCTATTTTGATAGACCAATTGAGAAGATAAAAGGAGGGCTCAAGAGATAGTTCAGCCGTTAAGAGCACTGGCTATTCTTATAGAGGATCCAATTTCAGTTCCCAGCACCTATGTAGTGGTTCATAAACATCTAATTCTAGTTAGAGAGGATGCAACACCCTCTTTCTGGCCTCCACAGATACCATCACACATGTGGTGTTTATATATATATATATATATATATATATATATATATATACACATATACATATATATACATATATATACATACATACATACATATATATGTATATAATATATATATACATATGTATATATGTGTGTGTGTTCATGTAGGTACACACATACGTATAAATAAACATACAATTTTACCAGTAAGAGTATGTATAACTGAAGAGGCACAGAACGAGAGAATCTGTGTGGCTTCGTGCTAATTCTGAGGGATGAATATAATTGGACAAGGGCATGCTATGATGATTGCAAAATGGGAGGGACTTAAGGTGTGTTTCTCCTTTTCTCCACGTCTTTGTATTCTGAAGACATTTCTTTCATTTTGACATAATAAAGGCGCACCTGTGGTTTGTGGGCCTTAGGACCTAGTTCAGTGAGGTCAGAGAACAACCTGCTTCGGTGAGAAGGGCGGGAGGATGTCAGAATGGCTTTTCTGCTTCTGAAATCTCTGCAAATGTGAGGTGTATTGAGGGGGTAGCAGCTTATGCTGAAGGCTAAACTGTTGCTTACAAATCTAACTTCCCTGCGTTACTCATGAGCCACACAGGGGAACTCTGAAGGCTTCTCTCAGCATCTGGTGAATCTCAAAATTCTTTGGCTTAAAATACTTGTTATATCAACTCTCAAATTGCAAGTGGGTTACCACACCTCCCGTTATCATATGCTGTTTTGTTGTTTTTAGTTTGGCTGCTGAGACCAGGGAGTTAGGTATAAATATTCAGTTCCTGGGATCTTGTGTTATTGATTGATTGACTGATTGATTGTTATTTTTGAGATTATATCACTCTCCTTCCTTTCCTCACTTTAGAGCATTCCACATACCCCTTCTTTCTCTGTTTCAAATTCATGGTCTCTTTTTCCATTAATTGTTGTTTATGCATCTATATTTCTAAGTATGCCCTGCTCAGTCTGTGTAATGTTACTCTTTTGTGTGCTTTCAGGAACGACCATCTGATACCTGATAGTCATTCGGTATGCTCTTCCTTGGAGGAGACTGTTTCTCCCTCTCTCAGTATTCTTTAGTTGTCTGTAGCTCTCTGTGTAGGGTAGAGCTAAGTGGCCTTTCACCTGGCCCCTTTGGCATGTCCATTTCTGCTGTCCTTGATCAGATCATAGATCAGTAGTCATGTTGGTGAGATTTTATGGGTGTAGCTTCTCACATTGCTAGAAAACATAGTCTCAGAGCAAGCTCCCTGTCCTTCAGCCCCTTATTCTGCAATATTCCCTGGGTCTTAGGCAAGGAGTGTTTTGTAGATGGATCTGCTGGGACTGACGTCCCCAGCTATGCGTTTTGATTGGTTGTGGTTTTCTGGAATGGTCTCTGTTGCATTGAGAAAGTTCCTTGAGGAGTGAGGACTATATCTTCTTGGGTTTTGTTTTTTTTTTTTTTTTTGTTGTTTTGTTTTTTTTTTTTTTATCAGACTCTAATCCTTGCCCTGAGTATTCTACGGGCACCTCAAATTCACAATGTCATTAACCCCATGACACTTCTTCATGCTGTCACCTCAGGGAATGACAGCACCATCCACTTCCTAATCTAAAAATCTGGGTGGTGACCTTCCTTCCTGTCCTCTTCTCAAACTCTCCTATCCTGTCATTACCCAGGTCTGTTGGCTCAGCCTTCTAAGTCTCTCTCCTCAAGCCTGCTCCACAGGGATAATTTGGCTCAGCTCCTCATGATGCCAGACTTTCAAGTCACTCTTGCTGGTGTTTCTGTGGAAACAGCTTTTATAGAACAGAGCCCCTGGTGATGCTATTTTTGTCCCCATTTCAAACTCTTCAGCTGGTCAGTCAGTTGAAATCCATATCAACCTTGGTCATCTAGTCCTTGGTTCCCTTCGTAGATACAGGTTAACCTCTCCTGCATCCCAACAATTCTGTCCCCCTCCCAACCTTTCCAATTACTTGCTAATGTTTGACCCCCATGCCTTCATTCCCCTGGTTTGACAAGCTGAGTTCCTCTTCCAAAAACGTTGCAAGCCCCCTTCTCCTGTCCTCTCCACACCCTTGGAATAAGTGATCGGTTCTATATCCCTCACATCCTACAGGAGTCAAGAGCTTTCCTTTTCTGTACTTCTTGTTTTTGTTTTTATTAATTTATTTATTTTTTGGTTTGGCATTTCGAGACAGGGTTTCTCTGTATAGCCCTGGCTGTCCTGGAACTCTGTAGACCAGGCTGGCCTCGAACTCAGACATCCACCTGCCTCTGCCTCCCAAGTGCTGGGATTAAAGGCGTGTTCTGTACTTCTCAAGCATTTTTTCATAATCATATAATAACTCGTAGCACAATCATCTGATTCCTAAAATGTAAGGAAATTGAAAACAGAGCTAATTGCTCTTTTTTTTTTCCTCTTTGGATTTACAGTGTGTATCATATATTGAATAATAGCTGAATAAAAAAATAATCAAATGATGATGGCAAAAGTAAAATGGTGGAACTCTCTCACTTATTAAAAGCCAAGTCGGAGAAGCATCAGTGATAGTTTATAGAAATAAATAGGATAAGATCAATGAAAAGCTCCATAAAGCTAGACCGGTGTCTGTGAATTCCTGACGTTGTAGACTAGGAGTTTACCCAAATTAATGTAGTTGTCATTTAATTCAGCTGCTTCTATGTGTCAAAAGTATTTAACATTTGGGTACAACAAAAATTTCTTGGAAATTTGAATAGAATGCTACTTCTTTTTTTTCTTCCTGATTTCAAATCTCACTATAGTACAGGAAGCTGTATTCTACTAGCACAAAAGACAGACATATAGACAAATGGAATAAAATAGCACTGGAAGACGTGGCCCTGGAGATGGAACTCAAGGCATTAAGTGATATTGGGATATACTCAGCCATTGAGCTACATCCCCCATAACTGAACACTTCCCAAGGGGGATCTTAAGACCATCTATGGTGGAAAGTATCTTATCCATTAAAGAGTAAAGAGGGGCAAACACAAGATGAGAGAAGAGTCTATATCTGCAAATTTGATAGAAGAAGGAAAAATGAGTAGAAAATCCCTAAAATTCAACCATAGAACAAGAACAAACCAACAGGCAGAAGAAAGCATCCAGCAAGTGTGTTGGCTCGTTTCTTTTACATATAATACCTAGAAAGTTGAGGTGGGGTGGGTGGGTTAGAATTTTCAGGCTAGCCTGAGCTACATGAGAGACTCTGTCTCAAAGCAAAACATAGTTAAAACAACAAATGAAACAAATCAAGCTGTCCAGTTCAAAAGGAACCAAAGAAAATACAGAATGGACAATAAGCACGAAAAATTGCTTAATATCACCAATCACTATGGAAACACAACTCAGAACTACTGATACAAAGTCAAATCCCTTTCAGATGGGTAGCACAAACCATGGAGACCATCAACAGTTGACAATTACAGTTTAAATCAAAGCTTTGTGTACTTTTGGCAGGGGTGGTATGGTGGTTCTGGCAGGGAGATACAAGGAGAGATGGTCACTTTGCTGCGGTGGAAAACAGTGTATCAGTTACTAGAGAGTGAAAAGTGTAATTGCCATTTACAATCTAGCATTTTTACTTCTGAATATGTACTGAAAGGAACTCAAAGCAGGTCTGTAATGCTGTTTTGAGTGATCCTATGGGGTTCAAAGGCCTCTGGTCTGATTAGACACCTATTCTTCAACATTCGACTTGAAACTCGGAGCCAATTTTCATAAATATTGTTCTCATAAACATTACCTGTGGTATTTGGTTTTAATTGTCAACTTGACACAGCCTACTAGAGTCACGTGGGAAGAGAGACTGAGGTTGGCCTATGAGCTTGTCTGTAGGAAGCTGATTGCTTAGCTGGTGTGGGGAGACGGTGGCTGCTGGTGGGCAATGCTGTTCTGCTGTTTTCTGGTTTAGGGCTCTGGACTGTGTGAGCATGGAGAGCCTGCTGAGCAGCAAGCATGGTTCATCCATTTCTCTCTGCCTTTGACTGTGCATGGAATATGAGTAACTGTTCACGTTCTGCTCCAGCTTTCTGATGAATGACAACCTGGAGTCGTGAGTTAACCGAGTCTTCATTGATTTATTTTTGTCCAGGTTTGTTTGTTTGTTTGTTTTTTATCACAGTGACAGCATTGAAGCTAGAGCACTGCCCTGCCTCTTTCTGGTTTCTATCCAAGTCACTGTGGGCTCACCTTACCGGGTGTTTGGTTTTTTCATCTTGCACAGTTGTACATAGAAAAACGTTTAGACTACATAAAAGTTGTAAAGCAAGACAGTTGAAACCAACCTGTGTTTTAAAAGCATTCACTTGGGTTGCTATGAAATGTGGCAGGATGAGGTTTCTTAAGAAACTTCCCAGCAGTTCATGCTATGAGGTGTTGTAGCAATTACATTGCTGCTTTTTCAGCAATGAAGTTTTCATATATGGCACTAGACCTTTCTAGAATAATTTTTGTTTGTTTCTAAGCAACTGAGATATCCCAAGACAGCAAAAGTGCTTACTATGTGCCTAGCATATGGTAGATATTTGACTTAGTTAGGATTTTATTGCTGTGAACAGACACCATGACCAAGGCAACTCTTATAAGGACAACATCTCATTGGGGCTGGCTTACAGGTTCCGAGGTTCAGTCCATTATCATCAAGGCAGGAACATGGCAGCATCCAGCCAGGCATGGTACAGGAGGAGCTGAAGAGTTCTACATTTTCTTAAAGCTGCTAGCTGAATACTGGCTTCCAGGCAGCTAGGATGAGGGTCTTAAAGCCCACACCCACAGTGACACATCCCTCCCACAAGGCCACACCTACTCCAACAGGGCCACACCTTCCAATAGTCCCACTCCCTGGGCAGAGCATATACAAACCATCACAATATTATCCATCATTTTACCGAGGTGTTGTTTTGAGCAGCTGTAATGAAATACCACAGACTGAGTAATTTATAAACAAAAGAAATTTATTCTTCTGAGTTCTGGGATCTGGGAAGTGGAAGACTAAATACTCCAATCCTGGGGGTTGGTCTTATTTGGTTAGAATCTTCTTGCTTCATCAAAGTATGGTGGTAGGAGGGAACGGGGAATAGATGGAAGGAAGGTGCTTTGGGAGGGAGAGCATAAAGAGAAGGGAGGGGGAGCCAAAGAAGAGAGGGAAGGAAAGAGGGAGGGAGGGAGGGGACTCAATTTGTTTTGTTTGCTTTTAAAGTACCCACTCCTGACATAATAGTCTCTCTCTCTCTCTCTCTCTGTCTCTCTCTTTGTCTCTCTGTCTCTCTCTCTCTCTCGATTCCTTGGCCACATGATCTAAAAGTTCCACCCCATCTCCTTGCCCCAAACATTGCCTGTATGGCAATTCTTTATTATCAATAGAAGGCAGCTGGGGACAGGGACCCTCAGGTCTGGAAGCTCAGCTTTTGGGAGCTGAAATAAGACAAAGCATTAGGTTCAACTCGCAATATTATCTATTGGTATATATAATTCAGAATCAGAGCATTTGCTTTTAACTTTGTTTCTTTAATGTTCATGTAGAACAAGATCAGTACCTGGCAGGTGACCTGGGATATTTATTTATAGAGGTTTCTAGCAAAGAGAAATGAAAGTCAATATTAACTCAAAGGTAATAGGTAAGATAATAGTCCTCGTTGTGCATGGAAGACAAAGGATTAAGAAACATTTTAGGGGAGGTAACTCAGTGGATAAGAGCATTTGCTCTGCAAGTACGAGGAACCAAGTTCAAATCCAGGAACTCACAGAAAAAGCTGGGCTTTTTTTGGGTGGAGATCTCCCTGAGTAGCCGGCCAAGCCTAACCGGCAAGCTTCCATTTCTGTGACAGACCCTGTCCCAAGACAGGAAGTTGGAGATTAATGAAGAAACCTGACATTCTGTTCTGGTGCCTACATGCACAGTCATGGGTACAGACATCCATCTACATGCGACACACACACACCCTAAGAACACCACAAAAAACACACCATTTTTCGTTTGTTAACATCTGATTTTTCAAAGGGAAGAAAATGAACACAAACAAGTAGATTTTCTTTCTTTCCTTTTTGTTTTGGTTTGTTTAAAGCGAGGGTCTCGCTGTATCAGGCTGGCCTCAAACTTAAGATCCTCCATCCACCTCCTGTGTGTGAGATTGTGCACTCATGTACACAGCTGATTTGCAAAGGCCTGCTTATCTGCAATTTTGAGGAATTTCCATTTCAACTATAGATCGGGTCGTACCTATTGTTTCTCTTTCAACAGTTTCTTAAAGTCTCCGTTTATGAAGCAGGTCTGGTGCTTTTCTATGATCTGGGTTAGAGGATGATGATAATCTTCATTTTAATTGTTTTTCTTACTCCATTCTCAGTATATCCGGGTTAGCAAAGACCACAGTTGGTAAGACTTCTGCCCCACTCTCTTCTAGACAGAGTCCATCATGTCTTCTCATCTTGTGGGATAGCTTGCTTGTTCTTTGGCTGCTGTCCCACAGTCCTCTTAGGAGAAATGGATAACTTTGGAAGTACCTACTTGCCTCTGTTTATTTTATCTCGAGGAGCTAGGGTATCAGTGAGCAATACTGCTTAGTCAGCCGCCCAGTTCCAGGGTTAGATTAGGAGGATGCCAGACCATAATAGCAACCAACAGCTAACTTTTTTTGAGGCCTTGTTCAAGGATCTATGACAGCTAGCAAAAATTCTCAGTCATGGAGCAATTTTTACTAGGCAAAGGCCCAGAAGCTATGCCTTTGGCTATGGTACACCATTTTTCTTCTTAGGAAAAAAAAAATCTTATGTTTGACCAAGGAAAATATTATCACCCTCTTGAATAACCATTGTGTCCCCTTGAGTTCAGTGACACAAAAATGTTCATGATAGTAGGCCAAGCAGAGGGAGACCTCTATAGTCTGTTGGTGCTGAGAAACCAGAGTTATGTCAAGGCATTAGCTTCTCTCCAATCCTGGAGAATGCCACAATACATTAGTTTGCTTCGTTAGATTTCTGTCGATTTCCTGATTAAACTGAAAAGGCATCCAAGGTTTGACCAAGTAGAGGGTGTACCGATTTTTTCTCAAAGAAAAATTCTCAGGTTACTTAGAAAAAGTGCAGAATAAATACAGGCTTCAGTGGGAAAACAAACAATGTCTCTCTCTTCTTAAGAGATCTTTGGGAAAAGGTATAGATCGTGCGGGTCCTTTGCACCCTTCTTAGCCACCTCCCATCTCTGGCACTCACTTCTAACCCTGGCGCTGGAGACTTGCCTGCTCCGGATTCTTGTCTTACCTGTTTCCTTCCTCTGCCTCTTCTGAAGGTGAAATCAAATTTTCCTCACAAATTTACACCAGCCTGTGTCCCACACTTGGCTATCACATCTCAATAGTTCTAGCTCACTACAGAAAGCCATATGCAGACTTCTGGCACCTGAAAATATGTATCCAAGAGGAAGGAGGGAACTGATTCTGACTTCTGACCTCTGACCTCCACACAAACATGACATCACATGTACACCATGGCAGGTATATCCGAACATATACATCATGCTCACACATACAAAATAACAATAAAAATTTAGAAAAATATTTTTAAAAACTTGCACCATGGAGAAGTGTGTCTCAGAGCTGAGGTTGTAGTTCAGTGTTTTGAACGTCTGTTTGACGTGCACAGGGACTAGATCCATTCCCAATAGCAGGAGAACAACGACTCCTACAGAATCAAAAACCCACTATGACAGGTGCTTGCTCCTAGAGGGTCTAAATGTAAGTTCAGTGAGATGGCTCAGTGGGCTTGCTGCCAAGCCTGAGGCCTTGAGGTCCCTGGGACCCAGAGAATGAAAGCAGAAAACTGACTCCTGAGGCTGGGGAATGGCTGTGCGTTCTTTCTGGGTCACCTTGGGGCTGCCGTCACAGACCCATGCAAGGGAGATTTGCCATCTGGATAGATAGGCCGTTGCTCATTCTGATCGATTACGGTTTCTGATGGTGCTAACACATGGGATATTTACTTCTATATTTGTGTCTAACTGGGAAGCAGATGGTTTCTTTACTTTAGAAAATAAAACATCAAAGCAAACACAAACTAGTGAGTTGTTGCCCTGTGGGGCTGTAGTCAGTTGGCGGCTAATCTCTCTGTTCTCTTCATCCCACCCTTTACAGTGTCTGTACGTACTCGGTTTCTCTACTGCTGGACCAGAATCCGTACCCTTCCTATCAGGAGCTTAAATTCATTTTGACATGGGTTTATTCCACTCTTATGTGAGAATTGAGGGGCTTGTTGTTTGTTTGTTTGCCTTTTCTTTTGCATCTTGAATGGAGATTGAGACAGGCACGTCTTTTCTGATCACTCTCAAAGAATTAAAAGACCCCTAGTGACTCTTGGTGAGAGCTGTTTCAATTCAATCCCTAGAAGGTCAGTCAAGTTTAACTGTCCTAACTCCTCCAACCATGGCCTGCCTTAGGAGAGGTGTCTGCTGGGTCAAAGGGAACCAGGGTGGATGGGGAGGGGTTAGGCAGTCTGCTAGGACTTGCTTGGCTCTGCTGTTTCAGATTGTCTGCATAGCTGACACTTGCTGTTGGCTGTGTCTCTAGGCTAGTCTCTCATTCATGCGGAGCCCTGACATGGGAAGATTGGAATTGGTTGGATTCCTTCAGGTCCCTGGGTGGGCAATGGCTTCACTGTGCCTACTCCTGCTACTCAGATGGACTTGTGCAACAAGACTCGGCACAGTCTCATGTGCTGGGCTTTGGTAGTGTGTGTATTTACTCCACAGCTGTGGGAATGAGAGGTGTTCCTCAGAGCAACATGTCCATCTTTCCCAGTGTTTGGCTCTTCCTTTGTCTGTGTAGGTTTCCTAGGAATGACTCAGGGCCACCTTAAGTTAGCTAGCTAGCTTCCTTCCCTCCTTCCTTCCTTCCTTCCTTCCTTCCTTCCTTCCTTCCTCTTTCCTCTCTTTTCACTTTACATCCTGCTCATTGCCCTCCTCCTGGTCACCCCCTCCAACAATTATCCCCCGTCCTCCTCCCCTTCTCCTCTGAGCATATGATCACCCCCCTGGGTATCCCCCGACCCTGGCACAATCAAGCCTCTTTGAGGCCTGACATATCCTCTCCCACTGAGGCCAGACAAGGCAGCCCAGCTAGAAGAGCTAGAAGAACATATCCCACGTATAGGCAACAGCTTTTGGGATAGCCCTTGCTCCAGCTGTTTGGGACCCACATGAAGACCAAGCTGTACATCTGCTACATTTGTATGGAGAGGTCTAAGTTCAGCCTGTGTATGTTCTTTGGTTGGTGGTTCAGTCTCTGAGAGCCCAAGAGTCCAGGTTAGTTGACTTTGATTGTCTTCTTGTGGAATTCCTATCTCCTTTGGGGCCTGCAATCCTTCCCCATATTCTTCCATAAGAATTCCCAAACTATGTCCACTGTTTGGCTGTGGGTGTCCACACCTGTCTGCGTCAGCTGCTGAGTGGAGCCTCTCAGAAGACAACATGCTCCTGTCTGCAAGCACAACAGAGTATCATTAATAGTGTCAGGAAGTGGTGCTTGCCCATGGGATGGGTCTCAAATTGGGCTGGTTTTTGGTTGTCTATTCTCTCAATCTCTGCTCAACTTTGTCTCCAGTTTTAAGGAGCACAGTACTCTGAGCAGTTATGGTGTTTATCTTTTGGTTACATTTCTCTTCCAAGGTGGAAGGACCACTTTGGCTCCCCGACCTTTCAAATGTGATTCTTCACCAGTTCAGTTTCTTCCAATACTCTAAGTCCTTTGCACAGTCCATTTGCCCAAAGGGTTCAAGGGCTGTGGAACAACTTCTTGGTTTAATTTCTTTTATTTCTGAGAGTATAACTACATAATTTCCTCCTTCTCTTCTTTCCCCCCAAACCCTCCCATATACCTCTCCTTGCTCTCTTTAAAAATTCATGGTCTCTCTTTTTAAAATGTTGTTAAATGCATGAATGCATATATACATATTATGTATATATATTTTTTTCTGTTTCATAAATACATCTTGCTCAGTCTGTATAATGATACTGGTATGTTTTCAGGGCTTATCATTTTGATATTGGATAACCAATTCATGTGTTCTTCCCCGTGGAAGAATATTTCTTCTACTTTTAGCATCTCTTAGTTGCCTGTAGTTCTTTGTGTAGGAATAAGGCCTCATGGGTTTTCCTCATGTCTACTTAAGCATGTCTACTGCTGTTTTCCTTGTTCAGATCATCTTTGGTCAGTCATTTGGTAAGACTTTATGAGCATAGCTTTTGCCATTCCCAAGAAATATAATTTCATGGCAAACTCCATGGTCCTCTGGCTCTTATAATCTCTCTACACCCCCCTTCTTCAATGATCTCTGAACCTTAGGTGAGGTAGTTGTATTGTAGATGTAGCCATTGTGTCCTAGGCTCTGCATCTACGTATTTTGATTGGTATTACATCCTTTGTAATATACTGGATTTACGTGTAATGTTTGTCTGTTTATTCTGATTCTGTTAATTTGAGTCCTTCCTTCTTTTCTTCAGCTAACTGGGCAAAAGGTCTATCAGTCTTGTTTATCTTGTCGATGAACCAACTTTAAATTTTTTTTAAAATTCTTTGTATTGTTTTATTTTTATTTCACTGATTTCTGTTCTGATTTTTATTATTTCTTCCTGATGACTGGGTTGGGATTTGGTTTGTTCTTGTTTTACCACATTTTTTTAGTTGCATTAATGAGTCATTTATTTGTGCTCTTTCTGATTTCTTTTAAGTGTAGGTACTTAGGTCTATAAATATCCCTCTAAGGATGGCTTTCGAAGTGTTCCAGGGGTTCTATTGTGTTTTGACTTTTCTCTTAGTCCCAGGAGAATGTTTTATGTTTTGAGTTTTTTCTTTGACCCATTTATCATTTAGTAATGAGTTGTTTGATCTCCATGTGCTTATGTGCTTGCTGGAGATTTGTTTTAAGCTTTATTTCATTGTGATCAAATACGATTCTTGGAATTGTTTCAATCTTTAGAATGTATAGAGATTTGTCTTGTGTCCCAGAATGTGGACTATTTTAGGAAAGCTTTCAGATGCTAATGAGTAGAATGTGTATTCTTTAGGGTTTGGGCAGAATAATCTCTAGATGTCTGTTAAGTTCATTTAATGCATAATGTCACTTAATTCTGATGGTTCAGTGTTTAATTTTTGTTCAGATGACCTGTCTATTGGAGGAAGTGGGGTGTTGAAATAAGCTTCGATTAATGTAATGATGTCTATCTGCTTCTTGTAACCCAGCAGTGCATTTTTTATTTTGGAAAAAGAAATTGGGAATACAGCCTTATGTTTGCATTTTCAGGGATTTATTCTCCTCAGGTTCTTTCTCCTTAATTTCATTGAGTTTAATTTCTTTGTGTCTGCTTTCACTTCCTTGAATTCTTAGATGATTTTATTGATTTTTGTTTGTTTGTTTGTTTAAGTTACATGTCTCGGGGTTCATCAGGGTAGTTCTCATTCACAAACATTTCTACAGAACTGATAGATTTTAGAGAGAAGTTACTGGCTTGACCTTTCCTCTTGATTTCATTTTTGGGATTAAATCTGGGCACAGGGGCTTCTTGTGTTAGTTCTAAGCCTGATATGAACTGAGCAGGTTAGGACAGAAAAGAGGATATTCAAGCAGATTGATCATAGAAGTTGGAAATAGGTTAGGTGGAATGAAGTCAGGAAGACAGGGGGGACTGGACCGGTGTAAAGGGTGTATCTCCTGGATCAAGTCTAGAGGGTGGGGGAAGATATGACTTGGTGAAGAAGTTGGATGTGGCATGGGAAGAGTTTGTGTGTTGAAGCAGGCAGGATGGGTCCTTCTAGATCTTCTAGTTTGGTTGAAGGGCAGGTCAGAATAGCCAAACTAGACTGGGACACTAGATATTGACTGGCTATTGACCTGGATAGGAGATTCAGGAAGACTCACCAGACTAGACCCTGGAGACAGATGTGCAGAATTTGGCTATGTGGAGAGGTTAGATATGATGTCTGGTTCCATTTCTTTATAAATCTACATATGGTTGTGCAGATGTGGGAGGTCATCTCATTCTAGCTTGGGCACTCTGATTACAGTCTCCTCAATAAAAACCGAGTTAGAAGCTTACACTAGCGTCCTGTTGCATTTTTAGATGACAAATTAGCATTTTGTATGCTAGATCTTCTACGTGTGTGTGTGTGTGTGTGTATAGCAGTAAATTAATAAACCACTCTTCTAGCCACCTGCCAGAGTTCTCTGTATTCTTGAATGAAAGACACAAACATGCAGTGTTATTTTTAACATGTCTTAACTAGCTCAGTGTCTGGGCCACTCCTGAACCTGCACATGGCTAAGACACTCACTCCTCTGATATCTCCAAATTAATACTCACTAAATGTATATTTCATCTCTGCTACCCCAGACCCAGTCCAGGAAGCAGTCCCCTGAGGCCTGCTTCCCAGACTTTTACATGACTGGATGCTTCCTCTCCTGTGGCTGTTAGGTCTGATCGCTCTTCTTCCCCATCATGGTGATTTTGGCCCTTCTTCTTCCCTTCCTCCCTTGTCTGGGAAATCTCAAAGTTCGGCCTCTGTTTCCCTGCTCAGCCATTGGCTGTTAGCAACTTTATTGACCAACCAAAATACCAGTTGGTGACAGGTATCGTAAGTGTCTGGACATGTAGATTCCTGTGTGATTTGGGGGAGCTGAATTAAGATAAAGCATTAGAACCAATCTCAACGTGTGTGTGTGTGTGTGTGTGTGTGTGTGTGTGTGTGTGTGTGTGTCCTGTGTAAGGGTTATCTTTTTTATACCAGTGAGGCATGGAGATTGAACTGGCTCCAACAGGAAATTGCCTGCTGGGTCCATACATGAGACTGGCTTTAGGACAAAGGCTAAAGTTTTATTAATATGACTTTTCCAGCAGGGGATATACAGTCTCCCATCATATGTGATGGATATATGTATATACAGTTCCCCATCATATGTGATGGATATATGTATTCATAGAAACCCATATTTGTAACACTCTGGGGTCAGTAAATACGTCTTCGTCTTCTCTACTTTCATTTCATGTGTGTTCACTCAGCATTGTTGCTAAGGGCTGTAGGACCCAGTAGTAAATTGGGTTTTCTTGTGAATTATGACTCTCATAACTGGATTAACCCTGAGGACAGGTATTTGTTTTTATCATTATTTCCATCTGTTCAAAATTGCTTTCTGTTGTGATAAAACACTAACACAAACCAACCTGGAATGGGAATGGGTTATTTTATCTTACACTTCTATTATCACGATCCATCATTAAGGGAAGTTAGGAACTCATGCCAAAACCTGGAGGCAGGGACTGAAGCAGAGCTCACAGAGTGAGCACCACCTACTGGTTCAGTATCCATGGCTGGCTCAAATTGCTCTTTTATATAACCCAGGTTCACTTCTTCAGGGTGGCACTGCCCATAGAGTGCCAGGCCCTCCCACATCAATCACAAAAGTGCCCCACAGACTTGCCTGTTGACCAAGCTGATGAAAACATTTCCTTAACTGTGTTTCCCTCTTCCCAGATGACCCTAGCTTGTGCCATGCTAACAAAACAAACAAACAAACACCTAACCAGCAATCATCACATTGTTGAGATATATTGAAAAACAAAACAAACAAAAAAACCTCATTATTTAAAATGGCATCCAAATTTGAAGAACAGCTTTGCTGTAAGCCTTATTTTTAAATTAATTGATTAGTTTATTTATATCCCAAACGTTGCCCCCTCCCAGTCCCCCTTCAATACTCCCTCCCTACCCCCCTCTTCCTCATAAACTTATTTATTTATATTTCTTATGTTTATGAGTATTTTGTTTGCAGATACACCCACACAGCAGAAGACAGCCTCAGGAAGTTGTGAGCTGCCATCCAGGTGCTGGGATTTGAACTCAGGACCTTTGGAAGAACAGTCGGTGCTCTTAACCACTGAGCCATCTCTCCAACTGCCACAAGCCTTATAACGCTAGTCTTTTTACTAAATCTCTGAGATTCGTTGCACTCTTCCAGTATGTGGGAACACCAAGCAACTTCATTATGTCATCTCAGATGAGATCCTTAGAGTCCTGACATAAAGTAGACACTCCTTAAGTTCCCTTAGGAGCTTCTCTGTCCTTTTTTTGAGATTCCTCTATCACTTTAGGAACTTGGCTAACATTCATTATCAAGGCAGCTTTGTCTCCTGTGTTCTTAAAACTAAAGGTCATGCTAGGTAGTTACCATCTGAAGCCTGGCGCTGTCTTCTCTTGTATGCACTGGGGTTGGCTATAGATACGTTTCTAAACTCAGATTGTAAACAATCACTCAAGTAACATTGTTACTTCATAGACAGGAGCCAGATGGCTTTATCCTCACTGTATTTCTCCTGATTAATTTTTCAGGATGTTTGCCAAGTGTCTTAGTTAGGGTTTTACTGCTGTGAACAGACACCATGACCAAGACAACTCTTATTAGGACAATATTTAATTGTAGCTGGCCTGTAGGTTCAAAGGTTTAGTTCATTATCATCAAGGCGGGGACATGGCAGCATTCAGGCAGGTATGATGCAGGAGGATCTGAGAGTTCTACATCTTCATCTCTGAAGGCTGCTAGCAGAAGACTGGCTTCCAGATAGCTAGGATGAGGGTCTTAAATCCCATGTCCAGTGACACACCTACTCCAACAGGGCCACACCTTCTAATAGTGCCAATCCCTGGGCTGAGCATATACAAAGCATCACACCAAGCCTCCTTGGAGTTTCAACACACTTAACTTGGTTCTTAAAATAGAGTGAGTAATATATGTAGCCTTTCACCATAAAGTTAGCTCAGAGCTTGCTCAACTGGCACCACCCATGTAGTCCTTTGTAACTCATCATCCACTAAGTGATATGTCAGGAGAAGAGCTAGAAATGCCTACAGCATTGTGGCAGTATTGTAGTGTTTCTAGATGGACCCCAAGGTGATCTAGTTTCCCAGGCCGCCTCTCCTATATTCTACACAACTCCTTAAAACTCAGTTCAGCATTTTATCCAAGGATTGTCCTTGTGTGCCCACTGTATCTGGCCAGAATCAGCCATGGGTAGAACTTACTACTTCCTGTTGATTCCAGTCTTGACCATCCTCAGTGGCTCTAATTAGAAACCAGATTCCTCATAAAAAGCTATATCCTTATGGAGCTGTCAAGTTTGTTAGCGATCACCTAGGGTCAACTTGATGGTTGATTTTTCTAATTGTTCTTAAAAACAAACAAACAACATGTACATGTTAATAAAAACCAACGCATAAGAATTATCTTAAATCAATCAAAAGTTTGACATCTGTTGTGGACTTCTGCTCTTTACGAATAACAGCCGTTACTATGTTATGGGAGCAGCTGTGGTTACCAAATTCTTAAGATCAGAAAGATTGGTGGCCCCTCCTAGGAGAAAGCAGGGAGGAGGACCATTGCACTCTCACCCAAGCTTCTACCCACATCCTCCTGTGTGCCACTGCAGCTGTAAGTGATTCTGCCCCAGCTGCTCATGGCCTTGTGAGGTGCTAGTGTGTGAAGTGTGTGGAGGGCTAAACAAAGACGATCCTCCATCCACACAGCCTTGGAGATGTTATCATCCATGCTGGGCTGGGAATTGTGGTGATGTGGTTGCTTCATGGTCACCTGCACACCTGCACATGACCCCCACCAGTGCTGTATTTTATCAATAAGCATTTTGGTTTGAGTAGAATTGCTCTTTTGGTCTATTGCTTTCCCGGTTCCCTTGGGGAAGCAAGGATGGGTTTGGAAGGCAGCACCGTCCTTGCTTTGGGTGATGAGACATAAAAGCTAAGCTCAGACAGCAATCCTGATGGTAGTCACCTTCACCCATGTAAAGTGGGACACCTACGTTGTCCTTGCCGTGGGTACAAAGGCATTTAGCTAAGTCTATTCCATCAGAAGCTTCAGCGTCTGTGGGAGGAACCACAAGATGCTCCTTTTTTTCCCCTAATGTGGTGTGAAATAGCAAGCATCCTTGATGAATGGAAAGGGAAGGGAAGCTTCCAAGAGATACAGAGGGCACCTGTCTCTCAGGTACAGGAAAATGCCAATCCATACTTGCAAGACCAAGAGAACAATCATTTCCTTAAGATTTGTGTTCTACCACAGTCACTAGCATGACCTGGTAGCCCAAGGGTGCGGTAGTGGCACGCATACTTTGTTGGTAACCAACAGCTCTCTAATTGGACCTAAAACCCTTTCAACAAGAGGGAAATCATATCTGGTACCTCTCCAATTACACAGGGCTAATAAATTCGTGGATCTTGGAGTAGAATCTACAGCTACTACTTTACTAAGCTGGCGTAACTCACGACTAAATATTTGTTCTTATACCCACAGATGAGTATAATCCTCACCCCTAATAAAGGAAACTTCTTTTTTGCAATAGATGGAGACCATTACAAAAAAAAAAAGAACAACAAAACAAAACAAACAACAACAAACCCCCCCAAACCAAATAAACTACAGCCAGTCAAAATGCTGAGATTTGAGGCCTAGTCCCAAAGGATACCTCTACAAGACCACTCCCACACCTAAGACCACTCCCACACCTAAGACCACTCCCACACCTAAGACCACTCCCACACCTAAGGCTCAAGAAGGCATTAAACGGGACAGAAATGTTGTAGGAGCCAGAGGATGAGGATGCCTGTCCTGAGACCGTGTTTTCTAGTAATAACAGAAGCTACTTCTATAAACTCTCACCAACGGCACTGCCTCAGCATGAGCTGGGCAGGGAGAATGACGATAGACATGTCAAAGTCGACATGGGAAAGCCCATGAGGCCTCAACCCAGCACAGGAGCTCCAGGTGACTAAGGAATGCTGAGAGCCGAGAGCGGGAGAAAGTAGCGCTCCCCAGGGAGGAGCACAGCAATTGCCTATCCTATGCCAAGTCAAGTCGGCCCTGAAAACGTACACACACACAAACCCTGTACAGACTGAGCATGGTATAGTTAGGAATATGTACATCACGCACATTAACATAAACATGTATGTAGATACATGTGAAAGACAGCAAGGAAGAGCATATGGGAGGGATCAGAAGGAGGAAATCATGTATTTATATTTTATCTCAAAGGTAAAGGACATAATTTTTAAAAAATTGTGTTTTATATCCTTTGCTTCAAAGGGACCCCACACAAGCTCATGGACTCCTTCAGTTATTTCCTGCTCTTGTCGCCGGCCTGGGGCTCTTGGATGTCAGGAATCACGTCTTCCTTAAATTGGTAAGGTACCACATAGTTCCTGGAAAATAATGGGCAGTCGTGAATATCCACTGAGAGGATGGTTGGATGGTTGCCTCTAAACTCTACCATCTTCCAAGGCTCTGTGACCCCTTAAATCTAATCTCTGTCCTTTCCTACTCAGAACATTGAATAACTCGACGTCTGGTCAATCATGCATGCCAACACAACCTTGGTGCTTATGTAACTCTTGTCCAGTAATTTAATTTCCTAATGTTTTGTCTTTATGCCCAATTAGATTTTCAGCTGATTAAGAGGAAAATTAAGTTTTTACTGTTTTTTGGGGTTTCCTAGGAGGTTATCAGAATATTTTGAACACTGGAGGCACATAGTAGATGAACCTTTAGATTAGGAATGGAAAATAAAGGAATAAATGAACTTTGAGGGCATTAAAACAGTTTACTGGCTCTGACAGCGATTTTCAAACCCTGGCTTGCCTCCTATCTGAGAATGGAATGATTGCTAAGATGCCCACAGGCTTCATATCCTGTAAAACAGTGAACAGAGATCCTGTGTACTGGGAGAGGCAGGTATCACATTTCTACCATGAATCTCGTCATCACTGAACCCAGGTTGCCTGAAGGTAGTTAGTGGGAGCCTAAATATAGGCATGGTAGCAGATGCTCATGTTCCCAGTATGGGGAGGGATGAGGCAGGAGGAGATAGTTTGGGGCCAACAAGGCTATATTGATGAATCGAAAAGGCTCACCTTTTAGGATTCAGGATCCTGCAATTCTGATCTAATTCATGTTTTAAGCATTAATTGAGCTTGTGCTTGAGTGGTTTTTTTTGGGGGAGTGGCCTGGAAATGAGACCCTGAGTGTACAGAATAAATACTACCTCAAGTACGGTATACATTTTCCTTTTTAGCATTTTTTTTTCAGTTAGAAAGTGTGTTCATATTTTTAACTAAGATATTTAAGGATGTAGCTCTCCTGAGAAGAATGGAAGGGTTGGAATGATCTCATGGCTTTAACTGTAAGGCTTGAAAAAAACTAAACAACACCAAACCTCCAAAAGTTTCCCTCAATTTCAAAGGTCAGTAGCATATAACAAGACCAAAGTACTTGATTTCAAGAACGTAACATAGACCTTTTAAAATAATCAATTATATTTCCAATTCACTATTGTCAGTATTTATTTTTCCTAATATAAAGTATTACAAAACTGAAAATGGCTTGTTAATTTCTCCTTCTTCTCCTCCTCCTCCTTTTCCTCTTCTTCTTCCTCCTCCTCTTCCTCCTCCTCTTTCTTCTTTTCTTTTTTTTTTTTTTTTGTGAAGTCTGAATAGTCTTCCAGGAGACTTTTAGAAAAAAAAATTTAGCTCTTTTCAGTTTTTCATATGATGTATCCAAACCCACAAGTTTTTGTTGTTGTTATTGTTTTGCTTTGCTTTGCTTTTTTGCTTTTGTTAAATCAGCCAGTGGGAACTAAGTTGACTATGTGCTATTTATTTCTGGAAAAAATACAGTTTTATGAGGAACCACATGATTCATAGTGCAGGCCTCATGTCATCTTGAGTTGTGTAAGAGATATTTACAGTTTGTTGTAACTAATCTTTAGCTATTTTATTTTTTTAGTCAGATTTAAATTTCCTTTAAATTATATTATTTATTTATTTATTTATTTATTTATATTTATTTCTGTGTGTATCTGGGAACTGTGTGCATTGGCATTCTTGAGTGCAGATATGCGTGTACTATGGCTTGTGTGTAGAGGTCATTTCTCTCCTTCTATGTAGGTCCTGGGATGGACCTTCTTCAGGTTATTAAATGTGGTGACTCACACCTTTACTCACTGAGCCATCTTTTTGGCACTTACTTTCCTTTTTGTTTTTCAGAGAAAGATTCATATACCCTAGGCTGGCTTTGAGCTCATTATGTATTAGTAGCTGAGGATGGTTTCGAACTCCTAATCATCCTGCCTAGACCTCCAAGACCCTGGGATTATAGGAGTGCAGTACCACATCAAGCTAACTAGGCAGTCTTGACACAACATTGTAGTTTCTGCCTTAGCTCCCACCTATCCAGGCCCAGACACAACTACTGAACTATCCTATCCGTATGTAATGCTCATGGGATCCGCTCTATATTGACAGCTTCGTTGCTTTATATGCCCATTGCTGATTTCCATTGGACTCTACTTTATTTTGCCTAGTTGCTATTGATCATTCTATTGACATCCTTTGGACTCTACTTCATTCTGCCTGGTTCCCATTGATCATTATTGACAAGAAAATCTCTCTTGAGAATAATTTCTTCTGCCTTTCCTCTTTGGTTCTATTGGCTACCTTTCCATCACATCTGAACACGGTGACTCACTGTCTCTGTACTTTATCATGTGGCTTTCCCCTATCTGTACATTATTTATCTCATCTTGTTGTCCTTTGGCCTCAGTCTCCAGTAAGTAGTTGGTCTGACTAAGGAGGTGTTTTCAATGTCTTCCATCTTTATTTGCGCTGGAACTCGGTGAGAGTCAGCTGAGACAATGGACCAAGCTTCTAGAGTCTGACCTCCCTCGCTCCCAATGTCTGTACTGCACCAGCAGTGTCTCCCAAGACTGAAACCTACTATATAAGAGAATGAATTATTTCTTATGTGTTATCTTTGCTACAACAATAACATGATTAAGTGGATAATGGTATTATACATTTTTTTCATAAACGAGAAAGTCAGAGGCTTAAGGTACTCAAAGGAAGAGGTAATCAATGCTAGAATTCAACCGATTTATATGAAGTTCTTTTGTTGTTTGTTTGTTTGTTTTAGTTTTTTTTAAATCTTAACCATTATAACTTTCTGGCTCCAAAATGACTGTGAGGGACAGAAAGAAGTACGTAAAGACCTGTCTTAGGGTTTTACTGCTGTGAGCAGACACCATGACCAAGGCAGCTCTTATAAGGACAACATTATATTGGCGCTGGCTTAAAGGTTCAGAGGTTCAGTCCATTATCATCAAGGCATTGTCCAGGCAGACATTGTGCAGACAGAACTGAGAGTTCTATACCTTCATCTGAAGGCTGTTAGTGGGAAATTGACTTCTAGGCAGCTAGGAGTAGGGTCTTAAAGCCCACACTCACAGTGACACACCTACTCCAGCAAGGCCACACCTACTCCAGCAAGGTCACACTTCCAAATAGTGTCATTCCCTGGGCCAAGCATATACAAGCCATCACATTCCACTCCCTGGCTGAGCATATACAAGCCATCACAAGACCTGTGGACCAAATTCTGTTTGTGGTTCTCAGGACCATACCAAAACATGCTAGACAAATGCTTTTCTACAGGGCTACATTCCCACCCCTGTATAGAAGACATAGTCGCCAGTTTAGTTCAATTAGAGTTCCATATACATCACCTTCCTATAAGGTAGTATGGGCTAAGTCCTTGGAAAAGCTGGCTAGATGGCTATTAGGAATTGAGAAAGGATTTCCCAGAAGCAATAAAACTCTGTGGGCCTTGAGACAATAGCATTTTAATGGGCAAATTGAGTCATCCAAATTTACACGTAGTTTTATTGTAGCTTATGTTGTTTAGTTCATTTTCTTCCTATTGATCTTTAGCTCAATAAGAGAAGTTTTAAAAGCAAGCTTCATGTTTTATGCATCTGCAGTTTTCAGTACTATCAACACAGCACTGTGGATACAGCTCATTAGAAGCCAACTTATAATTATTTACATAAACATAAAATTTATTCATGAAACCAATTAGTTTTTCTTAAAGTCCACATGACTAAACATGACCCTCTCTTAAATGGTCTAATGACATCCTTCCACATATTATATTCGTCAATTTCCACGTGTGACTTCCCCCCTAGGTCTTCAGTACCCAAAGGACAAGGACTGTGTGCATCCTGTGTACCACTGAATCTTGCATACAGTAGGTCTTCAACAAGTCCTTGTTGAATAAATTCAATGGGTCTTTCAGGGACTCCCTCACAAAGTGAGTTTATGAGAATATGAATATCATCCCATCTTATCTGATAGAATTGTACATAACAGATGACACTTCTCAGAATCTTTTGATGAGGACATCTGGTTAAAGTTCATTATATCAATTTATTGAATTAAGTTATAGACCCACCGCCTTTATTTATTTTTGGTGGCAGGGGTGGAATCTGGAGCCTCAAGTCCTGGGCAGGCCTTTGTCACCTAGTTGTGTCCCCAGCCCACCCCTGAGAAACCTTTCCTATGTTCTCTGAAAGCTCAGTTGAACAGACACTTTACAAAAGCCTGTTGGAGTGAGAGACAATGGAGGGAGGGGTACAGCATTTATCATACAATGGTGTTCCAGCCGTAGGTCTCAGGTTTTGTGTTTGTGTTTTGTGTTTGCTTTATTCGATTTTTGAGAACATGATTTTGATATGTTGCTCAGGCTATCTTCAAATTCCTGGGCTCGAGCAAATTTACCAACCTCAGCATTCCAGGTTGCTGGGACGACCACACCCAGCCAAGAGATAACCTCCCTGTCAATTCCATTCTAGCTGCAGAGACTGCGTTCTGAAAGCTGGAAACCAAGTGGATCCGGAGCTTTTTGTCTTTATTCCTCCATGGGTGACAACTGGAGGCTTCCACTCAGAGCAGCCTCCATGGGAGAGAGGAGTGCTTTAAGGCTGTGTTTGCAATACTCAGCCATGGGCTTCACCTTTATTTATAAAGTCTGTGGGAGAACTCATTTCACAGACTTAAAGCTGAAAAGTCCAGAGTGGTGCCTTTGTAGAAAGGTTAAGTGAGGCCAAGTGATTATATTTAAAGGACACAGAAATAAAAAAAAAAAAAGGAAGGAAGAGCTGGTGAAATAAAATGGAGCCCACACTACAGAGGTGGTTTGTGTGTAGGTTGATATAAATATATAGATGTAGATGTAGATATATAGATATATGTGATCCCATATATCATATATATATACACATACATATATACATACATGCATATGTATCTATGTACCTATGTATGTATGTATGTATGTATGTATGTATGTATGTGTCTGTCTATCTATCTATCTATCTATCTATCTATCTATCTATCTATCTATCTATCTATCTTCTTACGGTTGTAATAGCAACTAAAGCTGGTCCTGGCTAGTTTCTGCCTTCAGGTTCAGTGTTATCTGACTATAGAACCTGAGTCATCTGCCAGTCCTCCTTTTAGTATCACAGCTTTCCTAACACTGTGTGTGTGTGTGTGTGTGTGTGTGTGTGTGAGAGAGAGAGAGAGAGAGAGAGAGAGAGAGAGACTAACATTAAATACGTACTTTCGTGTATTAGACAATGTGCCAGGTAAGTTGCAAGCATCATTATTCATTTGTCAAGTGAATGTTTTAAAAATGTTTCCAGTGTACCTGGAAGCCACATCCTTGGTACTGGAACATATCAGTGAATAACACAGTCACAAAGTCTTTAGTTACAAGCAGGTACAGAGAGTAAGCCATAAACAATATGGATTGTGTAACAAAGAATATGGGTAGAAAGGGGGAGCCAGGCTGCAGCCTTAAATGACTGCAGAGTTAGGGCAAAGATTTGTAGCCCTAGGGTAAGTGTCTGGAAAAAGTAATATATTTTCTCTTCCTGTTGCTGTGATAAAATACCTTGTGGCACACACCTTTAATGCCAGCAGTCTCTGGTATCAGCAGATATATCCCTGTAGGTTCAAGGGCAGCCTGGTCTACATAGCAAGTTCCAAGACCGTCAGAGCTATATATAGAGAGACCTTGTATCAAAACAATGCAAAATATGGGAGTTTACTAATTGATTAGTCAAAGCATCAGGATCCAGGTCCAATCAAGAGACCTTTTCTCACAAAATAGGATGGAGACCAAAAGAAGACGACCCCAGGTGTCGACTTCTGTTTTCTACTCATGCGTGTATACGTACATCCTCATGGGCCACACACATACCCTACTCTAAAATTAAATAATGTAAAAAAGTAAAATGAGATGCAGCTATGTATCTTGGGGATCTTTTCCATTTGTTGTTCAACTTCAATGTGACGGTCTCTGTTTCTGGTTATTCTATTTTATTTTGTCGTGTTTGGTTGTTATCTTTTAGAAGCTTGTTCTTTTGTTATGAGAGGCAGACGGGGAGTGGATATGGATGGGAGGAGATGGAAGGAGTATAGAGAGGGGAGACTGTAATCATGATATGTTATATGAGAAATGAACCTATGACTAAAAAGAGGTGGAAAATAAAAAATAAGTAAATAAAACTAGAATAAATGTATAAATTTCACTTTGATAAAATATACTGCATATCTTGAAAGTAGAATTAGTAGAAGACACTGGAAATTATGTTAGTTTTTAAATGCATAATAAAATATTCGAAAAATTAAAAACTGTTACCATACCAAATAGTAATAAACAGTACCTAGAATTCTCCTCATATTTTGTTCCAGGGACTGTAAAATGCTACTTTGTATGATGAAAATATTTTCTCATGTTTAAAAACTCTACATGTACCTATTCTATGATTTGGTCATTCCACTTTTTAGACATGTACTCAAAATAAATGAGATCATATATGCCCATATAAAGAACTACACACAGCAATGTTAGGCATAGTAGTCCCGAAGCAGATACAACCCAAAGGCCATGAACAGGCGGGTGAATAAGCACATTATGGCATATTTTAAACAGAATTGAGTAAGACGCTACAGGAAGAGAGATGGAGTATTGATACATGCAATAATATGCAAGGCTCTCAAAATAAGTTTGCTGTGAACAAGATAGGCTAAAAGATACATTTCATGTAATTTCTTTAATAAAATTTCAGAAACTGTAAACTTGTGTACAGTGACTAGGCATCCCCACTCCAGGATTGCCAGAGAATCCAAGGACGACAAAAGGATTCAGATGAACAGGAGGGAAAGCAGACAGTGACATGTGAATTCACTGCTTCATCTGGAGGTGGTCTCACAGGTAGCAAAACCTGCCCAGTTGTGAGTTTTAAGTACATACAATGTACATTAAGAAACTCTAGGGGGCTCACATCATAACTTTAATCTTCACTCCATCCCTCCATCCTAGCCTTCCCCTACACTGGGGCATCGAGTCTTCATAGGACTCAGGACTTTTCCTCCCACTGATGCCAGATAAAGGCCATCCTCTGCTACATATGCATCCAGAGCCATGGGTCCCTCCATGTGTATTCTTTGGTTGGTGGTTTAGTCCCTGGGAGCTCTGGGAGGTCTGGTTAGTTGATATTGTTCTTCCTATGGGATTGGTTGCTTCTTATTTCTCCACGACGCACGTTTCATGTCAAAAGTGATAAAGTCCCTGACATTTCCAGTGCTTTTCCGGGTCCTAGCTAAGGTTCCGGTAGGTTTGGATCCGCAGTATGAGCTGGAAACTTCCTGGAGGTGAATTCACACCCTGTGGAAAGTTCCTTTCATGTGCTCCACTGAGATGACTGCATGCTCTGGCTTGTCCCTGTTCTGCCGCTGCTCCTGCCTCACAGGTCTCCCACTGTGACTAAATGTCAGTTTTCATCATCAAGTGCGAGCAGGGGATAAAAACAACCAGTTTCTTAAAGCACCAACTGTGCAAATTGCTGCCCAGAGTCCGTAATAGTTTCCCTTGTTACTGTGGACAGCAAGTGAGGGAGGGGAACAAGAGGGAAGGGAACAAAGGGTGGCCTCGCGGCCTCACTTACAGGCCATTTTTGTTCGAGATATTTTAGTGTTGGTGGTGCCGTTCCATTTTGAGAGCTGGTTAGCCTAAGGACCCTGCTAGGTAGAAAATGTGATTAAAGCTAGATAAAGCTTTATTTAAAAAATATTAGAGTAATTTCCTTACTTTGGTATCACTGTGACCAAAATATTTGTCAGAAATAACACCCGGGAAGGAGTTACTTTGGCTAATGGCTTCAGGAAGATCTGCTCACGTTTACTAGTTTACTAACTCCCCATGTGTGGGGAGAGAATCATGACTCTTGTATAAAGACCTTCACTTGGGGAAGCAGCACAGAGAGAGGGGATGTAGGAGGGGCCAGATACACCTCCCAGTGGCCTAGTTCCTCCATCCAGGCTCAACCAATCACCTTTCAGAACCTTCCAATAATGCTTTCACAACACAAAACCATGAAGGGGTTGATCTAGTGAGATCAAGAGGTCAGAGCCTTCAAGGTCTGATTGTCTCTGTAAATGACATGGAAGACACACCCAGCCAGAAGTGGGCGTCCCCAATCTCCTTTGCGTTTGCTAATTTGATCAACAGGACTTAAGTTTTATTTAAAAAATTAAAGGCACTTTGATTTTTCTAAGATTATCGCACGTCTGTGGTAAATTAATATGGGACCCTCAACAGACATGAGTATGGGAGATTCCTTTGGATAGGTTTGTAAACGGTTGAAAATGAGACCATCATAAGTTCTCTTCTGGGCAAAGAAGTTGGGGGATGAAGAAGGTTCAGGCAAAGTGTATATAGAAGGGGAAATCATTTTTGTTCAAGGAAAGCATTTATATTTACTAGGGTCAGCCCAATCACACAAATCCAGAAAATAATAGTAAAGTGCTCCCAATGGCTGCCATAAAGTAAATAAATTCTCTATAGCCTGACGTGGAGAGCTTGGTAGTCATTTACCGTGTGGAAGTCACATGGAGGTGTGATTTTCAGGATAAGAATAAAATGAAAGCCGACTGTTTTTCAGGGGCTGTTACTGAGAAAATGACGAAGTAAGAGAAGCAGAAGTAAAATGAGACTTCAAGGAGGCGATAAGATAATCCAGTGGGTAGGACATAAATAGAAGAATGTTGGAGGAAGTGAAAGATTATTTGTGAGTTGAGAAGAATGTTTTTCAGGGGAACATTGAGGCAATCAACTTTAAGACTGCAGAACAGATATGAGCTCTATGAGAGGGACCGTGAAGCTGAGATGGGCAGTCGTGAATATGTAGGGTATTGAGTAACCTCCTTGTGGGCTGTGGAAGGCACCATAGGCTTGATAAAAGAAGCAACTGGACCAAAACAGTCAAGGAGAAAAGAGATGAAAGATCAGGGCGGAGCTTTGAGGTGCTCCAAGCTAATGGAATAAACAGGGAAGGGTGCCATAAGAGCAAAGAAAGTATCACCCTGAACACCAGAGAGAAAAGCAGATGCAGCCAGACATCTGAAAATAAGAGAAAGCTCATTCTCAGACTGGTAAATAGAGATAACAGAGGAATGATGGCTAATCCAGAGAATGTTAGAAGAGACACACACACACTCACACAGACAACAGGTGCAGAAACACACTCTTACAGGACATGTGCATACACACAGGCACACACACAACACATGCATACATGTAACACATGCACACACACCATATACACATACACACATGCACATAACACATGCACACACATAACACATAGACACACCATGTATACACGCACACATTTATTGTAGAGAGGTCCATTCCACTTCATGGCACATTGGGTGATAAGTAAAAATGAGAACACATTGACTGGTGGTCGATGTGAGATTAAGACAACCTCATACAGTTTTGTTTACTTGTTTGTCTTTACTCTGTTTGGCTATAGAGCAAGGGGAAAGACAAGAAATGGGAAGGAAGCCCATGAGGTTAAACAAGGCTATTATATTAAATGGAAGAGATGTTTAGAGATGACTAAGGTGATTGGAAAGTTCAAGTCAGGAAGGATGTTGAGTGTAGGAGATACAGGTGAGATGTGGGTTATGGTCAACTAAGGTCTGCTTTCCAGACTTGAAGGTATGAAGATCAATCAGTGACGCCAGGTGCCAAGTGTGAAGATGATGCACCAAATGTCAGACTTCAGTGGGTGAAGGAGAGTTGGCAGCTGTTGGCAGATGACATCAAAGAGGACAGAGAACAGCCAAGTCGCACAGATCTCCCAGGACTGAGGACTGATCCCAGAACTGCACAGATGCTAGGCAAGCACCCTACCACTGTGACCCACACTTGGAGATACACCGACATGAATAGATTGGTGGAACCACAACCCCCATCCCTGGAGCGATTTTCAAAATGTAGAACTAGGACTTTGGTCTGAGAGGACCTCAGGGAACAAATAGGACACCGGGCACATTTCATGATGCTATAATACGTGGGTGGAGGCGAAGGAACAGCCATGGATTCAGAGAAGAACTTGGGTGCATAGGAAATATACAGAGAAGCGATTAAAAGCAGAGATCTTCTCTGGCTCATTGGGCATGAGGGAATAGTTAAAAATTGGCCAAGAAGAGGACTAAGTCCAGACAAGGACAAACAAGTCATTGTGGAGATAATGGGGCATGCAGGATGAATGTTCTGCAGTGCTTATACTTGGGTATCCATTTACAGAAAGTAAGATGAGTGAGTTGGTGAATACCATTACAGTGTGCAGTGAGCCCAGAGAGGGGATCGGGAGATGCACAAACATAAAATGGCAGTTCCTCACACCCATGCTAACAGCCTGTCTTTATTGTGAATAAAAACTGTACTCAGATCTAACAACACCAGTCTGGGGGACACAATGGTGATGGAACTTTGCTCTTGAAGAGGTCTCAGTCTGTTTAGGAGATAACCAGCTTTACCATTGTGATAAATGACAACTTAGAAATATTTCTAGGGCTCACTGTGGGAACATAGGAAAGGACTGTAATGAGGTGTAGGTTAAGAGTTTACAAATCATGTATTCACCCTTCTTCTGAAAAGGTTTCCTATCCATACAGGAGGGAGTTCCTCCTATTATTCTAGAAAGGTGGGACTAGTGTTAATGGATTGCTCCAATAGTGATGCTGCTGTTAAAGTAACAGCGCCTAATTTAGTTTACTTCAATACAATGAAATCTTTTATCTGTCAACCATTCCTTCTCCCTTCCATTCCAAAGGAATTAACAGGTGAAGATGAGTTTCCTCCCTGACCATCTTAGCACCTTGTGGTTTGAATTCCCTAATCGGTGGTACTGTCTGGGGAAATTGGAGGAATGGCCTTACTGGGGTAAGTACATTGTTAGGGGTGGGCTTTGAGAGTATAGAATTCTACCCAATTTTTGGTTCACTTTCTCAGCTTCATGTTTGTGACTGAAGTGATCTCTGGGCTCCCGGTTCCTGTTGCTGGCTGCCTATGCCTTCCACCATGGTGAACTTTTATCTATATGGAACCATCAGCTAATACAGATGACTTCCATAAGTTGCTTTTGGTCATGAATATATATATATATATATATATATATATATATATGTATATATGTATGTATACATATATGTATACGTATGTATGTATGTATGTATGTATGTATGTATGTATGTATGTATATTAATCACAGCAACAGAAAAGTACTAGCACACACCTGGCTTTCAGTTTACTCTATGGAAACCAGCCTATCTCAATTCTGGAATGCCTTGAAGGCTTGACTCACGAGTCAGAGGTGACAGTCCCTTCATTTGGAACTGAGGTAGAACCTGGGTGGGTTTTTTTTTTTTTTTCATTTCTCACAAGTTCTCAGGTGACCGCCCCTGACACTGTTGGTCCACAATCCACACTTTGAGAACTACTGCTATGGACAGACTTGAGGATTTTAGCTTTCAATCTCAACATTCTTGTAACTGTATCGAACATCGAAGCTTGTGAAGAGGTTCTCTGAGAAAGCAAACCATCTCTAAGCTTTTGTGTTTCGCCTTGCTCTCACTGCCCAGTGACTGTGGCCTGGTGTCCTTGGTCATTCACATAGTTTCTAGCAATGACCAGTTTGAAGATGTTGCGACACTTGAGTTGAACTTTGAAGTTGAATAAGGTTGCAGTAGAACAAGAGACATTTAAGGGCTGGGAGGCTCTGAGTGAAATCCTTTGTGGATTACTTACTCTTCTGTATGTGCGCCATGTACATGAAGTGGCCTTGAGGACTTGATTTTATAGTCCCAGAGTTACGGGCAGTTGAGAGCTGCCTGATGTGGGTACTGGCAATCCAACCTGGGTCAACCATCTATCAGAGCAGCAAGTGCTGTCCATGAATGAAAAATCTCTCCAGTCCCCTGGAGATTCCTTTTGGAAATGACATCTGTTATTATTTGTTTGTGTATGTGGTGATGATTTTGTGTGTAGTAAGCAAACATTCTATTATTGAACTATATCCTCAGCTCACTCAAACACAAGAAAAACTCAAATAAAAAGCATCTTTGTTCAGAGCATTATTCTTCCCCATCCCTCTGCCTTTCTTGTTCTTTTTTTTTTCCACTTTTTATTAGGTATTTAGCTCATTTACATTTCCAATGCTATATCAAAAGTCCCCCATATCCACCCACCCCCACTCCCCTGTCCCCCCACTCCCCCTTTTTGGCCCTGGTGTTCCCCTGTACTGGGGCATATAAAGTTTGCAAGTCCAATGGGCCTCTCTTTCCATTGATGGCCGACTAGGCCATCTTTTGATATATATGCAGCTAGAGTCAAGAGCTCCGGGGTACTGGTTAGTTCATAATGTTGTTCCACCTATAGGGTTGCAGATCCCTTTAGCTCCTTGGCTACTTTCTCTAGCTCCTCCATTGGGAGCCCTATAATCCATCCATTAGCTGACTGTGAGCATCCACTTCTGTGTTTGCTAGGCCCCGGCATAGTCTCACAAGAGACAGCTACATCTGGGTCCTTTCAATAAAATCTTGCTAGTGTATGCAATGGTGTCAGCATTTGGATGCTAATTATGGGGTGGATCCCCGGATATGGCAGTCTCTACATGGTCCATCCTTTCATCTCAGCTCCAAACTTTGTCTCTGTAACTCCTTCCATGGGTGTTTTGTTCCCAAATCTAAGGAGGGGCATAGTGTCCACACTTCAGTCTTCATTTTTCTTGAGTTTCATGTGTTTAGCAAATTATATCTTTTATCTTGGGTATCCTAGGTTTGGGGCTAATATCCACTTATCAGTGAGTACATATTGTGTGAGTTTCTTCGTGAATGTGTTACCTCACTCAGGATGATGCCCTCCAGGTCCATCCATTTGGCTAGGAATTTCATAAATTCATTCTTTTTAATAGCTGAGTAGTACTCCATTGTGTAGATGTACCACATTTTCTGTATCCATTCCTCTGTTGAGGGGCATCTAGGTTCTTTCCAGCTTCTGGCTATTATAAATAAGGCTGCTATGAACATAGTGGAGCATGTGTCCTTCTTACCAGTTGGGGCATCTTCTGGATATATGCCCAGGAGAGGTATTGCTGGATCCTCCGGTAGTACTATGTCCAATTTTCTGAGGAACCGCCAGACTGATTTCCAGAGTGGTTGTACAAGCCTGCACTCCCACCAACAATGGAGGAGTGTTCCTCTTTCTCCACATCCTCACCAGCATCTGCTGTCACCTGAATTTTTGATCTTAGCCATTCTGACTGGTGTGAGGTGGAATCTCAGGGTTGTTTTGATTTGCATTTCCCTGATGATTAACGATGTTGAACATTTTTTCAGGTGTTTCTCTGCCATTCGGTATTGCTCAGGTGAGAATTCTTTGTTCAGTTCTGAGCCCCATTTTTTAATGGGGTTATTTGATTTTCTGAAGTCCACCTTCTTGAGTTCTTTATATATGTTGGATATTAGTCCCCTATCTGATTTAGGATAGGTAAAGATCCTTTCCCAATCTGTTGGTGGTCTTTTTGTCTTATTGACAGTGTCTTTTGCCTTGCAGAAACTTTGGAGTTTCATTAGGTCCCATTTGTCAATTCTCGATCTTACAGCACAAGCCATTGCTGTTCTGTTCAGGAATTTTTCCCCTGTGCCCATATCTTCAAGGCTTTTCCCCACTTTCTCCTCTATAAGTTTCAGTGTCTCTGGTTTTATGTGAAGTTCCTTGATCCACTTAGATTTGACCTTAGTACAAGGAGATAAGTATGGATCGATTCGCATTCTTCTACATGATAACAACCAGTTGTGCCAGCACCAATTGTTGAAAATGCTGTCTTTCTTCCACTGGATGGTTTTAGCTCCCTTGTCGAAGATCAAGTGACCATAGGTGTGTGGGTTCATTTCTGGGTCTTCAATTCTATTCCATTGGTCTACTTGTCTGTCTCTATACCAGTACCATGCAGTTTTGATCACAATTGCTCTGTAGTAAAGCTTTAGGTCTGGCATGGTGATTCCGCCAGAAGTTCTTTTATCCTTGAGAAGACTTTTTGCTATCCTAGGTTTTTTGTTATTCCAGACAAATTTGCAAATTGCTCCTTCCAATTCGTTGAAGAATTGAGTTGGAATTTTGATGGGGATTGCATTGAATCTGTAGATTGCTTTTGGCAAGATAGCCATTTTTACAATGTTGATCCTGCCAATCCATGAGCATGGGAGATCTTTCCATCTTCTGAGATCTTCCTTAATTTCTTTCTTCAGAGATTTGAAGTTTTTATCATACAGATCTTTCACTTCCTTAGTTAGAGTCACGCCAAGATATTTTATATTATTTGTGACTATTGAGAAGGGTGTTGTTTCCCTAATTTCTTTCTCAGCCTGTTTATTCTTTGTATAGAGAAAGGCCATTGACTTGTTTGAGTTTATTTTATATCCAGCTACTTCACCGAAGCTGTTTATCAGGTTTAGGAGTTCTCTGGTAGAATTTTTAGGGTCACTTATATATACTATCATATCATCTGCAAAAAGTGATATTTTGACTTCCTCTTTTCCAATTTGTATCCCCTTGATCTCCTTTTGTTGTCGAATTGCTCTGGCTAATACTTCAAGTACTATGTTGAAAAGGTAGGGAGAAAGTGGGCAGCCTTGTCTAGTCCCTGATTTTAGTGGGATTGCTTCCAGCTTCTCTCCATTTACTTTGATGTTGGCTACTGGTTTGCTGTAGATTGCTTTTATCATGTTTAGGTATGGGCCTTGAATTCCTGATCTTTCCAGAACTTTTATCATGAATGGGTGTTGGATCTTGTCAAATGCTTTTTCTGCATCTAACGAGATGATCATGTGGTTTTTGTCTTTGAGTTTGTTTATATAATGGATTACATTGATGGATTTTCGTATATTAAACCATCCCTGCATCCCTGGAATAAAACCTACTTGGTCAGGATGGATGATTGCTTTAATGTGTTCTTGGATTCGGTTAGCGAGAATTTTATTGAGGATTTTTGCATCGATATTCATACGAGAAATTGGTCTGAAGTTCTCTATCTTTGTTGGGTCTTTCTGTGGTTTAGGTATCAGAGTAATAGTGGCTTCATAAAATGAGTTGGGTAGAGTACCTTCTACTTCTATTTTGTGAAATAGTTTGTGCAGAACTGGAATTAGATCTTCTTTGAAGGTCTGATAGAACTCTGCACTAAATCCATCTGGTCCTGGGCTTTTTTTTGGTTGGGAGACTATTAATAACTGCTTCTATTTCTTTAGGTGATATGGGACTGTTTAGATGGTCAACTTGATCCTGATTCAACTTTGGTACCTGGTATCTGTCCAGAAATTTGTCCATTTCGTCCAGGTTTTCCAGTTTTGTTGAGTATAGCCTTTTGTAGAAGGATCTGATGGTGTTTTGGATTTCTTCAGGATCTGTTGTTATGTCTCCCTTTTCATTTCTGATTTTGTTAATTAGGATTTTGTCCCTGTGCCCTTTAGTGAGTCTAGCTAAGGGTTTATCTATCTTGTTGATTTTCTCAAAGAACCAACTCCTCGTTTGGTTAATTCTTTGAATAGTTCTTCTTGTTTCCACTTGGTTGATTTCACCCCTGAGTTTGATTATTTCCTGCCATCTACTCCTCTTGGGTGAATTTGCTTCCTTTTTTTCTAGGGCTTTTAGATGTGTTGTCAAGCTGCTAGTATGTGCTCTCTCCCGTTTCTTCATGGAGGCACTCAGAGCTATGAGTTTCCCTCTTAGAAATGCTTTCACTGTGTCCCATAGGTTTGGGTACGTTGTAGCTTCATTTTCATTAAACTCTAAAAAGTCTTTAATTTCTTTCTTTATTCCTTCCTTGACCAAGGTATCATTGAGAAGAGTGTTATTCAGTTTCCACGTGAATGTTGGCTTTCCATTATTTATGTTGTTATTGAAGATCAGTCTTAGGCCATGGTGGTCTGATAGGATACATGGGACAATTTCAATATTTTTGTATCTATTGAGGCCTGTTTTGTGACCAATTATATGGTCAATTTTGGAGAAGGTCCCGTGAGGTGCTGAGAAGAAGGTATATCCTTTTGTTTTAGGATAAAATGTTCTGTAGATATCTGTCAGGTCCATTTGTTTCATAACTTCTGTTAGTTTCACTGTGTCCCTGTTTAGTTTCTGTTTCCACGATCTGTCCTTTGAAGAAAGTGGTGTGTTGAAGTCTCCCACTATTATTGTGTGAGGTGCAATGTGTGCTTTGAGCTTTACTAAAGTGTCTCTAATGAATGTGGCTGCCCTTGCATTTGGTGCGTAGATATTCAGAATTGAGAGTTTCTCTTGGAGGATTTTATCTTTGATGAGTATGAAGTGTCCCTCCTTGTCTTTTTTGATAACTTTGGGTTGGAAGTCGATTTTATCCGATATTAAAATGGCTACTCCAGCTTGTTTCTTCAGTCCATTTGCTTGGAAAATTGTTTTCCAGCCTTTCACTCTGAGGTAGTGTCTGTCTTTTTCCCTGAGATGGGTTTCCTGTAAGCAGCAGAATGTTGGGTTCTGTTTGTGTAGCCAGTCTGTTAGTCTATGTCTTTTTATTGGGGAATTGAGTCCATTGATATTAAGAGATATTAAGGAAAAGTAATTGTTGCTTCCTTTTATTTTTGTTGTTAGAGTTGGCATTCTGTTGTTGTGGCTGTCTTCTTTTTGGTTTGTTGAGGGATTACTTTCTTGGTTGTTCTAGGGCGTGATTTCCGTCCTTGTATTGCTTCTTTTCTGTTATTATCCTTTGAAGGGCTGGATTCGTGGAAAGATATTGTGTGAATTTGTTTTTGTTGTGGAATACTTTGGTTTCTCCATCTATGGTAATTGAGAGTTTGGCCGGGTATAGTAGCCTGGGCTGGCAATTGTGTTCTCTTAGTGTCTGTATAACATCTGTCCAGGCTCTTCTGGCTTTCATAGTCTCTGGTGAAAAGTCTGGTGTAATTCTGATAGGCCTTCCTTTATATGTTACTTGACCTTTCTCCCTTACTGCTTTTAATATTCTATCTTTATTTAGTGCATTTGTTGTTCTGATTATTATGTGTCGGGAGGAATTTCTTTTTTGGTCCAGTCTATTTGGAGTTCTGTAGGCTTCTTGTATGATCATGGGCATCTCTTTTTTTATGTTTGGGAAGTTTTCTTCTATTATTTTGTTGAAGATATTAGCTGGCCCTTTAAGTTGAAAATCTTCATTCTCATCAATTCCTATTATCCGTAGGTTTGGTCTTCTCATTGTGTCCTGGATTACCTGGATGTTTTGAGTTAGGATCCTTTTGCATTTTGTATTTTCTTTGACTGTTGTGTCGATGTTCTCTATGGAATCTTCTGCACCTGAGATTCTCTCTTCCATTTCTTGTATTCTGTTGCTGATGCTCGCATCTATGGTTCCAGATCTCTTTCCTAGGGTTTCTATCTCCAGCGTTGCCTCGCTTTGGGTTTTCTTTATTGTGTCTACTTCCCCTTTTAGTTCTAGTATGGTTTTGTTCATTTCCATCACCTGTTTGGATGTGTTTTCCTGTTTTTCTTTAATGATTTCTACCTGTTTGGCTGTGTTTTCCTGCTTTTCTTTAAGGGCCTGTAACTCTTTAGCAGTGCTCTCCTGTAATTCTTTAAGTGACTTATGAAAGTCCTTCTTGATGTCCTCTATCATCATCATGAGAAATGTTTTTAAATCTGGGTCTAGATTTTCGGTTGTGTTGGGGTGCCCAGGACTAGGTGGGGTGGGAGTGCTGCGTTCTGATGATGGTGAGTGGTCTTGATTTTTGTTAGTAGGATTCTTACGTTTGCCTTTCGCCATCTGGTAATCTCTGAAGCTAGCTGTTTTAGTTGTCACTGTTAAGAGCTTGTTCTTCAGGTGACTCTGTTAGCCTCTATAAGCAGACCTGGAGGGTAGCACTCTCCTTAGTTTCACTGGGCAGAGTATTCTCTGCAGGCAAGCTCTTTTCTTGCAGGGCAGGTACCCAGATATCTGGTGTTCGAACCAGACTCCTGGCAGAAGTTGTGTTCCACTCACTAGAGGTCTTAGGATCTCCTGTGGAATCCTGTGTGGGCCCTTGCGGGTGTCAGGCGACTCCGCTGGCAAGGTAGCCCGGGGCTCGAGTGGACCGGAAGGGGTTTGTGCCCCAGATCAAGCCTGGGTAGCCTGCTTCCCTATGTACCGCAGTCTCAGGTTCCGCGCGATTGGATTGGGGCAGGCGCTGTGTTCCACTCACCAGAGGTCTTAGGATCCCGTGGGGAGTCCCGTGTGGGCCCTTGCGGGTGTTGGGCAAGACTCTGCTGGCAAGGTAGCCCGGGGCTCGAGTGGAGCTGAAGGGGCTTGTGCTCCAGATCAGGCCCGGGTAGCCTGCTTCCCTATGTACCACAGTCTCAGGTTCCGCGCGATTGGATTGGGGCAGGCGCTGTGTTCCACTCACCAGAGGTCTTAGGATCCCGTGGGGAGTCCCGTGTGGGCCCTTGCGGGTGTTGGGCAAGACTCTGCTGGCAAGGTAGCCCGGGGCTGGAGTCGAGCGGAAGGGACTTGTGCCCCAGATCAGGCCCGGGTAGCCTGCTTCCCTATGTACCACAGTCTCAGGTTCCGCGTGATTGGATTGGGGCAGGCGCTGTGTTCCACTCACCAGAGGTCTCAGGATCCCGTGGGGGATCCCGTGTGGGCCCCTGCGGGTGTTGGGCAAGACTCTGCTGGCAAGGTAGCCCGGGACTGGAGTCCGCCTTTCTTGTTCTTAGATTGACCAAATGAAAGGTAAATCTAGGTGTCAGATAAGCACCCGCAACCTTTAATACTAGGAAACACTAGATAGGTGTGTGCCACTTTTCTAGATGGGTGACCCCACTGGGTCATGGGCCACTCTGGAAACCCCAGACGCCTCTCCCCATACTCATGTAAGGTTCACCTCCTTCCCACAGCAGAGACTGGGTTGGGATGAATGAGAAGTTTAGGAATGGGGGGACCAGAAGGAGTAAATGCTGCTCACATGCTGCTCTTGACGAGAGAGTCAAGAAGAAGATGCAGCACAAACAACCTTAGTCCTTCCTTCCAAATTAACCAGGATCAGAAATGGAAAAGTAACATGAAGATAATAGAATCTTCAGGTGGCCACAGGATATTGGCTATCCATCCTCCTTTGCGTTGTTGGGTTGACCAACTGAGCTTGCCTGTAACTGATGCATTTTGGTGCATTAATTATTAATTCATTAATTGTTAATATGTTTTTACATGTATACTCTAAAGACCAGGTCCGAATTCTATGTCATTTTTGCTTGTTGGTTTGAGTCAGATCTGTCCCACAGTGCCCCCACCTGAGGGCAAGTGAGTCAAGCTCACTGGGATCTTTAATTTTTATTTTAATTAATTAATTAATTAATTAATTAATTTTTTGCACATGGTCTCTCTATGTGCCCCTAACTTCAGAATCACAGAGATCCACCTTCTTCTGCGTCTCGGGTATTGGGACTAACGGAGAACACAAAGGGGCTCAGCTTTATTTTGCTTTTAAAAATTATATTAAATTTGTTCTTTCTGAGGAATAATCCCTATTTGGTATTTTTCAAATTAAATGAGTAATTCTTAACAACACCAAAGCAAACATCTTTTTAACTTACTATCGTCCTTTGCTTCCATTTGTGTGAATTCTTCTGTCTCTGCTATTTCTTTAGTCAGTGGGAATATTTGAAAAATTAGTGCCCTTTGACCTCTGTCCATTTCTGACAGGTGATTCTGTTGAAGATGTCATGTATTTCACAAATGTAACAACTTTGTTTGGTTATCGTCTTAGGTTTGGGCTCATCACACTGAACTTATCCCACGTCAGTAATGATGAGATGCATTACAGCCTGGTTAATGTTAACACAATGCCCATGTGTGATGCTGCCTACCTCTCCTCTAATTAGCAAGCATGGTGCCCTCCCTTGGGCGCGAGATGATAAAGCTTCCCATTGTGCTCTGCTCAAGGCAGCTTTTGCAATCACAGATGATTCCACAGCTGTGTATAGGTGAAAGAAGCTATGATAAGTCCTCTTTCTTTCTGCACCTCTGAGCCCTGACTCACCTCTCTCCAACCTGGCAGAACCTTAACCCGAGAACGCACGTTCAACCTTTCCCAGCTTAACAATGCATTTTGTCTCCTTCTCCTGTCTGAGTGCCTCCTCAGATTTATGTCTGTGTGATTAACGTCTGCAGTGGGAACCTGGCTCAGTCATGTGGATCTTTATAAATGGTAGTGAGGCTCTGAGAAGAGAGGCTTCATGCATGATATGATCTTTTCTCCCCTTCTGCTTCTCCACCATTTGAGGACTCAGTATTCGAAGAGCCATCCTGGAAGATGGTCGCTCTCACCGGACATGGCACTTGCTCACGCCTTGATCTTGATTTCTCAGCCCCTAGAAATATGTCCGAATAAATTTCTATTATTTGTACTGTATAAAAGAAAGGAATGGTGAAGGCAGTGATATTGAAGACTCATAAAAGTTTTTGGAATTTTGAAATTTTAGTCTACAACTCAGTGAGAATTCATTCTAATCATTAACTTGCTTATGAAGTGTATACTTTGATATTTCCCTCCCCCTCCCCCCTCTCCCCCCTCTCTCCCTCTCCCCCTTTCCCTCTCTTTCCTCCCTCACCCTTCCTCCCTCTCCCTTCTTCCCTCTCCTCTCCTCTCTCTTTTCCCTCTCCTCCCCATCTTTCTCCTCCTCCCCTCCCCCTCCCTCCTCTTCCTCCCCCTTCCCTCTCCCTCTTCTTCCTTTCCCTCCCCTCCACTTTCTCTCTTCTTCTTCCTCCTCCTCCTCCTCCCCTTCCTCTTCCTCTCCCCCTTCCTCTCCTTCTCTCTTCTTCCCTCTCTCTGCCACTCAGTGCTGGGGATAGCTCAGTGATAAAATGCTTGCCTAGCATGTAAGAGGCACCTGGTTTGATTGCTATCACCCTTAAAGATGGTAACAGGAAAAATATTTAGCATCTCAAATGAGTTACAAGTAAAAGAAATTGAAAGCTGTCAATTCCTAAATCTTCAGTAAAATTGCCCCTCAATAAGCTCTATCTTAAATCAGTAAGTACTTCTTGGCCGTCTGCAGTGTATCCTAGTGGCTGGCAGTGGGACTGATGGGTTTTAAACCTCAGAATGACGTGATCAAAGAAGTCATACAGAAACGAATCTGTCAGTGATGTGTTCCATGGGCAGCAAAGCAAAGACTGCACAGCTCAGGTCTTCGCTTTCTCTCATGCTCTCCAGTCATTGAGTTCATACTTTCTTTACTAACCTCTTACCTCACAATTAAATCCCTGCACTGAGTGGATCCAGTGAGCAGATTACAAAGCAGTGTGAGAATTGAGTTGCTTATTGCACGTGTGTGATTCACAAGGGGATGCCACTAAGATGATGTTTAAAATAAGGACATGTTGGTGTGTTGGGAATTTGCAGACCCTTTTAGAGAAGCAGAAGGTGAAACATGTGAAAAGAGGGGCCACACGTGTGTGTGAAAGGGAATGGGCAAAGGATACTGACCTACTTTATTAACAACCAGCCCTTGTGACCACCAACCCAGTCACAGGAGCCGTCCATTCCTTCAAATAACTCCTTTCCAAGATGGTACTCTTATGGCCCCAAAGCATCACTAGAGCCCATTTCTTAAGTGTTCCAACATTGTTAAATTATTAACCAAGCCACCAGGGCATGAACCTTTGGGGGACCACCCACATGGTAATGACACCATCTAACCCTTTATCCATATCCTGTGTCCACTTGCAATTACTTTGTAGGGTTGCCTTCAGATATGGAACAAGAACACCTGGTTTATTTTTATGCCCATAATAGCTTTTATTGTCCTCTACCTCCCAGTTTTATGTATGCTGAAGATTCCAAAATTTTTGTTTATAATTCCTTTTGAGAATTTGCAGTTAGATGCTGGAGATGTGAACCTAACTTTCAAATAGGACCTGATATTAACACTTCTTACAGGCCTGTAAACTGATGGGTAATTTTTTTCTACTGGTGACTACTCTGTGGGGTTTAACACATGGGGGAAGTGAATGGAACATTTTCGAAGATAAATATGAGACATTTTATTTCATTTTAGAGAAAGTAGGACTTACGTTGTCTGGGTTGGCCCTTGCCCTCTGTCTCAAATGACCTTTCTGCCTCAGCTTCCTGTGTAGGTGGGAAGACAGACACATACCACTGCCCAAGTTGAGTCTTCATTTTGTTTTCTTTTGTAAAATAATTATTAATTAATTAATTAATTAATTGTCTAGGGGAGGGGAAGTGTGCACGCCATAGTGTTCATGCCGAGGTCAAAAGACAGCTTCTGAGAGGTTGGTTCTCTCCTTCTGCCATGCAAGTCCCAGGGATTAAACTCAGGTCTTCAAGCTTGCTCAGTGTTTCTCTCTACTCACTGAGACATCTCACTAGCTAGCTCTCTCTACTCACTGAGACGTCTCACTAGCTCTCTCTACTCACTGAGACGTCTCACTCGCTCTCTCTACTCACTGAGACATCTCACTAGCTATCTCTACTCACTGAGACATCTCACTAGCTCTCTCTACTCACTGAGACGTCTCACTAGCTCTCTCTACTCACCGAGACATCTCACTAGCCCCAAGACTGTATTTTGAGCAGGAAAAAAAAAAAAAAAAACCACCCAAGATAGTCTTTGGGAGATTTTTATGCTTCCATGATGAGCCTGTGTATGTGCTAATTTCTAATATTATGTGACCTCATCATTAACTCTATGTAATAATTTAACTTTTCATTAATAATAGACATCTATGTATACTAATATACTAATAAAAGATAATCATACTGAGAAGGGAAAATTTACAAAATATGTACATTCTAGCCTCTGGGCTGTTGGGAACTAAAACGGGGGCCCTGGGGAAGAGGGGAAGGAAAGACCCACACCCCGCCAGAGTTTTACCTGTTCTCTGGTCTGTCAGGCATGGGAGAGCTGCCATAGACTTTCCACTCATTCCTGGGTGGGCATTCAAGCCTCTGATCCACTCTTCAGGGAGTGGCCAAGGGGTAGCCCTACCTGGGATTCCTGGAGCTACTTTGCTAAAGCTACCAGGGTTATAGGAGAGAGGGATGAGGGAAGAGGTTCCCAATACCTGCGAGAGTGAGTGTAGCAGATCTTGACTGGAGCACAGGAAGGCCTTCTAACAGGAGATTAGAAATAACTCATTAGGAGAAAGCCTGTCCCATCCTCCAAGTGCAGTGGGCCTTGATGAGCAGAGACATTCTATGGTTTTAGAGCTTTATTATAGAAAGGCAGGGAGAAAGAGAGAAGGGAGGGAGGGGGGGGAGGAGACAGAGAGGGAGACGGAGAGGAAGAGGAAAGGCTAGAGAGAAAGAGAGTAAGAGAGAGGAGAGAGGAGAAGAGAAGACAAAGAGCAGGGAGAGAGAAGGTGAGAGTGAGGGATAAGAGGTAAGAGAGACAAGTAAGAGAGTGAGGTGGGGGCTGAACAGCCCTTTTTATGGTCTTTACTGTTGCTAGGTAACTGAGGAGGAGCTTAGTCTGAAGGTCAGAAGCTTGGGCCATTGCCTACGTGACTACTGACCATGCTTCTCTTGTGGGGGCGGTGGGGGGCGGCAACTTAGGCAGGAGCCAGAGTTCCAGGATCATGAGGGAACGCCTACTGTGTCATGTAGGTGAATTATGACCTTGGGGTTCAGACCTCAGCTCAACTAGAGACCAGCCTGTCTGTGCAATGCCCAATGTCCAACACTGAGCTTGAAGTATCTGCCCTCCCTCCCTCCCTCCCTCCCTCCCTTGCTCGCTCTTTCTTTCTTTCTTTCTTTCTTTCTTTCTTTCTTTCTTTCTTTCTTTCTTTCTTTCTTTCTTTCTTTCTTTCTTTCTTCCTTCCTTCCTTCCTTCCTTCCTTCCTTCCTTCCTTTCTTTCTTTCTTTCTTTCTTTCTTTCTTTCTTTCTTTCTTTCTTTCTTTCTTTCTTTCTTCTTTCTTCCCATCATCCTTTTCTTGTCACAGAGATTGAATTCAGGGCTTTGCACAAGCTAGGCAAGAACTCTAGTGATGGGCTATGAATCTAGCTCCATCCATTTTGCGAGGTTATAAATTTTCTTCTAGCCTATTCAGTTGGTCCTTTCTTCCCATATAAATTTTGATAGTGTTTTTCAAAGACTTAGTCCATTCTGTTTAGGCTGCTAAATTTGTGGGCATAGTTTTCATAGTATTCCTTTAAGCTATGGTTTGGATATGTATGTCCCCAAAACCAACTAGAATGTTCCACCTACTAGTTGTTGTTGGAAACCTTAAGAGGTAGGGACATATGGAAGTGTAGGTCACTGAAGACATACCTGTTCTTGACTCTGTCTGCTTCCCCACTTCTATGAAGTGGGTTTCCTCCATCATATGTGTCTATCACCACAAAGTCCTGTCAGGTCATGGTCTCAAAGGCATCAGTGCCAACTGATGCTGGACTAAAATCTCTGAACCTATGAGCCAAGGTAAACCTTTCCTCATAAGTTAGCTTGTCTTATGTTTGTTACAGTGGCAGAAAGCTGGCCAACACAAAACACTGGGACTGGGAAGGGAAGGGAGACATTCCATTACCTCCAAAGTTCTCTTTTCATCATTTTTATTGTGAGGTATTTCAGACAAATAACGTGATATTTCATTTGACGTATTTTAGTATGTATCTCTACAGGGTTTGGTCATTTCCTTAGATGTGCTAAGACAACCAATATTTTTATGTTTTTTCCCTTATTCATTGTTATGCCACTTTCTTGAGATATTTCAACATATTTTAGGCACTTAATTTTTTCAAATAATAATAGTGACATTTTGATCCATAACTTATTTCAATAAAAAAACTACTTTCTATGGAGAAAGCATAAAAAAAAATAGATGTTTGAGTCCTTAGTGTGGTGGTGCACACCTTTGGTCTCACAGTTCACACAGGAGGTTGAAGCAGCCGGATGACCTGCCTGAGGTCAGGCTGGGTTGCTACTGAAACCCTGTTTCCAACCACTGATTCCCTAAAAGGAAGAACAAAAAATGAAAATACTCAAATTCTCACAGGATTTTGTGCTAAAAGTCCCGTGTGTACAAAGTGTTAATGTTTCACACTCTAAACACCCCACAACCTCCACATCTACCTGCACTGCTCACATATTGGGGCTTGCACTCTCTTTCTAGCCAGATCCCATTGGGCTACCACAGATACCCAAGGGTCCTCTGGGGAATGATCATGCTGGAGACTCAGCTGAGGGATAGAGGGGGAAAAGAGGGAGAAGTCTACAGTCCAGGTTCAGGCTAAGCCACATTAAACATTGTAATGGCTATTCCTGTTGTCAACTTGACTGTATCTGGAATGAACTACAATTCAGAGTTGGAGAGTTCACTTGTGATCCAGATCATGAGGCTGGAAGATACAAGTTTCTGACCTGGATCTTGACTTGGAACTCTTGAGGCATAGTGGCCATGAAAAGCTTAGGCCCAGGTAAGATAGTACACTCCTTTAATCCCAGAAGACTAAGAAAAGGAGAGCTTTCAGTTCAAGGTCAACCTGGGATAAAGCAAGTCTCAGATCCAGACATGGTGGTACACACATTTAATCTGGGCCACATCTTCTGCTGGAAGCAGAAGGACATGGGAAGAAGGAAGATTCACTCTTCTTGCCTGCATGAATTTACTTACCAGCACATCTGTTGGAATCTACTTCTATAGGAGACCAGCTGAAGCAACTAGCCTGGTGGGACTGAGCAACTACTAGATTCTTGGAATTCCCATTCACAGCTGCCCATTGTTGGGTTAGGTGGACTGCAGACTGTAAGTCATCACAATAAATTCCTTGAATATAGAGAGACATTCTAAGTTCTGTGACTCTAGAGAACTCTGACGAATACAAACATTTACTTACCTTTCTGGAAAGCCCTTTTCTTAGCTACTTCTTACCACTTACTCCTATCACATACCACCTGAGAGTTAAAAAATTAAGCCAAGAGCTCAAAAATTTGAAAACACCTTTTCCAAGAATGGATTTTCCAGGATGGCTTGGCTCTCTTCTTCTGTGTTCCCAAAGCAAGCCAGTAATCGGACACAGAAATTGGCAGGTTAAGGGCACATTGAAAGTAATTAATACTCCAGCCAACTCAGTTTTCTGATGTGGTTTCTAGTTTGACAGTGTCATTTGGAAAGTGTCTGACATGAGAGTACTTCTAAAATTATACCTAATGCAGACTAAACGCTATCAAATTTATCAGAGGAAAGTTTGACCTCCTAATGTAGGCACAAACTCAAATAAACTCACCATGAACCTTTGAGAGTTATATACAACGCACTTTAGAAAACTCCAGTTCCATTATGATGAATTATTCATTGAAAACCCATCTGCATACTTAACTCTGAGCAGACATAAATGAAAACCTAGCTTGTTCCCAAGGGACAACAGAGCTACATTCTGTTGGTTAAGATCCTGTTACTACTGGACAATGAATTATCACCAGCTCAAAATGTTCCTGTGAAGTTTACATGAATCATGCTGACCAGGAGAACTTTTTATATGGATGGATGCTGGGCCAGTGTTACACTCATTTCTGAAGTACCAAACCTAGCTGAAAGTAAAACTCTTGGGTAATACTTCAGGGAGTTAGCCTATGGGTGCAGCAGGTTGGCTTACTGATTAATGATGGAATCAGGATCATTTGCATTAACAATGGAAAAACTCCACTAATGGCCGTGTCTGAGCTTGCTTTCATGATACTCAGGAGCAATGTATTACATCACCAGGGATATTCTGAATAGTATTTTGCAATAATAAACTGTTAAATACTTAAAATACAAAGTTTGCTTGCTTTAGCCCAGTGGCTTCACCGTCTGCAGGCCTCTGTATGGTTATCAGGTTTACCAGCAACTTTGCCATCAGATAGCTGCTTATTAAGGTTGCCACGGACTTGTCAAATCATAATCTGTCTTTGTGTGTATGAGTACATGTTTTTATGTATATGCGCACATGTACATGCATATGTTTAGGGAAGCCTGAGGTGTGTGCCAAGTCTTTATCAATCACTTTCAATCCTACTTTTTGGGATAAGGGGTGTCACTGAACTTGGAGCTGGACAATTCAGCTAAACTAGTTGGCTAGAAAGGTCCAGAAAACCTCCTGTCTACACTATCCAGCACTGGGATTAGAGGTATGCTTCTGTGTACCCAACTTTTTACATGAGTGTTAAAGTATTAAACTCAGGTCCTTGTGACAAGCACTTTACATACTGAGATGTCTCAGCCCCATAACTTTATTTTTTTTTTTTAGGCAATATACCTAGACAATTCATATAAATTTATAAGTCTGAGACACATTATATCTAGTCCATCAGAGATATGGGACCTGTGAGAGCCAAAAGAGCCTCCCAGTTTGTAGGCAGGAAGCAAGAAGTAGGATGCATGAAAGGCTTACCCACTGTACTGGTTTGAGTAAGAAGGATCCCATAGGCTCATATATTTGAATGCTTGGTCCATAGTTGGTGGAACTGTTTGGGAAGGATTAAGAGGCGTGGCCTTGTTGGCAGAGGGGTGCCACAGGGGCCAGGCTTTGAGGTTTCAAGATTCATTCCATTTCCAAACTCTCTCTCTCTCTCCCCCTTGAGGTTTTCTCTCAAGATGTGAGCTCTCAGCTACTGCTACAGCACCATGCCTACCTGCTGCCCCCTACCCCCTCCACAATGCTCATAGACTCTAGCCTTCTGAAACCATAAGCCTCAAATAAACTTTTCTTCCGTAAGTTGCCTTGGTCGTAGTGTCTTGTCATATCAGTAGAAATGTGATGAAGGCACCCACTCACAAGGCAGATTAGTGGCAGAAATGGTCGGGTTGAGCCCTGTCTCATGCTTATGCTACTGTCTGTCCAGCAGGTCACCTTCCCCCGACTGTCTGAGCCAACCTCAACATTGCTTTCCTCGGTGGAAATTTTATCTGCGTTGCCAATTGATGGACATTTCCCCCTGCACCTCTCCATTCTGGACTACCGACAGTTGATATGACGTAAGATGGCTTTAAGCCTCTCATTCTATAGCATGAACTTTCGTGAAGACACACGGGGATGCCTGGGTTGGGAGCAAAACCAGCTCACAGACAACACCACAGGGAAAGACTCATGAACTCCTGGGCCTCATCAGAGGAGCTGTTTCCTGTGAGGATGGTTTCTCATCCCCTTCTAGTCCTACCCTTAGAACTATCACTGTAAATTCTTTCTCCATAATAAGAGATGCTCCCTTCAGAATCCTCAGGCATATGCAAACATATCCCCTCATTCTATATTTTCTGATTTTATGTGATGGCTGACTTACCTGCGTGTGTATCTGTGCTCCACTTGCATACCTGGTAGCCATGGAGGCCAGAGAGGAGAGTAGATCCCCTGGAGTTAGAATCATGGATGGTCGGGAGCTGCTATGTGGTACTGGGAATTGAACTTGTTTGCTTTGGGAGTGCAGCTGGTGTCCTTAACCACTGGGCCACCTCCACCTCTCTTTCTAACCTCCAGTTTTAACCTTTTAAATGATATAATTTAAAGGGCCACGCACAGGATTCTTTACTTTTTTGTCTGCTCACTTTTTGTAAGCCACACCCAAAGATAGTTTCAGAGAAATAATACAGGGTGGCTTAGCCAATATCACATAGCCCTACTAATAGTTTAATTTTAATTTAATTTTTGCTTATGTCAGAGCTAGGACTAGTCTGTTCACACCAAGTAAGATAAATTAGGCCTTTACATGTTCTCATGTCAGTAAGGATTTGCTGCCAAGCGGGTTCAGAATTGGCCCGATTTCATCAGCAAGTTAAAAAATAGCAAATCCTTTAGTTTCTAGAGGTTTTTATAAGACACTATGGGATTATATTCTTAGAGATAAGTATTACCTTACAAAGTATTACGAATCAAGATTAGGGATCTGCCCAAATCTTCACATCTACCAAGATTCTCAATACTCTGAATACAAATGAATTCATTTTATCACTTTCCTATTGATGGGCAGGCACTTCAGAGCTTCTAAACTTTGGTCATGCATATAATGTTGTGATCGCTATCTTTGTGTAATATTTTAAATGTACACGCACAAATGCAAAACGGTCATTCAAATGTATGACAAGAGCCAGTTTGTGGTAAAGTCTTGCTTGTTTGCTCCTTGTAGCTGATTTAGACAATTGTGGAGAGGCATTCATGAAAAGATTCCAAGTCTGCACAGTGGAGAATGTCCTGACACTGTAGTGGAACTTGGATAAGCAGATAAAGTGCTCGGCCAGTGAGTCCTTCCTTTCTCTACCTCCCTAGGACTAAGATTACAAGTGTGCTCTACCCTGCCTGGCTTTTGTTTAATGAATGTTGTTGGTTCATATGCTCTCGCAGCAAGTATCTTGCTGAGTTATCTCCTCAGCTCAGTGGCAGAGCTTTTATGAATCAGTTTCTTAGCCTATATAACAGAGATCTCACATATGATTTCAGTCAACAAATATGAGTTCTAGTGGGCAGACCTTATTCTAGGTTCTGAGAAATAGCAGTAACCCCAAGGCTATAACAGTCCCGGCCATTATGAAACCTGCCTTTTAGGGATGCACACCAAGAAACATGATGATAGCCATCAACTGAGCCAGGTACCCTTAGGAACAAACTCCTGTGTGAACACATTTTTTAAAATGTCCTTTCATTTGGTTGCAGATAAAATCTTTTGGGGTAAAGAAGCTAAGTATAGTCAGAGGCTTCCTGCCTGCCACCTTTAGGATACAAGCTAAGCATGCCCAGAAGTGTTCTTGTCATTGTTCCTTCTTGAGCTAGAATCTTAAACTGAACATGCTCAGTAATGTAGACCCTAAATGAGCATGCGCTGGTTTGTGCCTGTCCCACAGTTGCATCCTTTTCTACACAACTATGATAGGCTTCCTATATAAAATCCCTTTGTTCTGAAGAGCACTGCTTTGGAAAAAACCCTCATGCTTCTCTTCCCTGCCGCAGCTAGTAAACTGTCCTCTTTCATTTCTTGGTTTAGTTTGCTTCAACTGCGTGTGCACTGAGATTGCTTTGACTGCACATGCACCGAGATGCGACCTCGTTGTCTTCGGTTGTAATGACAACTAAGAAAACGAATTTACACACTAGATAGCCATGAGTGTCAAGGGATATTTGAAGAAAAGGAATTCCACTTTTAGACAATAGGGCTAGAGAAATTCCAAGAATATATCTTTTCAGAGCCTGAAAGAAGAGCGAGTCCAGCTGTGCATGTATTTGAGGCCGAGCAGTATAGTGTGAGGCAGTTGGCCATGCTAAGCTGGGATCATACGAGGAATCAAGAAAATCAAGTTCAGAGACAATGGAGCAGATGAGAGGACGTCACATTCTCAGTGAGGGCTTTGACTTGTACACAGTGCAAGAGAGCAAGGCCTTGGGGAATTGTAAACACCAAAGGAATGCGATCTGATTGATGTTTTTAAAAGGCGGTGTGTAGACTGCCCTAATGGCGTGAGCACAGAGGTAGACAGGAGGCTGCTGGACTAATGAGGCTGGACAGAGAGCTGCCGGAGAAAGTGGCTACAGTTTAATATACATTGTAACAGGAGTCAGTGATAAGTCCACCCCTCTGAGGAAATGACTACATTTTGATATACATTGTAACAGGAGGCAGTGATAAGTCCCATTAGGGATGTGAGTGATAAAAGCCATCCCGTATATCACTCCTCTCTACTCACCATTAAATCTCCCTCTGGCTAGCGCCTCTCCTGCCGCTCTGGTTTTGTTTCGATGAGCTTGGGCGCTACCTGTCACCTCTATCTGCTCAGCCATGTGCCTCGGCAACCTCTTTGCCTTCTTCCTGCAGATTTCGGTTCTCCCTCTCTCTACCAAATCATGCTCAGAAGCCAACAGCAAGCCAGTAATCCTCCCGTTTGAACAATTACAAGACCTACTCTTGAGACTCATATGTGGAGGTCAGAGACCATTTTCTTTCAGGGGGAGTTAGTCTTTTCCCCTACACTGTATGTTCCCCTGCTGGGATGGCTTGCTAGCTTTCCTCCTATTTTTACTTTTATTTACTTAGAGATACTTGCTTATAGTGTATTTAGATCTAATACACCCCATTCCCTCCCCTCTTATTCTTCTCCTATCCCACTAAAATTTCCCTCCCTCTATGTTCTCCCTCTCTGTCTTTCTCTCATCCCTGCGCTCTCCCTCACCCCTTTCCTTCCTTCCTCCCAGCCCTCCACCAGCTCTGTGATTTAATACCATCCAATCCATTTAGTGCTTCATGAATGCACATGGGTACTGAAGCATGGCCAGCCTCGCAGGGCCTGGGTCCCGAGGTGATCCCTTTTCCATCCATGCTGGGGTTTAATTTCCTCCCCTGCTGTCAGTGTAACAATGAGTGCAGAGAAAACACTTATTGTTGGATGAGTGAGAGATAAATAGAGGAAGGGAGGCAGGTCCTGATGTTCCTTGAAGTACACAACTTCCAACGACCTGAGACTCCCCTGTAGACACATCCTGTAGAGGCTTCCTTTGCCTTCTAATATATGCATACCAAAATTATAACACACAGGCATTGGGGAAGTAGCTCAGATTTGACCTATGCCATGGTCCCAGCTTTACTTTTCCACATCTTCTAGCTCAAATGCTCATCAGAGGCTCAAGTTGCTGTGTTCTGATGATGAAGCCTTGGGAGAGATTCTGGTTGGCTAGCTGTGGTCAGATGCAAACTCTGTATCCAGCTAGAAAGGCCCCTACATGCTCTGCAAACACAGCAATGTAAGTGGGCATCAGTACCTTGGAGCAGCTTCCTCCAGAAAGCTCCCAAATGTCACAGATCAGTTCCTCTCTACATACTGGTTAATTTTACATACGGAGCTCACACATAAAGTTTATACAAAATAGGCCTTTCTAATCACTTTGACTTTAGTGTTTTAGAAACTAGGTTATGTCTGAATATAGAAATAAATAGAAGAAGTAAAGTCCTGTTTGGAGATTTGGTTCAAAGAACAATCACTTTTTAAGTTAATAAGTATCTCAGATCTTGATTTAGCTGACTTTTTTTTTTTTGAAAAAAAAATGATCTCCTTCTACCATTAGGAAAGGCTCAGCGAGAGAGCAGTGTGCAGTCCTGTAAGGCTCACACATCTTCATTTTACCCTTGGTTGAGCATTGATGTGTGTGAGGGATATGTTAGAAAACTGGACGCAAGCAGCCGAAGTTCAGAAATATGCGAAGGAATGGCTTTTCTAATTTATTTTCTTTTTAAATGGAAAGCAATTAAATTCCGTTTATGTGCAATAGGCCCTCATCCAGGCTGCTGTAGCTAAGGATGGCCTTGAACTTCTGATGCTGCTGCTTCCAGTTCCTGACACTGAGGTTGCGTGAATTCTCCACCTCACTCAGTTTAATGCAGTGCTGGGGATGAGTGCCTGTCTTCCTGTGCTCCAGGCAAATACTCATCAACTCAGCTACATTCCCAGCCTCTCCTTTCTTTCTTTTTCTTTGTGTGTGTTTTCATGTGTACATATAGGTGTATGTGCAAATGTGCAGGTACATATGAAGGCTAAAGGTCATTGGATCTCTTTCTCTTTCTTTGTTCCTTTCTTCCGTTTCTCTCCTTTCTCTTTTTCTTCCTTCTTTTCTTTCTCTCTTTCTTCCTTTCACTCTCTCTTTCTTTCCTTTCTTTCTTTCTTTTGATCTTTCTTTCTTTTGTTCTTTCTTTCTTTCTCTCTTTCTTTCTTTCTCTCTCTTTTCTTTCTGTCCTTCCTTCTTCCTTCCTTTATTTCTATTATTTATTCTTCTCTCATATATTTTGTCTTGACCACAATTTTCCCTCCCCCTACCTCCTCTCTCCAGATCCACTCCTCCCCCTTTCTCTTCAGAAAAGGGCAGACGTCCTAGGGATATCAATCAAACATGTGAGCCATCTTTCCATCTCTCCTTCACAAATAATGTTTTTACTCATTGTCTGGTGATGAACCTTGGCTGCTTTGGTGCAGATTCTGGAGGACATCTTAGAATGGAGTCACCTCCTTAGGAGCAAAAATATCTGCTCTGAGAGGATTAAGGGTGTCAAAATAACACTGCCAACTATAAATGAGATGTCTTCTGAATTTGGAACTTAAGGAGGAAGTTCATGGGAAGTTTATAGGAAGTTATTGGTTCTATGAACCTCTGTAGATCCACAGTTAGGTTCCCAGTGGTGGACATGAGGCCTCTGCTAACCAGCAAAACTGGGAGTTTGGAAAAATAGTTTAACAGAAAGCAGGGTAGAGAGAGAGGGGCCCTGAAACCTGTCATGCATTTTGCCTGACAGACCTTGACAGAATAATAACCTGTACTTAATTTTTTCCTCAGTCAGCACTAACTTAAAACCATTTAGAGGAAAATAACTGGAAAATGTAGTTTCTATCTTGACTGTAGAACAGACCAATGCAAGGTTGGTGTTCAGGGAAATACCAAGGTAAACTGTGGGCGCTCTGTTCAAGGGTGGCACCTGACAATGAGGTACAGGGTCACACTCAGCTTTCAGGGTATGGTCTGGGATGCTACCTAAAATTGAAGCTCTCGGTACCTTCTGAATCTTATTATGTGGGTCTTCCATTCAGAGGGGGCCCTGATCTTACCGTTCATCACATGTCTTCCTTGGCACTGGATTGTTAAGGCTTGACACCTCATTGGCTCCTGTTCTTTCCATTACAGTCTTGGCAGTGATGCTTGCTTGACCTCTAACATTGTCCTGCTACCCCCATCTGTTTAGTCTGGACATGGAGAAGCTTGGCAGGCCCAAGACTTCAGCCAGGGATAATTCCTAGCTAATCCAGCGTCGTCTCCAGCAGGCGTTCTGGGTCTCCTTGATCTCACTTCTGGGGACACAGAGCTTACTTTGTGCTTGACAAATTAAGTACACGAACTTCTCTGACTTGAAACTATGGTGTGTGTGTGTGTGTGTGTGTGTGTGTGTGTGTGTGTGTGTGTGTTTTCTTGTAAGCAGAGTCTTCAATAACTGAAGGGCTTTTCTATGCTTGAATAAGAACAGAATAGATTTGAGCTATGTGAGGAGCCAAGGAAAATACGTGGACTGGAACTCTGCAGAGCTGCTATCATAAAGGCATTGTGGTGGATAATCACAAGCTAAGCAGACAGATATTGCAATACTGAGCTTGGCTCTATACACACCCTGTATGCCCTACACCCACCCCGTATACGAGAGTTCAGAGGTGGGATTCATTTTTCTATAGCTGTGGCTCAGCAGGTATGTTACTTTTCTGTTGCTGTGATCAAAAGAGTGACCAAAAACAGCTTGCAGAAGAGCTTGTCTTAGCTTATGTTTCCAGAAAGATAAGTGTCCGTCAAGGTGCGGAAGCATGGCAGCGAGGGGTAGACATGGTGGTTGCGGGAGAGGTGAGAGACCTGGGCCACTGGCATGAAGCCGAGAAAGGGAACTGAAAACACGTGAGGCTTTAACAGCTAAAGCCCGCCTTCTGTGACGCACTTCCGCTTCCCATGACGTACTTCCTTCAGTGAGTCTATAGTTCCTAAACATTTCCAAACAGCACCACTTACCACATACCCAAATATTTGAGACTATGGAAGACGTGTTTCATTTACACTGCCACACTGGGGAGGTAGAATGGCATCTGGCTACCCAGGCAAGAATTTTACACCGTCCACATACAGTTTTTTCAGCATAATACTTTTATTGGTTCTTTGAGGATTTCACATCATGCACCTCTACTGCACGCCCTCCTCTCTTTGAAACACCCCCCCCCAAATAAAAATGAAAATTAGAAAAGAAAAAAAAAAGACAAGTCCAATTTGTATTATCTATTTACTCAGTGGACCATGGTCAAGCTCTTGGTGGCCTGCTTCTTAAACAGAACCGCGTCCTTCCCTGACCACACCCCACCAGAAGCCATCAGTTGTCGATACCTACACTTCAGTATACTTATTGCACTTTTTAAGAGTTCTCTTTGATGGCTTCCTGTCTGTGCTGTCGCCAGAAACCATGATCTGTGCTCCCACTAACTGGAAAGAAGGAGGAAGCTACGTTTGTAATGATATCAATGACTGTGGACAGGTACATTTCATTCAAGTAACCCTAGAGTAGATTTGTATCCCAACAATTGGCACTGCTATTTTCGGTACATCATATAAATGATCTGAGCCCCATCTTTAAACTGGGAAAAAAAAAAGTCCCCACCTTGTTGGGTTGTTCCAAGAATGATCTGTTAGAATCACAGCACCTGCAGTGCCAGGCACACAGAACTTTGTTTGCATAAACAGAAGCCCCCATTGTATGGCTGGATTCCAAGGCTGGGCCTCTGACAGGGGAACTGGTAAGGCTTTTGACAAAGTAAATGTCAGCAGACTTGCAAAGGGTGACAGCAAGAGGAAACAGACAGTTATTAGCTCTGGCGCACGTCTCTGGATTGCACAAGCTTGTCTCTGTTGACATTTAGGGACTGGACTGCAAGAAACTGCCCTTAGTGGAACAAGTCTAGAAGCCACCCAAAGCCCCTTTTGACACACAAATATTTGTGACCTCACCTGAATTAACATGCCCCTCTGAGGACTGAAGAAGGTGGAGGCTGGGGCCTTCTGTCCGTTTGTTACCAAACATTGAAATCACCTTTAAATGAATCTAAAAGACCCTTAAAAGAGGTCCCTGGTTTCTCCAGTAACACATGGTACCCAGAGTGGACTCCCAACTTCCTTGGTGGCTTAGACAGGAGTGTTATAGATGCCTCTCTGAGGACACAGCTGGTGACAATATCATGTTCTACAATAAAGGTGAGCCAAGCCTCTGGCACCTCGTGTCTCCAGTGGTTGCCCTTTGGCTAAGACTCCTCCCCGGGAGTGTCAGTCTGTAGGCTTGATCCTTTCACCTCCTCTAGGTCGGTCTGTAGCTCCTGGCCTTGCTGCTCTATTGGCTTGGGAGAGAGAAAAATCTTTATCTTGCTCTCCCAGACTCATCCTCTTAGGCGTGGTGGCTGGTTCAAGTCGTTGCCCTGCATATTTATGGTTTATGGCTATGTGCTTGTAGGTAAATGATGCTAAACTAAACTCCCTAGCTCTTCTCCCTTAGCACAGGACACCATCCTTTTCCCTATCACCTCTGTCTTTACCTCAGAGACACTTCTGTTCCAAGCAAGGAGAAGGGAGAACATTTGGAGAGGCTTAACAGGGTCGGTTGAACAGGCATCTGACCAGAACTAGGATGCCAGCACTGCACTGAACCATGAAGGCTATGTCATTGCTGGATACCTGATCCAAGGACCCAAGGCAGTTGCTTTTCTCTGAAAGTTCCCCCCAGGAGGCTGCAGAGGTTTGAAAATCAGGATAAACAATTTTTAGCAACTTTATTTGACTTGATTGACTGCTGAGGCAATGTAGAGATGGGTGCACACTCTCTGGTCTCCTTATAGGTGGCTACGAGGCAAAGTTACACCATAGATTCTTCCCTTTTAACTCCTCCAAAGCAGCAGTGCTAGCATATGCTAAACACACCTATCCCTGTTTGCACCTATTCTTTTGTGGGTTCCTGTCCCAGCTGACCTAGGAGCTAACAGGAGTTCAAAATGAAACCAAGGTGACAGCTGTTGAGGTTCCCAGTTTCAATCACTGGTAAAGTATATGGATGCCTGCCAGAAACCTGCCCAGCAACAGTATTGAGGAACATAGAAATGATAGGAGTAACAGATTTCAGGGGCAAAACTTAGTTTTCAAGAGCGAAATTGCTTGCTTTTAGTAATACTTAACTTTCTTAGCTCTTTGCTATTCTAAGTCCAAAAGCTGTTGGCTTCTGGTAATAAACTCTTTGGCAGCAGCAGGGAATTGAGAAGAAAAAAGGCTTAATTGCAAGTTTTCTTCACTCTCTGGCTCAGGAGCCTCTCCCTGGTCAGGGGTGAGGCTTGGAACTCATTAACTCTTCATGAACCAGGAAGAAAAGAGAAGAAAAAGAAAACTTATTTACACAGACGACATGCACAGACCTAGACATGTACATACACATACTGTGGTAGGGCTTGACCATCTGTTTCATCAACTCCAGACATGGTCATGCTAACTTACATACATCCACATGTGCCTACATACATGTGTATAAACAAACAGACATATGCATATTTATGTTTGGTGGATGGGGCAGAGCCCCCCAAGCCACACTTTATTTCTTCTCTCTGTCTTTTTTTATACCTTCTTAGACAAAAATTCTTTATAAAATTATCTCATTGATGAAATGTTAAACAAAAGGGCAGTTATGGAAGGATGTTGATAGCTAAGTTCAAAGCAGTGTTTCATTCTATAAGCTCATTATAAGTTCAAAGCAACAGTTTCACATGGCCTCACTTTATCATAGTGCACACCTGTGGCCTCATCCTTGGGTCTGGCCTAGAATGAATGATTTTCCTTGATCACAAATTTGTCCCAGCTTATTTCTCTTTTTAGTGTAATTGTGAAAGCTCATTTTATTTTTTTTATGCAGCCTTTACTTACTATTCTATGAGGAGTGGGCACATTCTACTTTTGATTCTAAATTTATTATATTTTTCTGGCAAAACAACTAAAACCATCTCTTAAAACTTTCTCCCTAAAATTATTTAAATCAAATCAGGAAGCCTATAAAATCATTAATTCATCCAAATGACATTAATTCATGAAAGTTCATCTGTATGTTGATCTGCAGGAAATCTGCCCAATAGGGTGGGTTAATGCCCAGGAACCATTAGGCTATGTAATAAGTGACAGGAAAGGCATATTAGTACTACAAAGCAATCCTGGGAGGAAATCTCCAAGGACACTGTAACTCAGAGCTTACCCATCACAGCCATGCAAAGCCCTAGGCCATCTCCAGAAAACTTAGTTATTTGCCTTTAGCCTTTCCTAGATGGTTCCTTGCAGATGCCCCAAGCATGAATTCAGACCATGAAATTCCTTCTCATATCTGTTTTCTTACTTTGCTATTTTGGGGCTAAATCCCTCAGGTTGATTTTTTCCCCCTCTATGTATACAATCTTATGCTATGTTTATGTTGACCTATAACCTATGTGGTTAAGTTTATATTAATGTTTTCTGGTGTTTTTTACAGTTTACCCTATGCCTTCAACATATTGTACCAGAATAGGCTGCCCCCCCTTTTTTTTCTTGGTTTCCTTTGGATAATTCCAGATCCTTATAAAAACAAAATTATGGCTGTAACTGAGAGTTGGTAGTATGTTTTGTGTGTGGAATTGGGGGAAGGAGAGTAAAACCTGATTCTCACCAGTCAAAGTAACTTGTAGGTCTTGACTTGACAGTCAAGAAGTTTAGTTCTCAGCAGTTAAGAGCACTGACTGCTCTTTCAGAGGTCCTGAGTTCAATTCCCAGCAACCACATGGTAGTTCACAACCATCTGTAATGGTATATAATGCCCTGTTCTGTCTGGTGTGTGCGAAAACAGCTACAGTGTACAGTATATTATTTTTATATAAATAAAATAAGTAAATCTAAAAAGAAGAAGAAGAAGAAGAAGAAGAAGAAGAAGAAGAAGAAGAAGAAGAAGAAGAAGGAGGAGAAGAGGAGGAGGAGGAGGAGGAGGAGGAGGAGGAGGAGGAGGAGGAGGAGGAGGAGGAGGAGGAGGAGGAAGAAGCAGCAGCAGCAGCTTAGTTCTTGCTAACTAAGGCATGCTGGGAGCTGAGGAAAACATGTTACTCCAATTCCCAGGAAGTTTTTGGATCTTGGTTCTCATTAACCAAAGAAACTTCAGGATAGAGCAGCATGTGCTGCAGACAATCACAGGCCATTTGAGAAGACTTACCCTTACGGGGAAAAGTTAACTCGTCCTGTCTAATGCTGTCAGACAGTATCAGATAATTGTTAGAAGAAAATAACCAATAATTGACAACATAAGCTTCAGCACCATTGCCCAGCCAGATCTGTTTTGCAATAAATAAAACAAATGGTCAGATGTCTTATGCCCAAGCCTTTCTTCCAAACTCGGGCAACTAATCTTCTGCATGTTCAACAATGTGGAGGCCAGTGCAGATGCAGATGAGAGGTCAAAGGGACCAATTTTTGCCCTTACCTCCAGGTCAGCTATTTATTGAGGCTTTTCTGAAACGACCCTACAGCTAAAGTAAGTACCCATCTTCTAGATCAGAGGCCATGAAGACCTCGTAAATTAGAGTCTAACAAGTGTACATTCTGTAAAGAAGATGGCCAACACGGAGGGATATGCCTTCTGTGCTTCAGAGGAAATGATACAGCAAGATTACAGTGAATGGGATAACTGGTTTACTTGCTGGTTTTGTGTGTCAACTTGATATAATCTAGAGTCTTTAGAAAGGTAGGAGACTCAGTTGAGGAAATGCCTCCGTGAGATCCGGTTGTAAAGCATTTTCTCAATAAGTAAGCTATGGGGTAGGACCCAGCCCTTTGTGGGTGGTGCGATTCCTGGGCTGGCTGTCCTGGGTTCTATAAGAAAGCAGGCTGAGCAAACCATGGGGAGCAAGCCAGTAAGCAATGTAAATTAAAAAATTATTATTTTCTACATATAGTAATTAATGCTGGAAACAAATACAGCAGCAATTATTCCTTAACTAGCTAGTTTTCCAAATAACTATGCAGAAACCTTTTAATATGTCAAAGCTAGGTCTTAGCAGGGCAAACTCTCAACTAGCTCATCTAAGTTAAACTGAACACCTTGCTCCATCCAACCACATGGCTAGCTATATCTTCCAGGCCTATAGTCACATCTGTCTCCTCTCATGTCTCCTGGCGAAAGGCCTTTTTCTTCCGAGAGTTCCTTCTCCCTCCCAGGAAGTCCCACCATTCACTTCCTGCTTAGCTAATTGGCCATCAGATTTTTATTAAAACCATTCATAGAATCCCTTAGGTAGGTGAGGAAGGACCGAGACACAATTTTGCATAGCACACCCCAACAAAGCAGCACTCCTCCATGGCTTCTGCTTCAGTCCCTGCCTCCAGGTTCTGTCTTTAGTTCCTGAACAAATCGCCCAAATAAATACATTTTAAAATGAGAACTAAATAGTATTAATTCATAAAAAATTTAATTCAGGGTCTGGAGAGATGGCTCAGCCATTAAGAGTACTTGCTGTCCTTGCAGAGGACTTACATTTGGTTCTCAACACCAACATGGTAGTTCACAACTATCCATAACTCCAGCTCGAGGGGAGTCCTATGCCTTCTTCTGACCTCTGAGGATATTAGAGTGCACAGATAAAACAAAAGAAATAATTCTTCAAAATTGAATTCAGTCTTGGGCATGTAAGTCTCAGTCCCACTGAATACTGGCTAACTCATGGCACTTTTTCTAACGAAGCTCTGTAATTTGCTCATAACTTAGTGTTAGGAAGACCGTGATAAACCTCAGAAAGGCAAACATGTGTGAGGTGAGGCTGATGGTTTCCTTAGTGATGAAAATTTGGGTAGAGCCTTAAACCATGCACACTCAAATAGGATAAGCTTTAGGGAATGTGGTTGTTACCCATGGAAATCTGACTTGTAAAGGGCAAAGAAGTTACTGTACAGGTTTTAAAAAGTCTCCCTCCAAGGCTGAGGCCAGAGGATCTCAGATTTAAGACCTAGCTAGGCTGGAGAGTGAGCCTAAGGCTAGGCTGGGTACCTTAGTGGACTTGTTCTCAAAATAGAAAGAGAAACGAGGACATGGGTATAGACAGCAATGAACTTCTTTGGCTTGCCTGAGGCTCTAGGTTTAATCCCCAGTCCTAGAAGAAGAAAGAAGCAAAGGAGCTAAAATAACAATGATAAAATTTTCCCTTTCCTCAAGGCTCTTTAATAACAATCCCTGTATTCACAACCTATGCATATTTTCCTTTTCAAAATTTCTAGGTGAATTAATGTCAGAACATTCCCACTTCCCATCCTAAGACAAGGTCTTACATGACCTTGCTTACAAGATTTGTTTGTCTATATTTGTTGATGCATCTGCTGACAGAATCGATGAAAGTCATCAAGGTAAGTGGCAGGGTGCTTTCCTTTTTTCCTTCCCCCCCCCCGAATTGCATCATGGTTTACTTGTCAGACTTTAAATATATGATTGAAGATGTTGTAAACATACCCAATGACAGCCCTCCAGAGACTAAATGGTCTGGGTATAAAAGGTTAAGGTCAAAAGTACATTGGACTCAAAGTGGATACAGATATTTTAATAATGTAGACAGCTGCTGGAAATGAATCAATAGAACCAGAATGTCAGGATACAAGAGGCTGAGAGGAGTGGCGTTCACATTACAGTCCTTTTCTGTCCATGCCTCTGCCACCATCTTAGCCTTCCAGCTCTTACCTACACCAAGGCATCAGGGTCTTGATCTCATCATTCAGACCATGTCAAATATTTTAACTGATTATCTTTTACCTTCAAGATGAAATTGACAGTATTTAGCTTGATGTCAAGATGCCACAGTATGATATTCATAGTTTTGTGAGCAATACAAGATAATGTAAATTGATTAATCTGCATGTTCAGTCGTTTTATTGGCATCTTGTTGGTTTGTTCCCCAGGGAAGGGGAGTGATACCCAGGTGGGACTCTTCCTTCTCAGAGGAGAAGGGGAGGAGAGAATGGGGAGAGGATCTGTGGGAGGGGGTACTGAGAGGAGGCGGGGCTCAAATCGGGATATAAAGTGAATACTTTTTTTTTAAAAAAATGGAGATCACAGTTCTTACCCTCAAAGCAGAATTTTCCCCTTAGAGGAGGAGACAGATAAGCAAAACCCAGTCACAGAACAGTGTGGTAAGTTGTAATGGAAGTCAACTGAGTGGGCACAGTGAAATTCAGGTCAAAGAGCTAGCTGGCTCCCAGGAATTTTCTTTTCTTTCTTCTTCTTTTGAGACAGCAGTTTTTAAATGTATTAGTTATTTTATTTATTTACATTTTGAATTTTGTCCCCCCTTCCTGGTTTCCCTTCCACAACCCCCCGACCATCTCCCCTCCCCTTTGTCTCTATGAGGGTGCTCCCCACTCACCCACCCATTCCACCTCACCACTCTAGCATTTCCTTACTGTGGGGGATCACGTTTCTACAGGACCACAGATGCCAGATAAGGCCATTCTCTGCTACATATGCAGCTGGAGCCATGGGTCAATGTGTACTCTTTGGTTGGTGGTTTAGTCCCTGGGAGCTCGTGGGGGTGGGAGGAGGTCAGGATAGTTGATACTGTTGTTCTTCCTATGGGGTTGCAATCCCCTTTAGCTCTTTCAGTTCTTCCCCTAACTAGTCCATTGAGGTCTCCCGGCTCAGTTTGATGGGTGACTGTGAGTATCTGCATCTGTATTGTTCAGGCTCTGGCAGAGCCTCTCAGGGGACAGCCATATCAGGCTTCTGTCCACCAATGCTTCTTGACATCAGCAATAGTGTCAGGGTTTGGTTTGAGACAGCATCTTGCTAAGTAAATCCTGACTGGCCTGAATCTCAGTATATAGAACTTTTGACCCTAAACTTATGGTGATCCTCCTGCCTTTGCCTAATGAGTGCTGGGATGACAGACATGAGCCACCACACCTAGGCTGTTGGTATTTTAGCTAAGTCTTCTGTGTTAGACGGGTGTAGTCATTTTACATCTCATATGCCTTCCCCTCTCTCTGTTTCAAATCACACACGTCTGTCATGTTCAGTCTCTACGTTTTCTCTTCATTCATTTAGCCAACAGGGATTAGCAGGCCACAGTGTGGTGGAACGTGTGTGTTCTCCATTGCTAATAATAAAAGCAGAGCCTACCCAACCCCCACCCATTGATGACAGTATTGCCTTTTGCATCCCTTCTGGCTCTTCCACACCTCTTCCATCTGAAGATCTCTCTTTCTTTGTGGGTTCTGATAGAATGTTTGTCAAAACTGATGTAGTGATCAGAGGACCAATCAGAATTTTCTGGTTTACAAAACCCAAAATCATTAGGGAAGGGATTGTTTTCTATTATATGTAAAACTGGACAGACAAGAGATGTGGTACAGTCGGAGAAATTCATGTGTTTCCAAAGAAGTGTTGTTTAGCACAGGTCTTTCTGTAGCTCTTCAGGATTAGGAGGAGGCACTGGTTTTAATATGGCATGTCAAAGAAAATAGATGACTGTCCTTAAGAGGTTCCCACTGGAAAACGAACTTCCTGGAGTTTTACATTAATGGTAATGCAAAGACTAGGGGAAATAGATCTTTGTGTTATTTTTAAACTTCTGCTCTCATTCCGCTAGTTGAGTGATGGATGGGCAATTTCAATGAGTCTTAGTCTTCTCGCCCTGTTAAATTAGGAGAATAAATTAACAGCTCAAGTTTGCTTTCAAGTCCACAATTTCATTGTCTTTAAATTTTGGCATAGCTTTTTAAAAAGTAGGTTAAAGTTCCCTTATGTTTTATTCTTTATGTTATCTCAGAGAACAGCAAGGAGGCCCCAGTAGAGAATGAAGAAGAGGAGGGGTGAGAGGTGAGAGCCACACCAGCAGGAGTATTGAAATACCTTCTTGGGGCTTCCTTCTTCCTTTGACAGACCTCATAAAATGTTGGTTTCTGTTTTTAACCTTTTATATAGGGTCTATATATTGGAAATCGATGTCTATACTCTGTAGAATTGTGTAACAGACCTCCAATCTCTTCTACCCACTGAATGTATTTCACAGTGAAATATATTGAGTGAAAAAAACCTTTTAAAATAAATTTCTTTCTTTTCAAAAAATTCGCTTTTTTTGAGAGAGTTTCATAGACAAATTACTTGCTGGCCATATGAACTCTGGCATCCTTCTTCTTTCCTTCTGCTATCACTATCTCCCCTCAATAGATCACTCTCACACAATTGTATCTCTGTGTTGGTTTGTATATGCTTGGGCCAGGGAGTGGCACTATTAGTAGGTATGGCCTTGTTGGAGTAGGTGTGTCACTGTGGGCATGGGCTTAAGACCCTCATCCTAGCTGCCTTGAAGTCAGTATTCTTCGAGCAGCCTTCAGATGAAGATGTAGAAGTCTCAGCTCCTCCTGCACCATGCCTGCCTGCATGGTGCTGTGTTCCTGCCTTGATGATAATGGACTGAACCTCTGACCTGTAAGCCAGCCCCAATTAAATATTGTCCTTATAAGAATTGCCTTGGTCATAGTGTCTCTTCACAGCAGTAAAACCCTAACTGAGACAATCTCTTTGCTTGGTTTTCCTGTCATTTTATTATTTTTTTATGAAGTATTGACTTTAACCAAGGTCTCTCATGTGGGTAGAGGTGTGAAGCTCCCCACTGGAGCATGGGTAATTCTCACCAACAGCTGCACCACTGGTGGTGACTCCCTCCCACCTGGTGGCCATCAACTGCCAGCGGTCCTCCAGAGATGGCCTGGGACCCATGATGCTCTCTAGTATCCATGGTTGAGATATTGATAGGCCCAGTTATGTGCAGACCTTGTGAAAACAACTGTAGCCATGGAGGTTCACAAGTCCAATGGCCATGCCATGCCTGGGAGACACCGCTTCCTTACCCCTCCCTGATATCCTGGTTCTTCTTTCTTAATTCTCCTTCTCTCTGGATGGAAGTTCTCCAAGACTTGAGAAGCATAGCGCAGATGTTACCCAGGAAGCTGAGCACTTACTGATAACTTACTCTTAGCACCTTGACCAGCCACGTGTTCATATTCCTTATCGTTTGCTGCAAAAAAACAAACCTTCCTAGCCAGAGCAGAGGGCAGAACTCCTCTGTGAGTATAAACGTTAAGTATTTAGTAGGTGGTTTGTCTACATGTCAAAACATGTCATAAGCAGTAGCTTCACTCTTAGGGTTTATGCCAACTTAATGCTGGTATGAACTGAATTTTCCAAATAAATAAATAAATACATACATACATACATACATACATACATACATACATACATAAATAGCAAGCCATACCTTTGATAGAGTCCTATTGTGGAGAGCTGGAAAGCTGAAGGACCTTAGGTAAATATGGGTTATCTTAGGTCCCTTTATAACCTCATGAGAACCCCCATGTCTGTTGCAAGGTCTTAATGACCGTCAATCACATGAAACCCTTTGGGGTGTGGTAGCTGACCACAAGCTCCCACCAACCCAAATGCTAAGAATGTCATGAGCTAGTGACTGAAGCCCACAGAACAAATGACCTTGTTTCTCTGTAGCTCCTACCTGATGTTCTACCAATGATCTTGAAAAAGTGCTTTGATTCGTGATTTCCTTTTGTTCTGTAACTGTAAAAGCTTCACAAAACTGTTACCACATTAAAACATGGTGTTTGGGGGGTGTCTTAGTTAGGGTTTTACTGCTGTGAACAGACACCATGATCAAGGCAACTCTTATAAGGACAACATTTAATTGGGGCTGGCTTACAGGTTTCGAGGTTCAGTCCATTATCATCAAGGTGGAAACATGGCAGCATCCAGGCAGGCATGGTGCAGGGTGTGTGTGGGGGGACCTGATTATGTGTCCCTAGGCAAAGCTCACTCATATTTGGCTCCAGAACAAATAATCTTTCGCTCCCTTTGAGGTGAGTTCTGAGTTTTTGTGTTGATACCAGCTTTTTAAATTAAAATGCCTACGAATGGAACATTATCCCTGGAGGTTGAAAGTTCTCTGTGATAAATTCAAACGAATGGAAACAGTCCAAAGACCTAGTCACCCACAGCTGCATCCATCTATGCCATTTTAGTTTTCAAAGTCACTAGCACATAGAAATGCACCCCACCTCTTATTTTCTTTCCTGTAGTGAACTGGGCAGTTTCTAGCCTTGGGTAGATTTTAGTTGCTGGAAAGATTTTTCATTGGAGGAGAGGTCACCTGATGGAGATGCTCATTTGCTGCTGGCTGTGCATGTACATATGTGTGTGTATGTGTGTTTATATATATGTGTGTATATTATATATATGTAGTGTGTATGTTGTATATGTGTGTAATATATATATATGTATGTGTACATATATATGTGTGTGTTTATATGTGTGTATATGTGTATGTTTGTGTGTGTGTGTGTGTGTGTGTATGTGTATGTGTGTGAGTGTTTGTTTGTGTTCCCTATATTTCTTCAGGTCTAAGCCCTGGAAATCAAATTGTCTACTTTTGTGTTTTGAAGAACACCAGCAAGTTCCTCCTTCAGCTGTCACTTCAGTACAAGCTGATTCATCTTGTTCTCAGATGTTATGCAAAACAGACCAGCCTTTTACACTGCTTGATCCAAAGCTTATTTGCCATGCATTTTCTGCCTTTTGATCCCTCTCTGACTTGTTATTTCTCAGTATGAGAAAGAACCGGGGCCTGCCCAATGGCCCCATGGGTAAAGGTGCTTGCCACCAAGGCTGACAGTATGAGTGTGTGCTCTGGGGTTGAAGGAGAGAAACAAGTTTTTGCAAATAAATGAATATTCTTCTAAAAATTCTTTATAAATAAATAAAATCTGTCACAGAAGGGAGCATAAATTCAAAGGTCCCAGCCTTGCAAAAGCTTGGGACCCCTGGAAGGGAGTGTGCCACAGTCTGGTGCTTCTCTAAGTGAGTGCCATGCATCCAGAGAGCACATCTTACCCTTAGATTTGTACTTAGATGTCTTTGATGCCATGAGTGGCTTCTCCACCTACTGTAAATGGACCACTTACATGAGGTGCCATTTCAATGTCATGTATAGCTTTCCTTCTTAACATATTTTTGGCAGCTCAATTTTTATACATTCATATAAACATTTAACATATTGCCTTCCCATCAAGTCGGGGTAGTGTATGCTTGTAATCTCAGTACTCCGGAGGCTAAGAGATGAGGATCAAGACTTCAAAGCCAACCTGGGCCACACAGTGACAGCCTGCCTCAGAATTAAAAAGAATTGAAAGCATGTCTAGCTTATTGGCTCATCTCCGAATTCCTAGTGTGCGGTCCAGTGCCTGGTGTGCAATAGGTAATAATATTTATTTGATGAATTTTACCTTAAATGTCTTGTGAGAGCTTCTTCTCCTTCTTTTTCTTTTCCTTTGTTTTCTTCCTTTTCCTCCTCCCCCTCCTCTTCCTCTTCCTCCTCTTCCTCCTCCCCCTCCTCTTCCTCCTCCTCTTCCTCTTCTTCCTCTTCCTCTTCCTCCTCCTCTTTTCTTTGGCCATGGAATTGTTCCCAAAGACAGTCCTTAACAAGAAGAAACAGATTTCTGGGCCGACTTTGAGGATCACAAGGATGTTGATGTTCTTTCCTGAGTTGTTTGTGTTCTTTCCTCTTACACACACACACACACACACACACACACACACACATACACACACACTCACACACACACATACATACACACACATACACACACACTCACACAACATACACACACACTCACACACACACACACACACACACACACACACACACACGATAGAGACAAACATGCACAGGTAGCTATACTCTTCCTCCTGTGTGCCCTAAACATGGGGAGGCAGAGGTGGAATGATACAAGTTTGATACAGCCATATAACAAACACACTTAAGGCCATCCCGGGCTACCTGAGACATTGTCTCGAAAAACAAGAACAACAACAACAAAAAAAAAAACCCTAAAACATAAACAAACAAACAAAGGCTTCAAGGACACATTATAAAATCAGGCAGCTTGAAACAGAACAGACGCAGCTTATTCAAGTGACTCTTTTGTTTGGCTCAGTCACAGTGTGTTAGTGTCTAGATGCGTGATGGTCTGGAGTGAGGGTGTCGGTGGTGGTGATAGGAATGAGCCCGTCACAGGCTGTTCCCCTGTTCTGCTGTTTGGGGATTAGCTCTGTCACCATGTGCAGATTACTCAGCCCCTTGAGGCCTCTTCTCAACTGTGATAGCATCTGTGCACTGTGCCGCTGCTGTGAATGGTGTGTGCAAGCATTGTGCAAGCCTTTCTCACAAGGTGCTTATTACTTACACCCTAGGAGCCACGTGACACATCTCCCTGCCTGTCACTCACATATTTCCTTTCTCTTTCTTCCCTTAACCTCCCCTTTACTTTGCGTATTCTCTGAGACATTTTTATTTCAGACCTTAAATTATGAACATGGAATCATGCACTAGGTGTGACTTGTCCCTAAATGTCTTTAAAACTGGTAATTTGATTAAGCACAGGCATCAAGGGAGAAAAGGGAGCTTAGTAAAAGAATGATATGGGCTGGCGATGTAGCTCAGTTGGCAGGCATTCACGAAGCCCTGTGTTCCATCCTAGGTACCATATAAACTGGGTGTGCTGATGTGGGTTTGTAATCCCATTAATCCAACGTCATCTTTGGCTACATAGTGAGTTTTGAGGCCAGCCTGGAACAACCAGAGGTTCTGTCTTCAAACAAATAAATGAACAGTAGCACACGAAAAACTGACAAGCCTGCAATATTCATCCAAGACATGGATGCAGGCTTCTCAAGAGAGGGCTGCAGTGAGACTTCTAAAACTGGTGCTTTCCACTGCTCACAGATAGTTATCCTGAGCTACAGTTAAAGTTGAAATAAATACGAAAGAGTATTTATTTGTTTATTTACTTTATGTGTGTGTTGATGGGATGGGTTGTTGGTGTGTGTATGTGTGTGGGAGCTGTTGTTGTTGGTGGTGTGTATGTGGGTTGTTGTTGTTGCTGTTGTTGTTGTTGTTGTTGTATGTGGGTTGTTATTGTTGTTGATGGTGGTGTGTATGTGGGTTGTTATTGTTGTTGGTGGTGTGTGTGGGTTGTTGTTGTTGTTGGTAGTGTGTGTGTGTGTGTGTGTGTATGCAGGTGTGCTACTGCACATGTGTAGCGGTCAGAGGATGGCTTGCTGGCGCAGGCTTTTTGAACTCAGATCATCAAGCCCTATGGCTTTCCCCCAAAAGAGTATTCAGAAACAAGAAACACCCACTTTGAAAGCTTTTCCAGTTTTCCACGGACCCAATTTAGCAGTCAATATCTTCAACTTGTTCACACTTACATATATAACAACAACAATAACAACAAAACCTATGAAATGTACGAAATAAAAGCCTGAGGTTTTTCAAGCTTGTGCTTTCTTATCATTCAAACATAAAGACATTGTATTTTCTTGAGAATCTATCATAAATAAAATACAAATAGTTACTGGACACAAAAGCCTTTGAAAATGTAAAAGCCATCAAAGTGTCTTGAAGCAATATCATCAGATGTATCCACTCACAGAGGGCTATCCCCTGCCTTAGCTGTGTACTGCGGAGTGTGCTATGTGGATGCTTGTGTCCCTAGTTTAGTCTTGGAAATACTTTTGGTCCAATAATTATTTCTTTCAGCATTTCCCTCATCATTGTTAGGAACTGAAATGACCCAGGGTCCAAGAAGCCTCGGGGGCCCCTTGTGACTTGTCCTGTGGTTTTTATAAGTTCCCTTTCCTATACCATCTTCCTCTTCTCGGGGGATGTTTGGGAATCTTTTGCTTAGTAATTTGGGAATGAGCGCTGTGCAGGACGCTGTCTCGATGAGGAATCAGGACACACTTGATGGTCGGGGAAAATGGCTGCGGAAGAGACTCGGTAGCAGTTGTGCAGAGGAGTGATTGAAAGCATCTGTCACAGAGAATGGGAGATAGATGCCTCAACAAAGACAGCTCCAGTTCACCACCTGCTGAGAACTATAGCAGGCTGGAGAGAAGCCTATCAACAGTTAGAAAAATGATGCCTTTTTTTTTTTTCTTCCCAAGTCCACCAACTATGATGGAAATTTGTGTTTTTCATAAATGTTATTTAGGAAATTATGTAAAACTTAGTTCCCAAGAAATACTTCTGAAGGAGAGGGGGCAGGAGAAGAAGGAGGAGAAGGGAGAGGAAGAGAAGGAGGGGGAGGAGGAGGAAGAAGAGGAAGAGGAGGAAGAAGAGGAGAAGAAGGAAGGGAAAAAAGGACAAGGAGGGGGAGGAGGAGGGGAGAAGAAGAAGGGAAGAGGAGCAAAAGGGAGAGAAGGAAGAGGGAGAGGAAGAAGAGGAGGAGAAGAGGAGTGGAGAGAAAGAGAAGAAGGACAAGGAGGAGGGGGAGAAGGAGGAGGAAGAGGAGGAGGAAGAAGAGAAGGAGTAAAGAAAGGAAAGAAGGAAAATGTAAGGCATAGAGTCAAACAGGTGCCCCTAACACTTTAAGCACAGCAGAGTTTCTCTATTCTTGGTTCATGGGCCACTCCATTGTGACACACAGCTAATACCTTCCGTGATTCAGTGCCGTGGTCTATGTTTTTTAGTCTGGGTACTCAAGCTCTCTGCTTCTTGTCTCTTGTCACTTTCTGTGTGCCTTCTTCATTGGTTGTAAGCATCTCAAAAGAGCAAAGAGAAGGGAGAGAGACAGAGGGCAATATCAAAAGCAACTCATCTCTCCCTTGTCAGAAGCACCCAAGGGTGTGGTAATGGACCACTTAAATGAAGTTCTCAGTGACAGCCGAGGTCTGGCCAGGTGGGTAAATGTGTAGGATCCCGATACCTGAGGACGATCCTCAAAGGCACAGGGTTATCTTTTGCCAGTGTTTTTCCCAGCCCTGCGGATGACTGCTAACTGGTGGATCACAATTAAACATTGCATTCTGTTTAGTATTTGATGATTTAGTACAAAAATTATTGCTCCAAGCTTAGTTATAACTAAGCTATGGATGTTTGCTATGAAGCTCATGCCAAGAGGTTCTGAGTGTAGGGGTGGCAGGGTGTGACCAGTAATTGGCAATGATGTTTGGATACATTTGCTACCGTGTCATTTACTGAGAAAGGTTTCCTTTTATGAGGTCTGTGGTTCTCAGCAAACACTTTTGTGACATCTGAGTGTACTTGCTGTTATTGTCAAGAGATTATACAATCTTGCAAAAATGGGTTCAAAACAAGCTTTAAATCAACATTATTTGTATAAGTATACTCTGTCTTATACAGTATTTCTCTCCTACTCCTCTTTGGAAGAGAAAAATGAAATAACACTATCATGCTATGAACTCAGTCTTAATTTTTCATTCAGGGGAGCCATGAACTGAAGACTTACACTATGCTGTCCCTGTAGATAGACATAGTGCTCTTGTGGGTAAAGCCTATAACTGAATTAGTAATAGAACTATCCTGACGCTTGACTCTGGGTAAATCGCTATAAGGAACAGTTATGGAATATTAACCTAGTTCTTATAACAAAAGCATTCTTTCTGGAGTACTGTGCTCATGTTGAACTCCTTAAATTTAGGGATTAACAAATCTTTATACAACCTGCAGTCTAGGGAAGGAAACGCAGAGTGAAAGACAGGGATTTTTACCAGCCAGTTGGATAAACTGCATGACCTCTCTGGGCCTCAAGCACTTCATCTATAGCCAAAGAGTGACCGCTGAGATTTATGGGCTTCTTACTCTGCAGAAGGCATTCATAAGCACATTATATTAACGAGCCCAATTACTTTCACGACACCTCTACCGTGTCATACCTGTAATTAAATCATCTGTGAAAAGCAAGAGTGAGAGTTGGATGATCCACGCAACTTTGTAGCTAAAACTGTGGGGTGTGGTTGGAAGATGGGCTCTCTGACTCTAGGCCGCAGCTTGGTCTCTTGATGTTGCTCTCTGGAGTTTACTGTACGTCCTGTCGGCTCCATGATCCTCTAGGTAGCTGCAGATGTCCTGTGTTAACAAGGAAATGCTGGGGCTGGTTAGGTTGAAGGGCTGTAGTCATGACACAGCTCAGTGTTACCCCAGGCAAAGTTCATAGATGGCTGTATCAGTACAGGAGGGTGGACCCTCTTATTAGTCAAGCAGCCAAGGGCTCATGGAGCAAACTGAGCTGAACTCATCCAGAAAATGCATAACTTTGTCAAATATGGAGTCTAACTCAGAGGCTGGACTGGGTAAGCACTGAGTTGATGGTTGCTTAACTGTTATTGTTACAAAAAATGTAGCCAGAATGGCATCAATTCTGGAACTGTGTGTGGACTCTAGGGATATTTCATTACCATCAAGTTTTTTTCAAAAGTGTGTGTGTGTGTGTGTGTGTGTATGCATTGAAGCACATGCATGCAGAGGTCAGAGGATCACTCTTAGGAGTCAGTTCTCTACTGTCACATTATGGGATTTAGGAATCCACTTTATATCATTAAGTTTGCTTGAAAGAGCTGCTATCTGCTGAACCATCTTGCTGGACTTCATTTACATAAAGTTTGGCATCATATCCAACAATTAGTTTTGAGTTCTCAAGATGCTAAGGTAAGGCTATGCTTAGCCAGGGTAGGTAGGGCTAGCTCAATAAGTTTCCATGCCTGGGGAAAAAAAGGAAATGTAAGCAGGACGTTCAGTTGGAAAGTTACTGAGATTTTGAAGACGTTGTTAAAGTATTAAATCAAGCTCAAGGTATTTGTGAACACGGAGCGCTATGTCTTTTTCCTTAAGGGTTCCTTCCTGAGGCTCCACAGACATAACAAAGCCATTTCAACTTCTGCCTGAGGTTAGAGTGGTCTCTATAAACCTTAACTCATGGTTTCTCCATATGCACAAGGATGGCCCAGTAGATTAAAAACTGGGTCTTTGGCTCTCTGTTATTTTCTCTCGCCAGCCTTCACTCTCTAAAACTAGTTATACACTCACTTTCTTGGACGTAGATGACTTTCAGGATTCTGAGACAGAGCCAGCAGGATTTACAGATAGGGAGATGGGGGCTTTGCTGTGAGTGGGAATGAGAGACAAAGCAGATTAATACGCTTTAAGGCAACTTGATTGTGGAAAGAGGTATTAGAAATTTCTTAAGAACTTTGGAGACATGATGTCAGCAGGGCTGAGGTTCCAATTTGGAAGGAGGGAGAGGAAGTTGGGGTATGGAACTCGGGTTAGATCTACTTTGCTCTTTTTTTTAAAACTAGGTTCAAGCTCTCAGTTTTAGCCTAAGCTGTTTATAGTTGTTTTAATAAAGTTGACTTGTTTTGTTATTTTGTATAGAGTATGTGATGGGATCTCTGGCCTCATGCATACCAAGTGTGATAGACTGAGTAAGAAATGCCCCCCACTGCTGATATCTCTCTCATGCATTCTTTGAATGCTTGGTTCCTCATTGGTGGCACTGTTAGAGGGGCCTTAGGAGATGTGGCCTTGCTGGAGGATTGTGTCACTGGAGGTGGCTTGGAGAGTGGAAAGACTCACTGTACTTTTCTAGTTCATGCACTTATGGCTCAGGGTGAGAACCCCAGATTTCTCCTCCTGCCTCCATCCTTGCTCGTACTGTTCCATTTCTCTGCAGTGATCGACTCTTATGCCCCCTGGAACCATAAGCTCAAATAAACGTCTTCTGTAACTTGCCATGGTCACGGTGTTTCACCACAACAGAAAAGGAAGTATCATGGATACGTGTTGCTGAGTTACACCCTCACCTGTTCCAACAGTTCATGAGTCTTGATGAACTCCTTAAGTAAAACAAGACATCTTTGCACAGTGTTGACACACAAACAAAAACAAGGGCTTATTTAAAACATCAACCAGTCAGCTTTGAGTTCCCTAGAGAGAAAGAAACAGCAGAGCTCTCTAGAGAAAGGGTGGACTCTAAGGCTGAAACAAAAGATAGAAAATATGAACCTAGAGCAGGCAGCCTTTAGTCCCAGAGAGTTAAAAAAAATACTCAGAAATACAGAAGGAGCTTGTATCAAAGGGACAGAGCCAATGGGAAGGGCTCCTAGGGGCATGCCTGAATAATTTGAGCAACAAAAAGAATAACATGGTGCTGAATTATATGGCAAAGTGTAAAGTAGACTAGGTAATTGAGTAAAGATTAAGCATTGGGTGGACAAACCACTCTTCTATGCAGAAGAATGCAAAAAACTTGTGTTGGTACCCTGCCTTCAAAGAGGTAGGACATGACACCCTCCTTACACATGGGCTGCACAGGGAGCTTCCTTACTTAAAGAGTAGTGTTGGGAAGGAGTGGGAGAAAGTAGCATCCAGGGAGAAAGCCTGGGTACCATCTCAGATGAGGGTTAGAATGTGCGGTAGTCATCCTTGTTGGTTATGATGAGTCCTATCCACTGTACACGTCTGTGATGAGATGTGCTGAGAATGGTATTTGGGGTCTGTAGCCAACCCCCTTAACACTCTTATATCCAGTACAACCATGAGAAACACAGACACAAGCAGTTTCTACAAAAGGTGATCCAAGGAACACCACAGCCAAGAGAAGCCAAAGACATGTTAACTGGAAGCCCTGTGACACCAGGGATGGAATCTTAAAAAATAGGAAAGGTCATCAGGATAAAGCTAAGGAAAGCCAAATAAGTTATGGGCTTCACCTTACAGTCATGTGCTGAAACTGGCTTGCTTGAGAGGACAAATAGGGCATGTCTTAGTTAGAGTTTTACTGCTGTGAACAGACACCATGACCAAGGCAACTCTTATAAGGACAATTAATTGGGACTGGCTTACAGGTTCAGAGGTTCAGTCCATTATCATCAAGGTGGGAGCATGGCAGCATCCAGGCAGGCCTGGTGCAGGAGGAGCTGTGAGTTATACATCTTCATCTGTAGGCTGCTAGCACAGTACTGGCTTCCAGGCACTAGGACTAGGGTCTTAAAGCCCACACCCACAGTGACACACCTACTCCAACAAGGCCATAACTCCAAATAGTGCCACTCCCTGGGCCAAGCATATACAAATCATCCCAGGACACATTAAGGATGCTTACACTAGAGGAAAATGCTCACACTAGCGTGACTGGGAATTCTCTGGACTGTCTTTGTAAGTTTTCTGAAAATATAGCACTATTATAACATGTAGAAGTTTGTTTAGAAATCTCTTTTTTCCATCCAAAACCTCCCATTTACCTCCCCCTTGTTCTTTGAAGTTCATGGCCTCTTTTTTTTTTTTTAAGATTTATTTATTTTATGTATATGAGTACACCATCACTGTGTTCAGACACACCAGAAGAGGGCATCTGACCCCATTACAGATGGTTGTGAGCCACCATGTGGTTGCTGGGAATTGAACTCAGGACCTCTGAAAGAACAGTCAGTGGTCTTAACTGCTCAGCCATCTCTCCAGCCCCTCTTTTTTTTTTTATTATTAGTTGTTGCTACATGCATATCTGTATATTATACCTGCTCAGTTTTAACCTGATTTGGTACTAGACACCCATCTAGTGCTCTTCCCCGAGGAAGACTATTTCTCCCACTCTCAGCCTTCCTTAGTTGTCTGTAATTCTTCATGCAGGGTTGAAGTCTCTTGGGCTTTCCCCTGGAAGCTCTGGCATGTCTATGTTGCTACCTTTGTTAATGTTATGTTTAGGCAGGCATGTGGGTCAGGCTTTATGTATGTAGCTTCTAGAATTATATTATATGCCGCAAAGTAAAAATTTTAAACTATATAAAGCATTTGGATTTGTTTTTCCTCTCACTGTATCTGTATCATCCTTGGAGGGACATTTTTTGAACGTGTCCTCTTGGCTTTGACCTGAACAGATGTGAAGAACTTGACTAGTCTTGACAAATGGTAGACAGAAGCAAAAACATTTGGGGGGGGGGGGAATCCTTGTAAGGAAGTCAAGAAGGTAGTGCGCCTTCTAGTTATTTGCTTTTACAGTGCCGGCTGGCAACCCAGTGAGATTATAGGCTACTCATCGGGATAAACACCAGAGAGTCTAGGCATAGCAATAACAGTGTATAACACAGTGAGGGCAGCAGAAAGCTGGATTTACAAGTGATTTACAATCAGAGGCTGTAAGCTGCAGCCTCCTGGAGTATACTTAAAAGGTGAAGTCTAAACAGCAGGAACTTGAACTCTGTCTGTCACAAGAGAAAGAGCAGACAAAGGAGCAGAGGCTGGCCAAGACAAATGTCTTCCCCTGGCTGAGTGTGAATTCACTAATTAAAAATTCTAAATACTGAGGAGTCTGAGTAAAATAATCATTTATATTAACATTATAGCTCAAACATCTGATCCCACCTTCCACAATGGTGAGGTCCAGTTGCCTAGCTAGAGATGGTGGAAATGTTGAAAGAGGGATGCCAGTGATTAAGAGGGATTAAGAGTGGACAGGTCCTGTTATTGGTAAACTAGCTATGCAGTAGTAGCATATACCAGGATTCTTTTGTGTCTTCTTTCCTTTTTGTAGGGATGGTGGTGGTTATTCAGAATCTCAGGTAGCCTAGGCTAGCCTGGAACTCAGTTTGTAGCCAAGGATGACCTTGAGTTTGAATGTCTTATTCTCCTTCCTCTATCTCCCAAGCGCTAGGATTACAGGGGTATACCACACTGGCCTGTCTTAGGTCAGGCTAGGAATCAAACCCATGGCTTTGTGCATGCTGGGCAAGCATTCTACCAAGTGAGCAGTATACCCAGTCTTTGGGGGGGGGGTATTAAGTATTTGAGCACCATTTCTTATACTTGGAATATAGTTGAATGATTTAAGTTATAAAAGATGGAACTGTGTAAGTCTATATAAATGTGTTACATTCTCCTCTAATTGCTCATTTTAATAATTGAGTTCTTTTCCCTGGAGTAGTGGCTCTCGACCTTCCTAATGCTGAAACCTGTTAGTACAGCTCCCCATAGTGTGGTGGCTCCCAGACATTAAATTACATTCATTGCTACTCCATAACTGTCATTTTGCTACTATTATGAATCATAACATAAATATCTGTGTTTTCTGATGGTCTTAGGCAACCCCAGTAAAAGAGTCATTCAACCCCAACTGGGTCGTGACCCACAGGTTAGGAACCGCTGCTTGAGAATCATATTGTAAGGCAACACTTTTAAGTAAAAATGCTCTGACATGTGGATTTTGTATGAAACATATAGGAAATAAGAATTTACATATCTAATGGTTGTTCTTGCCTTTTGTCCACCCTGAAAATATAGAGAAACTACTGTCAGTCTTATTTATCAGTTTACAAATACTTTACATTATTTAAAACTTTTTCTGGGCCAGGAGGTGCTTCCCTATGGACCCAGACTGGGCTCAAATTCTTGATCTTCTTATCTCAGCCATACCAGGGTTTTGATGTGTGCTGCATCTGGTGTCCTAGTTTTATTTCTGTGTCAATATACTCTGACAAAAGTAACTTAGAGGACAAAGTGTTTGTTTGGTTTAAAATTCCAGGTTACGGTCCATCATGTCAGGGATGTTAAGGCAGGAACTTGAAACAAGCAGTCACATCATATCCAAGAGCAGAGCAGAGTGAGAGAGCAAGCAAGAGCAAGAGAGAGACAGAGAGAACAAGAGAGAGGGGGAGGGGGAGGGAGGGAGAGGGGGGAGGGGAGGGGGAGAGCAGAGCAAAAAGAACAAGAGACAGACACAGAGACACAGAAAGAATACGATGCCACGTACTCATCCGGCTGTGTCTACGTTGTATAGTTTGGACCCCAATCCAGTACATGGTGCCATCCACAGTGGGTGACCATACCCACCTCAATCAATGTAATTAAGACAGTCCACCTTGGCCCTCAGATATGCCCGTGGGTCACCTGATGCAGACAGTCTCCCACTGAAACTCTCTTCCCAGATCTTTCTGGGTTGTGTCAAACTGACAATTTAGTTTAAATTGTACCTGGTGTGGCTTTAAAATACTTGACGGTTCAGATAATAAACTAAAACATTTTAGGAAATTGCCACTGAGATTTTGGGAATAGCAGCAGTGCTGATCGACTTTGGGAAGCAATTTTTTTTTTCTAGAATGCAAACCTGGTTAAAGTGTACAACTTGGGTTGGGGGGACTTATAGTCCTCAGGCTTGGTGTGTGTGTGTGTACTTGGACACATACTATTGTTTATAACTATGTGGAGAAGCTTCTTTGGGCAATACTTATTGCAGAGATTCATAACTGATCCAAGTGCTGGAGGTAAAATATAAATGGCTTTGAGTATTCAGCCCTGAATGGGACATCTGCATCTCCCCCTCCAGGCTTAGGGAACAATGTCATAGAAGAGGGGACAGAAAGAACAGGAGTGAGAGCATAAGGAGGAATGCAGAGAACTACTGTCTTCTAGACAGAACATGGCTACCCACTCAAGAACTCATAGCAGCTGTGGTTACCTGGGCAAAATCAAGCCAAATTTCAGTGTGGATAAAGAATTTGCCCCATCCTTAGCTAAAGAAGGGGAAGTCATTTTTCTTTGAGGTTGTAGCAACTGCTGGGTTTCCTGTGCTCCAGTGGATGACCCCGTATTCATGCATATGTGACAGCACTAACTATCTGCAGTAGGAGATATGGAAATAATAATAATATAATGAAGAACATGAAGGTGGAAGCACGATGTGTTGAGGGAGGGTCTTGTGGGAGGTGGTTGGGAAAGAGGGGTCTATATGATCACAATACGTTGTATACACACATGAAATTCTCAAAATAAAACATTTTAAAAGGAAAAGCTTAAGATGAAGTCTCGTGTTTCCAGATCAATTCCAATTCAGACCTGGAATAGTTCTTTAAATAAAAATGATAGGTTTCTTTTCTTCAGGAGTTAGAGAGAAAATTTTATTGATGTTCCTGAAATAGCAGTCAAGTCTAACAGAACATTTTTAAAGATCTAAGGATCAATGAGCTTTGGAAGGCTTCAAAAGAAAAAGGAATCCGCACTTAAGTGCACCTACTCTCCATCATTTACCATGGTTTTGTGTTTTCTAATTTGGCTTGTCCCTTTGTCTTGATATTTCTAGATTCTCTCTAGTCGCTATTGTCGAAGCTTGGTCAGAAGGGACATTCAGAAGAGAAGGAAGATTGCAAAGAGGCTTGGTCCTCTCAGAGCTGTTGGCTTTAATGCACAAACAGACCTAGCTCTCAGATGGGGGTGTGGAAGGATGCAGGAGAGAGTCAGACACCTGTCTGACCTAGTGGAAGGACCCTAGAATGATGATTTCCTGTTTCCTTTGGAAGGAAGTCTGAGGTTGATGTGGACAAAGCATGTCCTGGGGTGATTCCTGAGGATTCAGTGATTATTCCCTTCCTTTGCTGAGCCCATCCTGAGCTCATCATAGCTCAGCATGCTTGCCCATCAGGCTGGGAACTTCAGGCCTGACTGTGGAGTTCTTATTGTTTGTATTCCAGCTAGATACTCTCAGAATCAAGCATACTCTGTGGGGGACACATACATACACATATTCATACATACATACATATATAATACATACACACACACACACACAGAGAGAGAGAGAGAGAGAGAGAGAGAGAGAGAGAGATATCTTGGGTTCCTATCAGTACTCTGGACAGCTACTCTACAACTTGAAGCATGCTCATTTACTCCGAGGTTTATAAAGTTGGACCTATGTTGCGCAGTTGGCCAATCCTACTTGAGGTCTCTTGTTGCACTGAGATGGACCTTCCCAGACCCTGAATAATTGATATACCAACTTGACTAGGAAAAGGGATACTTAGAACATTAGGAAGGCATTGAATGTAGAACTGCCTGTGAGGGAATTTCCTGGAGAGTAGAACTGGAAGGCTGAAGGGTTTCCTCAACAATGCATGAGGGTATCATCCAGTCTATCACTGGCCCCACACAGTACAAGGGAGGACAAGGAATGGTGAATTGGCTTCTTCTCTTGAGCTTGGATATCTATTTTCTCCCATCTGTGGGCATGAGAGCTTCTGATTCATAGACACTCAGGCTGAGGAATTACATCTCTGTGCCTTTCTCTTTTATTTTTATTTCCTCACATTTTTTATTAGATATTTTCTTCATTTACATTTCAAATGCTATCCCGAAAGTCCCCCATTACCCTCCCCCCCACTCCCCTACACACCCACTCCCACTTCTTGGCCCTGGTGTTCCCCTGTACTGAGGCATATAAAGTTTGCAAGACCAAGGGGCCTCTCTTTCCAGTGATGGCTGACAAGGCCATCTTCTACTATATATGCAGCTAGAGACACGAGCTCTGGGGGGTACTGGTTAGTTCATATTGTTGTTCCATCTATAGGGTTGCAGACCCCTTTAGCTCCTTGGGTACTTTCTCTAGCTCCTCCATTGGGGGCCCTGTGATCCATCCAATAGCTGACTGTGAGCATCCACTTCTGTGTTTGCTAGGCCCTGACATAGCCTCACAAGAGACAGCTATATCTGGACCCAGATATAGCATCTCTGTGTCTCTTGACTCTCTCTCTTTTCCCCTTTTCTTAAGTATTTGGGCTTAGGTTGAATCACACCACTGTTTTTCACTGGATTATTAGCTGGTATCTGGCAAATGGTAGGCATTCTTATCATTTAGAACTACACAAGCCAATGTTCATTCTATCTACTTCCTATATACCTACTTATCACCTACCTGTCTCTTCATCCAACCACCTATCCATCTGTCTATCTGTCCATCCATCCATTATCTGTCTGTCTTCTGTTGATTCTGTCTCTTTTGAGAGCCCTGATTGATAAGCCTAGCTTGCTATACCTCTGTTGGCTGTGTCTTAGAATTCTGACTATTCTTCAAGGGATAAAGGGGGTTTCTTTGGTTCTGTCTTTATGAACTTAACCATCCTCTGGATTTTCACTGTACCTTTGAACTACTGAGAGCCTAGCATGCTCTTCCTGAACTTATAATGAATGACCGAGTAAAGGTTTGAAGAACCTGAGCCGTTCATTCAGAGGAAGTGTTAGAAGCACAAGCTACTAGAAAGGCCAGAGATGGACTGAATTTGTTTATTCATTCCACAAAAGTTGTCTGAGGGGCTATAGTTCACATTCCTGAGCAGAAGACATGCAAACAGCTCATGTAAGCCTCTCTCTAGCTGCCCCACTGCCACAGATCATGACTCCCATGTGTGTGAAGTTCTACTAGACCCATGAATCAAAGGGAGAGTTTAGTAAGACTCCCTAAAAGTTCAAGGTGAGTGTCCTGGATATGGAAAGGTGCTGACAGCTCCATGTGGTCCCAACTTGTCTCCAGCATGAAGACAAAGACCGGCTTGTCTCAAGAAGCATGGAGGACACAGTTGCATCCTCTTATCTTGGATGCCATTGAACGGGAGAGGTGATTTCCTTCCCCTTCAGCCATCCCATATCCATTCGTAGGCTGAAGATGCCCAGCATTGGTAGAATGGGCATAGTGTCAAGAAATGAGCTAAAATAGTTGCATCAGTTTGTGTGTAGCACTTTTGCTATTCTGGAAAGACCATGCATATGCATGTGCGGGCCATGGCACCTATGCTGGAATTTCGAGGATCCCATTCACATTTGCATTTAAAGCTAATGAGAGACATTGTACAGATGACTTTAAAATGCTTACTAATAATTTAAAATTTATTGTTTTTATATTGCATAGGAAGCAATAATACCATTAAAAAACCAAAGAAGAAAGTAGGAGCAAGAGAGGACCGAAGGAAAGCACTTCAGCTGTTTTATCAGCACTCTTTCTGTTTTGTGAGCAAGAAGGCCTGCATTGTTTAGTGTGAACCCCAAAGATTATGTAGCTGGATCTGGACCGGGAATTGTGCTGGAAAACAGGAGCATAAAGCTCAACAAGGGAGACAAATGAATTTACATTTGGGCAGGAAGAATTATACAGAACAATTGTGATAGGAGGGGGGGAGGGAGAGTGAGAGAGAGAGAGAGAGAGAGAGAGAGAGTGGGGAGAGGGAGGGGGAGGGGCAAGGGAGAGAGAAGGCACAGCATGCTGTGAGAACCAGGGAACTGGACAGCCTGCTGTGGTTCCTTGACAACTACCATCCTGAAAGCCCTTCTCTCTTGCCAATGAAATTCGCTACCTTTATTAGACCAGACTGTCAAACCACCATGATCCAGTTAGGCATGAGCACAACACCTGCTGAGTGGATATCAGCCGAAACCCTTGTGAAAAAGATTTCTTCCCAGATAAAACAAGAGAAGCATGACTGGAAGAAACACTCCTTCCTTACTTCAGATGTAATATGAGGGTGTGATGTTTGATGCTATGGTAGACATTTTGAAATCATGAGCTAAAAGGGTAAGAAAATGGCAGATGCTCACCCACAGCTTTAACAAGATTTTGAATCTCCAAGTCAATCCAGACAATGCATGCACAACATTAATCAAGGAAAATAAATTCTTATTGTTAAGATTAAGTCTTGTCAGCCATTTGTTGTTAGCAGTCATGGATTTTTAACTAATCTTCAACTAAATTCCCCACAATTTGAGATAATAGATGTCCAGAGGTGAGAGAGAGAGAGAGAAAGAGAGAGAGAGAGAGAGATGTTTGGTGTATTTGAGAACTTTACATCCTACCATCTGCATGATGGTGTTACACCCATTCTGTAAAGTGCCTGAGAAGTTGCAGGTCCTGGGGGGTGGGGGCAGATTATCAGTTTTTTCACCTCTAGCTGGTGGCAAAAGCTCTCTTTCCATTTCCATTGACAGTGCTTTCTGTGAGAAGTGGACTCCAGGTCTACATGTGACTACCTGGAAGTTATCAGAATTTTTCAGCAAAGTGTAAATCCATTGGCATCCAACTTTTCATGTCCTGATAGGTAAGCCAAGTCCTGGGGAGGCAGCAGAGAGCACTGAGGAGAGCATCTGCAGAATTGCCCTTCCTCAGATAAACTAAAAGACACAATTATAAAGTCTTGGGTGATTCCCTAAATGATAAAAATAATGAGAAGAGAGAGGCATGGGAAGCATTGGTGAGAATGCAGTTTTCATGGCTGGAATGCACACAACCTCCATGCCAAAGGTGTGGTCTGACAGCTGATGGCTCCCACAGATGGAGAGCAAGGCTTGCGGGGCCATTACCACCAGCACTGTATTTAGCAATACCCCATTACAGTCATTAGAGTCTGTGCCAGGGTGGGCGGGAGAGACGCTTAACAAACCAGAAGCACACCCCAGAGGCCCATTTAAACTAGTTTACACAACTGTAGTGATTTTCTACAATTTGTGGGAGGAAGGAAGGAGATGAAAACCCAGACACTGAATTGGAAACAGAAAAAGAAGAGAAGGAAATAGCATCATAATTGTTCATAAAAAAATTTGTTATGGAGCCTTTCAGCACCACAGAGCTACTGTGTCATTAATTCTCCTAATAACTGCATTATTTCTGCACTGGGGAAGAGGAAATTAAGTAATGTGAGATGGAAGGGGCTCATCCGCAGAATGAAAGAATGAGAGGACTGGAGACATAAAACAGATGTGATGAGTGGTATTCTCTTGTCTGTCCTTGTTGTGTTCAAGCCTTGCCCCAGGTTAGGCAGGAAATAGAAGACAGTATGCTGATGGAAAGATTCTGCTGTTTTGTGAAACCAGTGCCAGCACTCAGCTGAATGTCATTGTCTGATGTCTTCAGAAAGGGAAGGATTCTGAATCTGTACTAGATGGTTCCATAGAATTCAGGAACGACCAGATAACATCCAACCCGTGCTCTCTCCTCCTACATACATCTGTCCATTAACTTATCCACTCATCCTACCCATCTATCCATCCACCATCTGTCTGTCCATCCATCCATCTGCCCACACAGCCATCCACTCACTTATCCATCCATCCATCTAACCACCCATCCATCCATCCACCCACCTATCCATCCATCCATCCATCCATCCATCCATCCATCCACCCATCCATTCATCCATCCACCCATCTAACCATCTATCCATCCATCCATCCATTCACCCACCCATCCAGGAAAAATTACTTGAGTGTCTATTTTATGCCAGGCTCATTTCTAGCCACTAGAAACAGCAGTTACTAAGTAGACAAAGTCCTCCTGCTCCCACAGTGCTCCCACAATGTTCCCACAGTGCTCCCACAGTGCTCCCACAGTGCTCTCACAGTACAGTTCAGGAGGGAAACAGGCAGTAAATAAGGAAAGTGTGATGGAAGAAGAGAGTAGCAGAGACTGACAGCTGGCAAAGAAAGTCACAGGCAAAAGTAAAGGAGGAGGGCTGGGGGCTGGGGGTTGGGGGCTGGCTCAGTGGAAAAAGTGCTTGCTGCACAAGCACGAGGATCTGAGTTCAAATCCCCAGCACCTGTGTAAAGCCAGACACCATAGTGTAGTGCTATAGCCTGAATATTTAGGGATGGGGTGAAGGTAAGGCAGGTGGATCTCAGGGATTAACTCTGAATGGGATAGCTTCAGGTTCAGTGGGATACCCTATTTTTTTTTTTTTAAAGTACGATAGAAGAGAAAAGAAAAAGTGAAGAAATTCAGAAATGGCATCTCAATGTCAATTTCTGCCTCTACATGCACTTGTATGCCTGAACACACCTCCCAATTCACCACCCCCCCAAATAAATAATAAAAAAATGCACAGGAAAGAGAGAGAGGCTTGGGAGGGGGAGACCTCTGGCTGGCTGAGCTGAGGAAAATCAATGATGATGATGGTAATGATGACGATGATGACAATTAAATTTTACATCTTGATCACAGTTTCCCTTCCCTCCTCTCCTCCAAGTTTTGACCACCCCTACCTCCCCTCTTTCCACTCCTCTACCCCTCACCTCCATATACTCCTCCAATTCTCTTCAGAAAAGGATGGGCCTCGATGGCATGCTATCAGCCATGGCATATTGAGTTGCTGTAAGACTAGGCACTCTCTTTTCTATTAAGTCAAGGTGAGGCAACCCAGCAGGAGGAAAGGGTCCCAAAGGCAACAACAGTCAGAGGCAGGCAGGCCCTGTCCCCACTGTTAGAGTCCCACAAGAAGTCCAAGCTAAACAACTGTAACGTGTGGAGGGCACAGAGAAGAACCTTTAAAACATAAGGCTTGGTAGAGAACTTTACACTACCGCATCCCCTGAGGCAAGGCAAGCAGACAAGTAGTAAGAATTGCGTGTGTCCGCTCTCTCCCTCTCTCTCTCTGTCTCTGTCTCTCTCTCTCTCCTTCCCTCCCTCCCTTCCTCTGTTCCTCCCCCTTTCTTCCTTCTCTTCCCCCCTCTCCTTCCTACCTTCCACCTTCCTTCCTTCTCCTCCCTTATTTCCTCCCCCTCTCTCTTTTCCTTTCCTTCCTCTTTTCCTTCCCTTCCCTTCCCTCCCTCCCTTCCTTTAGCTCTCCTGTAAGGCTCTCCAGGGTTACTGAAGGAGAAGACTCTCTGCCTGTGGCCTTCAGCTTCTAATTTCTCTCTCACTGAAGAGTTCTGCAGTGAAGGGCTCAGTAAATTATTTTTGCTGTATTATATTCTCACAGGAAAAAAAAAAGCCACACTATCCCATGCCTATTTTTAAGGTAGCTCATGACATAGAAATAAGTGTGGGTACCATTTGTTCCAGAGTCTCAAATAATCAAACGCTTCCTTCATTGGTATAATTTGGCTTCCATTAAGGGATTATAACTAAGAGAGATTTTTGCAAAGTCAGCAGTCAGCATTCTGAGACAGTCCCAGTGCAATTAGTTTGTTAGGATCCTGTCCAAATCTACATAATTAGTTTGTGTAGCTTTGAAAAGTCATTCCTAAGAGTCCCAACCTCTCCATGTGGGCCACAAAGGACAGCGCAGGGAGACTCATCCAGATGGATTCAGTTTGTAGCATCAGTTTACTAGTTCAAGCCATGGAAATACATCCCAAATCCATACCTGCAGAGGGCCTCTTTTCTGCTACCACCAAAGGCTTGACCACATACTAAATCTTGTTATTCTCAAAAAGGTCAAATACTTGCTTATTCTTATTACTATTATTGCCATTGTTGTTATTGTTTGCTAATTCTCTTCCTCTTTGGAGGAGTCTATGGTTGTCTGGGTCTACACCTCTTTTCAGCCTTTGCATAGGAAAAGGCCTGCCGGGAGGCTCTGAAGTCAGTCTGCATGGTGGATGGCTGGGGTGGCTATGCAGGAGATGCTGTCCTTGCCTCAGGGGACTTGGTTGAGTTTTCTGGATGACTTTTCACTTGGTGCTACTTGTCTGAGCTCTGTGTCGAATCTCTCCTGCTGTGGGTGCACATGGAAAGGGCGTGTGGTTTCATCATCCAGCAAACATGCTGATTTCCATCTTCTGACCATCAGCAGTTTGAACAGAGGGACCACATGGGTCTTTTCTCTCAGCATCTAGAGTATACATCACTATATCTGGCTCACCACTCATAGCTATAGCTTCTCCCTAACATATTCTTGACTGGAAATAAAATGGTAATAAAAGAGTCATGGAAATCACTATACACTGAGACAATTTATGGGATAAACTAATTGAAGTTTCAGACATGTTCACTTTTATTTCATTTCTGTTTTGTTTTAGATGCCCTTTAGACATGAAATGCACACCTGCCAGCCTGTAACTGAGATGATGCCACACACTGGTTTCCTCCTTTAGTTATTTGTCCCTTACATTTGTATCATTTCCTTCTGTTCTGATCTTTCAATCCTCTAGACTCTCTCTCCCTCTGTCCCCACCTTCAACAAATAGTAATATCCTAATAATGTCTATAACCACAAGTACTGATATGAATCAACATTGTTATTCCAGTACTGCCTCCTGCAAATGGTGTGGCTGTCTTGGCCAGACTACACTGTGACAAGATGCCATCATAAAGAGTGGAAGTGAGAAAGATTCATTTTAATGTTGATTTCCGAGGTTTCACCATGGTGGGAGGGTATGGCAGAGCCAAGCAGTTTTCATCATGACTGCCAGGGAGAGGAGGAGTGTGGGAAGGAGGCGGGGCATGAGGGGGGGGAGGGGACAGGACAAGATGCAGTCCTAAGGACACACTCCTGATGGCCTTTTCTCCTCCAAAGGGAACTTGACATACTTCCTTAGACAAATGAAAATGGCATGTCTGAAGCAGTTGCTTTCCATGAAAGCACTCTAAAGGGCCAGTGTGAGAGGGAAAGAGAGAGAGAAAGGAAAAGAAAAGGGGAAAGAGTCAAAGATTCAATGGTGCAGCTCAAAGAACTAGACAGGCATCAAACTAGCAAAAGGACAGAAGAACAAAGATTAGAGAAGTCACCATGGAGCCCAAGGAGCTACACAAAATGTCTGTGACCTGGAGAGTGTGTTCTGGGAAACTATAAACAAGATGACAATTTTTATGCTATTTAAGCTGTTTCAGGCCTTAAGGAAGCGGCTCTCAACCTGTGAGTGGTAACCCCTTTAGGGGATGAAGGACCCTCTCACAGGGGTCACATATCAGACATCCTGCATATCAAATATTTACATTATGATTCATAGCACTAGCAAAATTACAGCTATGAGGTAACAGCAAAATTAATCTTGTGGTTGGGGGTCAGCCCAACATGAGGAACAGCTTTGGAGGGTCGCGGCATGAGGCAGACTGAGAACAGCTGCCTTGGAGGAAGATAGAGGAAGACTGGCTTTTACCTGTCCACTCCAAATCCAGTTTTACCCTAATACTGAACAATTTCAGTCCTCTGGGACATGCACTGGAAAGTGGAGATGCAGGGTACCTGATGTGGTGAAGGGTCTGAGGGGTTGTCAGGATGCTTGCCACCATGACAACGGCATAAAAAATGCTCGTAGATGACAGCCTCAGTTTCTTCTCATGTCTCCACGTGTGAGGGCCTCTTATTATTGCCATCTTACAAGTTGCAAACTGGAACTGTGCCTTTGATTTGCATTTCCCTAATGACTAACGGTGCTGGATGCCTTTGGGCATCTTATTTGAAGACACATCTATTAAAATCTTTTGACTGTTTTGAAACTGGGTCATTTGCTTTGTGTTATTGTATTTTAAGTATAAGTCTTTGGCTGATAAGAGAGTTTAGCAAGCTTTTCCTCATCTATTCATTGGGTTTTTCCATCGTTCATCAGTGGATCCCAACCTTCCTAACACTGTGACCCTTTGATACCATTCCCCATGTGGGAACAAAACTTAACCATAAAATTATTTTTGTTGCTACTTCATAACTGTAATTTTGCTAATGTTATGAATTGCAACGCCAATATCTGTTTTCCCATGGCCTTAGGTGATCCCTGTGACAGTGTCTTTCAACCACCTAAGGGGTCACAACCCACAGGTTGACAACCGATGGTTTAGATAGTGTCTCCCAAAGTACAAGGTTTGAAGTGTTGATGAGGTTCAATCAACTTGTACTGTTGGCTATTCCTTTTTCCTATAAGGATTGATGCTGAGGAGATATTTTCTAAGGTCAGCAGGGCTTAAATGCTACTATATTACAGTGAGCAGATATGCCTATCATAGTGATGGTGTATAAGGATGGGTGCAAATTCATCTCTAAAAGTTTGATGGGCTCTCCTAATGAAGCCATCTGGTCCTGAGTTTGTGTTTGTGATGATTTTTTTGTCTGTTAATTTAATCCCCTTGTTTCAATAGCTTGCTAGAGTCAAGTTGGTAATGGGCCATTAAGAATTTCTGCTTCTCTATTGACAGGTATGACTAGGTTGTAATTTTCTGATATTGCGACATTTTTAGTTTTGTGACTAGAGAGGTGGCCTTTTAGGATAAGCTGGAAAGCGTCCCCCACCCTTTCTGTTGTTTATTGTATTTTTCAAGGAACTTGCAAATGATCGGTATAAGTTCATCGTTAGAAATTTGATAAAATCCACTAATGAAGCCATCTGGTCCTGAGCTTGTGTTTGTGCTGAGTTTTTGTCTTGCTAATGTAATCTCTCATGGCTTGTGATAGTTTACAGCACACATTGTATTGGCAAAGCCTCATGTGTTGTTTGAACTCACTGAATTGCTGGCCATGGAAGCAGGTGGGCTGCATCTCCAAATGACTCAAACATGTTTATGCTAATTTCCCTTCAAGACCCCCTTGTCTGGTCTCCTTTCACTCTGTAACAGGAAAGGCAAAACCCCAAGACAGCCTAAGAGTAGACACGTTGTACCCTTGAGAAGAACTGAAAGGGGAACGTTTCCTGTTGGTTATATTTGTTTACCCCATGACATGACCATGCCTGCAGTGGGAAGGAGACTCCAGAAGTTCAGCCGTGGGAAGCCCATCCATGGGGAGACCACTCAGTCACGAGTTCCAACGCATCGTATCAACTTCCTGGTTGTTTTCGCTCTCTGCCTTGTTCATTCCTTGGAAGCCTTACCCAAGTGGACATCTGCTCTACCTGGAACTTGATGGAAATTCTACTAGATGTTTCTAGACTCCCTCACTTAATGACGTTACCCTTGTATTACTATTTGCCGGAAAACATAAAAAGTAGAGGAGCTAGGGAGAGAATAATCAGTTAAGAGTGCTTGCTGCTCTTGTAGTTCCCAGCGCCTACTTTTGGTGGCTTACAACGAAGCGATCTGTAACTCCAGCTCCAGGAGATCCCATGCCCTCTGCTGGCCTCCATGGGTCACTGCACATACATTGCACACTCAGATATGAATACAGATATAATTTTAAAAAATTGTTTGAAAACGCATGCCTATGTAAGATAATTGTATCTCTGCTAATTTTATTTGACCCTAATTGATCAAGAAAACTGAATCAAAAGATATTTAAAACTATTTTGTTGTTGTCGATTTTTGCATAATCTTTACCTAAATGTTACACAAAAGAGGTCATTACAAAATTGATAAAGACACCTTTTTGTGTGCTTAGCAAACACAGCCTAGAGGTCTACACCAATAAGGGTAAGGACCAATAAAGACAGCCAGTATGTCTTCCTTGCTTCTAAGATTTGTCAGGACCCAGGGGACAGTTGGATCCTGTAGTCGGTCTCCTGTGCTCTGGAGTAGAGAGGTCATGGAGTCCCTGAAGGTTGGACTGTAACCAGTACACATCCTATAGGGAGGAGAGACAATGGAGAGGGACATGTTCCCTATACTTCCAAAGGGAGCCATATGCTCAAAAGGACCCTAACTCATCCCCAAAGATAACATAACCAGTTAAAAATATCAACCCCCAACACCCCCCCTCCCAAAACAACCAAAACCAAAAAAATCAATGCAAGACAAAATATGTAAAAGAGCCAGGGTTCTCAATTGACTTTTAAAAACTTTAAAAAAAAGAAAGAGTTGTCTGTTAGGTGTCCCACATGAACACTAAGCTACACAATCATAGCATATATGCAGAGGAACAAGGAAAAGAGATGGGGAATGGATCTGGAGGGGAGGGGATGTGGTGATGGGGGACTGAAAGAAGTGGAGGGAGGGGAGACTGTGGTCAGGATAAAGAATAGCACTACTACTACTACTAAAGGTTATCGTGGTCCCCTACATGATCTTACACAACCCCTTAAAAGTATTACCAAACAATAACAGTCATTAAGTTATCAGTTTGGGCTGATTTTAAAAGGATAATCTGTCAAAATGCAAAAAAAAAAAAAAATAAAAAATGTTAACTGGACCCACTTATCAAGGATTCAACCTATCTCGCCACCAAAAAAATTTACACTAAAAAATTTAACAATTAATCAGGCATGATAGTGTGTACCTTCAATCCCAGAACTCTGGAGGCAGAGACAGGTAGACATCTGAGAATCTGAGGTCAGTCTTGTCTATAAGAGGGGGTTCCAAGCCAGCCAACACAAGTGAGACCTTGTCACAAAAACAATACAAACAACAAAAAACTCACAATAACAAACAAATGACAAACAAATAAATAAAAACCCACCAATTAAAAACATGCCTTCTCTTCCAAAAAGGCCCCAAAGGTCATCTTTAAATAAGAGCTTATGCTCGACAGATAAAGCCTTCCCGCTTCCTTAAATAACCGGATCAAACCTGTCTTCTCAAAAATTCAACAAATTGTTCTGAAAATTTCAAACCTTACACTTTTTTTTTATTGTTTTAATTTCGCATCCTCCTTATTTACTTCTAGCTCTAGTATGGGTCTCTTTAGACTATTTATTCTTGAATGAGATGTGGTAGTTTGTGTCTTTGGGGGGGGAATTTATCCATTTCATTAAGTTACCAATCTTTTTTTGGCAATTTACAATTTTTAAGTAACTATAACATTTCAAGAATAAACCATTTCATAAGGCCAAGCAGAAGCATGCACACCTGTGTTATGGTGCAAACACAGCCATCTCCAAATAAATACTATTTGAGGTAGAGGGAGGAAGATAAACTTATTAATGTCTTTAAACTTCTCTTCAGGGAGCATTTGGTTTCCAGGGACCCAATAAGCATACATGTGTCACCTAGATATTTTTTAATAACAAGAGCACCTATAGCTTGGACACCCAGAGTCAAACTACAGCCAACCCCTATTCAAACCTGAAAGAAGTATAGAGCCATGGCTAGGTGAGTTTGGTGGGTCAAGCACTTCTACTGTTGTAACAGAAAGTCTGAAGACCAGCAGATATAAAGAACCAAAGTGTTAAAAGTTAAGAAATCAGGAATTTTGTAAAGTGTGTCTTACAACTAAGCTCTGACTAGCCTTCAAGCTTTGTAAACAGTGCTTCCATAGGATCAAGAGAACAAGGGTAGGGCCTTCATCAGTGGTGTCTGCCTCCTGCCTGTGTGCGAGGTTGCTTTGAGATTGGTCTGCGTTGCCTATCAACGTTTGCCAAGGCAAAAGCGCACAGGTGCCTCCAAGGGATGAGAGATGGGTCACGAGAACGAGAGGCCATGCAAAGCTGAGTTCGGTTAAATCCAATAGGCACAATCAGATGGGGAGATGGGATTGCGACATACAGAGGCCAAAGACACACGGGGATTCTTGGGGCTATGGATAGAATATGGCATCCGATTCTGCTGAAAGAGACATTCGAGGAAACCATATCTGGCAATGAGATCTTTAAAAAGCCTATAAAAGAAACTCAGACATGTAATCTCCCAGAGAGCAGGAAGTGGCTTCTGGCTGTATTGGGTATGAATTTGCTTCGGTTTCGTACCACCATCGTTCTATAGTCTATCTCTTTAGGAACTGAGATGGTAAGAAGTGAGAGAGGAGACAAACTGGTAGAGACACGTCTCGTCTTTTCCTGGTATGGAGACGTTCTTTATTTGAGCAGAAGAAGTGCTAAGACCTGGTGGATGACTAAGACTCCTCTGCCAGGTGTAAAGAACCGATTATTTGTAGTAAAGAAGAACCTGGATGAGACTTGAGATGCAGCTCAGTGGTCATTCGCTTGCCTGGCACGGTGTAGGCTCTAGGTTCTATCACTAACACTGAGGAAAGAAAGATAAAAAAACAAAAGTAGCAGAAGCTGTAGCCTCCCCTCCCCCAGCCTGAAACCTGCCTGCTCAGGTTCCGCTGTTTACACCGCTCAATCGTTCTGCCACGCCCTCTGCTGGGAACCTGCCGCTTTGCTGTTCCAGAGTCATATACGTGGTCACCCTGCTACTAGACTCCAGGATTATTTGGCGGGAATCGGGCCCCTCCCCCTGCTTCATAACTGAGTGTCGGAATAGTAAAATTGAGCTTTAATCAGGATGACTGTCTTAGCTACATCTTCCTCTCGCGCCGCCTAGCCCCTCTTCTCTTCCAGGTTTCCAAGATGCCTTTCCAGACTAGAACCCAAACATGTGATCCGCTGGCCGGACACAACAAGAAGCCAGAAGATTGTCATTTTTGTTGCGACCTGACCCTCCTACCCCAGCAGAGCTATAGCCATTTTGTTCCCTGCCTGCCAGACATTTCATATTGTGGCTGTCATATGCCTGCCCGTCATTGACACAGAGAAATTACTTGACTCGAGGCAGGGTCTTGCTGATCACATATCCTGTTGTGTTCTACTCAAGGTTTGTTAATCTTAAGAAATTCCACAGAGCTTTACGTTGGCCCCATCAAATTAAAGGTCAGTATGAACTGTTATGTCTAAAATGGCTCGAGTCAGAGCTGACCACTGTGCAGCACTTTCTGCACCTATGTATGAACTCACTGTGGGCTCTTTTTTTCTTCCTTTATAAGCCTGCCCTGAGAAATGTTTGGGGTCATAGTTCAGATAATTCTGAGAGATATGTCCCTGATCCAATCAGTATCAGGGTGTGCGGCCAATAAACCATCCCTGTCTGACTGAGATCGGTGTTTGTGTAGTTTGTGGAGCAGTCGACTCTCAGACCCCAACAATTTTAATGCTAATTCCCTGAGCCTTAATTCTACAGGGTGGTGTAAAGAGGGCCTGGTCCTATGTGTATTTCCTGTAACAGAGGGATTCTAAGGCTAGGAAGCCTGGCTGCTTTCAATGAGTGATGAATGTGGCTGCTCATTTATTCACAGGGAGGTTTCTCGTGTAATGAGCAGCCAGGTCTCTTTTCCTGAGGGATGCACTGTCTCCATCTTCTAGACTGTATGACACAAAGCCCTTTCAAATGGTGTTACAAAACAAAGGAAAACAAAAGATTTTCTAGCAAGAGATAGAGAAACAGAGAGACACATGGGTAACTGTTCTCCCCCATCAAGTCCCTTCACCTTCTGAATGAAATTGGAAGGCTTGTTAATAAATGGGACTAGACCTTCTAAGGAGATTTAAGAGTCTTTCTGTTTCTTCACAGGATGTTCTGTATATGAAAATAATAAAAAAAGAACACTTTTCTCTTAATACAATTCAAGAGAAGGTGAGGAAGAAAAAGATTAGATTGCTTTATGATAAATTCTCAATAGCTGTGTCTTATGTATATGTCCATATTTTCAGAATTTGATGACTAGTCCTAAAGATACCTATGTCTGAGAAGTTTGGACAGACAGAATGTTTGAACCTCATGCAAACAGGAAGGGAGATCTACCGAGGCAGGTCAAACAGATTCTATCTTTTCTGTTTCTCTCTTTGGCCTTTCGTTTCTGCTTTCTCGGCTTGTCTCTTTCAGTTCACTGTCTACAGACCAACTTCTGCCATCTCTGCCTTACTCCAGTTCTGTCTTTGACTCTGAAGGAACTTTCCCTGCTAGAGGGCCAGAGAACTGAGTAATCATGTTGCCTCTTGGTTTAAAAGTCTGCATGGAGAAAAACTGTAATGATGGCTGAGCCAATGGATTAGCCTTCCCAAGTCAAGTGTCTAATTTGGCCTATCTGTCTGGACATTGGGCTATGAACAAAGTAGGGGAAGTTGTGAGAAAATGAGGCCATACCATCTATAAATAGGGTGTGTTCTGAGGCAAGGTAGCTGAAGGAAGAGCAAATCTCTATGACAGTGGTTTTTAACCCCTTTGGGTGGTCACATATCAGATACCCTGCATATCAGATATTTACATTATGATTCATAGCAGTAGCAAAGTTATAGTTATGAAATAACAACAACATAACTTTATTTTTGCTGGGGTCACCACAGCATGAGGAACTGCATCAAAGGGTTGCAACATGAGAAGGTTGAGAATTTAGGCCACCGCTCCGCGCCTAAATTCTGATTTGAATACCATGTAAATTCAGAAGAATCACAAGTATAACTCATGTAATATCTTTCGAAATGAAAAGGTCTGGCTTATGTGTTGGTACCTTATGCATTGTTTCAAAGACATTGTAAGGCAGAATGTGCCCTGCATTGATGATAGAGTGCAGCTACACGGAATGGATAAGGTTGGCTCATCCCACGCATAGAAGCTCAAAGCACATGTGTCTTCCTACACTCAGAACGAATGGCCTAAAAACCGTGACAGAGAAACCAGCTGCCGTTCTGAGACACACTATGGACATTTTCAAAGGGACTTTCTAGATTGTGGAGAGTCTAACCAGATTGGGCCATCAAATGCTATTTCTATAGTCATCTAAACAACTTTTGGGGAGCTAATAAGGAAGAAAAGTCAATCGTTTCTTGTAATTGAATAGGAACTAAAAACTGTGGGCAAACCTGAATCATGAATGGCTTTATTAGTGTGTTACTTCTGATTTGGAGACACATGGCTCATTGGAGGGACGGAAAGCCATGATCTTTTTAGCCTGACAAGAGGTAAAACCCAGGCTGGTTGGGAAATCAGAGAAGCAGGGTGCTTTTTCTCTTTCTTATTCGAGGGAAAGTGTTCTTATTAGAAGAGGCAACAGTCACATGAGGGCATGTGGAGCTCTTGTGTTTACCATCATAAAAGGCAACATGCATTTTTCACAATGTAAAAAATTTTCCTTGAAGAGACTGTTATCAGATACTTCTCCTTCTCCTGTCTGCTTGCGGAGGCAAAGCTCTCGGCTCTGTCAAGAGGCTGACAAGGGACGCTAGGCAGACGTTTTTCTCAAGTGGAGACACGTGTATATTCAATATGTATTTTCTTCTGAGGGAAGTTTGTTTTCTTTAGTTTTTTTTTTTTCTTTCTCCTTAAATATCACACCTTCTCTGGTACCCTTCCAGGGTCACTTAAGACCAAGCTGTTTCTGGAACATTGAGTGCCTGCTGTTTTGTTAGTTTATTCAGGCGGATGATCCGTCTCCATTTCTTCTCTCATAGCGAATTTAAAAGGAAGTTCATCACAGAAGTGATGTTGGAGTGAGCTTTAGTCATCTGTATTCACTGGCTAACGCCAGGATTGTGTTGGCTTCACTGGTCAGCCTGAATTTATTTATTAATTTATTTTATTTTTAATTTATTCTTCTCTCATATAGTGTATCCCGATGGCAGTTTTCCCTCCCTCCCGACTCCCCTGCTCTCCCAGGTTTGCTCCTCCCCCTCCATTTCCCTTCCAGTGGTTCTCAACCTTCTTAATGCTGCAACCCTTTAATACTGTTCCCCGTGATGTGGTGACACCCCCCCATCATAAAATTAGTTTGTTGCTACTTCATAACTGTAATTTTGCTACTGTTAATGAGTCATAATGTAAAATATCTTATATGCAGGATATCTGATATGCCAGCTGAGAACAGCTGGTCTATGTGACTGAGTTTCATGGAAGAGCAAGTGCCACTGTGCACTGGCTCCCCCAGTTTGATGGTGTAGACATATGTCACTTTGCCTTTCGTAGTCATCGAAAATGATTTGCAGTGCCCTGGCTGCACAAGGTCCAAGCAGATTAGGACTTTCGCTTCCTAGCATCCTACAAGCAACTCGTCAGCCTGCTTACTTCTCTTGACACTGTGCGTCTAACCACAAAGCTTTGCCTCTAAGTTCTCCTGGGCCAGGGAAGGGGTGAAACAGGGCTGCTAAAAGAAGAGAGGGGCTTGGTTAGCTCCAGGGGTTTTGAGCAGGATAATTATTAAGAAAATCAACTACCTTAAGAAATGCTCAGAACACTCACCCGAGTCCTCCCTTGCTTCTGCATTCAGAGGAGGCCACTCATTCAGAGCTATTCTCCCGCTCAGATCGCTGCTCCCCTTCTGATAACTTAGAGGTCTGAGCCCTTTGTTTCCAGCATTATTTAATCAGAGTCACCTCGTAGGCTGAGGTGGCTGGGCTGAAGCCCTGGCATTGTCAGCTGCCTGCAGGTCCCATGGTGAGCTTGTCACCTCCAACCTTGGAAAGATATTGTGTTTTGCTCTGAGAGCCAGTCCTTACCCCTCCCAATACAGACCACTGGCACTCAGACTCATTCCTAAAAGTGGGAGCTCTAGGGTGGAAAATTTGAGTCCCTTGAAACCCATTGCTTTGCACAGTTGATACAGGCTAATGGGGAAGGAGGGGCTGCGGAGATGGCTCATTGGTTATAATGCTGTGTGAGGTCCAGAGTTTGAATCCCTTAACAGTGGAAATGGCAGGTGGGTGTGATGACCCCCTGTTATTTCAGCCTGGAAAGGTGTAGACAGGAAATCCCCAGGGCACACAGACTAGCCAGACTAGCCATGTGGTAAATCTGGCTTTGACAGAGAGATCCCGTCTCAGTACAGTGGAAGAGCAATAGAGATGATTCTGAAGTTCACGAGCTGACATGATCTGGGGCTGAAGTCTGTCTTGAACCTACCTTTGGAAAAGGGAAGAAAGTCTCCTGTGATTGGCTGAGTGGGGGGCAAGGACAGCCTGAGGGGAACATTGTGCAATGCAAAGTGGATGACGGCTGACTCCAGCTCCTCCCAGTGGTGAGCCTGGTAGCCAGAGTCCTCATGACCTTATCATACCTTTAACCACAATCTCAAAATGGCGGGTCTTTACCCTCTGATCTCAGTTTATAGTAAAAGTCTACAATTTCTGGGAATCATTATGAAAAATGCCAGTAAAAATAATAACAATTCCCATTTTAATTAGCTTTCTGAAGTCAGTATACAAAATAATGGGTTTCTTGGGTTTGGTCTCCAGTACCAAAATACGGATTTTATTATATTTTGATACACATATTTTGTACTTAGTTCATATTTGCTCTTCACTACCCTCCTTGATCTATGTGTATATAGTCCCCGTGTATATATTTCCTTTGTGTGTGTGTGTGTGTATGTGTGTATGAGTATGTGTGTATATGTATGTGTGAGTGTGTCAGTATGTGTGAGTGTGTATGAGTGAGTGTGTGTGTATGTGTGTTATGTGTATATGTATGTATGTGTGTGTGTGAGTGTGTGTATGTGTGTGTGTGTGTGTGTCTGAATCTGGCTTGTTTTGCTTAACATGACATTCTTCAATTCTACCCATTTTTCCTACAGAAAACTTCACTACAGAAAACTTTCCTATGCCATAACTTCACTTTTCTGTATGGCTGAATAATTTGCCACTGTGTCTATATACCACAGTTCATTATCCATTCATCTGTTGATGAGCCTCTAGGCTATTTCCATTTCTTGATTATTGTGAATAAATAATCTTCAATACTCGTAATTTATCTCAATTATTTTGCAGTGACAGCTGATGCTTAAAATGAGATAGTCCGGGAAACTAATCACATCACGAAGATTCAGCTAAAGTAGCTAATTATTTATTATATAGATGAAGTAATTAAAGATCATATAGTAGCTGTGTAATTAGAGTCACATGGCTGACAGAGTATAGGCACAGGGTTTAAATTCAGATTAGCCTATATTATTTTTCAGCCCTATAGAATGGCTTTATTAAGAAATACAGGCCAATTCATACCCCAGATAAGTTTTAGGCTCTGTGGGTAGACAAAAAAAGTATTTTTTAATAGTTAATAATGTAATTTAGCTATCGTGTTATTATAGCCACAAAGGGTTCTATTTTAAGAGTTTCTGTAGAGTCCTGAAAGACAAATCACAGTCTTGATGATGAATGAGACCATGACTTCAGAGCTAGCACACATTTTCTACAAAAGAAATGTCTGCTTAGGGAAAAGAAAACTAAGCATCCCAGGGCCTATAGCACAAAGAACTGGGAAAGGAAGAAAGGCAGCCTTGTCATTTCTATCAAACGGTTAATTATTAGTGGTAAAGCACGAAGCGCTGAATGCCCAGATGTGGTCCTAGCCATGTACACGGACCACCTTCCATCAGCAGGGCCCACATTACAGATGAGAAAACTGGAACTCAGTGGTTAAACTTCACCCAGTGTCCTGCACGAGTATGTGCTGGGTTCCTTTGTTATTAACAAAAATCTATAGTTTTTTAAAAGGGACATTAAGGCATATGAATACAATTAAAATTACCCATCTAATCATCTTGAAATGCTATCAGATTTTATTTCTAATGGTGAAAATGTAGATTTACTCATGACAATGTCTTCCATGTTAACCATTTTAAAAAAAATTCTTATTGTTCTGCAAACCTCTGGCATGTCAATAAAAACTGTTTTGAAAAGTATAACACTATAGTCATTAAATAAGGAGCTGAAGGGGTCTGCAACCCTATAGGTGGAACAACAATATGAACTAACTATTACCCCCAGAGCTCGTGTCTCTAGCTGCATATGTAGCAGAAGATGGCCTAGTCTGCCATCATTGGGAAGAGAGGCCCTTAGGTCTTGCAAACTTTATATGCCCCAGTACAGGGGAACGTCAGGGCCAAGAAGTGGGAGTGGGTGGGTAGGGGAGCAGGGTGGGGGGAGGGTACAGGGAACTTCCATGATAGCATTTGAAATGTAAATAAAGAAAATATCTAATAAAAAAATCCTCCCCCACCCAAAAAAAAAAAAAAAAAAAAAAAGAATAAAAAGAATTTCCAATTCTCTATCCTAGTTACACCGGCACTCACTTTACTTCCTGGCTGTCAAATTCAGTGCTCTGGGCACCTTGGAAGTAGAATCGCACAGCTTTTGCCTTTCCTGGGATGGTTTATTTCACTACAATGTAACTTATTTCCTGCTCTGTGTAAATACTTGGAACCGCCATTGTTTACTTAACACCCCCCCCCCCCCTGCAAAACTGCAACAAGCTAACACTGAAGAGTCATTAACTCAACCCAGAATTGTTACAGTTAGAGAGAGTCTTGGAAGATTCATTGTTAGTTTTTATGGTATATTTATAGAGGTGAACTTGCTAGGCCAAAGATGTGTACACACCAGGACTTGAGTAAATACTGCTTCCAGCCTCCTTACAACTGCCTGCTCCTCTTCCACCGGTACTTACTGTGAACGATGGATTTCTAGTCCCCCCTTCCTCCCCCTCTTCCACTGTGTTCTGTTTTTAACAACTCAAATTCAAGTCACTCTGATCCTTCATCAGTCACTGCCTGAAGCGCACTGCAGCACGGATTTCTCAGTGTCTACAGCAAATACCTCTCTCACACAAGCGCAAAGGACTACAGCATCCGGCCTTCATGCTTCAAGAAGTTCAGGACACTTAAACTAATCCTCCCTAACTGTCAAATCCCAGGCTTCTGGTCCAGGATTTTCCCGGTCTTTGAAGATACAGGGCTGTGTGATTTAGTGCCTACGGATACAGCTTACACCGACTGACTACGCCTTTGCTGTGACTGTAAACTCAGCTCCTCACAGCACAGTTGAATCGCCGACGTGACCCCTGCCCTCACAATCTGACCTGAGAAGATGCTTTAATCTCTTCATTAAGGAAATCATTGACATGCAATCCTATTCCCCTCCAGTGAGAGCTGTTTGTGCTGGTTTGATGATGTAATACCCTTAAGCAATCCAGGTTCTCATATTTTCTTGGTTAAATATCAAATACAGATTTAACACATCCTTGGCCTGTTCATTTGTAATGTTGTTTCCAACAAAACAAAACAAAACAAAAACAACAACAACAAACAAACCAGCTTTGGGGATTTAACAAAGGAATAACCCACTAATAAACTGGGATATCAACAAAAGCATTACTTCTAGAGGTTGTTTTGAATAGTACTGAACAAGCTCAGCGAGCTAACGGCACCAGAAAAACCTAACTATGCCTTAGAGCAGTGGTTCTCTGCATTCAAAGTGCTGTAATGTTAACATAGATCCTCATGTTGTAATGACCCTCCTCAACCACACAATTATTTCCTTGCTGCTCATAACTGTAATTTTGCTACTGTAATGAGTTGTAATGTAAGTATCTGTATTTCCTGATGGTCTTAGGCAACCCCTGTGAAAGGGTCATTTGCCCTCCAAAGGGGTCGTGACCCACTGCCTTAGCGACATATTACTTATCCAAGGTATGTTTAATTGCTTCATAATGCACATACATGTGTGCATTCACAGTGACACACACACAGGCACATACATAGGCACAGACATAAACACATACAAATGTGCATAATCCCCCCCACCGCGCACACACACACACACACACACACACACACACACACACTATTGTAACACTGCTGTTTGAGGAACCACCTCCTTGGCTGTCTGCTCCCCAAGGGTCTGTAAGAGCAGAAATGGATTTTGATGGTCTGACAGTTCTGAGCTGCCCGTTTCCAGTCATACTGGAAACTTCTTTGCCTTTGCTTTGTGCTGATCAGTGAAACCTCACTTACGAAATTCCACTTGCTTTGTCTCCATCTTCCTCTTTTTATTATCTGTCATGTGAAGACGGATTGCTGCCATCAGCAGCCCCTGATTTATTATTCGAGCTGGATCCTGGAACTTGAGGTGTGATTCTGCCACATGGTAGGTAGGAACCAGAGAGGCGTTTCTTTTTCTCTCTTTCTTTGTACTTCTGGGCAGCTAACCTAGGCAGTCACGTGCTAGGCAGTGGCCCCACTCCTGATTCATACATAGTCGTGGGCAGAAGTAGAAACTTTTGCATATTCCCAGTAGCAGCGACCTCTAGTTGGTGAAACTGGGGGGCGGGGGGGGGGTGGAGCTTTCCTTCTGCCTCTTTTGCATAAAGCAAAGACACAGATGGTGCGTTTACGGCATTAAAATACCATGAAGTCAATGAATAGGAGAAATGTCTAACACGAGCTCAGTTGGGGGAATCATGAACATGACCTAGATACAGATTTATAGTAAAATGAGACAGGCAGAAAATTCATCTTTAGGTCTTTAAGGAGGTCTGTATGATTATGGGTATGTTTGGGAGTGGAGCCCATAGTGTAGGGCTCTCTAGAACTTTTCTTTGCTTTTTGTTTGTGTATAAGTGTGTGTGTGTATGTGTGTGCATGTGCATGCACGTGTGTGTGTGTGTGTATGTGAGAGACAGAGAGACAGAGAGACAGACAGAGAGACAGAGACAGAGATAGAGACAGAGAATATATGTATCTGTGGTGTATAACTACCTGTATATGAATGGATTCTCATGTCTTGGTCCACAGAGCTGAGAGGAGAATGAGACTGTTCAGTCTCCTGCTTTATGATTCTCCACCTTATTCTTTGGGGACAGCTTCTCTCACTGAATCTGGAGCTAGGCTGGTGGCTAACAAGACCCAAAGATCCTCTTTTGTCTGCCACCGTAATTCTGGGACACATGGCCATACTGGACTCGTGTTAGGAAGCTGCAGGAGGTAGGGAGTAGAAATGAGCTTGTTTACGCATGTCCGCTGAGACCCCAAATACCAGCCTCTGGTGATAAAGGCTGTTTTCTCAGACCTGTTCTGAGAAGACACTACCTTCCCTATGAAGACGTCTTTATGTGTAGGAAGTGCCAGGTCAAATGGTCTCTTGCCATCATTACAGCTCCTCAAGTGACTTCAGGTTGAGATGACAGGCCTTTTTGACTTATCTGGGGATGATACAGTCTTACGGCTTTCAGATGCCTTTGCTATCTGTAGGGACAAATCTCTGCTACAAACAACCCTGAATTGGGCTAATAGAAGATGGGTGATTTTGTAGAGTTGGCGTGGGCCATTCTAAATCAGTCGGCACCTGACCTCACACACATAAGTAAATCCATGGAACTCAGCCGGAAGTGCTGACCCACAGAACCATTCACAAAATGAATATTTGCCAATTTCAACCACTGAATTTAGTGTCAGGATGCCTTGCAGTAGCTTGATGGCCACACTACTCAGATAATACATTAATATCAAAATAACTCAGAAAAACTAATAAATCTCTCCCATGTCCCCAAAGAACAGCAAAAACAACAAAAGAAAACATTAATGAGAAAAAAAAACATATACATCTTATTTTCATATATCAAAAATGATGGTGAAGTTTATAGGTTAACCCAGGCTATTGTGCCCAGTTATTCAAACACTAGATTATATATTGAGATGGAAAACTCTTTCTTTCTTTCTTTCTTTCTTTCTTTCTTTCTTTCTTTCTTTCTTTCTTTCTTTCCTTCTACCATCTGTCTATCACCTATCATATCTATCACCTATCATATCTATCTATCTATCTATCTATCTATCTATCTATCTATCTATCTATCATATCTATCACCTATCATATCTATCATCTATCATATCTATCTATCTATCTATCTATCTATCTATCTATCTATCTATCTATCCATCTATCTCTATCATCTATCTATCTATCATATCTATCACCTATCATATCTATCATCTATCATATCTATCATCTCTCCATCCATCATCTACCCATCTATCAATAATAATCATTCAATCAACAGACTCTGAATGAAACAGGTTATTCTCCATGTCGTATGTGGCCTCAGCCAGCCACTTTGAAGCCCAGAAACACCCAGACCTCCTGAGGAGAAATGTGTGCCTCCAGCCTGGCTTCAGACTGACAAGAGGACACACAGCACCGGTGAGTGTGGCATTGGCTGCCCTGCTGACTTCCTTCTTGCTGGCACAGAGCAAACATTTTCTAACTTCTTTTTGCCTATGAGAGTTTTCCTTTGAACGAGCATACACATGAATGCCTGTATGCATATGGTTTTATGTCTCTCTGTGTGTACATATGTTAGAAACATGCGCACAACCCAGAGCAGCAGAGCAAGTAATCTCCTCTATCAGTGTCTGCCTTATTGCTTTGCAAACAGGGTCTTTTACCAAAACAGAAATTCACCGTTTTAGCTCAGCTGATTCGACAGTGAGTTCTTGGGTCCCCTGTATCTTCCCTCCCCTCTCCATCTTGTGGTTACAGGCATGCACAGCCATGCCTGATAAAGTTTTAAGTGGAAGCTAAGGATTCTAACTTAGGCCCATATGCTTTTGCAGGAGTGCTCTTACCGACCGAACTATCTCCCCAGACCGGAGCCCAACCTTTAAAAGAAAGGAAAATGAAATGTCTATATCAAGGTGATAGAAGTTCTTATTCTTTTCCTCTTTGTTCATATCTTTACTTTCTAGAATGTTCCAGAGCAGACTTTTTGAATGGCTGGGGTTCCAAGTTATAGTCTGAACACCCCTGACACTCTGGAATGGGAGGGCTAGACACAAACTCTCCCTGAGTCTCCACTGCCTCGTGAAATGCACTGGTTCTGATGTCTGCACAGGTACCTCCAGCTTGCAAAATTCACGGGTTTGTGGTTTCTTTGTTCTAGTAAGAAACATTCACAGGTCTTCCATATGCTAGCTACTTTGTCAGAAGATAGTAGCTTAGTTAAAGCTGTCATCCTACAGAAGAGAACTGCTACCCTCATTTTACATGTGAAGAAATGGAGCTTCAAAGAAACTCTTAGGTGACAGACCTGGAGCCGAGCCCCAGGCAATGTTTTCTTCACCCTGTAGCACTCCTCAAAAAAGCTAACAATTCTCAAAGCCTCGCTGCAGGTCTTCCTTGATTTCTCTCAGAAGCTTATTGCTTCTCAAGAGTGTCCTGAAGATGGCGCTGTGGGTCCCGACTGCTCTTGTAACTGGCATTGGTTTGTCCTTTAAAAAGACTATGTTTCTGTAGAAAAATTGGAATTGATCCATTCCTATCTCCTTGTACTAAGGTCAAATCTAATTGGATCAAGGAACTCCACATAAAACCAGAGACACTGAAACTTATAGAGGAGAAAGTGGGGAAAAGCCTCAAAGATATGGATGGGCACGGGGAAAATTCCTGAATAGAACAAGCAATGGCTTGTGCTGTAAGATCGAGAATTGACAAATGGGACCTCATAAAATTGCAAAGCTTCTGTAAGGCAAAGGACACCGTCAATAAGACAAAAAGGCCACCAACAGACTGGGAAAGGATCTTTACCTAAAAGATAGGGGACTAATATCTAACATATATAAAGAACTGAAGAAGGTGGACTCCAGAAAATCAAATAACCCCATTAAAAAATGGGGCTCAGAGCTAAACAAAGAATTCTCACCTGAGGAATATCGAATGGCTGAGAAACACCTGAAAAAATGTTCAGCATCCTTAATCATCAGGGAAAATGCAAATCAAAACAGCCCTGAGATTCCATCTCACACCAGTCAGAATGGCTAAGATCAAAAACTCAGGTGACAGAAGATGCTGGCGAGGATGTGGAGAAAGAGGAACACTCCTCCATTGTTGGTGGGATTGCAAGCTTGTACAACTACTCTGGAAATCAGTCTGGCGGTTCCTCAGAAAATTGGACATAGTACTAACGGAGGATCCCACAATACCTCTCCTGGGCATATATCCAGAAGATGTTCCAACCGGTAAGAAGGACACATGCTCCACTATGTTCATAGCAGCCTTATTTATAATAGCCAGAAGCTGGAAAGAACCCAGATGCCCCTCAACAGAGGAATGGATACAGAAAATGTGGTACATTTACACAATGGAGTACTACTCAGCTATTAAAAAGAATGAATTTATGAAATTCCTAGGCAAATGGATGGACCTGGAGGACATCATCCTGAGTGAGGTAACCCAATCACAAAAGAACTCACATGATATGTACTTACTGATAAGTAGATATTAGCGCAGAAACTTAGAATACCCAAGATACAAGATACAAAGCACAGGAAACTCAAGAAGAACAAAGACCAAAGTGTGAACACTTTGTCCCTTCTTAGAATTGGGAACAAAACACCCATGGAAGGAGTTATAGAGACAAAGTTTGGAGCTGAGACAAAAGGATGGACCATCTAGAGACTGCCATATCCAGGGATCCATCCCATAATCAGCCGCCAAACGCAGACACCATTGCATACACTAGCAAGATTTTGCTGAAAGGATCCTGATATAGCTGTCTCTTGTGAGACTATGCCGGGGCCTAGCAAACACAGAAGTGTATGCTCACAGTCAGCTATTGGATGGATCACAGGGCCCCCAATGGAGGAGCTAGAGAAAGTATCCAAGGAGCTAAAGGGATCTGCAACCCTATAGGTGGAACAACATTATGAACTAACCAGTACCCCGGAGCTCTTGACTCTAGCTGCATATGTATCAGAAGATGGCCTAGTTGGCAATCACTGGAAAGAGAGGCCCATTGGTCTTGCAAACTTTATATGCCCCAGTACAGGGGAACGCCAGGGCCAAGAAGTGGGAGTGGGTGGGTAGGGGAGTGGGTGGGGAGGGTATGGGAGACTTTTGGGATAGCATTGGAAATGTAAATGAGGAAAATACCTACTAAAAAAATTTTAAATAAAAGACTATATGTTTCGATCATTGATTGGGGTTTCCCCTGTATGGATGTCTGTGTGACGGTGTCAGGTCCTCTGGAATTGGAATTACAGACCACTGTGAGCTGCCATGTGGGTGCTGGGAATTGAACCTGGGTCCTCTGGAAAAAGCAGCCAGTGCCCTTAACGTCTGAGCCATCTCTCCAGCTCCCATTTTGCCTTTTAAATTGTAGCCTGCTACCAAGTCTTAAGGTCCTCCAAATGCAAATGTCTTCTTTTAGCCTGCTTTTCCTTACTTCTCTGCACGGGATTCATTTACGTCCCTAAGTGGGGGTTCTCACGAACCTTTGCAGGCATTACAAAAATAGTCACTTCCCCATGTCCTCCATTTTGCGTGGGCAGCCACTGGTGTCTACAAGGCACGCCTATTTCCTCTGAACCCACGAAATGCTGTTTGAAAGGCTAGCAAGTTCCGCCCCATCAAAATAGTTTCCCAAGGATCGCTTTCCCTATTCCTTTCTCATAACCTTAACCTGTACATTCCCTAGGTCTCGCTGTATTGATTAAACACACACCCAAAGTGAGGTGCTTTCGTTCATAGGACAAGATTTTTATCCTGTAAATGTGACAGAGACTGTGGAGCAGGGAGACAGGTCTTTAGCAGAATCCTCCTATACCACCAGGCTCTGTAAATCTTACACTTTTAAGGGCTGTCTCTTTGAAATAATGCAGTCCTCCGCCTCTCTTTTGTTCTGTTACTTTGTGTTCCACAGCTTTCAGTTTGCTCCCGTCATCCCTGCTCCGTGTTGGCTGAGCCACGCACGCCTGACATCAATTTTATTTTTCCAATATGAAGTGTCAGAAGGTTAAGACATCAAGCATCAGCGGCTACATTCCTTCCCCCAACGCACATTCTTTCATTTAAGAGGCAATATTCTAGCCACCCTGAGATGGAGGCAGGACGCGCCTTCTGTCTTCTGCAGCTGTGGCTTCCATTATTTTCCAGTTTAAGCAGCCCTGTCTCTGTCAAGGGTTGGGTAGCTGCTCTGCCCGTGTGATCTGCTGGAGGCTTCTCTGAGAGCAGATTCATAGAAGGGGGGGGACCCCTTCTCCCCCTTCCTTTTGATGATAGGAATATATTTTTTTCTGGGGTTACCCAGTGTCTTTTGCTATGTTGAAAATAAAAATCTTACAAACGTATTAATGGAGTTTGTCAAAAGCACTATGTTGTGCTTCTCGAAACATAGTATAAAACATGACATTTTTGAACTTCCTTGTAAATATGTATTACAGAAGATTTACTTCCTATAGCTACAGTTGGCATAAGTGAGTTTAGTAAGTGGTGATTTTAGAGTCTTTGCATTTTGTGCTGTTTTAGGAAACACAATGAATAACGGGATCAAATGGAACATATGATATTAAAAAATGGATAAGTGTGATAGAAAGATCAACTTCATCTATCCCCAAACCAAGCCTTTTGGCATAAAACAATGGCCCCCTTCTCCATCAAAGCAGAAGGCGCCACCGGGGCAGTGGAAGGGTTTCCCTGCAGTGCCTGCAGGACATTTCAGTCCTGTTTTACAAATTCCAACCTGCTTTGACCTTCTGTATTTACAGCTGACCTTGTCATAGATCACATCCGTCAAACCTGTGGTTTTTCTCAACAGACTTTCTGTACTCAACCACTTTCCATGATTACACTGCTCATCCTCCTATCTGATGGTCTTAGGGTTTGTATTGCTGTGAAGAGAGACTGTGATTGTGGCAACTCTTATATTGGAAAACATCTATTTGGGTCTGGCTTATGGTTCAAAGGTTAAGTTCATTGTCACCATGGCAGAAAGCATGGGGGCACACAGGCAGACATGATGCTGGAGAGGTAGCTGAGAGTTTTACATTTGGGTAAACAGACAGCAGAAAGAGAGTGAAACACAGCCTGGCTTTAGCATCTGAGACCTCAGAGTCCGTTTCCCAGTGACGTACTTCCTCCAACAAGGCCATACCCACTCTAACAAGATGATACCTCTTAATATTGCTGCTTCCTATAGGCCTATGGGGGGCATTTTCCTTCAAACCACCACATCTGATAATGGTGAACTGTCTTGCTTCTAACATGTGGACTTGAATATAAACTTGTAATTTTCAAGCTTAGATGGATCTAACTTTATAGATGAGTCTAATGCAAGGAAAAGATGTTTTCTGGACACAGCAATGTACTCATGAACTCACTGGATCTCTGGTTATCTACATAAGTATTGCATAAGATCGGGCATATCACCATCTCATCAGGGGTGGGGGAGGGGCCTGTGAGGAAGTTTCTGTCAGGCAAGAAACTCGAATTACACTCTGTGCATCACACAAGAAAAGAGGAATGGAAGTAGGAAGAAGGCTCTGTTGAGAAATGTCTTTCTGAGAGGGTAAAAATGGGACGAGAAAGGGGAAGGGGATGGAAACAGAGCTAACTCATTATATATACCGAACAGTTTCAAAGTTAACCGTCAACAGCAGATCGCTTCTCCAGTTAGGAGAGTGTGGATGTGACATAGAGGAGACGCCACTCGCTGAGACAGATGCATCAAGGTAGAAATCTGCCTGAGGACATTTCAGCTGTGCTCACAAGCTGATTGAAACTCAACTCACTCAGTTTGGTTTCTATCTACTGAGAGATATGGATTTTTTTTAATGCAACATCTTTATACAAAATCAGTACCTACCCAGAGTTCTGACCTGCATTAAAATCTAGATCTCTCCCTTTTTGTGTGTGTCTGTCTCTACAAGTGCCTTGTTTATTGATTTAATTTCCAAATCAGTGAAATGAGAACAGCGAAGGAGATATTGCAACGGGAAGTGCTTGGCTGCATGAATGGCTCATTGTTCATTGTGCCGCTCAAGGATGGCCCTTCTCTCTCCTTGTCCTTTGGCTGAATGTAGGATGTGTGGAAATCTACTCAAAGATATCTCATTATTACAGTAAAAGCAACTGACCCCAAGGGGAAATTTGAAGAGCTGGGTCACAGACTAGAAAAATAAGGGTAAAGTATACTGAACTCAGAAAACCTGAAGCATTCTGTGATGTCACAAAGGCTGATAATTGGAGTAGCTCAATCTATTTAATTAGAGTAGACTTTTAACAAATAATAGAAGAGACAAGTAAGCAAGAGAAGAATCACCATGGTATCATATCATATTGAGAAGCAGTAACATTATCTGAATTATTAGAAGGCAGTTAATAGGCACAGAAGGGATGGAATTCACTTAAACATAGCATTTGGGCTGGAGTGATGGCACAGTGGATAAGGGCACTTGCCACTCTTGCCAGGGACCTGGGATCAGCTTCTGGTTCTAACACAGTGGCTCACAAATATCTGTAGCTCCTGTTGCAAGGGATCTAACACTTAATCTGATTTCTGAGGGCATTGTGTCCACATGGTGCCTATACATACACAGAGACAAGACACTCAGGTACATTATTCAAAATAAATGAGTCGAAACTATATATCTCATATACACACATTCACATATATATGCACAAATACACACACAGTCAAGACATGCATACATGCACACATGCATAGTCACACGCACACACATGCATATACACACATGTACACATATACACATGCACAATTACACATAAGACATGCACACACATGCACACATACCTACACATGCACAATCACACACACAAGACATACACACATATGCTTATACACATGCACATACACACACACACACACACACACACACACACACACACACACAGAACCAGGTATTATGACTCATGCTGTGATCATGGCATTTGAGAAGCTGAGGCAGGAGAACTGTCTATTTAAATTCTACCTTGGGATACAAAGTATATGCTACACCAGGCTGAGATACACAGTTATATCCTGCCTCATAGATAGCAAATAGGCAAACAAATAGCCAAAATCAAACTATAAAAAAATTAAGAACTAATAACACATACAAAATTTTACCCTAATTTTGAATCATATACACAAATATTCTTGTCTATTCATATAAGAGAAAGTCTGGAGAGAAATGCATGAAAATGTTAGATCATTTCTGTGTAACTAATATTAAGAAATACTAATTATGTATTAATTAAATATATTAATCACTCTTACTGTCCTGTTTGTATAGTTTCTATTTTCTTGAAACCCAGACTATACACTTTTCTTTTGTCCTCAAAAGACAAACAATAGGGAGAAGAGCCTTACAAGGAAACAGTATCTTATTTACTGATAAATGCTTCTAATTGACAACATTTAAAGGCATCTATGTACATGTATATCCTTACATAATTATTTATTTGGCTTTGTGCAGTTTTTTCACAGCTGTATCTTTGGGGAATCCTTCCAGTTAAGGTCAAGCTTATGTGTAACAACTGACTTCAGGAAACTCCCTTGGGTGTGGCTTCCAACAACCGTGTTTTATTTCCAAGTCTGCCCTCTGAGAGCACATCACGGAAAAGAATAGATTATGCTTAGAAAAGACATTACTCAGTCTTACCTTACAGGGATCCTGAGATTCAAGTGGGTCATGATCTATCTTATCTGTGTCGCAATATAGCAGAAAGAAGGAGAGTAAATGAGTGGCTTTGTGTCTGGCAAGCCAAGCACAGAGACCATTAGAATGTGGACTCCTTGTTCCCAAACCCTGGCTCATTTACCCTGGCTATGCTGACTATTTTATGGTACGCTATAAATTTTGTAAAAAATAAATGAGAATCCAGGGAACAGGGACAACAAAGAATGAAAAGGAAAAAAATAAAAATAAAAACCAATGATTGAACAAAAACTGTAAAGCCTGGTTACGTTTTATGATCCGCTCTGTCTCGGAGGACATACTGGCCTGCTGTTGTCTCAGAGGACATACTGGCCTGCTGTTGTAGAATGAGTACAAATACCCAAATACTCAGGACCCGAGCTCTGACGTGTGCATCATTATATAGCTGTTGCTTGTTTTTTAGGGAAGAGCCTCACGTCATGTGCAGGTGTGTTCCTTGTTTAACAAGGCAGCCATAGGCAAGTATCCACATGTTTTCCCCTTCTAGATCTGAGAGCAACAGATACTACATAGAGAATTGATTTTTAGAGAGGAACACTTCCCAACCTCATGAGAACACTACATTATCAGAGTGTTTGCGGCATTCACTGTCACCGGATGAAACCAGTCTTATGGAGGAACTATGGAAGAACACAGAGAGTCTCAGCCAGTGCGACAGAGCAACTAAGCCTTGGGCACTGGGCTGAAGCAAAACAATAGATGTGAGCCTCTCTTGGCCTGAGTTTCCAGTTTTTAAATGAAACTAGGGGTTCAGGCTGGGCTCTGGGTGTCCGGGACAGAAGAGAGCTTTCTGTGAGGCAGGAATCCAACATACCCTCCAAAGGGTCTGACTTTCAGAGGTCTGGCTGAATTTCTCAGGCTGACAGAGGGGGGTTAAGCATCACAGGGCTGGGTGATCTCAAATGCTATGATCGAATTCTATGTTTCTTTCCCAGAACAAAACAATGGGACGAACTATTAACTTCCCTTTTCTGTCTTCCTTTCCAGCCTGTTGATCTGTGATCATGGTAGTGATTCTCAGTTTCTACTAACGAATAGTGAACACTCTGCTCCAACTGAGCGTTTCTGCCCCTCACCCACAGCTGGGAATTCTAAGGCAGGAGACATCTCTGTTTTTGCAAGCACTCACATGATTGCCAGCCATTGATTGAGAACTTCACTTTTGAGAAATCCTGTCAAGGTTTGACATTGTAACCTCGGGATGAGGGTTGCCTGGAATCTTTGGAAATCTGGTTCACACTGGAATGAGTCTTGGTTACTGTGCTAAGTGCCTGCAGTGACTTTGGGCCTGAATGGGGTGGTTCTGAGCCTCCCTCTTCACTTAAACTCCAGTCCTGTGGTCAGGATGCTGGCTCTCATCCAAGTCTGTCCTGAACAGGTAGAAATGAGAGAATAGGGAAAAAAAAACTATTTCTACAAGGAAAGCATAAAACACTATCGTGAAAATGGAGACGGGATATAAACAGACAAGACATCCAACCAAGTTGGTGATGAATGAGTGTTCTGAGGACAGGGGCATGAAAATGAATAAATGAGTAACATATTATGTTCAAAGTGGTGCACATTAAAAAAGCTTATAGTGGGGCTGAGCAGTGACTCAGCAGTTAAGGGTCTATTCACTGCTCTTGCAATAGGATGCACTTTGTTTCCCAACACCCACATTGGACAGCTCACAGCCAACTGTAGCCCCAGCTCTATGGGGATCTGAGTCCTCCAGCCTCCACAGGCACCTGCACCCACATGTCCACACCCACACATTACATTTAATTAAAATAATAAAATAAAAAATTGAAAAAGTGTGATAGTATTAGGTGATGGATAGAGAAGCTGGAAATGTATTGAATCTGTAGGTGTAAGCTGCCTGAAACAGTTCTTGTTGTAAGTAGATAGTGTTTGTCTTCTAGGTGTGTCCTTGTCTCACAGTGCTAACCACAAAATTTCACTACCCAGGGTCAACCTTAGAAACAATTGGATGTAAACAAAACCAAGTATCTTCAAGAATGATTTTAAAGAAGAAAAACAGAATTTCTCTTATGTCCCTGAGGGAACAAATATCTAAAAAAAAACAAAAACAAAAACAAAAAACTGTAGTATAGTTAGATTTATTTTGAGACAGGATCTTGTACATAGCCTAGATTGTACATGGACTTGCCATTGTAGCCTATGTGGGAGGTTTATCTCCCACATGCATGGATTACAGGTGTGGCACCACACACCTCTAACCTGTGACATATTAGTAAATAACATGTAACAATGGGAAGAAATGACTGGGGTACATCTATACAAGTAACTAGGGAAGATTTTTCAAGGTTTATCACTGGGTGAAAATTTTAGTTGCAGGATGGTATTCATTATGGTAACTAGTATCCAAGATGGCAACACTGGCCAGACATTGAAGCACAGAGCCATTCATTCCTGAACTTGGAAGGCTCATGCTGGAGGACTGTGCGCTTGTGGTTATCCTTAGCTACAAAATAAGAATCTATCTTAAATCAACAAAGAAACAACCTCCTGCCTGAAAGCAACCCAATGTGGCACCATCAATTCCTTGTTTGTGTATGTGCATCCAAATCCCCCATCAAGAGTTTGAATTTATTCCTACTCTTTTCTTTGAACTTGTGCTGCCCTTAGGGAGTCTTTAGCCAATACAGTAGAAGTAATCGTGAGCCTTATGAAACTGCTGTTTCTGTTTTTTACTGTGACCTTTGCTTTGAATATGCAGGGGCTTCAGCTGATATGTATGAAGTTGTTCCTTGAGAACATCACCTAGAGAAAGAATGATGTCACCAAGACAGGCCTATCCTAGCCATCCCAGCCCAGGCACCATGCCACATGAGTGAAGAAGACATCTTGTGTATTATAGACCTACTAGATGTCATATAGATAAGAAATGACTTGGATATATGGTGCTCATCAAACTATCTCAAGTATTCCTGACTATTTGAGTCACCCCAGTGAGGCTCTAGACTCTGTGGGGCTGATACCGACCATCACTACAGTAAGTTGATACGGTGTAGCATTTCCTCCAAATGAAACATTCCTCCTGGGGGAGGTGGCAGCCTCTGAAGACCTGGGTAGTTAAAAAACTTCTGACTTAGTTACTTTTCTGTTACTGTGACAAAACACCATGACCAAGGCAGCTTTTTTAAAAAGCACTACATTTGGAACTTGCTTACAATTTCAGATCAATCCTATGGCATCATGGCAAGGAGCCTGGCAGCAGTGGTTCAGAAGTGACACTGGAATTGTAGCCGAGAGCTTGTATGTTGAGACAACAAACCCATGGCAGAGAAGGGGGGACATGAAAATTAACAGGCAACAGTGGGCTTTTGGAATTATCTCCAATAAGTCTACACCTCCATATCATTCCCAAATAGATCCACCAACTGGGGAGCAAGCAGGCAAACATGAGTCTATGGGGGGCCATTCTCATTCAAACCACCCCAGCTTCCAAGGAACAGAAAACTCAGGAAGGTTCTAGAAGTTCCAGGCTTTATAAGGCTTCTCATCGAGGTAATATACATGGTAAGCAATTGCTGAGTAGACTCCTAAGCTAGCCTAGCTGCTTGCAAGTGGCACAAAAGCTTCAGGAATGCACCTTTCAGGAACCCCAGAGATTCAACTTTCAAAAGCTGGGGTGAAGCAACTGCTTGGGAGATCTTATACTCCCCCAAGTTACCCCAAGTTACCCTGCCATCTATGCTCCTGTAGACAACACTTATATCAGCGGTTCACTAACCTTGACTCGTATAGACAGGTTTCTTTGGTCTGTCATCAACGCCTTGTTTCTGCACATCTGCCCAGGAAAATTCACAGAATTTTCACCTGTCCTGCTTTTTAACCAACAGAGTCGTGACCGTATGTGTTTTACATCCCTGAACTTTGCGTCGTCTGTTACACACCAGTGGATAAGCAGAATGCTAACAGTATCACTGGAGGAAAGACGTGACACACAGAAACAGATCTTTTTCTGCCTACCCCCTTTTCTCTCTGTCTCTCTTCCCCTTTCTCATATTCTATTATTTCAAGCAACAAAGCAAGGGCAATATTTACACCCAGGTCAGAGGACCGTAACCAGGATTGGAGGTGTTAGTCCACAAAAGCAGCTTTATCTTAGAGTCAGAGTTCTATTTAAAAACAACAACAACAACAACAACAACAAAAACTGTTTTGATTCAAATAGAAGAGGTCTGAGTTCAGGTAATCAAGTGTTCGCAATGTGCACAAGAATAGAGAAGACAGGGAGGACGACTTTTGAGAACCATGAAGTTGCAGGAACTGTCAGACATCATGAGACCCCTCTGCTTGGGTTATCCAGAGTCCCGCCACAGCCTCAGAGCCTCAGCCACGTGCACCTCAGTCTGAGAAGCCTGCGAGGGAACCTGGGAGAGTCTTCCCTCTGCTCTCCAGACCTTGGCTGAGTGAGCTCTATTGATGGACTTTAGGCCTGAATCCTTCCTGGAGTTTAGAGACAGCACGGAAAATGCTGTGGTGGTTTGTCAGACCCCAACAGAGGTGTCTTTGAAAAGATTCTAAGGTACTAGTATTCTGCATGGTACATAGTTGAAACTGCATGAGCTAATAACTCTTTAAGAACTGGTATTTATTCTTGTGTCTCCCTTTTAGGCAGTAATGAGAGCAAGTAGACACTTAAGGTGGTTCCATGTTCCCTACCCCATGGTTGTCACAGTCCTGAGTGATCTTTTCCTCTTGACTGTGTGGGTGGCTCTATAACTTGCTTGTAAGGACAGAACAAAAGCATCAAAATACACGGTCATGTGTTGGTGAGCATTACACAAAATTGTAGCTCCCATCTTTCTAGATTCTTTCATGGCTGTGATGATAGAGGCAGGTACTACACAGCTTCTAGGAGCTGAGAACAGCAGCCTCCAGTCCTCTGCCAGCAACACCCAGATTTTTGTCCTACAATCCCAAGGGCCTGAAAGACTACTGACCAACTCCATGTGGGCTCCTCCCAGGCACCCCAGCAGCGATGTAATTAAGGTCCCCAGGACCAGAAGCAGAGTCTAGGCACAGTCTAAGCTGTGCCTGGACTTCTGTCCAGGAGGTGTGTGAAAAGAAACCAACATTGTTGCAGCAAAAGGAAACCGAGTAGCATTTTCTACTATAAGAGAACACTCTTCTAGTAGAGCCAGGTCAAAACGGGGAGTTTTTCTATTTCTACTATTCTGGCAGGGGATAGCACGGACATGTCACCTTTACCTATGAAACAGATGATGTGTTGTCATGTTAATACATGCAAATGTTTGTTCCTTTATTTCTAAAATTATAAGAGTAAATTCAATCCCTTGGAATATTCAATATTTAGATTGGATGGTTGAATTCACATGTCCTATGGCTAGCAATTTGTAATGGTGTTTGTGGCATCCTTAGGCCAGAGTAGGCTTGTCGTGGGCATCTCCTTACTTTTAGTGTGTAGTGCCATGTGACAGATTCCTTACTTCTAGGTCAGTACATGTGTGCTTAAGAAAATTAAACCAATTTTCTCCAACCAATGAGCAGCTTCAGTAATGCTATAGAAACTCTTAACACCACAGTGAAACCTAAGAGATCAATGGGAAAACAATACCAATGATTTTCCTGCGATAGACATGAAATTTTTCTCTCACATGATAAGATTCAAAATGATGAGAATTTAATCTCAAATATGAAATGATGATAAAATCATTAATGAAAAATTACTAAGTACATTGTTTGAATTATGGATGCATATTGTCAAAAAGCCTTCATAGGGTATTTATTACATAATACTATCATTTAAAGTGAGTGTCCACATGAACTTGATCAAGGCTCAGACTTTTAAATCACAGGAACTAAGAAAAGTAATTATTTGCCGACAACAAAGTATAGCATTAAATAGGATATATAGTTATTTAAAATACTTTATCTTTTAAAAATTATTCTTAAATATTTCAAAGTGCTAGTAAATATTTGTGATTTTAAATAAATTATAAGCAGGTAAATATCTAATCATATTAATATAAAATATTATTGTAGTAATATTCCAGGGCAATCAAAACTGCCAATATAAAGAAAATAAAAATATACTTAAGCATATGTAAGTGTTATATTTACCTTTTATAATGGGTATTTGAAAACATAAGTAAACACTTATAAATGCATTTATAATTTTTAAATATTTGTAATGTGTAAAATATTTATATGTTAATGTAAAAGTTGTGTGTTTACATATTCCTACTGCTGGGAAAAAGTAAATAATTATGTCTGGTGAATAAAAATACTTGGCGCTATATAATATTAAAGAGAAGAGACTCTTGAATTTTCCTTTTCTAAGAAAAGATTTCTTGTGGCTCAGACTGGCTTCAAATTTGCTGTGTAGCTGAAGATGACCTTGAACTATTGATTTCATTGTCTCTTCTTCCCAAGAGCTGGGATTACAGGCCAGTGCCATTGCTCATAGCTCTTGGATGACTTCCAACTTTGTCATACAGCTCAGGGTTGGGACTGGTATCTTCCATTGCGAATTTCTCTCTCCTTCTCCCTCTCCCTCCCCTTCCTGTCCTTCTCCCCTCACTCCTCTTCCTCCTCTCCTCTGTTCTTCTCTCTCTCTTTCTCTGTCTATCTCTCTGTCCCTCTCTCTCTGTATGGGATGGGGGTGGAGATGTGTATTCATGCACAATTTTTTGCCTGCTATAGCCTGTCTGGAAAGACAGAGAGACCAAACAAATTTAATTTATTTATTTGATTAGAAAATTCAATTTTTAGGTTAATTGTATTCAATAGAGAAGTAAGAGACTAGATTGCTACCCTAGAGGAGACCAGTGCTGTTGTCATGGAAATAACAATATATGTAAGGACAGGTGTGGTGTAGTAAAGATGGAAGGTAAGTTTTGATGAGTGTGGGTCAGATCTTCTTATACACATTTATATAAGCATGTGTGTGTGTGTGTCTATAGGCTATAGGTTAGACTTTAAGTGTCAGGTTTACTACACATTTCCGTGTGTTGCTTTCCTGGACAGTAAAAGTGAGATCACATTATTTTCGTCTATGCTTGTAAAAGGGGGTACAGAGAGTGCAGCTTAGATTTCTTTGAGAAAGTACTGCCTTTTCACCCTTGAAGGCTGAGGAAAAGCTCTCCAAATACCACACTTATCCATGCATTCCTCTTTGTGTTCTATACATCTGTAAAGAAAAATATTGGATCAGCTGGAGTATAGTGACCTCTGCTGGCCAGATGTAAAAGCACTGCTAGCAAGCTACCTGCAAGACTATGCAAACCAGGGAAATAGCCATGGTGTGTGGCTCAAGAGTCACTAGGGAGGAGGATAGAGGGTAGGATGCCAGCTATTCAACTGCCCTCTTTCCAAAGAGGACTTTGTTATATCAGCCTAAACTGAGGAGCCGCTAAACCCACTACAAGTCATTTAAAATGTTTCTGAGAGTAAACGGGGGCAATACATGTATGTGTCGTTTCCTCTGCACTCTAGGAACGATTCATTAAAGTCTGAAGTGTCTGTATCAGAAATCCACACTCTGTGAATGAGCAATTACCATTTGAAAGACTCTTGCAGAATCCACAGCAGAGAAAAGGCTGGCAGCAGGATTTCTATTATTGCTATCTAAATCTGCAAGAAACTTGTTAATTAGCGTAAGTGACATTCAAAATGACATTTCCCTGTATTATTGATGGATTTTGTTACATGCAACTGGTTAGAAATACTGCGTAGACATCTTAGTTCTTTCAGGAACGCACACGTGTATGAACACGTGCATACCTGCCTTCTGACCATTCTCAGAAGCTGCAGGCCTGTGAGGTTAAGGTTAGAGCTAGGGTCAGGTTAGGGTTAGGGTCACAGTTAAATTTAGCCTTTTTAAAAAAAAATCATAGTTATGTTTAGACCTTGGCTAATGTTCTGGGTTGGGCATTTGTTACAGTTAACCTTAGAGTTAGGGGAATCGTTAAGATTAGATGGACTTAGGGTTGCATATTATCCTGGTGTTAGGTTTAGGATTATGGCGATTGTCAGAACAGGGTTAGGTTTAGAATCTGAGCTTGCAGTGAGGGTTAGGGACCAGGTTTGTTCTAGTATCATGGTGAGTGTCAGAACTACCACTAGGTTTAGTGTACAGTTATGATCATGGTTTGAACTGTATTCACGACTTGGGTTCTAAGTAGCGTTTCAGTGGGTTTTGTGTTAGAGTAGGAGTAATACTTAGAGTTAAGATTAAAGAAAAATCAATTTTTGGAATTCTAGACGTAGATGGGAGAGAAGAATCCCAGACCAGTGATAAAGACCAGACATTTAACAAAGTCATAGAGGAAATTGTTACAGGAAGCCCCCCAGAGAGGACTGTTCAGGTGCAGTCTATAGCCAATTGAAGTCATTATTCTAGACATCTGGGACTATACGCAGACACTCAGGACCCAGCGGTGCCACAATTTCGCAGCAAGGGAATTTTAAAGGCACAATCCACATTGTGTTATCTTTTTTGGCAGCTGTAGGGGAGGCTTTACACAAGCAAGCAGTTTATCAGAAGTTAAGATAAGTGATAAGTTAACTAGGACATCTTGACCTTGGGTTCCCAGAATAGAGTTGGGTAATTTTCCATGGAATTCTCTATCAAATTCAGGAGATCAGATTTCAGTTAAACCTGAAATGGTCTCAGCAAGGATGCAAGATGGATGAACATCTGCCCTGCCTGGCCTGGTCATGTTCCCCACTGCGTCCGTGGATATGACTCAAATGGTTGACTCATCCTGTTCCTGAAAGGCATAGTTAGCCCAACGACCCAGGGGTTTAGCAGAGTTTATTCTCTGTGTGATGTAGCTGGTCATGCGGTCGAGGATGCAGGGTCCCACCATTAGCCAGATCAGGATAAAAATCAATGGCCAGGCTAATGCTGACAGGTCAGCCACTGGGACCAGGTAAACAGAGACCGATACCAATTATTTGATGTAAGTCTCCTTTTCTCCCTTTCCTTGAGGTAAGATTTTTCCCTAATTATCACCATTTGGTTGGCATAGAAACAGAAAGCTTCTCCTAAGGTCATGCAAAGTCCACCCTGGTTAATAAAAAGAAGATCTAGTCTCCTTCAGTTCAGTTTGCAAACAAGTCCACTTGGCTCTCCAGCCTGTAAATAGAACATTTCAAGCAGGTCTAAGTCTTCCAGAGAACTGAGTTCCCTAAGGGTTTTGTTCCTAACCAGCAAGGTTGAGGCCTACAGAACTTACAATGTCTCTTCCTGTCCCTACTGGAACTGGGACCAGAATTGAGCCCCATTTGATCTTCCTTAACATCCAGTCAAGGCCAATATGAACTGTCCTCTTGTCTCTGTTATAGGCATATTCCCCAGGGGTTAACCTAGACAAGTGCACATATACATAGAGATGGAGTGTAACTTTTCAGTGAGTTAGAGGAGATGCATTTAGTCAAACCATCAATATAAACAAACCTGGTAATTTGAGGACACGATGCAGGGAGCTTGTCCTTGGCAGGATGACTCACTATTGGCAGAACATGCATAAAATTATAATCCCTGAAGTCTCTCTTTTAGCCAGTCTTCTTTACAACCTAATTTAGTGATCTCATCCCTCCCCAGGATCCATATTGTCTCACCCCTGGAAGGGACGTAGCGGAGGTTCTCCTGGAAGATAAAGAATAGCCATGTCCAGTTGTTCTGAATTCCCATATCCAGGTTTGGGGCTGATGGGGATTGTGTACCCTGGGTCAGTAAACGCTGGTTGGTCTTATTTCTAAGAGGTGTGAGGTTCAATCGATGGTCTATCTGTCCTCAGTGACGTCCCCCCTCCCCCCCGCCAAGGGATGACAGCAGCTACTGTGGATTCTCTGAAAAGGGAGGGTTTGGGGGTCTTCAATTATATAAGTCACTGGTAGAGAAGGAGACATAAACCATGAACAGGGAAGGAGTTGGACTTCCACTTTTCTCACTGGGTGTGAATAACTTACTCTCTCCTTCCCGGGCACAACCAGCTGCTTAGAGCATGTTTGGGAGGGTGGGGGAGGGGGGAGGGGGGCGGGGAGTACAGCATAGCTCGGGGAGCTATGTCCTTCTTCCTGTATACACTCTGCTTAGATGGCAAGGAGCCTTCTGGACCAGAGACCTCTCCACCTCCTCCACACACAGGATACAGGACAAGTGGGCATCAAGTGAGTCATCTAGCCTGAAGCAAGAAACAAAATGCTCTGGGTGGGAGGGTAGGGAAGGGCAATTTTGTCCAGGAAGGCTGAGAGATGAGGTTTTGTGTTTCTCTGTGTGTGCAACTTGGCCGGATCAAAAGGATTTGGGTCTCAAACAAAAGAGAACAGGTTTTAAGACAAGGAGTGAAGGAGCTAGCTCGCTTGAGGAAAGGCCTCCATGAGGTCCAGCTGTAAGGCATTTTCTCAATTAGTGATGGGGGGGGGCGATTGTGGGTGGAGCCATCCCTGGACTGGTGGTCCTGGGTTCTACAAGAAAGCAGGCTGAGCAAGCCACTAAGCAGCACCCCTCTATGGCCTCAGCACCTCCTGCCTTCAGGTTCCTGCCTTGATTCAGTTCTTCTCCTGACTTTCTTTGATGTTGAACAATGATGTAGAAGTGTAAGTCAAACCCTTTCCTCTCAATTGGCTTTTTTGCCATGGTGTTTTTTCACAGCAATAGGAACCCTAACTAAGACAATGGACTGGACCTCGGAAACTGTAAGCAAGCCCCCAGTTAAATGCTCTCTTTCATAAGAGTTGCCTTGGTCATGGTCTCTTCACAGCAATAGAACAGTAATCAAGACATCCAGCTAAACACAAACAGAAATAAAACTTATCAACTCACATCATGGTTAAAACATTAAATATGCAGGACAAGGAAATATTACTGAGTGCTGTAAAACAAAACACAAGTCACACATAGAGGGAAGCCCAACAGAATAATGGAGGTAAATAAAGTGTTTGTTCATGGTTTTCTAGATTCCTTGAATTCTTTTGTGAACGTTATGATTTTCTTTTAAATTCTGTGTGCTAGGGTTTATCTAGGCAGTACTCATTCATCAGAGAGGAGCTGTGTAGGACTGATGTGTCTGATGGCTGACATGTTGTCTCTGTCATTCCTGTTGTGTGTGTTTCTATGATTTGACACTGGCATCACAGCACTTGGATACAGAATGTGAAAACGCACGTGCAGACCCCCCCCACCCCCGCAGGAGAACATGTGGAAATTGCACACACGTGAGCAGGCTCATGAGTGCCATCATGACAGCACTCGGAAACTGCATGCAGATGTACATTTCCATACCAGTTGTCACACAGCAGCATTCAGAAGTTGCAAGTGTGTGAAGACACATATGAATGCCTGCGTGATAGCACTCGGGGAGCATGCCTGTGAATCTGTGTATGCACTCTTACGTATAAGTTCTCAAAGAATGCGTGCATGTGAATGTGCTTGTACATGTTGGCATATGATCATTCTTCAACACTCCATGGTGGAGGCTTCCCTTTGGAGAAAGTTCTGGTGAGAAACCTCCCACGAGAATCTGGGGACCTGCCTGCAGACATAAAAAGATGCTCCCTTGGCTACATCCTGCCAGTCTATACCAAGCTATGGTCAAAACTCTCAGCTACCTCTCCCTCTCCCCCTCCTCTCCCTCCCTCCCTCTTTCCCCGCCCCCTCTCTAAGTACCTATAATGTTTCGACCAATCAGCTCTACCAGGACTTGCCATCACTTCAATAATTTCTTTCTCCAATCTGGCTGAAACTTTGGTGATTGTAGCTGTCTGTCATCTAACTGCTGCCTTCTGTGAGACCTATATGTCTGTTCCTCGCAGATCAGGTAATAAATGACAGTTGTCTGAAAGCTAGACTTTAGGATCATTTATCCTACAGCCACAGAAAACTCACTTAATTGTGAGAAACACCAAAGTTGCTCTGGAGTCCACAGTACTCAGGCTATTGAAATGCATCCCGGGATCTTGTTCTAGCTTTTCTGTGTCTACTGTCATTCTCCTGTACTTTATACAGAGCCTCGTGAGCCTCTGCATGAAATGAAAATACGAGTCTATCCTCTTCAGGGTCATGAGCCCTGTGGTTTAAAGGTAGTAGAGGCTCTTTAAGAGCACTCAGAGAGGATCTTTCTTATCATGCTTTAAAATGAAAGTGGTACCATCCCAGCCTGCCATTTTCTCCCTAAGCTCTGTCAGTCAGTCCTTGGGGCCCCCACTTCCACTTTAATTTGCAAGAAAAACCACAGTGCCATAGGCAATCCACCCTAAGAAACCATGGATGAAATCTTCTGGCCTGAATTACTGACAAGAGTCTCATTTTTCATTAGATCTAGACTACTCTTGTTTTTCTGTCCTATCAGATCAGAAAATTAATTTCTCACTTCTGTCCTCTAGTCCCTGCGGCTGCTTCTGTTCCTGTCTCTGTTCAGGGGCAGCCATGCTGGGTGTTCAGAGAAGATACTGTGGTAGAGAAGCAGCTCCTTCAAAGTCCTGGGAAGAGCCGAGAGGACCAGACGGAAACCATGAGGCAGCCCTGGGTTATTAAGTGGCTTAGTGCTTATCTCAGTCATTCCTATCACCACACTTGGTTTAAGAAAGATAAGAACGAGATCATGCATTCATTCTTCTGTATTATTCTTGCCAAGTGATTTCGAGCCAGGTAAAAGATCCAGGCTGATCTTTTGTCAACTTGACACAAGTGAGTTCCCCAAGTGGAGGGAACCTAAGCCTTAATAAGATGCAGCTGTAGGCAAGCCTTCGGGGCATACTCTTGATTAATGACTGATGTGGAAAGAACCAGCCCACTGTGGGTGGTACTATCCCCTAAGCAGGTGGTGCTGGAGTATGTATATGAGAAAAGAATAAGAAAAGAAGAGAAATCTCCTAGGAGCAAGACCAGCAAGCAGCAGCGTTATCCCATGGCTTTTGCTTCAGTCCTTGACTCCAGGTTCTCACCTTGAGTTCCCGCCATGATTTCCTCTGACGATGGACTGTTATGTGGAAGTATAAGGGGGAAAAAGCCAACCAAATCTTTCTTCCCCAAGTTGCTTTGGTCATGGTGCTTTATCATAGCATCAGCAACCCTAACTACGGCACTGCATTGTAACTTAGGCTGTGTGAACAACAATATAAGCATCTACTTTAAAAAAAAAGTTTTATGCCAGGTATGGTGGTATATGCCTTTAATCCCAGCTTTTGGAAGACAGAGGAAGGCAGATCTTTGTGTGTTTGAGGCCAACCTGGTCTAGAAAATGAGTCCAGGACAGCTAGGACTCTGTGTAGCCCTGTCTCTGTCTCCAAAAGCAAAGCAAAGCAAAGCAAACCAAACCAAAACCACAAAAAACAAAACCAAAACAAACCAAAACAAAAAAACCCTCGTGTGTGTGTGTGTGTGTGTGTGTGTGTGTGTGCATGTGCATGCCTGCATGTGTCTTTGTGGAAGTGTCAGAGTGCTGGTAACCACAGAGTCCAGAAGAGATCACTAAATCCCGTGGACCTGGTCTTACAGGTAGCTATGACCAATCCAATGTGTCTGTTGGAAACTGAACTCACATCTTCTACAAGAGAAAAGTTTGCTCTTAACCACCGAGCCATCTCTGCAGCCCCAAAGAAGCTACTTTCTAGTGTCAATTTATCCTCTCCTGCAAGCACAGGCAGACGTTTGGTTATCCAAGGCTCTACCTGGTTTGGATTCTAGATCTCTTCCCTCCCTTATCACGAATAGACACTTGGCAGCCTATCTCCTTTGTCAGAACTTACTATATATAGTGGGCTTGACTAATTAAAAAAATCAGACCAGACACTACAAAGTGAGGTCTGTGTTTGAATAGGTATGGCTCCCATAGACACATTTGTTTGAGTGCTTGGCCCAGAGAGCGGCACTATAAGGGGTGGCCTTGGAGGAGGTGTGGCCTTGTCCGAGTGGGTGTGGTCTTGTTGGAGGAAGTTCATCACTATGGGGGTGGGCTTTGAGGTTTCCTATGCTCAAGCTCTGCCCAGTGTGGAATTTCAGTCTTCTCCTGGCTGCTTTCGGATCAAGATGTAGAACTCTCGGTTTCTCCAGCACTGCATCGGCCTGCACACCACCATGCTTCCCACCATGAGGATAACGGACTAAACCTCGGAAACTGTAAGCCAGACCCCAATGAAATGGTTGCCTTTATAAGAGTTGCCTTGGTCATGGTGTCTCCTCACAGCAATGAAGTCCTGACTAAGACAAGCTGGGAATTTATTTCCTTGCCTTCCTCCTTTTTGAGTAATTTCTTCCTGCCACACCCTTCAATTACAAATTGTGGGCTGCTCAGGAGCCCCATTAAATTCTCTCAGCCACTGATCCAGTGATGATTCTAAACACAGGTGATTAGTACTAACTTTATCTTTTCAAATGGTTCTTGTGCTAAGCTTTCTTTCCCCAGGTTGTTTTTGTTGGTGCTTTCTTGCTAATTTACAAGCTTAATCACCTGGGGGGGGGGGCGTAATTCTGCATAGCTCTTTTCAATTTTACAAATTATTTAAGTAGTAACTACATGAAGATTAAACTAAGTAGTTATTTTCTAGCACAACTGTATTTATTCTTTCTGAAGAGGAAAGGCATTTATTCATGAAGTTTGCTACTCATGGCTATATCCTTAGCTACTTAAACAAAATTCACATCAATTACAATTTGCAAATATCAGAATTGGGTGGTATGAATCCTCACAATGAACAGTGGTAAATGTCTTTTACTATTTGAGAAATAACGGAGATATCCTTTCAATCAAATGGAAGAAAGAATTGTAGCCTCCTGAGGCTGCTTATGGGCCAGAGAGTTGTGGCTTGGTCTTAGATATGATTCTTTTCTCGGGACTAACCAGTATGAGAACTTTTTGTTGTTGTTATGCTGGGATTGAACCTGGATCTCATGAATGCCAGGTAGGGTCTCTATCAGAGTCATATCTTCAACTCTAAACTTTAAAAACAAAACTGCCTACCGACCAGATGTCAGAGTTTCCCAAAATGTGTGTGCTGGGTTCAGAGCAGAATAGAATCTAATTCTTCTGTTTGGTTTGAGCATGAGAGTCCTAAACCAGGTTATTTCATGAATTAATTGGGTCTGTTCAAAGATGTTCAAAGATGGCTTCTCCCTTCTTCCTGTCTGAAGTAACCCAACAGCTGGACCTAGAATTTCTTCTGTGTGGTCAGAAATAAAGGGGCAGCATCGTAAAGTGAGATGAACAGAGAGACTATGAACGAGACACAATCTTGATCCAGCCTGAATTCTCACGGGTGTCTCTGGGATGGAGTTGGGGGTGGGCAGATGCAGATCCAGGGAAGAGATCCTGAGAGAACGAATCAGTGACTGGATTAGTGGCCGTGGAAATAAAGACAGACAGATGGGCTTTGTGGATGATCACAGTCAGCTATTGGATGGATCACACGGCCCCCAATGGAGGAGCTAGAGAAATTACCCAAGGAGCTAAAGGGAACTGCAACCCTATAGGTGGAACAACAATATGAACTAACCAGTACCCCGGAGCTCTTGTCTCTAGCTGCATATGTATCAAAAGATGGCCTAGTCGGCCATCACTGCAAAGAGAGGCCCATTGGACTTGCAAACTTTATATGCCCCAGTACAGGGGAACGCCAGGGCCAAAAAGGGAGAGTGGGTGGGTAGGGGATTGGGGGGGTGGGTATGGGAGACTTTTGGGATAGCATTGAAAATGTAAACGAGGAAAATACCTAATAAAAAATAAATTAAAAAAAAAAAAGAAGTGTTTCACGGGACTTGGCAACTGGATCTGGAGAGTGAGAAAGAGGGAGGGGACATAAAAGCAAGTCACTGACAGCGGGGAGAAGGGACTGATTGCTGCAGCTGGGGTAAACTGTTGTTGAGGTCTTGAGAAAGAAAGAAACCCTGTCTCGAAAAAAAAAAAAAAAAAAAAAGAAAGAAAAAAGAAAAAGAAAAAGAAAGAAAAAAGAGAAAGGACATGGACGAAACCGCCAGGGGGAGCTAACAAGTTCGAGTGAACTCCAGTAAGAAGGCATCGCTGTATACGTGCTGAACAAGCCTGGATGCATAGTTTAAGGGTTTCCTTATAATTAAAGCAGATAAGGAGTATTCTTTGACAGATGGGAGCAAAAGGAAAGTAAAAAAGTTAAACGCGAGAGATAAAGAGAGAGCTCCCGCCTGCAATACTGAATCAGATGCATTCCCTTCTCAGGGCTTCGGTTGTATGAGCTGTCTACATCAGAGTAAACCTGTCAATCAGCTACAGTCCCCGCCCTCAAAGCGCCTGCAATTAGTGGAAGCAAATTCAGAAATTTGAGACTAAAGAGCCAGTGCTACTTTTAGGAAGAAACACATTGTTTTTGGCTCTATTTGCTTTTATCGACGTATCACATTTATTTTGCTTCCTTGTGACGTTCTGAATTCTTTTGAGTGTTCCTCTGGCCACTGGCTCCTTCAACAAGTACGCCTTCGAGTGGTCATTGGCAGTGTTTCATGTTTGTATATTTCTTCTTAAAATTTAATAGCAGCAAACCCCTTTTAAAATTGCATAGCGATCGGAGAAATATCTCACAAGAAGCAGCTATGTATATGCATGTATGAAATTACTATGAACCCAAAATATACCACTAGGTTTTTTTTCTTTATATAGCAATTTTACAAATGCAGTTTTAAATTTTTTCAACAGAGGTTTCTTCAAAGATTTAAGCACAAGAAGCTAAACTCTAGGGAAAATAGTCTTTCCTTAAAAATATATTTAGTCTGAAATCAGGACACATTCTGTCTAGAGCAAGGAATGTATTTTTGGCAGTAGAAGTAGGGTGTTGTTTCTTCAAAACACACACAGTAACGAATTTTGGGAAACAAGTTGTAATTCAACTTAATATATCCAAAGTTTTAAAAAAATTTCCCTGTTTTAATGAGCAAAATTGAAAAGTAGTGAAAGAGGAAGTATTTAAATCCAATAAAATAATTGCATTTGCTGAAAGATAGCAGACTTTGAAACTTTTAGCATGGTTATGTATGTAGATTTTTTTATTACTTATTTTTCAGTTATTTCTTTTACTTTTGAGATTTTTAATATAATTACAGCACTCTCTTCCCTTCCTTCCCTCTAAATGGGCACATATGCATATTTCTAAACATAACCCGCTCGGTCTCTGTAATGCTGTTTGGGTGTATGTTTTCAGGGCTGAGCGTTTGATTTTGGATATGAATTGGTGCGCCCTTCCCTGGGGAAGACTCTCTCACTATCAGCATTCTTAATTGCCTGTAGTTCTTTGTAAAAAGTGGGGGACTCATGGTCTTTCTACTGCCCAGGTTTAATCTAATACATTGTGGGGAAGGTGTGGATGGGAGAGTCAGGGAACCTCACCAGGCTAGGTCCTCGAGAATGTTCGTGATCCTATCTCTGTGGAGAGGTTAGATGAAGCACAGAGGGGACCCGTGAGTGCTGGCGGGAGGGGCACATTCTGGAGGAATCATAGATATAGGTACATGCAGGGGTGGCCAGACAAAGGTGGAACATTGCACATGGGACCTAGCTACATTGGGCTAGACTCTGGAGAAGGATGTGTGAGATCTGTACTTAGTTTAAAAGGAGAGTCTTTGACTTTGGCTGTGCTAAGGGAGCTCAGGGGGAGGAGCCTATGTATCAAGTAGAGTCGCAGGAGGGAGTCATCCTCCAGGGTCCACAGATAGCTGGGTGTGCGCCATTCACCATCTGCTTGGCATCTGCCTGCATCTGCCCCTGGAGAAGCGCTTGGATGTAAAGTGTCCTCTAGGCTCACACGGCCCCCTGGTGCTGGTGCTGTTCCGTTCCGGAAGCCTGTGGAGACTTAGAGGCAGATCCCGAAGGGAGAGATGAGTCACTGGGAATAGGCCTTGAGAATCACTACGTTAAGGTGGATACAACGTGACCAATCCTCTGCTGCCTGCCACCATGTCTTCTCCAAATAGGGGCTGTATCCCTTTGGAACTGTAAGACTAAGGGAGCCATGTCTCCGTCAAGTTGCTTCTGTGGAGTATTTTGTTACAACAGGAGACAAAACTGAGACTTTTCTCTGGGATATCCTCAAGGGCCTCGTTCTAGTTCTCACAGTCCTGTTTTTTCCCCCACTCAGCATGGAAACCTTTAAAAGGGAGGCTGGTAAAAGGTCACCAGGCGTTCAAACCCCATTGCTTATCCAGCCTGTTTGGGTTTGACTCAGAAATGGCCAAGCTCGTTTCTTTGAGGAAAGTCCTAGAAGGTTCTCTGTGCTTTGAATTATTTTCTTCTATAAGCTTCTGTTGTGTGTGTGCAACCAAATCCACAATGCTTAGGCAAACTTTTTATTGAAAAGAATATATATATATATATATATATATATTTTTTTTTTTTTTGCAACAGTTGTGTGGTCTCTCAGCACTTAGTTCTAAATTCCAGGCTCTAAATTCCAGGCAACTAAAAGCAGAAATTAATGAACTGTTTGCCTTACATGTTGAATACAAATTATATATATATATATATACATTACACACATATATATGTATATATACAATACAAATGAAGTACATATATATTGAATACAAATGAAATATACATGTTAAATACAAATGAAGTGCATGTTGTTGAATACATATAAGGTACATACATCTTGCATACAAATGAAGTGGGTATATGTTGGATACAAGCGAAATGTATACTGAAAATGAGATCATTACTTCCTCTAACTTCAGCTCAGAGAACCAATACCAGCTCCTCTCTGTCAGTTTTCTTATATTGCTGCTAGAATAAAATAATCTGAGTTTCAGAGTTTGGCTGTTAAAGCCAAGGTGACTCTGTCTTTCAAGTATTAACAGTTTCAGTGTAAAGAACTACAGACCTGTCCAACTCTGGAGAGGTTAGCAGAGAGAAAAACGTCACGCTGAGAGTCTTCATCTGAAACACAGACAACATGGGTGTGGGTGGTTCTCAAAGGCTCAGGATGGACCAAGCATCTTGTACCTGGAGGCTGTCTGTGTGAGGGCAGAATCACTGTGTACAATTGTATAGAAATACACACTATATTGAATACAAATGATAATCAAAGGTGGGCCTGTGATTTTAAAGATGCTATCACCTTTACCTCCCAAAATTCTTGAACTAGAGCCTTGATTCCTAAGCAATGGTACTGTGAAGGGGTGGCAAGCTTAACAGATAATTACATCACTCAGAAGTAAAACTAGTTCTGCCCTCATAGGACTGGGCTACTTCCCTATGGAGTGTGTAGGCTTGCTTTTGTAGGATTAGATTACTTACTGTGAGTGTGGGATGTTATCAGGCAATGCCAGCTCTCATGGTTTTTCTTTCTTTCTTCCACATATGGTCACTTGCTATTTCTCCTATATTAAAATATAGAACAAGAGCCTACATTAATCTCAGTATTACACTGCTGGTCTTCCATCCCCCAGACAGAACAAGTGAAACTTCTTTTTTATAAGTTACCTAGTCTCACATATTTGATTACAGTAACGAAGAAAAAAAATTAAAAATAAAAGTATTTTGTGGTATTGCCCCCTCCCCAAGCAGAGCTGTAGCCATTTTGTTCCCTGCCTGCTAGACGTCTCATATTGTGGCTGTCATATGCCTGCCCATAATTGACAAAGAGAAATTACTTGACTCGAAGCAGGGTCTTGCTGATCACATATCCTGTTGTTTTCTGTACACGGTTTGTTAATCTTAGGAACTTCCACAAAGCTTTACGTTGGCCCCATCAAATTAAAGGTCAGTATGAATTGTTATGTCTAAAATGGCTCAAGTCAGAGCTGACCACTGTGCAGCACTTCTTGCACGTGTGTATGAGTTCATTGTGTTTATTTATTTACTTGTTATATGTAAGTACACTGTAGCTGTCTTCAGACACTCCAGAAGAGGGCGCCAGATCTCATTACAGATGGTTGTGAGCCACCATGTGGTGGCTGGGAATTGAACTCAGGACCTTCGGAAGAGCAGTCAGTGTTCTTAACCGCTGAGCCATCTCTCCAGCCCTCATTGTGTTTTTTATGTTTTATTCCTTTATAAGTTGACAGAGAAAGATGTTCAGGGTCATGGCCTCAGATAATTCTGAGCTACATCCTTGATTGATCGTTATTAGGTTGTATGCTCAACAATCCATCCCTGACTGGCTGAGATTGGTGTTTGTGTGATTTGGGGCAACTCCTGGACCCCAAAAGTATGAAACTGACATAAAACTTGTACTTCAGTGACATATATAAAGATGTATTGTCAAGTAATGAGACCCATTCACTTATACCTTGTATGTGACAACTTCCACCTTGTCACAGAACAAATGAGTGAAAAAAGAGTATATGCCCAGAAAAGACAAACTAATTTTTAAGTCTTTACAGAAAAAAGTTGCTGACCCACAGTCAGTGTTGACTGCAGTTGCTGAGGCAAAGCACTGGCTTCTCTTTCTCCTTTGCCTTCGCTCCTCATGAGAATGAACGCTCACTGACGGAACCTTAGATAATGTGGAGAGGATAACTCTGGAAATTCCACTCCTTGCTGCTTTTCCACGTTGCATAAAAAGAGTGGTGAGTTCCTGACACACAGTATGGGATGGCTAGCTAGGAGTTCCCAAGACCGTGTTTTGAAGTGTATGATTAACTAGAATGACCTGTCAGACTCTGACAGACTGTCCTAGTCACGTGGGCTCAGAGGGAAGAATCCGGGAGGAGAGCATTCATGAGCCTCTCGTTATCCCAGGGCAAGCAGGGTGAGCAAGCTTAGTTCTCTCAGCAAAGCAAGGCACTGCTTTTCTTCCAAAATCCTTCTAAGACTTGGTACCCAGGATTTTTGTTGGTGGCTTTTACACTGCACAAATCTAAGGCGAGTAAGGATACCGCTTTCAGCTATGTGATATGTTGTCAAGTTCCTAGAGGGCACTTCCTAGAAGCCACATGGCCTCACTTCATCTGGAATGTGCAGGGTTTGGATAATGTTGGACTCTGGGTTAACACTTTCTTTCATAGTTTGAAATGTCAAAGTCTCAAAGAACTTTAGACATCTGATTAAATTCCCTTTTGAAAATTAAAAACAAAGGTTTTGTAGACGATTGGATATAGACTTAAGGATCATCTTTGTTACTTAAAATCACTTGGATCTTGGACATCCTTGAAAATCTCTTTGAGATTTTTCTTTTCTCTTTTGTCATAGTTCCTTACTTAATAAGTTATATTCAGGATGGAGGGAAAAGCTTTAAAAATCAAGCAATGTTAGGTCAAAACACAGTAGGTACTAAAACAATAATTATTTTTTATTTTATCAATGTTTCTTGGAACTATTAGTGATCAATATATACACAGAGGTAAAAATTGGTACTGTATTAAAAAGGACTATCACACTTGCAGTATGAGGAAATTTGTATCAGAAGAAACGCCATGTTGTTTGACAAATACCTGGAAAGCCCCTCTCAGAATGAAGAAGAAGGTTCTCCAGGGCTGATTCTGCCAAGGATGCGACAGATTGCTCTGTAGAAAAAAAATGATTAAAAGGCATCAAGGTGGAGAGAAGTGGGAGGAACCAGAGATAAGGGTAGAAACTAGGGTTGAGAATATTTCTATAGAAGTCACATGGTGTCACATCAATCCACATAAACGAGTGGTCTCCAATCACCGTTGTTAAGGACAGAGTGGGACCCGAGATAATTCTGAACATCACAGTCCTTCTGTCAGACCAACAGTTCAACCTAACCGCTCCCCACGCTAATGCTGTCTGAGACCTTAAACAGAACACACGGCTCTTGTCAGCATTTGAGAGTCTCAGAAGCTGCCCATTGAGACCAGGAGGTGCTATTCCATTTCAAGTTGTCAGTTAAATATTTCCTTGCCAGATAGAAAGTAGCTTCAGAGGCGGATTAGGGGGAAACCGCTAGGAACAGCGGCCTCATCAAAAACTATTTCAAGAGAAAACAAAATAGTGACTTGAATACTTTGATGTATTAAAAATGTGTTAGATTATTGTTAGCTCACTTATCTGTTTCCCTATCTTTCTCTCTCCTTCCCTCCATCTTCCCCCAATGAGTGTGTGTGTGTGTGTGTGTGTGTGTGTGTGTGTGTGTGCGCGTACACATGTGTGAGTGCCACAATGTTCATGCAAAAGTAAGAGGACAATTATTGGGAATTGGTTCTCTTCTACCATGTGGATGCCAGAGATCAAACTTAGGCCATCGGACTTGGCAGTGAGTGCCTTCAACTGCTGAGCCATCTCACAGGCTCCTACATTTGATGTTTTTTGAAAGACACTGAAGTTGGTGAGACTTTCAGAAGGTTCCGGGTAAGGCACGGTTCCATCCGGAACTTTTGTTCAAAGCTTGTTGTTACTTCTCAGAACTGATAGGTCTCCGTGCCTTCATCCCGTTGACACCTACATAGAATAATGGAGATATAAAGCTCCTTAGGTTTCAGAAGCCAACAAAGCCTGGGCTTTATAAATGCTGATGCCTTAATTAGTCACAGGTCAAGAGACAATCCATACCCAAGAACATACCCTAGAAAAAATGGAAATGTCTGGAAAGGAAACTTTTAAGAAACACATCCTGTTTGTGGTATTGGGAATTAGGGCACCTGTTTGGGACACCTGAAGTAAAGGTCGGGTCAAGGTCTATGGATATGAAGAGAATTCCTAGATAAAATGCAAGGCGAGCTCCATAGTTAAGTTCTTTTTTTTTTTTTAATTTTTTTATTACGTATTTTCCTCAATTACATTTCCAATGCTATCCCAAAAGGCCCCCATATCCTCCCCCCCACTCCCCTACCCACCCATTCCCATTTTTTTGGCCCTGGCATTCCCCTGTACTGGGGCATATAAAGTTTGTGTGTCCAATGGGCCTCTCTTTCCAGAGATGGCTGACTAGGCCATCTTTTGATACATATGCAGCATAGTTAAGTTCTTAGGAGATGCCTTCCCGCATTTCTCAGCCTCTCAGCTCACCTGTACTGCCATACACTTGTATGGCCACAGACCTATCTTTCACATTTTTGGTTGGTTCCTCCTTTGATTCTTTTGCTCATCTTGGGTATGATGGGTACATAGATTAGTCTATTGGTCAAAAAGTTTCATGCCTACTAATATCAAGTATCACTTCCTAGGGCCTCTTAGAGGTTCAATGTCACTTATCTACTTGATGTTGGACTTGGTCATATCAACTTGCTTTGGCCACCAGATGCCACCAGATGGACGTAATGGAAACAGAATGTTGGGACACACTTATATGGTAGACTCCTCTTCTATCACTCTTTCCAAAGATATGCATAGAATGCATGTTTACCCCACTTCTGGTCCCAGTCCAGAAGATTCGGATGTAACTTGCACTTGGAATGAAGTCAACTGGCTCAGCCCCATGGCCCAGCTCACCTCACTTGTATGCATGAGTACATGCATGTATGTATAGTTGACTTTTCTTCTTTCTTATTTGTTTGTTTTGAGACAGAGTCTTGCTATAGAGGTCAGGTTAGCCTTGAACTCACTATATTAAACAAAGCTGGCTTCAGACTCACTGTGTTCAGTGCTACCAAAGTAAAACCAACAAGACACCACGACTGGTTGAGGGGCTTATGAATGGAAGAGAGGGGTGAAAGGCATATAAATATGCCAGACGCCGGTTTACTGGTTTGCACAAGATAGTCTTGATGTAGTTGAACTCATTTCCAGAGGTGAGGACGACTATGTAAGAAATGAGAGAAGTGGTTTTGGAAGTGGGAGCCCTTTTCTGAGTGCTTCATGTTACAGAAGATTAGTTGAGCAAAGGAGTGGCAGAGGCAGAAGGTTGTGGTAAGTCCCCAGGTGCTTAGTGATTCGGGTGTGAGTGTCCCGTGTCCTTTGCTCTGGCCTCAGAGAAAGCTGGGACAGCTGTAGTTTTGGAAGCTGTGTCTTTGTGCTTCCTACATGCTCAGGTAATATTTAATTCCTTCTCAAACCTCTGACGGGGTTAAAGACTAGTTATAGTCTCACAATTAAATTTAAGTTATTAACATTTAAAAAGATATTCTAGATTTAGAAGGATGGTTTTCAGATGGTAATACAAATTAAAATCAAACATAATTGAGGTACAAAATTATAAACTCATTAAATTAAGATAGATGATAAAATACTTTATGTTGCCAACTATAATAAACTAGATATAATTAGTATATATCATATATTATAATGTACATAATTGTTATAATTATATTCAATTTATGTCTGGGAGAAAAGAGACTTTTATTGGACTAAAAAGGGGTCCCTGGTAACAGTGAGAGTTAAGGATTAAATAAAAAGGAAACATGATACAAAACAGATAAAGTATATATAGTCTTCATCCAGTCTCAAAGAAATTTCTCTTTGCAACAGAAATCATTACAGAAAATAACAATTGATCAAAATGCAGAAAAAAAGAGATCCTGTGGTACCCAGTACTAACTGATACATCTTTATCATGAAACTTGTACCTGTGATACCCAGTACTAACTGATACATCTTCATCATGAAACTTGCACCTCAGGCTCAGGAATAAATCCAGAAGAGGAGGCAGAAAGATTGTAAAAGCCAGTGGTGCAGGTCTCCTAGAGATGTCAGAGACCCGCTCCCATGAAGTCTCATTGACATAGATCCCTGAATAACAGCAAAGTCGATGGAAATGCTGACATGAGCAGGGAAAACTTAATAGATCTTAGCCATAGGCAAAGAACTATGAGCAACTGGGGGATTAGTATGAACGGGAGAAGCAAGCTTCCCCAGGGAGGAGCCCCCAATTGGTTATTTAATACCGAGTGGTCATTGCTGAGATCATATGTATACAGGTAACACATATGAACTGGGGAGGTTGTAGTCATGTATTTTGGATGGTGTATGTATGTGTGTATTTAAAAACAACTTTAAAAAGAGAGGCCATAGACTTCAGAACAGCAATGGGTGTTCATGGAGGGGTTGGAGGGAGGAAAGTAAGGGAAGAAATGATGTTATTATATTGTAATTTCAAAAAATAAACAAATATTTTTAAAAATACTTAGAAAAATAGGAAGGTGGCACTCATGCACTCGATGCTTACCCTGGTCTTTGATAAAGCATGTATGTGCCTACCAGGTCTTCTCTGCCTCCATCTCCTTAATTCCAACAGTGTGGAAAATACCAGTCAGGTCCAGCCACAGGTCAGAGCTCAGGCAAGCCTTGTGTACAAGACTTCCTCATAAATTCTCTGTGCGTTTGACTGCAACCGTGTGTGAGCTGCTCCTGCTTTTGCTACGGAAGCATAAACCACCCAAGTGTGGTTGACTGCTCTGGAAGAACTTCTGCATACATATGCTAAATTAGCCGAGGATCTAGAATTTAAACTGTAGATCTCTTGACTATGGATTTTGACCACCAGAAATCAATATTACAGATTAAAATGCTGAAGCCTTCTGCTCAAGAGCTGGTTAAAATACACAGCAGAGTCCTCAGGGAAGAGTCTGGGAAAAGATTTGCAATATAAAACAATACAAGGACATCATGTCCCCTGAGTCTTGTTTCCACTTATCTCAGAGAGAAAAATATGCTTGAAAAGAGGAAAACACTCAGAAATGTGCTTGAGTTTTGGAAGTCTGCATCATGTGGAGCCACAGCAGGAAATTAACTCTGACAGCTTAGCAGGGAAGTGAAGCTGAGCGAAAGGAACAGAGGGCGGGACTTCCGGAATGACCCTGATTATAAGTGAATGGTGCGCATTTGATCCAACCACCAGCACTTACATAGAACTATCAAAGCAACTATCAACAAGCACGGTACTTTTCTTCCCAAATGACTATATTTTATCATCTTATATGCTTAGTTTGGAGATCAGGAGAGGGCACTCAAGGTTGGAAAGGCAGGAGGGAGAAAGCAAAAGGTCACGTGGGGTCTGTGGCAATGACTCAGTCCATACGCAAGCTTAACCGCACATGTCTGAGGACTTGAGGCTGATTCCGAGAGTCCACATAAAACGTGGAGACACACATACAATCACAGCTATGGCTAGAAAGGATGTGGAGGCAAGGAGAACTAACTGAAAGCTCTCAGGACGCTGGCTGTCATGGAATACACAACAGCTGCAGAAACAACAAAGACCCTGGTTCAATAAAGTGGAAGGGTACACACATACCACAGATACAGAGCCATAATGAGAGCTAAATTTTTTAAGCTAACAGAAAATGTGTTGAAGTACCTGAGATAATGACTTTCAGTTACATTACTTTCAAAACATAGAAAGTAAACTTAGAGGAAATTAGTTGGTAAAAGTTCATGTGATGGCAAATTTACCAGGGCTAGGTACATGGGCATTATCAGTGAAAGTCTAGGCTGAGGTCGAATGTCTGTTGCCTAGGCAATGACATCATTTCCCAGCCCTGGTCCTAATGGTGGGTACGCTGCTCTGGGACAAACCATTTTTTCTACCTCTGGTGCAGCAGCCAGGGATTTTAGTCCAGTTGACTCCTTATCCCTGGAGGAGTCAACTCACTTACCCCTGGCAGGGTCATCTCACTTTCCAGGGAATGTCTAGGTATCAGAGATACCTAATCTAAACAAATCAGTGTGTAATATTATCCTGACTATAGGGATGGTCTAATCTGTGTGAATCCAAGGACTTTTACCCTAAACTGCCATTATCTTCTTCATGTGTCTTCTCTTTCACTCTCCCTCAGTTTCTTTTTTCCTTTTCCCTTATCCTCCTTCATAACAAGTTTTTCCCTAATGGTACTTTGGTGTAGGAGGTCCAGGAATTACATAACTGCACTCAGTGAGCTAAGGGTGTCTGGAGTCAATATACAGTTGTTCTATTTGAGGGACACGAGGCAGAGACACATGACCACATCTATGGTTCAACAATTAATTGGTTAGACAACTGGCTTAGACAGTTGGTTAGTTCATCTTTGGGATGATTGCATGCAACTCCTAACTGAGGCTCCAATAATTAGCTTAGAGATAGTGGCGGTTTGAATGGTGTTTCCCCTCTAGTCCTTGTCATTTGAATATGTGGCCCCCCAGCTGCTGGCACTTCTTGGTGATAGTAAAGAGTAATGTTGTTAGAGGATGTATGCCCCAAGAGGTGGGCTGTGGGAGTTAAAGGGTTTGCACCATTTCTAGTTTACCCTCTGCTTGGTGCCTGAGGGCTAAAGGTGGGAGCTCCCAGCTCCCGCTTCAGCTGCCATGCATGCTTGCTGTCTCTGACTGATTGTTACTTCCTCTAACCCACTAGTACCATAATGTCTAGTAGATCCTTTCTGCTGTGAGTCACCTTGGTCAATAGGAAAAGTAACTTGTAAAGGTGATGACAAGGTTATTGTCTCGAGGTGGCTGGATTTATACCCTACAGCTTCTTTCTTCTTTCCTAGTAAGTGCTTTGAAATACTTCATCTTTTTTGAAAGAAATATAACTTGTGTCCATCCTATGTACATACTTACCTCGCAAATGCTTCTGGAGTCTCACAAGGGTTTCTCACTCTCTCCCTGTTTGTAGCCAGTGTATCTTCAGAGGTTTTCCTCACCCTAGTCGTCTTTCTTATCTGCTACAATAGAACTTAATAGTATCACCCATTCAAATACCACAGTTCAATTCTGCTGCTTGGAGAGTTTATTGCTGTTACGGTGACAGTTAATCTTGATTAATAGCTTAATGGGATTTAGAGTCAGTCACTTAAAAGAATACACCTCTTGCTGCATCTATGATGTCATACCAGAGAAGTCTAAGTGAGATGGGGAGACCCCCCCCCATCCCCCCGGATATGGGCAGGATGATTCTATGGGCTGAAATCCCAGTCTGAATAAACAGGAGAAACGAAGAAGAGGACCAGCATTCATCTTTCCCTGTGTCCTGATCTCCTGTTCCTGCCTCCATGCCTTCCCTGCTGTGGTAAACTGTGCCCTCAAACCAAGAGCCAAAGCACTTCTCTCCTTCAGCCGCTTTGTCCTGTACTTTGTAACATCTTTGGGAAAGGTGATTAATATGCTCACCTTTGGCATATATATATATATATATATATATATAGAGAGAGAGAGAGAGAGAGAGAGAGAGACCTAGGTCCAGCCTGCGTATTCTCCTTAGTAAGTGGCTCAGTCCCCAAGAGCCCCAAGGGTCCAGGTTAGTTGATTCTGGTAGTCTTTCTGTGAACTTCCTAGCCCCTCAGAGGCCACAATCCTGAGGGAGCATCGATTTAAACCCAAGTTTGGTGCCTTTCAGGACAGCAGAGCGTCCCTGCTTGGAATAGCTGAGGTGCACTGAAGGAAGGCATCCAGAATCCTTCAGACAGCTTGTTAAGGGAAAGACAGGTCTCAAGTCAGAGCACTGTCTGCCTCTGGGTCTGTGCTCTCATTTACAGTGTAAGGAGAAACCTCAGGTATATTTGGCGTTATTCCCCTGTTTAGAAAATTACAAACCTAACTTCTTTGAAGTCAGGGACATTGAGGCTTTTAAACTTGTAGCTTAAGTAGCTATTAAATGCCTCAGGAGGTGAGTAGTTACTGCCATCTGTTTTATAGTCACATGGACCGTAAGCCACGTCCGGTTTCCTTATAAAGACTGGAGCCTCTGTGCTTCTTACTCTTTTCCCCCTTTGCCTTGGATTACATCACTTTCCCCCGAGGACTGTAACATCTTTATTTAACATCTATAGTTGCGATTGATATCCCTACATGATAACTGTCTTTAAATTGTCGTTAAGCTGGGAGAAGCCTAAGTGTGATCCCCCGTCTGATAGTCTCCACGTCTAAACAGATCATGGGTTTGTCCTTCCCCCCCCAAGGTGAAAGGTGAGTCAGAGGGAGAGTGGAACTTCAACCGTGAGCAGGACAGATGTCTGTCATGAGCTTCTCTCCATACAAAGTTCATTTTGTATTTAATATCTGCCAAATGAAACCTCTGGTCCAGGACTCTAAAGAAAGAAAAACATCATTTTAGGCAGCAACCTCACATGTGGCTGGTCCAGGTATCTGAGAGTGCCTTCATCCCAGCTAAATTAGGTTGTGGGTCTCATCAGGACATTGCGTTATCTAGAGTGTGACATTTTAAGCTTGTTCCATTGAGTTGTAGTGGTGGAAACTGCTACCAGGATAGAGAATAATTCTTGAGTTTTGATGATATCATGGTGGGGCAGGAGAGGTGTCAGAACTGTGTTCTAAGGTGCCATGGCCAAAAGCAATTGAGAAACAGAAGTTTTATCTGGCTTACACGTCCTGATCATTGTCCATCACAGATACCATTGAGGGACTCTTCCAGCTTGTGTCAAGTTGACTAAAAAGACAAAAGCAAAAGATAACCCACCTCCCAGCCGAAACCTAATATGGACACACCTGTACAATAGAAAAAATGTGGAAACAACTTAAATGTCTGTCATTGAGAGCTGTGGTTCACCCCGCAGTCCCGTCCCTCCCCCCCCCTCCATGGCACAAAGGACCTAAAATATAAGAACTTAATGCAAAGGCCTAGCAATGTACATGACAAAGGAAGCCACTCCCCAGTCAACACACAGCATGGTGGTAATGTTAAAAACTATAACAAATTAATCATACGAGTTATCAAGTCTCTCCTAGTATTTTCATACATACGCATGTGTGTTGTAGGTGTGTGTTTTGCATGTGTCATCTATGTGTGTGTGCATGTGTGTAAGTAAAAATTAGTGTCAGGAATGATCTTTGACTATGCTCCCATCTCATTCATTGATCCAGGGACACTCAATCAAACCCAGAGCTCACCTACATGGCCACTCTTGCTACCCAACTTGTTCTGGGGCAAATCCCTGTCTCCCCTTCCCAGGCTGGGATGTCTGGCTGGCTGCCACATCTACACAACACTCACCTGGATTTCTCAGGGTCTGAACTCTGGTCCCTACAATCTCACAGTACTTCAACCAATGACTGTTTTCCCAGGACCTCCAATATGGTTTTGATTTGTATTTTCCTGATGGTTAAAATGAAAAATATTAAACATTTAAAATTAGAACTGCATAGTAGATTCATAGAATTGTCTAATGAGTAAGAGGAGGTGAGGACTATATATTTTTGTTGCGGTTAAATATGGCCTACTTTTTGAAAGTAAGTGAAAATTTCTCCCTGGAAGCTGATAATTTTTATTATTTTTATTTAAAAACTTTTTGCTCAGTTTTTATTCATGAAGTTTCTAAAATCTCATAGTTGAGCCTAGAACAGTGCCCTATGACATAAAAGGCAATCAATAAATACCATCTAACAATACTAACATATACTGTCAATTTTCAACCACAGAATCTTTCATAATGACACCATCACTCAACATGCCAGCTGGGGTGGTGTCTTAGTCAGGGTTTCTATTCCTGCACAAACATCATGACCAAGAAGCAAGTTGGGGAGGAAAGGGTTTATTCAGCTTACATTTCCATACTGCTGTTGATCACCAAAGGATGCAGGACTGGAACTCAAGCAGGTCAGGAAGCAGGAGCTGATGCAGAGGCCATGGAGGGATGTTCTTTACTGGCTTGCTTCTCCTGGTTTGCTCAGCTTGCTCTCTTATAGAACCCAAGACTACCAGCCCAGAGATGGTCCCACCCACAAGGGGCCTTTCTCCTTTGATCACTAATTGAGAAAATGCCTTACAGTTAGATCTCATGGAGGCATTTCCTCAACTGAAGCTCCTTTCTCTGTGATAACTCCAGCTGTGTCAAGTTGACACAAAACTAGCCAGTACAGGTAGGAATTTTACAAGACCCCATTCCTTGATCATGGGCCACAAGCATGGTTGCTGAGAAGGAGGTCCCAATTTTTTTCAGATACAAACCCCTGATATGTTATCTAATCCCATGTGGTCAGCTCACAGCTAAATGGACATAATAGGTTGTGTGTGTGCACATACATGTAACAATGCTAATTAAAGAAGAGGTCATGAGTTTGAGAAGGAATTGAGGGACATGAGAGAATTTTGATCATGGAGAAGGATGAGCACAAATAATGTAAATACAGTATTCATGTATGAAATTCTCAAAAAACAAAACCAAAAACATTATTTACCAGTGCTAGGGCAATACTACAGTTTCACTATATGACCAGTAGGGGGAGCCCATGCTACATTTCGTTAACTGCTGTCAAACAAGACTTGAAATGTCTGTACCTTGGTAAAGTTTAGGTATTTCTGTAAGTGCTTAATGAATTTGAATTTCCTTTGCTGCTATAAATCAAGGCAGAACAGAAATCCATAGATCTAGCATTTGCATGTGTGTTTTAAAACCACTTCCTAAAAGAAAAGTGGAATCCTTGGGTTCTTGAGTTAATGTCAAATGAAAGGTTTTTGCCTCTTGACATAACTCAACTTAGACTGTATTTACTTCTGGGTAACCAAGAGTGTTAAGGAGTGAAAAAAGCTTGTTTGAAATAAAGTGGGGGCGGGGGGGGGGTTGGAAGTGGTAAAGAATGTAGCAAGAGACGGTCTGACACCATGTAAGGGAAAGGAAGGCAGGCGACATCCCCCATCATTTAGTTACAAAGGCCAGACACAATGTGTGTGGATTTGGCTTAAATTGCTAAATGTCTTAAGTTCATTTAGTTATTTGTGGCAAAGCCTCAGGAAACTAGGTACTATCTGTATGGCTATAGCCAGCTCAGCCTGGCCCATCTCTAACAGGCTATGTCATCTGCAAAATTCCTTTGTTCACTGATCCTTATGGACCCCCCCCACCCCTTACCCCCCGCCCCCCCCGCCCCCCCCCCCCCCCCCCCAGTTTCCTCAGTGTTGCCCTTCAGTCAGAACAGTCAGTGTCTGATTCCGTGCCTTCCTTCCTGTGGACCAGGAAGTACAGTAGGTACTGATAGACCTATTATAGTTAGGAAAATCTGCGATCCATTTCGAACTGTTAATTGTGTTGATAAAATAGTTTAGAAACGGACTCAGAAGGAAGCCCAAGGACAATCTGGGAGAAAAACAAAAGCGCAAGTGAGGTGAAGCTCCCGGCAGCTGCTGGGAGGAGGGAGAGTGAGAAGACAAGAGAGAAAGCCTTGCCTTCTCAACTAGAGTCCAGGAAGTAGCAATGGAAGCCAGCGGCACGCAGGAGGGAAGAGAACGTTCAGGGAGAGAGAGAGAGGAATCCCAGAGTGTCCCGGAAAGCATGCTCGGGCTTTTGGTCAGTATCCAACTGGAAAAGAGGAAGAAAGGATTTAGACTTCACAAAAGTGGGCGGGCTCCTAAGTGACTTCCGCCAAGGGGAGGGAGGGGCTCTGGGAAGGATAAACACATTATTCCATTCAGCGGATAATTATTCCCCCATCTTGTGAATGAGAATTCCTGGCGGGTAGGGAGGGAGGCTCTTCTCTGTTGATTGACAAATCCAGTCAAATCAACTCTTAAGAGAGAAGGGAAGAGTGTGTGATATCCTAGTCTGAGGAGCTGACCAGAAAGCTGATCTCTCTACCCAGGCCATAGGCTCATCCTTTTTATTTTTTTTCTTTTACTCTGACCAGGAGGTTCAAGGTGAAGCATTTGTGATATTTTCCTTGCTAGTGTTACTATAGGAACAGGATGTGAAGCTATGAGCTGTTAGTTCCAGCACATGGGAGGCAGAGATGGGTGTATCTCCTCAAGTTCAAGGCTGGCTTGGTTTATGTAGTGTTAGGAGAGCCAGAGCTACATAGCAAGACTCTGTCTTGAAAGGAAGGGAGGGAGGCAGGGAGGCAGGGAGGCAGGGAGGCAGGGAGGCAGGGAGGCAGGGAGGCAGGGAGGCAGGCAGGCAGGCAGGCAGGCAGGAAGGCAGGAAGGCAGGCAGGCAGGCAGGCAGGCAGGCAGGCAGGCAGGCAGGCAGGCAGGCAGGCAGGAAGGCAGGAAGGCAGGAAGGCAGGAAGGCAGGAAGGCAGGCAGGAAGGAAGGAAGGAAGGAAGGAAGGAAGGAAGGAAGGAAGGAAGGAAGGAAGGAAAAGAAATAAGAGGTGGGGAATCAAAGCTGATCATGAGGAGGGGTCCTCCTTTAATGGCCCCGGCTATTCATCCTTTGTAGCTACCTGGCACCACCATGTCACAGGCCCAGTTCTCCTTCCATTACCTGAAGCTTTGAAGCCCCAGCCATCACACTAGTACCGCCCTCCCAGCGGGAATCCTCTCCTCCAGGAAGTTCCCTCCTGTTTCTTTATTATTTTTAGCTCCTGGCTCACTGTCAATTTTCCCCTAAACACTTTTCGGTTAGTTCAGTACCCAGATAGATGATTCATTTAACACTGTGTGCTTGGGATCTTTAACTTCCTTTCCTTCAGCATCTAGCCCTGTATCTGACCTCAGTTACTCCCTGCCCGGGTCATTTCCAGTCATATCCTTGCTCCTGTGCTTACAAAAAAAGGATACTCATGCCGTGATCTCAGTCTCCCAAATACATTTCCCCTCCTCTGTGTTCCTGATCTCTTATTCTTTCTGATGTCCCATGTTTTCCTTTCCCGAAGCCACAGGACAGCAGACATTAGCATCACTAACTTTTCACCTGTTGCTTTGCTTCTAGATTTCCTTGTATGACCTCTCAAGAACTGGATTCCATGCTTTGATATTATTATAGCTCCCCATGTCCTTGCTTTGAACATTACCGCGGGTATCTGAGAACCCTAAGTCATTTAGTCTTCTCCCTACCCCATGCCGGTCTCCGAAAGCTGATTGACAGGACAAGTTCCCATAGCTGTGGGAAGCCAACTCCAAGATGGCGCTGGTTTCCGGTTGCCATTGTCATAAACAACAACACTGCTCAGGTGTCAATTCGAATTTGGTGCTGACCCCTCCCAAGCGGGTGCATGCAAATTGGGTGCCAGCAGACTGACCAATCCCAGGGGGCCACGGAGCCTTCTCCTGTGCTGGGGTGCATATAAGCAGAGCTCCCTGGGCGCCCGGGGTCCCTGTAGAAGCATCGAGGCGTTCCTGCAAAAAAGGCTGTTGAGAAGAATCCGACTGTGTCCAGTCGTTCTTGCTGGTCGAGAGCAGACGCGACACATAGCCATGACCACTAGGCTTGCATTTATTCCATTACCCTTAGCCTCAATGGACCTTTTGGGTTGGCTAGACATCCCTTTCAGCTCCTCAGATCTGTCTCTTCGTCACTCTCTAGAAAGCTGCTTTTCAAATTGAACCTTAACAGTCGAAACACACTAGAAAAGCAGAGAAGTTTCAGTTCATAGCACATAAGGATAAATATGATTTTATGAGTTGCTCATTTTCAGTTATGTGTATACTCATCTATCGATACACACATTTATATGTATATAATGTGCTGATTCGGAATGTGAAACAGACTGTGTGTATCTAATTCAGTACCTGGCACATAGTAGGTTTTGAACTTAAATACAACTAAGATCTTCCTCTTCAGCTGCAATCTTCAAGCTTTAGTATATTGGGATGGACTTGGATTTTCCTACTCACTAAACAAGCTGGCTGGGTGCTGCAGGTGACTGGCTAGTCTTCAAGCCCAAGTGCATTGCTCTGTGCACTGGAAGCAGATGAATGTGACCATGGCATGGTCCATGCTACATTATGAAGACCACTGCTCAGTGGCTCTGTTCAGAAAGCACATTCCACAGAAGAGAGAGACACCACAAGGGGGCAGAACCAAACTGACAGCTCTCAACTCTTTATTATGGCCAATCGGTTAGTCGGTTCTTGCTTCATTGTGTGGTGTCTGCTTTGCCCGTGGCTGACTTTCCCACGGCAATTTGTGGCTTTCAGTTGTTTACTAAATTGAGCTCGTGCCATAATCCTCTTTTAGTGACAGATGCCACGTGTTATATATACAGTATTTGGGGTATCCTGGAACAATAGATACCGTTGTTGACTTCAGAGAACTCATAGCTTGATCATTGTACTGGATCCACTGATGGACATGTGGAACCCGGGATTGGTACTACAGGAGGGGTGAGCACAGGCTATTTATAGAGCACAGAAGCGGGTGACCTCTTGTTTGGAGTCAGGGGACCAGTAAGAGGCAGTTCACAACAGGGATTGAGCTGAATTTTGAAGGACGCATAAGAATGAACTTGTTGAACAGGCTGGAGACCCGCCAGACTGTGACAGGAAGTGGGAACAGCTTTTACAAAGCCTTGATGAGGGCTACTGAGTGTCTGAGCGTTAGGACTTAGGATGCTAATGGGGTAGGACCAGAGATGAGGCACAAGAGGCAACGAGGCACTCCATGATGAAACAAGGTTTTTGTGTTTGTTTGGTTTTAGGTTTTTTTCGAGACAGGGTTTCTCTGTGTAGCCTTGGCTGTCCTGAAACTCACTCTGTTGAGCAGGCTGGCTTTGAATTCAGAGAACCGCCTGCCTCTGCCTCCCAAGTGCTGGGATTAAAGGCATCGCCACAACGCCCGGCATGAAACAAGTTTTATCCAGCTGGAGATGACCCTCAGCAGGTGGAACTTGGTACCATTTCCAAGGGCGGTTTGCATGGAACAGACTAATAGTCATAACACTGGGCTGAAAAGCTTTTTAACAACATTTATTTTTATTATTTTTATGTACGTGTTTGTATGTGGGTATGTACACATGAATGCAGGTATCCAGGGAGGTCAGAGGCATCCAATTCCTTGGAGCTGGAGTTACAGAGGGTTGGGAGCTGCCAAACATGGCTGCTGGGAACTGGGAAATGGCTCCTCTGGAGGTGGGGCAAGAGCCCTTAACTACAGAGCCACCCCCTCAGCTCCTAGAGTTGGAAGCTTAAGTGTAAGCGAGGCAACACAGCTTTTGATAAAAATCTTCTTAGAGAAGAAAAGTAAGAAAGCCTTATTTCTAGTCATCCATCTACTTGGTTCAGTTCTGCTTCTGGCTCAGACTCAAAAAATGAATCCAAGAAATCCTTCTATTTCCCAATGGGCCAATAGTTCCTGTAAAAACCACTCTTGTGAGATTTCCTGGCTATGAAAACTTTCTTGTCCTATATTTACAGATTGATGTCAAAGATTTTCTGGAGAGACCGCCCTTCACTTGAGGCCTCATAATAGCAAGGTACACTGATGAGAAGTCTCGCAGAGAGAAGAAAGGGGTCTCTTTCAGTTAGAGGGCGTGTCGGTCTGCCACCCCATCTTCTCCTAGTTAGCATATTTGGGCAAAGACTTTTTGTTATTTCAATAATAATCTAGGTCCTTCAGCACACATATACTAGAGCGGAGAACGGAGTAACTCCTCACCTAGATAAAGTGCTCAGGATCTCTCTACCACTGGGACTCTTCCATTGGGCTTAGGGTGGGGCATTTAGGAAAGTATGAAGACATCCTATTTTTAGAGTGGGTTAGATGCGCAACATCCTGGGTACAGGGTTAGTCTCTGTGCTGTTTCAAGATCTCTGTGAAGCAGAAGATGTTCTCTGTGGATGGAAAGAACATTGTCTGTTGTCTGTTTCCCAATCACCACTGTGGGATGTCGTCTCTAATTGACCTTTGAATGAAGGAAGAAGTCAAACACGTGCCCCCCCCCTGTGTGCTTTTTATGTGTATACATGTGAGAATAGCTATGCATGTGCACTTACACACCCATATAGAGGACACAGGACAACCTTGAGCTGGACACCTTTTTCAAAACATTTTTTAAAAACGAGATGTCTTACTGTCCTGGCCTGAAACTTGCCAAGTAGCCTGAGCTGTTTGTCCCACAAGCTCCAGTGATCCACCTGTCTCTGCCTTCCCGGCACGGGGATTATAGAAGGTGTCACCACACCATGAACACATACATGCAGGCTAAGGATTGACTCAGGCCTCATGCTTGCACGGCGACCTCTCTGACTGAGCCGTCTCCGCTACCTGCCCTTTCCAAACCTCACATTATGTTGAGAATCTATGGGCAGGTTTTTCCTTTTCTTTCTCTTTCGATAACTTGCTTTAACTTGATATTTGTGTATTTTCACCGAGAACAACTGTCGTATATACTTGTAATCATAAGCAACCCCAAGTATAGAACACATCAGTACTTAGAGAATCATTTTTAAACACATTTCTAAATCTATAGCCAAAGGCTGAATTTCTTTAGTATGATCACACTTTGGCCAGTGTGAAACAATCAATTCATACACACACACACAGACACACACACAGACACACACATACACAGAAACACACACAGACACACACACATACAGACACACACACACACACACACACACACACACACTCCTTGACAAATTCAATTATTAGGAAAAACTTGAGATGATAAGTGTTTATCCCCTGTTCCTGTTCACATCTATGTCATCCACTTATCATTTCCATAAGAATTACTGAATCGGTGTGGATGGAATACAGCTGAAACCTACAGTGCATTATGGTTCCCTAGTTTGTGGTTGAATGAACGTCCACCTTGTAATAAGAACCGCAGATACACACTACAGTGAATCGTCAAGTTCTTTAGCCTTCTCTTGTCTGTGGTAGCTCCTCACTGGTATCTTGCTCCAGATGTTTCTGACAGCTTCCAAGTATATCTGTTAAATATATTGCAGGATGTCTGTCTATGTCTATTGAAAGTTAGCTGCTGTACCAGAGTTATGGACAGGGAGACAAGGAGACAAAGACCATACACACACAGAGACACAGACAGACAGACAGACAGACAGACAGACAGACACACACACACACACACACACACACACACACACGATAGAGAGAGGGAAGGAGAGACAGACAGACAGACAGACAGAGAGACAGACACAGGCAGAGCCATTTCACAGTACATTCCAGCAGCATGACTTACCACCGTGCTTTCTGTCTTAACCATCCAGCTCAGGACATGCTTGCTAGCTCTCCTTACTGTAAATTTTCTCTCTCTCTTTGTTGGGAATGAGTCACCATTTGCAGTCTGCACTTAGGATGTGGGAACATGGATTCTGCCCCCTTGAGGGTATCGTCATAAATTATTTGTAATTCTGTAAAAGATTTGTTTCTTCACTTCCTTCTATTTATTGATTTATGGGTATTTGTTTTATAATTTGGTTTACTTTGGTGCTTAAACTGTTCTAGCTTTGACTATTGGGAACTCTTCAGAGGTCCCTGCCCCTTTGGCAAGATTCTTTCGAGCCCTTTCCCCTCCATCTGAGCAATTCCTTGGCCTTCTGACCTATAAGACACTGCTGGCTTCTTTTGTTTTATTTCCTGTCCTAGTTTTAGAACCAGATGTTGATCCAAGGCATTAGAAGTAAAGATAGCCTTGACCTGGTTCTTATTGCTTCTAGGCTCTTTCAACTCACAGATCAAGGGAGTACATGTTCATATACTCAACAATACATGTGTGCATGTCTCCATATGTGTACACACACACACACACACACACACACACACACACACACACAAACACACACACACACACTTAAACAGTTGCTTCTGTTTTTCAAAGAAACAATAAGTGCCCCCAGCTCTAACCTATCACTCCATGGAGCATGGAACATGCTGTCTGCTAGCCTTGCTTATTTGGAAATTCCCTTTCCACCAGTGACAAACAAGGCTCTCAAGTCCAATCATTTACTTGTCTGATGTAAAAGTGTGGTGGGGTGTTGTGATCCTTTGCATAGAGTGCAGACTGTTATGTGTAATCCTTCAGCTCATGTCTTCGGGAGCTCTACTTATGTCCAAAAGTTTACAGTTTAGTCCTTCACCTTTCTTAGGTTGTTCCCTACAGTTAATTAAAAAAAAAAAAAGAGACAACTTGTAAACATGAAGGTGATAATTTTTTTCAAGATTTATTTATTTAATGTATATGAATACACTGTAGCTGTCTTCAGACACACCTGAAGAGGACATTGGATCCCATTGCAGTTGCTTGTGAGCCACCTGTGGTTGCTAGGAATTGAACTCAGGACCTCTGGAAGAGCTTAACTGCTGAGCCATCTCTCCAGCCCCTAATTTGATAATTTTTGATGTACAGCTCTATAGCAGTGGCTCTCAGCCTGTGGATTGTGACCCCTTTAGGGGTTGAGTGACACTTTCACAGGAGTTTCATATCAGATATATATATTATATATTCAAATATCAATATGAATTAATATTCACATATTTATATATGAATAAATATTATTAATAATAAATTTGTAGTTATGAAATAGCAATGAAAATAATTGTATGGTTGGGGGTCACCACAGAGTAAGGAACTCTATTAAAGAGTCTCAGCATTAGGAAGGTTGAGAACCGCTGCTCAATAGTTTGAGAGATAGATAATGCTGTATGCCTGCTGTAGCTTCACCTTAATAAACAACCTAATGATTTAGTTCTTTAAATGCCCCCTTTCCTCTGGGAGCCCTTTATCTACAGCCACCTTTTCTAGACAGCCTCTCAGTTGAAATAATGTAGGAGATAGCCCTATAAGACTGGTTTCTTCTAGTTAGCAAATTATTTTTAAGGTCTGTGTGTGTTTATGTGTTTGTATGTGTATGTGTGTATGCGTGTGTATGTATTTGTGTGTATGTGTATTTGTGTGTGGGTTTATTCATGTGTGTATTTGTGTGTATGTGTGTATTTGTGTGTATGTTTGTGTGTTTGTGTATGTGTGTGTGTGTGTGTGTGTTTGGGTGTGAGATGACAGCTTTAGGTCATAGGCTGTAACTATGTTCCTGCCATGGTTTAAAGGGACACCCGCTCTTACTTTAAGGCCTGCCACTTCGTCTCTGATATTCTGTACTGTCTCTTTCTCCACGCCAAGGCCCAGTCATCCAATCACAACTTCTCAGTTTCTTTCCTGAACTAGCCAGTATAGCTTTCTTACAGGCAGCTCCTTTTTTTTTTTTTTTTCTTTTTTCTTTTCCTCTGAATCTTAAATTGTCTGTGTGTACCAATTAATCAATTCCCCACTGGCTTACTGACGATCCCTTAGTTACTTACAGTTTGAGCGGGGACTATTACTAAAGCTACTATAATGATTCCTGGGTAAGACTGTGTGTGAGCCTTATCCTCACTTGGGTAAGTATCCACAGGTGGAATACGGTAGAGCGTTTGGCTGTCTAACTTTGTAAGAAACTGTTGAAATCTTTACCAATGCAGCCATGTGCAGTCACAGCAGGATTCCTGTTGTCATGAGCTCCTGCTGTTTTATCATCAATTTCTAGACCCCCCCCCACCCCCACCCCCTTGCCCTGTCCGTCCCCATCCCCTGGTCTTGCTCTTTAGCCTAGCACTCTATGAAGGCAAGCGCTGTGCCATTTCTTTCCATACACAATGCTGTTTAGTTTTTTTGTCCCCTCCCGCGAAAAGCTGTTGACATTTAAACATTCTTGAATACTGGGCACAAACTGTTTGCTGGGTTGAGATTTTCATCTCTTCCCTCACGTTTGTGTTTCTGTTCTCCGGTTCTCGGTGGTGACCGTCACACAATGTCTTGATTGTGCTTTTGGTAGGGTGTGCAAACCTCATTGCGAGCCCCACTAACCAAGGCTGCTCTGACTCAGTGCAGTATCCTACCTCAAGGCCTTGGCCCTGGCCCTCGAGGTGTCACTTGACTGACTCCCTGTGGTCACTCTCAGAGACACCCTCACTTCTGAAGTCAGGAGAGTTGTGAAAGCCAACGTTACATTTTAAGGTTTAATTACTGTGCCTAAGAGATCCATGAAACAAAAATGCCTCTAACCTGTAAGCCCCTTGTCCAAGGACAATTATTTCCTGAGACGCTGAAGGCTGTTGTTCATATAGGATAACGAGCCACTTGTTTCCCCTCCCTTAATCATGTGACCCCCGCTGCACCGGATGTGCTTGATGGGATATAGGCGGGAGGTACAGGAAATACGTCACGATGTATGCTTGTTCTTGATTGGACGCAGGCTGGAAGACTATCAAGATGTATGCTCATCCCTGATTGGACCTGATAGGATATACAGTGGCCTTATGAGTTTGCCTTTTTAAGCCTCTGCAAAAATGTGACTCATTGCTATTTTCTGGGAACCTACGATGGAACTGGCCACGGTCCATCACCTTGGCCAATATTTAGTTAAAGCTTGGTTCAAAAATTGTGGAACTGGTCTTTCTCTCATGGTTTTCAGGCATACCAATGTCTGAGGAAACATGGACATTTTGAACTGAACACACTCTGGACACTTCTGTTAGGAGTTAGACTGAGGCCTACTGTTTGAGAACAAGGGTGTATATTCACATGCTCTGAGCCCTGCCCATTTGGTCTGAGACTCATGCTTCCTGTTTATACACCTACCTGGCCTCATGCCTACCTGTGTATGCCCAACTCGGCCGCCCCTGGTCAACTCTTAACAGTTGTGTCTTTACCTTGGCAAGAAAAAAAATCATTAGAGTAGGGCTCACTTTTTCCAATTTTAAAATATTCAGAATAATTTACTAAATTTGGTTGCATCTGGTTTGGCAATATGCAGTAACAGGAATTTGGGGGCCAGTTTCATGAGTAAAGTTGGTCAACAGGGCAACCTCCACCCTAAAGTGACAGGAGAGAAAAGAAGAAAAATGTTAACATGATAGCTGTTGTCTTCAGCTCTCTGTTCATTTACAGGAGGGACCTGTATTTATTCTTCTTGGCTACAGCTTGGCTGTGGTTCAGAGAATCCCTGAGAACTCCATTTGTTGAAATTAAATCCTTACTGTGAGATATTGAGAGAACAGAAACTGAATCTGACTGCAGTGTTGAAAATAAATTAAAATATCAGGAAGGATAAAAATCGTGGAATAAAAATATACATTGTCTTCCCTATTCTTTTTTTCTCCCCCCCCCATGGAGAAAACAAAATATCTGATTTAATCAGAGGAACTACTGATCTAATAACATGATAAAGAATTCTGGGGACAGTTATATATGGAATTGGATAGATTTTCTTTTGTAATTTAATTAGAAAGAAAAATACTTTCCTTATATTTATATACCTTCTTAAATTTTATTTATCTGTGTGTTTTGATAAAGGGTCTCTCTACATGGCCCTGTCTATCCTGGAACTCAATATGTAGATCAGGATGGCCTCTAACTCATTGAAATATGCCTGCCTCTTCCTCCTGAGAGCTGGGATTAAAGGTGTGTCACACCACGCCCTTTAAAGCTCCCTCTCTCTCCTCTCCCTCCCCCCTCTCCTCCTGTCTGCATCCCTGTTACCGTGTCCCTCTCCCCACCCCTGTGTATGCATGCATGCATGTACATAGAGAAGTCTGAGGACAACTTTCAGTAGCCAGTTTTTTGCCTTCCATCTTATTTTGAGACAGACTTTATCTTGTTTCTTCTGGTTCATTGCATACTCCAGGCTAGCTGGTCCAGAAGTAGTTGGGTGATTCTCTTGTCTCCGTGTTCCACCTTACTGCCGTTTCCTCTGGGTTCCAGGGATCTAAACCCCAGCTGCCAGGCTTGCCTGGTGATTGTTCTTTACCCACTGAGCCATCTCTGGGCCCAGTGTCCAATTTTTATAAAATTCACATTATCTGTATTATGCTCATCTGTATTCATACATATTGTAATGCGCATTAAGATGATTTAAGCAATGTTGAGTCTATTTTCACTAAACCAGAGAGGTAAATAGTAACCAGGTGAGTTTTTCCAAAAAAAAGTTTATGATCTACAAAACCCAAGTTAACAAGAAAAACAAATACTGTTTTCCTGTGTCAGGAAAGTGAATAGTAGAAAGATGAAATTACTGAAGGCTACTTTTTTTTTCTTTTCAAAAAGTGGATACATTATTCAAAATAGAGATTTAAAATATTTAGAAACATTTTCTGCTTTATACGCTTTATTATTGTGCTTAAATGTGTCTGTACATATGCCGCAATAGTCAGAAAGACCCGGCAGAGTTGGTTCTTTCCGTCTATGATATGGCTTCTGGAGATCAAACACGGGTCATTAGGCTTGGTGGCAAGGGCCTTGATCCACTGTTCCCCACTTTTAATCAGCTTCTTTTATACAACGTTAAATTAACAAAATTCTCTATAGAGATATGTATTCATGGCAGCTATAGAATTTCAGGAATCTTTAGTAACAATGTCAGGCCAATGAATTCATGCCAAACCTCCCCACTTTGTTGATAATCTCCAATCTATATTGGGCTGGCTTAGTGCTAAACCAGAACTTGATTAGCAATGCTACTTATCTGCCACTTAAAAAAAGAATTGGATGGGGCAGGGTATAAGTATCAAAATAAAATATAACAAACCCAGAGGGATAATGAGGGGTGGGAACCAGGAAGACAAGGGATTATTGAACCAGCTTAATTATTCACTGGACTGAAATCTCAAGAGCCAGTCTGCACAGAATTTCTTTTGAGTATATAAACATCGGTCTCAACATTTGATTCATTTACTTAGGCATAACACTTTTATTTTTTTCCCTTAATACTATGTTAGTCCTCCCAAGTTTGGCAGTCATTAGGTCACAGCAAGAGAGTTTATCTGTTGATGGTGGGAACTGAGACTGTCATCTGTGGATGGCATGACCTGCTTGTAAGTCTCCAGTCAGATGGTGTGTCTGGACAAAGGCAGATGTAGCCCCAGCAGGTTAAAGGAGGGTGGCAGGTTAGTCTGTGTCTGGTCTGCAACCATAACTCTGCCTTCCTCTCCTTGTAGAAATAAACCCCTGGGAGAGTCACAACAGGGATGCAGAAACCTGGCAGGGGGAGGTCTGGATAGGGGGTTATTTTTTAATTTCTTTATATCAAAAGAATCGAGGGGGTAATGCATGCCCCAAGCCTGCAACAGTTGGATGAGCATCACACTGGTGGCCTGTTGCTATAGACCTGAGAGAAAGGCAAGGGGATAGGAGATAAAGGAATTTTAATCCTGGCCTGGCATCCTCTAAGTGGGAAGTCATTGATGAAAGCAGATGGAAGGCTGGACATTATTATCTCATCAGCTTAAGGTAGCTGAGAAAGGAATCGCCATGTTAATTTTGTATCTGGAATAGGCAGCAGCAGCTTGTCTGTAAAAAAAATAAACAGGGTTAAGTAGATGGGTGTTTTTATTAGTTGAAGATTAAATGATAGTTGTTAATGTAGTCTGACATAATGGAGGTCTCTGAAGCTTAAAATAATTTTTAAATTTACAAAATGAGATAAATTTTAGATAAGCCAGTACTACCATCATTTGATATCTGTAAACAATTTTGAGTCACAAGCATGGACATTCTTTTGGTATCCCTATCACTAGGGGAAAGCAAGCATTTCAACCAAATTCAGACAAAGAAGCATGGAAATTCTAAGTTTTGGGAGAGCTGCTGCTGTTCCAAGCTACGGTACCTCAGCTGTGGAAGCAAAGCTCAACCCAGCATTGTTGGGATTCAGGTTTGCTTCTCTGTGCTCCAGCAGAGATGAACTGACAGGAAACAAACACACAGTCAGTCTGCCCAGAGGATTTAACTCATCCCTGTGAGTCCAGTTGTGTCAAAGATCTGGCAGGTCCTTCCTGCTCAAGGCCTGGGGAAGAAGCCCACCTTGCCATTGCCAGCTGTTGTTTTGGCTGTCATCTTCTGCAGCTCTGCCATAGTCCAGGTCTTACCCTCAGGGGACGCAAGGAGCATTCCTTGGGGGTGGGGGACAAACTTGGGTTTGCTAAGCAGGTCCCTCCCCTTCCCAGCCTGTGTACCCTAGCAGGGTTGCCCTGGGTTGCCCTGCTAATTAGGTATACTTTATATCTTGTGTACTCCGCAATGACTAGTCGAGTACCTTGAAAATAATTGACAGCAGAACATTTACTCCATTTGTCCAGTATTGATTTATTTGCCTGCATCTACTTTGAAGATTTCTGTTTGCTCAACTGAGGTCATGAGCTGATCCAAATAGGAGAAACCCTCTAACTGGGTAGAGCTTGTCCGGAGAGATGATCCCAGACTGTTTCTTGTTATGAAAGCTTCAGTTGGTACATGGCTGGCTAATCAGATACTACATCTAAAGAACATTTTTATTGGTTTCAATAGAGAAATAAACTCTCCAGTAATCTGTTTTGCTTTAATGGAAGGAAATTCTGAGAGTTGACGGATTTTTCTGGCCGTTGTTTTAAGTAAAAATTTAATCTCAGCTACCACCGTGAAACCAGGTCACGCAATATATGATACTGTATTTGTAATTTCAGAGGCAAAATTAGTTTCTTTTGGGAACAACAACAAAAAAAACACACTTTCTATAAACTATCTAGCCTCAGGGCCATGCCACCTGAAGGGTTGGCTGTCTTGTCTTCTGCTCATCGGGTTGACCCAGGCAATGATACAAATAAAGCTAGCTCATTTCTGATACCAAATGGCAGCAGCATTCGGAAGACAGAACATCGGAATGGTAGCAGTTGGGATGAACTCCGAGGCCATGAGTCGGTGCAGATAAAGGAGAGCCATGCTTGCCTGTGCTTTGTAAGACAGAGGTAGGAAGTGACCTAAGTAGCTGTTATGGCTTGCCTTCGTTTACCAGACGGAACAATTTATACAGAAGTTTGCTTGACTCAGAATATGGTGGCAGCATTTGTTGAAGGCCTCTGTGCTGCCTTGTGATACAGTGGGAAGGAAAAAGATCATACACAAGATAGAAGTGAGATCAAACTGATGGTTTCAGCCAGAAACCTACTCCCATGATAACTGACTCGCTCTTGTAATAACATTACTCGGTCATGAAGGCAGACCCCATCACCTCCTAAAGGTCCACTTCTTTATGCTGTTACAATGGCTGTTCAATTTGAACCTAGATTGACTGGGAACATTCCAGCTATGCACATCTGCACTCCAGGTTTTGAGTTTGGTTTTAGTAGTTAGAATAGCTTACCTTCAGTCTTAGTTTTTTTCTGCCTTTTCCTTTTTAGTGAGCTATGCCTAGAAGATATTAAATAAGGTTATCAAAGGAAAAGATGGCAACTTAAACACACAATTTTGTTTTTTTCTTCTGAGTTTCAATATGATAGAATTTTAAGCTCTTCTATCTAGTGAGGAAATGTGAAGGTAGTAGATGTAAAAGCTGCAAGACAGAAGCTGCCCAATCACAAAGAGGGTGCCACTAACCTGTATTGTACATGTCTGGCAAGCCAGTGCCTGTGTCCCTTAAGATATACTTTGAAGGCAAACATCCCTGTGGAATTGATGTATTGTGACAAAAAATAGGACAGGAATAACCTGTGCAGTATTTTTTTTGTGTATGTTTTGATTCAAAAGCAATTGTCATCCAAATCCAATTTCAGTATAATTATTGTTTGAAAGAATACTAAATATGAAAGTGAGGGGGTCACAGCTTGAGTTTCTGATACAGGGTCAAATTTATTCAGAAGACTGGAGAACTGACATTTGTGAGGTTCTTATTTACCTGTCTCCCCAGGAAAATGACTATTGCCAAACTGTCTGTATAGTCCCTGACCCCGATGCAGCCTCTGAACACTCACAACTGAGGTTCCAAAGTCCACTCTTTAGGAGAAGAACCATCCTGAACTGGTTATCTGCGAATTTTACTTAGAAAATATTTTGATTTTCAATGACATCCTTAGCATCTTTAGCCTTTAAATTTCAGACAATTTTCTACCAGCAAAACAATTAAAATCTCTTTTATTTCTTTTTTCCCCCTTTTCCTCCCGCTCCCTAAAAACTCTTTTATTTCTAAACAATGATTTTTAAGTGGCTGCAGATTATGTTTTCTTCTTTTTAATTCTTCTCTCATACATTACATGGGGACCACAGTTTCTCCTCCCTGTACTCCTCCCTGTACCCCCTTGTCCTCTTCACATATTCAGTCTTCCTCTGTTTACATTCAGAAAACAATAGACACCCCATCCCCCACCCCCCCAGAACATGGCACAACAAGTTATCCTAAGATTAAGTACAAACTCTCATATCAAGGCTGGATGAGGCAACCCAGTCGGAGGAAAAAGATCCCAAGAGTAATCAGAGGTATCTGTACTTCTACTGTTAGGAGTCCCACAAGAACAGCAAGCCACACAATCACAGCATATACACAGAGGGCCTAGCTCAGACCCATGCAGAGTCCATGATTGTTGCTTCAGTCTCTGTGAGCCTTATGAGACCTGCTTAGTTGATTTCTGTGGACCATATTGATTATATGTTTTCAAATCACTAAGGAGAATAGGATCAATGATGACTCACTGAGCTGATTTAGATACAAGTGTAGAACTCTGTTGAAAGTGTGTACCGGAGTGCCTGCACTGTGGGTGATTTGAATGATTCCTGTTGGATCCTGTATTTGAATGCTTGGTCACTCAGGAGTGAGATTGTTTGAAAGGATTAGAAGGATTAGGAGACATGGTCTTATTGAAAGAAGTGTGTCACTGGGGGTGGGTTTTAATGTTTTAAAAAGCCCATGCCAGGCTTAGTCTCTCTCCCCCTCCCCCTCCCCCTCCCTCTGTTAGCTTGCTTGTCAGGATGTAGCTCCAGCATCATGCATGCCACCATGTTCCCTACCTGGATAGTAATGGACTAAACCTCTGAACTATAAGCCAGCTACAATTAAATGTTTTCTTTTATAGGAGGTGCTGTGGCCATGTTGCTTCTTCTCAGAAGTAGAACAGTAGTTAAGACATACGCACAAGTCTCTGTTGTTACTTGAGCTTCTTGCTGTGTGGTGACTAAAGTTCGGTTGTGAGCATCTCAAAGACTACTGTGCCTCATGTAAGACGTGTCATGTAGTCTATGTCTTTTTGTGTCTGGCTTCATCATTCAACTGAGCCTGAGAAAATTTATGTAGTGCTATTATTGGATGAACTATTTTATAAATGTCGATTTGACCCGTTTGGGAAAATAATAACATTCTGTGAAGCCTGGGCAAAGGCTGCAAGAACTTTTATGAACTGGACTTGGAAGTCAAGAATGCTGTTTCTATCAAAGGCACTTCTTACATGCGTTCGCGACCGGCCAGGAAAGAACGCAACAAACTGGAATCTTCTGCGGCAAAGCTTTATTGCTTACATCTTCAGGAGCCAGAGAGCAAGAGAGAGAATGGCGAAACCCCGTCCCTTTTAAGGAGAATTATTCTCCGCCTAGGACGTATTACTCCCTGATTGGCTGCAGCCCATCGGCCGAGTTGTCGTCATGGGGAAGGCAGAGCACATGGGGTGGAAAACTACCCTTGGCACATGCGCAGATTATTTGTTTACCACTTAGAACACAGGATGTCAGCACCATCTTGTAACGGCGAATGTGAGGGCGGCTCCCCACAGATCCCCCTTTTCTTTTAATAAGAGCAATAGGCCACCCATATTAATGAGAGTGGAGATACAGGTCAAATCCCCAGTGTGCAGGTAAAGGAGCCGTACACATAAACTCCTCCCAGGTTTATCACCCAGAGGGGTCCTGGTCTGGTCCCGTGTCATTTTACCTGGGGAGAAGGACACTTGGACACTCAACCTTCTTGAAAGATGACATGTCTCCCTAGAATAGGCTCATATATGCCGCAGAGCCCTTCTACTGCAGTGCTTAGCCGTGCAACTCTCTCGGGCTGCTGAAGCACACTCACTCTATCCCGTGCAATGAGACTAGCCTCGTGGGGTGCAAGAGCTGAATGGCCAGCGACCTATTGCTTAAGCATAGATAACCATATATCAGGGGAAGCACCATGTTCTAGAGCTGCAAGTGCCTGGGCAATAACCACCTTGTCTCTCCTAGTTTGGGCCTTAAGCTTACAGACCAACCAGAGAAGCAACACTAATCCACAGCAAAGTGTATCTCCAAATAATCCCACCCATACCCATTCTTTAAAGAAGGAAAATGCTGAGGAGATCCAATTGGGTAATCCTTTGATCAGGGACAGGTCCAAGCGCGTGGAGTTGACCTGAAGTCTCAATTCCCGAAGGGTCTGTTCAAATTCAGCCGTCCAATTCTGTAACATATACTGAGAAAGACTTTTTGACAAATTAGCTGCCCTAGTAAATTTCTCATACTGAATGGAAGTAACGCACAATCCCGGAAACTTTTGTTCACATCCCAGCTGAGCTATTTGCCATAATGCATCTAGTTGTTTCTGGATAAGATCTATGAGTTGATTAACCAGCATGAGACCTCCCTGTATCTTGACATTAGCTGAGGCCTGTTTATCTATGACTGTAGTCACCGAGGCTGACAATGTGTTAATGGTGTCAGTCGTCTGGACCTGTCCAGACAGAGCCAAGACTGTCTGAATCAAGGCCAAACCCAGTTCCTTGTTACTGGTAAAAAAGCAGGGGAATACTTGAGCATTATACATCACCGGCATTGGGAGTGGAAATGTCGACATTATCTCCCAACGCTGCTCTCTCTTTGTTATTGTCGCCCTGGACATCACCAAGACGAGGGACATCAGTATTCCCTTGGTCAGTCTGGATTTTTCGGGTGAGTCTTTCTGGTATCCAAAATGGGTTGTCTTCATTCTGTGGGAAAACACAAACAGCTCCCCTGGATCTTATCAAAATAGGATCCGGGCCATACCATTTATTATCAAGGACATTTTTCCATTTAACCATCTCATTGGGCCTATCTGGCTCTGAACAATGACGTTCAGCCGCAGTATGGCCATGAGCATCAAGATTTAAAAAATTGAGTGTAAAGAGTGCCATAGACACAGACACTCTTGGTGCTCGGGGTAGAGCCTCCTCGATTCCCCTCTTCTGTTTTAATAGATAGGATTTGAGGGTGCGATGCGCACGCTCAACAATACCCTGTCCTTGAGGGTTGTATGGAAGTCCAGTCAGGTGGGTCACGTCCATCTGACGGCAGAACTGCTGGAATTTTTGAGATGTATAAGCTGGTCCATTATCAGTCTTAAGGAGTTTGGGTTTCCCCCAAGCACTCCATGCCTCAAGGCAATGTTGAATCACATGTGAGGCCTTTTCTCCAGTTAAAGGAGAGGCAAACATGATGCCAGAACATGTGTCAATAGAGACATGTAAATATTGATTTCTCCCAAAGGAGGAAATATGCGTGACATCCATTTGTCAGACCTGTAGAGGTCGAATACCGCGTGGGTTAATTCCCACATGAGGAACTGGCAAGAACTCACAGCAGCTTTGACATTGAGTAACAATGTCACGGGCTTCTTTTCTTGTCAAGGAGAAACGACTGCGTAATGTTTCAGCCGTCACATGAAAATTGTTATGAAAATTTCTTGCAGCCTCTACCGGGGATGATAGGGCAGCAGCCACCACTTTAGTGGCCTTATCTGCCAAATCATTTCCCAGAGCCATGGGGCCAGGTAGGCCTGAATGGGCTCTAACATGAGTAATATAAACAGGAAATCTTCTAGATAACAAAACTAATTGTATCTGCTGAAAAATATTGGCAACTTTACTGGAAGGCTTAATCACTCCAGCCACTTCTAAAAGATTTACTGCATTAACCACATAACAGGAATCTGACACAATATTAAGGGGTTCCAAAAAGGTTTTTAAAACTTCTAAAACCACTAAACATTCTACCACTTGAGGTGAATTTTCATTATATTGTTTGGATACCACTTTACCATTAGCCACATAGGCACCTATGCCAGTTTTTGATCCATCAGTATATACCACAATCCCATTTTTAAGTGGGTTTCTTACCGTTATTTGTGGAAACACAACAGATTGATTTTGGGCAAACTGTAAAATTGGATGTTTTGGATAATGGTTATCTATTTGTCCTGAAAAGGAGGTAACTAAAACTGCCCAATCATTAGATGTGGCTGCCAAGGTTTGAACCTGTGCAGGGTATAAGGTACAATTAAAAGATATGGACTTCGTCCAAAGTGGGTGATTGCTGCTTTTAGGCCTTTAAGGGCAAGCTGTGCAATTGCATCAGGATACCAATCTATTATTTTAGCTGGGGATACGTTTGGATGGATCCACAACAATGGCCCATTCTGCCACAAAACTGCAGTTGGCAATTGTGCTGTCTTAAAGACACACAAACTGAAAGGCTGCGAATCCTCAATACGTTGTAATTGTGCATTCTGTAAGGCATTTTCCACTTTTTGTAAGGCCTGGTTAGCAGCTAGAGTAAGAGCTCTAGGGGAGGAGATATGAGGATCTCCTTCTAAAATACCAAACAAAGGCCTTAACTCAGCGGAAGGAATCTTCAAAAAAGGTCTGAGCCAATTAATATCTCCCAACAGCTTTTGAAAATCATTTAAGGTATGGAGGTGATCTCTTCTTATCTCTACCTTTTGGGGCACAATCTTATCTGGGGACACCACAGAGCCCAAAAATTGTCCTGTATCAGAAATTTGGACTTTTTCTGTGGCTATCTGTAAACCCCACTGACTTAAAGTTTTAAGTAGAAAAGGATATGCCTTTTGTAGCATGGTAAGGTTTTTATGGCACAGGAGGATGTCATCCATGTAAAGGAGCAAAATTAAAGAGGGGAATTGTTCCCTCACTGGCAAAAGAGCTTCTTGCACATAAAGTTGGCACATTGTAGGACTATTGGACATTCCCTGTGGTAAGACCTTCCATTGATACCTCTTATCATGTTCCATGTGATTAATAGAGGGGATGGTAAAGGCAAATCTGGGCCTATCCCTTGGACACAAAGGTATAGAAAAGAAACAATCTTTAATATCTATAATAATTAAATTCCAGCCACGTGGTAAGGCGGAAAGTACAGGGAGACCCCTCTGTACCGGGCCAAATAAGTTCATTTGCTCATTAATGGCTCTGAGGTCGTGGAGCAGTCTCCACTTTCCTGACTTTTTCTTAATTACAAAAATTGGAGTATTCCAAGGTGAGGTAGATGGTTCAATATGGCCTAGTTTTAATTGTTCCTCTACCAGTTGAATCACAGCTTCCAGTTTTTCAGAGGATAGGGGCCATTGAGGAACCCACACTGGATCCCCTGTTTTCCATGGTATGGGTCGTGCTGCCCCAATGGCCCCTAGGGAAAACCCAGACCCTGTCTGTCTTGGTTTCCATTAGGTGAGATGGGCTCCATCCTTCCCTGTTCTTGATGTCCTAACCCTTTTCCTTCTTTATAACCCATCTTTGCCATGATATTTTTTGCTTTAGCTGAATACCCTCTCGATGGGGCATTTTCATTGGACAAAATAAGGCCCAAATGCTGCATAATATCCCTTCCCCAGAGGTTAACCGGGAGTGGGAGCACATAAGGTATGAATTTCCCTTGCTGCCCTTCAGAGGATTCCCACGTCAAGGCAACGGAGCTTATAGTGGGACATGATTAATATCCTAGGCCCTGTAATGAATGAGATGACTCTGTGGTGGGCCATGCTTTGGGCCACCAATGTGTAGAGATTATACTTTTATCTGCTCCGGTATCAAGGATGCCTTCAAACTCTTTTCCGTTGATCTTAAGGCGGAGCTTAGGTCTATCATTCAAAGATACAACCAAATAGGCAGAATCATTTCCCGAGGAGCCCATTTTCTTTATCTCAGGTCCTGCAGATTTCTCCCTGGTATTATCAGGGAGAAGCAGCAGCTGAGCTATCCTATCTCCTTTACTAATAGAAAAAACACCCTTAGGGCTTGAGCACAGGACCTGTATTTCAGGGGAATGTTGACAATCCATAACTCCAGGGTGGACTACTAAGCCCTGCAAGGTGAGTGAACCCCGGCCGAGAATAAGGCCCATGGTTCCAGGGGGCAAGGATGGTATAGGCTCCACCGGCACTGGCTGAATACTCATTTGAGGCATTAGTAGGAAGTCGGAGGCGGCACGCAGGTCCACCCTTGTGGGTCTTCCTGGGTCGCCTCTCTGACTGCTTCCTGGGTCCTGACAAACCGGTTCCCCTATCTTTGAGGGCCCTGGGACCGAGGGCCCCATGGCCCGCTTTTTGACACATCAGCTGATTGGTTATCAGGTGGGGGAAGGAGTCTGCCCTTTATATTCCTCACAGAGCGACACTGGTCGGCTCTATGATAACCTTTGCCACACTTAGAGCAAAGAGCGAGAGTCCCCCCCGTTTATCTGGAGCTCTGCAATCTTTCTTAAGATGCCGCAGTTAAAACATGTCCTCTGATCATTTCTGCCCATGGAGCATTTTTGGGATTGGAGGATGGCGGCCGCTAAGCCTGCATTGGTGAGAGGTCCCCCAAGCTCCCGACAAACCCTGAGCCAGTCTTGTAAACCTTTGTTCTTTCTTGGGGCTATGGCCGCTCGGCACTCCTGTGTGGCTTGCTCATAAATGAGCTGTTCTACCAGAGGTGCGGCTTGCTCTGAATCTCCAAAAATACGCTCTGCTGCCTCTGTCATTCTGGCCACAAAATCTGAGAAGGACTCCTGAGGTCTCTGGACGATCTTTGTTAGTTGTCCAGTGGCCTCACCTGCTCGGGAGAGCGCCTTCCAGGCCCTAATAGCCGTGGAGGAAATTTGGGCATAAGCTCCCCAGTGGTAGTTTGTTTGATCAGCAGTATAAGCTCCCTGACCCGTTAACAAGTCAAAAGTCCAATCTCTCTGCTCTGGAGTCAAAGCAGCAGCGTTTGCTCGGGCCTGCGCTTGTGCAGCCTCTTGCCATAGAGCTCTCCATTCCATATATTTGCCCATACTAGGGAGAGCGGCTTTTGCAATCATTTGCCAGTCGGCAGGAGTTAGTGCCATGCCAGCAAGCCTGTCTAACTGCACCAAGGTAAAATTAGCATTGGTTCCATATTTACGGACCGACTCGGCAAGCTCTTTAATCTGCACATATTCTACCAGAGCGTGGACACGCCCACCCTCGGCTCCTTCAAAGACCGGAAATGTCTGTTGTATTTTCCTTTGTTCCTCCTTTGGAATGAACGAGTCTGCGCATTGCCTCTCTGTCCATTGCCTCTCTGCGCAGGGCTGACGCCTTACGCAGGGCGGGGGCTCCGCATAGGGCGGAAGTGCACTATGACCTTGAAGCCGACTGCCCGGAGGCTGAACAGCATGCTGGCCTTCACCAGCCGCTTTTGGCTTTTTCCTTAACTGATTAGCTAGCATTTTATCTGGCTGGTACCCTTTTCTCTCATAATGAGCTGCTTCCTCCTCCAAGTCTGTTTCTTCAGAGGAGAATTCTTCATCTGCTTCAGAGCTACTAAGAGCTGGCTCCTTGAGCTCATCTAGTGATGAGTATAGGCTCCTTCTCCTAGAGACCTCCGCTAATTGATCTTTTTTCTTTTCCTTCCTTCTAATCTCTCCCCAGGTATTCTTACCTGACCTAAACTTTTCCTCGGGTTCAAGACCCGTGGAAAGGCCTGTATACTTATTTTGTGAACCGTATTTCCTCTTTGCTCCTACTCTCTCTCCCCGCTTTACTTCTGATAGATTGCCCTGAATTTCATCCAGAATTTTCAGCCCTGCCTTAACCGCTTGATAACATGTGAAAAGGAACAAAAGGGCTCCTAACACTAGAAAAAGTTCAAGGCCAAACATACCTTGTAAAGCTATTTCCCACTTTACTTCTGATAGACTGTCTTGAATTTCGTTAGAAAGTTCAAGACCAGACTTACCTTGTAAAGCTATACTTACGGGTACCCTGTTCCCCAGCTGAAGAGTTCTGAATTCACGCAGTTGAATCCTTCTCAACAGTCTGTGTTGTGGGAACACTTCATTACCACGATTCCCCAGCTGAAGAGTTCTGAATTCACGCAGTTGAATCCTTCTCAACAGTCTGTTTTACGGGAACACTTATGACCGTGACCCGCAGTTCTGGTTCCGGAATGAGGGATCTTCCCTGCGCCGGTGATGGTAACCGTCCCGGGTTTTCTTGTCCCGGGTTTTCTCGTCCCAGGTCTTCTCGTCCCGGGTCTCAGCACCAACTCTTACACGCGTTCGCGACCGGCCAGGAAAGAACGCAACAAACCGGAATCTTCTGTGGCAAAGCTTTATTGCTTACATCTTCAGAAGCCAGAGAGCAAGAGAGAGAATGGCGAAACCCCGTCCCTTTTAAGGAGAATTATTCTCCGCCTAGGACGTATTACTCCCTGATTGGCTGCAGCCCATCGGCCGAGTTGTCGTCACGGGGAAGGCAGAGCACATGGGGTGGAAAACTACCCTTGGCACATGCGCAGATTATTTGTTTACCACTTAGAACACAGGATGTCAGCGCCATCTTGTAACGGCGAATGTGAGGGCGGCTCCCCACAGGCACTGGCCAGATAATCACCAAACTCAGACTAGACTCAACAGACAAGTTACAGGACCCCACCGTTTGGTGAGCGGGTGATATCATGTTGTGGAAGAACGTATGTGATCTTCCCCAGGCCCAATCAATCAGGGTTGGGAGTGGAGATACATTAATTAGACCTGTAACACTTCTTAACATTCCCCTTTCTTCAGAGCCCCAGTCGTTGCTCTTAATGTTGTGTTAGAATCACCTACAGATGTATTTGTTCAAGGTAATCTCTGGCTTAACTAAATTTTTTTTCAAGGGTTCAGTATATGTGAGAAATACCTACATGGTCCAGCTACAGATTTTTCACATTCAATGTGATTGTGACTGTACTGAAGTTTTCATTTACATTAAAAATTCTTCTGGGTGAAGCTTGTGCTGAGATAGAATGGCATTTTGAATATCATTGTTTGAGAGAATTGCTGCAGTGCTGAGATAATATTAATTTCATGACGATGAGTAAAACCTCAAGCGAGTTTATAACAAACCCAGCAATGAGATTGTCTGTCAAAGGGGTGATCTGGCTGAAGTGTAGATTAGGTTTTTCCAATAGGTGCTCAGGGCTGCACACAATCCCTATAGAGAGGCTGTTGTCTAGCAGAGTGCTTCCATAGTTAGTAGTCAGCATTGAACTCTGAAAATCAGCCCCTAGGGAGATCAGCTAGAAGGCCAGGTAGAAGGCCACTTGTGTTAGCTCTTGTGTGCGCCCTGACTTGCCAGCAAGAACGACGCCACAATAGGATCCTTCTGCACACGTTTATTGGGAGAGCATTGACTGCATAGGCGAAAGGCCCCAAGCCCAGAACTGGTGCTGCTTATATAGGCCTAGGAGTGACGTGTCCATACCTGATTGGTTATGCTACCAGTACCTCATTAATATGCATTGGGCCAGGCAGTGACTCAGCAAAAAACTCTTATGCACATGCGCACATTGGTTGTTTACCCATAATCATGGGCGGTGGCCAGTGGTAGCCAGCGCCACCCTGCAACGGCACATGTGGCTTCCCACAGTTAGCCGTGCAAACTAGACTGAAAAGGAGGTGAATGAATGAATGAACTGAAGTACAGATGCAGGGACTGTGGGGTTGTGATTCTGCCATCTTCCATGTGAACTGGGTCTTTAGTGGACTTAACCTAAATACGGGTTACATTATTGCTTTTTAATAGATCCCATTTCTTATTGTGAAATGTATTGTGTATGACATATTAAGCAGCATAGAAAGCAGAAGAAAACAACAAATGTAGCCTCATTTTAAAAATTTCTTTGACCTGGAATGTAAAGTTCTCTACGTAGATGATGATGTCAGTCACTTTTGATGCGTGGGAGGCTGTATCAACGCCACACTGGGTTTCTGAATCCTGGAATACTGTCAGATTCATTTCTCTGGATTCAGCAACGTTGGAAGAGATGTCGGTCTTGCCCTCACACTCAGAAATCAGATGTACATTTGAAAACCTCCATGTGATTTTCACACGCACTCTTGGCTAAGATCTTCTACCTTACTGCAACCTAAGTGACCATGGTTTATCTGCTGAGATTTAGTGGCAAAGGTCTTGGTTTGAGTCTTTGTTCTGCTCTTAAACTATTCTTTATCTTTACTAGAATGTGTCTTTAACTGTGCCATTGGCTTCTTCTTTAGCCATTGTCGTCTTCCTCCTCCTCTCCCTCCTCTCCATCTTCTCCCTCCTCTCTGCCTACTCCTCCTATTCCTGTTCCTGCTCCTGTTCCTCTTCGTATTATTCTTCTTTATATGGTTTGCCTAGGTAGCCCAGGTTGACCCACACTTTACAATCTGGCTGTATAGCCTCCCAAGAAAGGGAATTACAGGTTCCTGCCACCACCCTCAGCTGATGTAGTTACTGACAAGAGTCCTTATAATACTATGGTAAGGGTTAAGTGAGAAATATGACAATAACCTGTAACTCTAAAGCACTACCCAAATGTCACTATTGATGATGGTTGAACAATGCAGATATTAAGTGATGTTGGGATATGTCATTAATCTTTATTATGAACTGTCCTTACATTTTTAACAAATACAAAGAAATAGAGGTTATTTAGTTTATAGGAGTTCCTCATCTCAGCATTATTGACATTTATGGCTCGCTGTTCCCCTGATATAGGTCAGAGGTGCCACCCTATGTCTTATAGGAAGTGTAATAGGGTCCCTGACCATAAAATGCCAATATCCCCTCCCCTTCAATTTTTTTAATAGCCAGACATCATTCCAGAATTACAAAATCTTTTTTTAAGAGAACACAAATTGAGTACTTGTTTTCCATCCAATTTCACTGAAAACAGAAAGCATGATTTAGGATGTTAAGTAGTGACTAGCTATGGAGTGGCTGGTATAATTTTATCATATGTTGCTCTTGAACTCTGAATCGTAACTGGTACAGAGTGTCTTATGCCTGAGAAATTACTTCCTACTTTTGTTTCTTAGGGACAAAAGCAGCCCAGGTGGCCTCCAACTTGGCATCCTCCTGCCTCAGATTCTGAGAGCTAGAATGACCGGTATGTTCCTCACATGTGGCCACTTTCCTCTCTCTTGTTTTCTGCAGATGACACTAAAGGACATCTTCCCATGTCCCATAGCTGTTGGGAGCAAAGGGAACCGACATCTGCTGGTGATTGTTGACTTATCAATCTAACATTTCCTCCATGTATAAAAAGGCTAAAATCCATGCAGAAACATTCCCAGAACCATATAGTTGGCAAGGGAGCTAAGCCAGGGTCAACTCGAGGTATTTCTTAGCATCAATACTGCATCCTTCCAGTACAAAATTCCCTCTTTGGGGCTTTATGGCTTCTGGAATATCAAGTTGCTGTTTGATTTTTCTGAGGTCTTTGAAGGTCCTAAAGAAGGGAATTGTTCAATAGTCTGAGTACAGTGGAGTTCAGGAGAGTGAATGTCCATGATATAGTCACTTGAGGTCACACCTCCTCCCTTCAAAACACTGGCACATCCTGCCTTATACACAGAACAGAACTCTAGGCTGCCTTGAAAGTCTAAGTGCACTAGGGGCTCAGACATTGCCCAGCCTCAGCTAGCTTCCTGCAATTCTATCTAGCTCTTCAGGTAAGGCAGTAATGCCTTTACTTTTCAATGCATCTTGGTTAATTATGTGGTACAATGGCCCATCAAGATACTCCGATTAGCAGAGAAACCATATTAGAGATGTCTCATTAGATTAGACATGCCATTTTCTCTCTCAGTAGCGTAGAGCTTAACATTGTTCTTCAGTCCCAAGAGATCCACAGGGGAGAGAGGGTTCCACGAATGTCGTAAATGGCCCCATGAACCACAGAGGCTGCAAAGAAACGGAGCATTTTTAAAAAGCTAGTTTTAAAATCAAGACAATCACAGGGTTGTGTAACACATTTTTTAGAAATGGCATTTGTGCAAATGCCAAAGGTGTGTGTGTGTGTTGGGAGTGGGGGGGGGTACTACATTGTATACTTGTTATGTTTAAAAAAATTCACATATGTTGTGAGTTAAAAGTATCTCTATAATGTTGGGAGAGATAGAGGAACCTAACTCTGTAATGTATACCTCTGATGCAAGGACAGCACTTGGTCAATGACCTTATGATTGGGCCACCTACGGAAAGCATTCTGGACTGCCACGTGCATGGAAATGACAAAGTAGCACATACCAGCTACTCTGATCTTTTGTTCCCAGTATCATGGTTAGGTGTTTTTTTGTTTTTGTTTGTTTGTTTGTTTTTAAATCTTTTATTTATTTACACTCCAGATTTTATTCCCTTCCCCGTCTATTCTCTGACTGTTCCACATCCCATACCTCATTCCCGCACCCTGTCTCCACAAGAATGTCCCCACCTCCCTACCCCATCAGACCTCCAAATATCCTGGGGCCTTCTGTCTCTTAAGGGTTAGGTGCATCATCTCTGAATAAACACAGACCCAGCAGTCCTCTGCTGTATATGTGCTGGGGGGCCTCACATCAGAGGGTGTATGCTGCCTGGTTGGTGGTCCAGTGTTTGAGAGATCGTGGGGATCCAGGTTAACTGAGACTGCGGGTCCTCCTAGAGGGTCCCCCTTCTCCTCAGCTTCTTCCAGCTTTTCCTTAACTCAACCACAGGGTCAGAAGCTTCTGTCCATTGGTTGGGTGCAAATATTTGCATCTGACTCTTTCAGCTGTTTGTTGGGTCTTTAGGAGGGCAGTCATGCTAGGTTCCTTTTTGTGAGCACTTCATAGCCTCAGTAACAGTGTCAGGCCTTGAGGCTACCCTTTGAGCTGGATTCCACTTTGGGCCTGTCACTGGACCTTCTTTTCCTCAGGCTCCCCTCCATTTCCATCCCTGCAATTATTTCAGACAGGAACAATTATGGGTCAGAGTTTTGACTATGGGATGGCAACCCAATCCCTCACTTGATGCCCTAACTTTCTGCTGGCGGTGGGCTCTACAAGTTCCCTCTTCCCACTATAGGGCATCCTGTCCAAGGTCTCTCTCTTTGATTCCTGAGAGTCTCTCACCTACCAGGTCTCTGGTACATTCTGGAGGGTCTCCCCAACCTCCTACGTCCTGAGGTTGGCTGTTTCCATTCTTTTTCTTGGCCCCCCCAGGGCTTCAGTCCTTTTCCTTCACCCAATACCACACCATGTCCCCTGCCCTCACCCCCTCATCCACTTTCCCTCCCAGAGGGTTAGATTTGTGTATTATGAATATTCAAATACAATAACAGATTTGTGTATTATGAATATTCAGTGGGCTACTGGCCTTCTATAGAGCCATTAAGCCTCATCATGGAAAGGAAAATTAACAGATGAGAGGATTTGTTTGAGAGAGATGATTCGGAAGACCTCAAAGTCATCTTTGGATGGCCAAAGAAGCTACCAGAAAAGATAAAGTAGACTCTTGTAGACAACAAGGGACTGAAATCTCCAGGGGAAGTTGCAGAGAGAGAGAGGGGGGTTAAGTGTACTCCAAGGCAGCGTGTGTGCTTGTTGGTCTGTTTCCAATGGAATGGAGGTGGGTACCCAGGTGTGTCAGGACTGTATGTGGTTCGCCATTCACTCATGTTCGATGTAGTGACTCGAATCATTTTGAGTATCTACAAAGTGCCAGGCACCATCTTAAATCCTCTGACTAGAGTTATGGATAATAAAGACAGGGCTCCCAAGTTTGTGGAGTTTATATTCCATAGTAATGAGGACAGGGGACAGGGTGAGTGCGTACTTCATGGCCAGGTCAGGGAGGGCCCCCTGTGAAGATGCACATTAGGAAATGCTTCAGGGTTTGCAGGCTTCCGTTTGGACACTGCAGCCCAGAGCAGCCATGGACCAAGGATATGCACTCAAGCCCAGAGGCCAGCTTCTACCTACTGTTTGCTTTTGTAAATAAAACTGCACTGGAGCACAGTCCAAATCAATTGTTCTGTAATTGTCTATAGCTAATTTTCTGCTTCAGTGACAGAGGTGAGACTCTGGCTGAGACAGTATGCCCTGTCAAACCTGAACTCTTTTCTAGGTTGCCCTTAATGGCAAAAGATCCTAGCAGTGGACAGTGTGCAGACCCTAGTGGCTACCTTGCAACGAGCCTTTTAATTAATGCCTTATTGAGTACGGCATCATTTAAAGACATTGAAATCTGAATGTGATGACATTTTCATGTGTCAAAAACCACTGTTTTTATTTTTTTTTTAACCATTTAAAAGTGTAAAAATCTGGGCAAGCTGACTGGGTCCATGTGTCATAGCTCCCTAAACTCTATGCTTAAACCTGCGTCTGACCCAGAGATCTCCAATTTTACCACTTTCAATGAGGAAAGCCTATTTTTAACTTCTGTTATTAAGAAACTAGCAATTTCATCATTATTCTAATTAATAAACCATGGGCAGCCGATAAGAGAGGAAGAGGGCACCCGAGTGCTTAGAGCAGCTGTCTCTGTAGCATGGGGACTTTTTGGTAAAGTTCTAACTCTCTCCCCAGCAGCATCTGTCATGTCAGCATGAAGTCCTGATTAGGAGAGGGTTCCAGGCCTGTACTTCACTGCACCTGACAGGCCTGTTAGTGACATTTTAAAGGTAAATTACAGACATCGTGGACACTTTAATATCCAGAGACATTTTGCTCTTCTTTGCTTCAGCAAATCCTTTGTATGCTTCGTTACCCATTCTGCGTAATTAAATAAACCTCCAAACAAAGGGGCTGCCCCTTTGGCAGGCGGCTGTCTTTAAAGGCTTAGCTTCAGCTCCACAAATTTCCCCCCTTTGTGTCACGCTCTTCATAATCAAATGAAAAGAAGTAAAACTGTCTGAGCAGATATTTGACCCAAGTGACTAATTCATTTCATCTAAGCCGTGGGTAGACTCTGGTCCCTGGGTTTGTGTGCTTGGTCCATGGCTGCTTTGGGCTGCAGCATCCAAGGTGAAGCCCGAGGAACCTAAAGCTTTTCCCAGTGTGCATCTTCATGGGGGAGGAGTGGTCCTCTCTGACAAATGAACTCCGCAAGCTTGGGGGGCCCTGTCTTCTCATCCATGACCTTATTCACACAACTGAGGACAGTGAATGCCTGGCATGTTATAGGTCCTTGAAGTAAAACGAACAGCAAAAACTTGGTTGATCTAATAACCATTTCTGACCTTTCATGGTTCTTTCTTTTTATTTAAATGAATTTAAAATCCATTCTTTGGCAAGTTCACATATGTATAGAATATATCTTGATCATACCCCCTTCCTCTCCCTTTTCCTAACCTTCCCCTAACCTGTCCCTTCCCCCTTCCCATTGATAAATAGTTTTGCTTTTCTCCCTAGTGTAAATGTTGTTTTTAGTAAGCTTTCAGCTGTGTGCTGACACTCTCCTAACTCAAGGCTTATGCATTCTTTAAGCTCTCTCCATTTAACCCGCCCCCCTCACTAAACATAGATTCTTTTCTCTGACAGTTTACTCTGACCAGTTTCCTCCCTGCCCTCCTTCCCATCTGGATCCACTCTCTTCTGTCTCTCATTAGGAAAGAATTGGCTTCAAGAAGTAATAACGAAACACATCAGAATAAAAACAGAATAAAACACAAACAGAATAAAATAATAAGATAAATAAAAACACCCACCATTTGAAGTTGACAAGAGAAGCCAACAAACAAAAGAGCCTAAGGACAAGGCACGGGAATCCGAGACTACTAATCCTACATTCAGGAATTCCATGAAAGCACTAAGCTGGAAGCTATAGTAATTATCATTATCCCTCTACAGGCCTACCCTCCAACAGTTCCTCATCCCATACCCCCTCCCCAGTCTCTAAGAGGATGTCCCCACTCCCCCTACCCCCACCCCACCCCACCAGACCTCCCTACTTTCTGGATCCTCAAATCTCTCGAGGGTTAGGTGCATCTTTTCCCACTGAGGCCAGACCAGGCAGTCCTCTGCTGTATGTGTCAGAGGCCTTGTATCAGCTGGTGTATGCTGCCTGGTTGGTGGCTCAGTGTCTGAGAGATCTTGAGTTGATACTGCTGGTCTTTGTATGGGGGCGCCTTCCTTCTCAACTTCTTTCAGCTTTTCCCTAATTTAACCACAGGGGTCCCAGCTTCTGTCCCTTGGTTGCGTGTAAGTATCCACATCTGACTCTTTCAGCTGCTTGTTGGGCCTCTCGAAGGGCAGCCTTGTAGGCTCCTGTCTGTAAGCACGCCATAGTCTCAGTGTCAGGCCTTGGAGCCTTGAGGGTAGGGATTATATGGCAATATCTCATTTAGAGCTGTGTGTTCTGTCCTCCTCCCCCATGCAACTGTATGGCAGACAAGTGGGCAGGGACAGCTCTACTGCACTCAGGACCCCAGGGCCTGTCACTTGAACCCATGTCACCAGGGCCAGCTCTACTGTGCTGCTTAGACATGGTTTAGAGCCACTCTCCTGAGTCCTGCAACCAATGAGGGCCAGAGCCAGCTCTGTGCAGCTTGTGGATAGCAACATGGCCCCAGGTGGGAGCCCAGACCAGGGATGACCACATGACCTTTAGTGGTAAAATGGGCCATAGACATCAACACAGACCCCCTCCCCCCACCCCCCACTGCTTCATGGCCATAGACTCAGACCTGGCCCTCCACAGCAGCACAGGCCATGACCTCACCATGGGCTCAGGTGGCATCACAGGCTACTCACACCAGCCTGTTCCTCTCCACCCTCATGCCTCCACATCCATCTCTCTTCAGAGTGCTCAAACCCTTCTGCTGCTCTTTCCTATCTCTCCATCCCACACTTGCATGTCATAGTGGGCTGTGGGCAGGCTACAGGGTAGGCAGGGTCCTTGGGTGTCTTCAAATGTTTTCCCAATCCCAAAAATTCCAAAGGAAATAAGTCTCTTTCCACAGTTAAACACAGCACAGTAAAACTGTAATTCAAGATAGAGTCGTCGAGTCTCAGGGTTGACCCGCCATTACAACCAACTAGAGAGACTGGCCAATGGCGAGACGCAAACACAGTGGGCATATCCAGTCAGCTGTGTGGGTCTCCAGGTCCTGCTCTTTTTCCTGGGCCAGGATGCGTCTCTGGGAGTCACAGCACCTCACACAGTGTTGGTTTTCTCAAAGGAAGAAGTCAAAGCCCACTGGCACTTTCATTTGTTCTAGACTCTGTTGATGGACAGTGCAATTCACCGTTTCCCAAGGAGCAAGAATGGCAACCGCCGCTTCTGCATCTCAGATTCCACTGCACTTCACAGCACACACTGCTCAGCTTCTCTCTGTCTTCCATGTCTCCACCACTTGCTCACTTCTTGGTGTGTCTCGGCCCTGCAGGGACTCAAGCACAGCTGCAGTGTTAAAAGTTACTTTTTTTATTTTTTAAGAGCAGTAATACTTTGTTTTACCCTAGGTTTCTAGGCTATCCAGCCCCTGGGTCTTGGTTACCCAAGTAGTGTCAGATATGAGTTCAACTCCTAGAGTGGGCCTTAAGTCAAATGTATATCAGTTGGCTACCCCCACAAGGTTGATACCACCATTGCCCCAGCATATTTTTCAGGCAGGACAGTTTGTAGATCAAAGGTTTTCTGGCTATCCTGGTGTTTACATTTCCCTTTTGGTAACCTGCAGAATACCTTTTTGTGCCAAAGTTACTAGACCATGGGGGCGAAGGGTCTATGTAGGCAACAGCGTAACCTCTTCACGATCAATGAGTTGCATGGATGTTGTCTTCATCAATGAGGTCTCAGTGTCAGTTTGTGGAGAGCAGCCTAATATCTTGGCCACTCCCAGGTTGTTGGGGGATTTTTGTGAGACCCTTTCAGCCAACAAATTCAACTGTTCGGTGACAAGTGATGGCCGGTTGGGACTCCATCTCCCTCACTATTTGGAGGCTTCATTTGGATTGGCTTCATATATTATAGGAAATTTTCCAAGGATTTCCTCTCAGATGCCCTTCAGTTCTAGCTCTTTCTCCCCCTTCCCTCCCTCAACCCCATCTCTCCTCCCCCTTCCCTCCCTCAACCCCATCTCTCCTCCCCCTTCCCACCTGATTCTCCTGTTCTTGTCTCCCTCTCCCTCTGGTTCACTCATGAAATCTATTCTATTTCCCATACAGAAAGATCTCTATGTCCTCCCTGGTCCCTTCCTGTACACCTAATCTCTCTGAGCCTACAGACTGTAGCTTGGTTATCATGTATTTAATGGGCAATATCTAGATATAAAGCTTTCTCCATTTTAAAGGAGATGCTTACACAGTTTCACAATCCCATTCCTTTCCCAGTACTTGCGAAGAACACCTCTGGTATTCATTCTTATTTCATCATCTCTTTTAACTTGATGTATTTATGTTCTTCATTTACCTATACAGATGGCAATAGCTCCACCCCCTTAGCAGACAAGCGAGTTTCCTACATGCAAATCCAACTGTGTTTACATTAACACATTGCAGTATTTATCATTCACTTCTCAGTAGTAAATATATTTTTAATATCTTAACTGACATGTTTTAAAGGCTTGAATATTAAAATAAGTTGACAAGATTGTGTTATGTATATAAATAAAATTTAACTCAGAGAAAATTCTCTTTATTGAGTTCCATTCCTCAAACCATCGTCCAGTGTTAACAAATAGATCATAAAACTCTTATATGATCCTTAAATGTTATGCCTAAAATTCCTTCATGCATCAGTGCATTTAATGCTGAACACTAAAATTCTTTTTCAGTAACCTTTGCACAAAAGCGTTTTGCATCATGCTTAACTACTGTGGAAAATGTTGCTCTCTTATTTGACTAGTGGATGGGCTGACGCCAGCTCTGAGAAGCTAGATCCAGTTGTGTGTGGCTAAGAGAGCAAATTTCCCACTCTGAGGTAATTAAGACCTCAAACAGAACCTCAGCAGTGAGCTAACCAGGAAGATGGCCTTGACCAAATCATTTTGAGTGCTGCTGTCATTAAACACAGAGTAGAGCATTGTCCTGAATTATTTACTTGCTTTGAAATGAAACCAAATATGTGTTTTGTGAAGTAAAGGATGAAATTGGGATGGCCGCTGACTTCAAACCCCGATGGCCTGTTTTCCCTGCATAATAAGATCTTACTAAATTGTGGTGACCTCAAGTAACAAGACTCAGGGTGGCTCAGACCTTACCTAAGTGCCCTTCACTGTAAAATTCTCTCTCCCTCTTCCCTCCCCTTCTACTTCAATTTGCCTCTCCCCCTGTCCCCCATTTCTCATCCCCTCCCCCTACCCCCCTTTCTCTCCAAGGTCTCATGCATTGACTGGCTTCAAACTCCCTATATAACCAAAAGTAACCTTGAACTCTGGATCCTTCTGCCTCCACAGCCTATGTTGGGATTACAATGGTGTGCCATTACTCCTGGCTTATGTGGTGCTGAGAATCAAACCCGTAGCTTCGTTCATATAAGGCAAGCACTCTACCCACTGAACTATATCCCCAACTCAAAATGGCTAATTTTGTGAATGAAGCAAGGTGTTATCCATAGAGGGTTGTCAGCACATGCTACACACATACAGGATAAAACAAGTTGAGAGGTCAATATCACATCTAGCGTTCCTCCTTCCACCCCCTGGCTTCTTATGATGAAGGATATGCGGAAGGAAGATTTCTGTTTTGAGCTCATGGACAAAAGTCCTTTGAAATGGATGTTGATTCTAGGGCATGGACAAATACAAGGACGGTGATGTCATAGCTTGCGCAGTGATTACAGTCATTATATTCATTCTAATCTTGGTGCTCATCCTTGGTTTCCTTGAATACCTATTGCAAGGCTTAAGTGTGACTCTCCCCCGACATTACCACAGTGGATGTAGCTGCCTGTGAAGGAGAAAGCACCTTGATGACTGCAAGAATATAACACACCAACATCCTTCGGGGTTCCAGCCAACAGCTCTTCATTTTCCTAGTGTTCTCTCAACTCTCATCTAGGAAGCTTCTATTTGAATAGATGGTGATTAGTCCCCCATACCCGCCCACCCCCACTCCCCTACCCACGCATTCCCACTTTTTGGCCCTGGCGTTCCCCTGTACTGGGGCATATAAAGTTTGCATGTCCAATGGGCCTCTCTTCCCAGTGATGGCTGACTAGGTCATCTTTTGATGCATATGCAGCTAGAGTCAAGAGCTCTGGGGTACTGGTTAGTTCATAATGTTGTTGCACCTACAGGGTTGCAGATCTCTTTAGCTCCTTGGATACTTTCTCTAGCTCCTCCATTGGGGGTCCTGTGATCCACCCAATAGCTGACTGTGAGGATCCACTTATGTGTTTGCTAGGCCCCGGCCTAGTCTCACAAGAGACAGCTATATCAGGGTCCTTTCAGCAAACTCTTGCTAGTGTATGCAATGGTGTCATCGTTTGGAGGCTGATTATGGGATGGATCTAGAGGTTGCATTCTTAAAGAAAACCATTTCTCCCTCTCCCAGCAGCTAGCAATTGCCAACAGCTCCATTGCTAGCGTGGGACTGTGTGCCCAGCCTCTCTGTCCATGCTAGTGTGGGACTGTGTGCCCAGCCTCTCTGTCCATGCTGGGGTGGGACTGTGTGCCCAGCCTCTCTGTCCATGCTAGTGTGGGACTGTGTGCCCAGCCTCTCTGTCCATGCTGGGGTGGGACTGTGTGCCCAGCCTCTCTGTCCATGCTGGATTTGGTCTGTCTTGTGCTTGCACAGGTCTTATGTATGTTGTCAAAACTGTTGAGTTCATATGTGAGGTGCCCCGCTGTGTCCAGAATATGTTTCGTTGTAGTTATCTCCTGCCTCTGCTTCTTGTAATCTTTCTACTCACACTTCCATGGTGATTCCTGAACTGGTGAAGGAGGAGGCTGATAAATATATATCCTCTAATATATATACATATATAATATATTATTCCATATATAATGTGTTATATAAAATATAATATATAATAAAATATGTATAATATATATCATATATTCTATTTGTGGCTGAGCATTATGCAGTCTCTTATTCTCTATACCTTGTCCAGTTTGGGGTCACTGGACTAATCACCATCTATTCAAATAGAAGCTTCCTAGATGAGAGTTGAGAGATGCATTGATGGATGAATATTTCTAAAAGTAATTATGACTTGTTTTAACAAGTCATTAATTTAGCAGCACAATAGCAGTAGCTTCCCCACCCTAGAGGGCCTAGGTTCTTTGGGAATGGTGCCAGATAAGGCTTCCATGTTAGGGAGCTGAACTTAAAATTCCACCAGAAAGTGGCTGGTTACTTCTAGGATGTCTGTGTTGTTGTTGCATAGTGGGTATGTCTTGCCAGGTATTATTGTAGTGCACAGTGTTCATAGCTGAATAAATCAGTGATTACCATGGATTTCTGAACAGCAGAAACTCTCTGGATAGAGCCCTATCATAAGTGTATTATACCAGAAACATAGACAAATATGCGTGTGTCTTTACAGAATGTCAGAATTCATTCAATTCACAGGGTTTAATGGTTTCAATGACAGCACTTTGTTGTAAGATGTTTCATTTTGGCTGTGCCAAATCCAAGTTTGTTATGACAATCTTAAGCACTAATATTAACTTCTCTATATATCTATCTATGTATCTATCTATGTGTATCCATCTATGTATATCAGTCTATGCATATCTATCTATCTATCTATCTATCTATCTATCTATCTATCTATCTATGCATCTTTCTATCTATCCATCCATTCATCCATTCATCTAGCTATGTATCTCTCTAGATATGGATTACAGAATTAATACAAATCAAAGAGGCTTCAGCAGAATTCAGGAGGCTTCAGATGTGGGCTGTGAAAAGCTCAAGATAGCATAATGAACCAGACAAGTGCAGGGAGGAAGGTGATAATGGAACTGCTGGAGTCAAATTTGAGAGTGAAATTGGTCAGGGTCAGGGAAGAGTGGATCAGGTACAGGTCTAAATGGATGAACAGGTGGAGTGGGGAGCAGGAGAACAAGCCAAGTTGGGGGGTCTGCACCATAACACAGACCCCAGGTGTGGTGGTTTGAATAAGAATGGCTCCCATGAAGCCCTTGGTATTGCGAAGATCATATGCCCCAGTACAGGGGAATGCCAGAGCCAGGAAGCTGGAGTGGATGGGTTGGGGAGCAGGGCACGGGGAGGGTATAGGGGGCTTTGGGGATAACATTTGAAATGTAAATGAAGAGAATAACTAATAAAAAATCATTAAAATTATGAATAATAAAAAAAGAATGGCTCCCATAGGCTCACATATTTGAATGCTTGGTCACCAGGGAGTGCCATTACTTAGGGGGATTAGGAAGTGTGGCCTTTTTGGAGGAAGTGCCTTTTTGGAGGAAGTGTGCCTTTGAGGTGTCCAAGCCCAAGTCAGTCCCAGTATCTCACTCTCTCTTCCTGCTGCCTGCAGATCTGGATGTAGAATTCTAAGCTTTCTCTAGCACCATGTGTGTCTGTGGGCTGCCACTGTCCCTTCCACAATGATAATGGATTATAATGGACTGAAACTAAAAGCCAGCTCCAATTAAATGCTTTCTTTCTTAAGAGTTTCTATGTTCATGGTGTCTCTTTACAGCAGTGGAACACTGGTTACGACCTGAGGTGTACCATATGGTAGGTTGGTATTGACAATGAGGCTAGGTGTTCATCTCTTTCCAGGTAAAAGAGATAAACACTTTTCTCAACCCTGTGTGTCTGATAAATTCTTGGACCTGGTTCCTCTGATTACCAGAGTCTCTGATTTTAATGTCTACTTGCCCTAACAATGTCATTTCTCCATATCCTTATAGAGTGGTGCTCTCTCTGTGCCCAGGAGTCAGGAGTTTACCACTGTGTGAGTGGGTGACAAATGGTAGATGGTGAACTTTCCGAGTCCACATCTGGGCTGCAGTCATACTCCTTTTACAAAGTGCAGTCAGAAGTTGCTTGTAAAATGGAGTGTCCCGGGACAATATCCACTCGGTAAAACACTGTCTTATACAATATGGGCATAAATGGGAGTGGGACATAGCTTGACCTCAGCTTTCCACTCCCCCACCAAGAGCAGCCATTCATAAGAGCAGGACTCACCCTGTAGCAAAAGTAACCAGTTTCTGAGGACTGTCTTCTTCTCTGAAGTATTATGCACTTCTTTTTTATTATATTGTTTCTTTTACTATTGAGATTATAGCAATTTCATTATTTCCCCCTCTCCTTCCTTCTTCCACATCTTCCTAAATACCTTTCCTTGCTTTCTTTCAAGTTCTTGATCTCTGTTTTCATTGATGGTTGTTACATGTATATATGTATATTTAGGATATATACCTACATATTCATAAGTATAACCTGCTTAGTCTATGTGTTATTCATATGCATATTTTTAGGACTATCTGGTATTTGATAACCAGTGTGCTCTGTTGTGGAGAAGATGAAGTACTTTAGGTTGAGTGCAGAATGGGGTTAAGGGGGTATTGAGATCAGATCACATCTGGTTTGACCAGGTCTACTTGACTTTGCTGACCCCTTTCCCATCTCTGTGTAAGGCAAAGCTCAAGTCAATACCAGGAAAAGATGCCTTGTTGGTCACTGGGCTCCTTTGTTATTTTCTCCTGATGTGGCCATACTGTAAAAATTACCTGTTGTTCACAACTACTCATCTGTTTAGTTGGCATTCTGGGATGGGTGGCCTATCCTAGCCAGAGACAGCTTTTGTTTTTCAATCATAGGTTGCAATTTGTCAAAAACTGGTCTTAGATAACCAAACCTTTAACAGGATTTCCCAGATGTTTTCCTTGGGGCAAAACCTTGATGGAAGAGTTGGCAGAGAATGTGTGTGATGGACCATCTGGAAATAAGGATTTAAAAACAATAGTCTGATTTTTCAATAATCAATAATTATGCAATAATTTCAATATAGAATTTATGTCACAGATTTCATAGAATGCTTACATATATAGGGCAAAATTAGGTATTAAAGAAACCAATCTGTATTGTTTTCAATACATATAACTCTACTTATTCGAAATAACATTGTATTTGATTAGTCATGGCAAATAATGTCTTTGTACGGTCATACTAAGTAATAAGTCATGGATTGCTATTTTGGCTTCTTTCAAAAAATGTATGTATAGAAAAGTCATCCAAAATTTCCATGTCTTTTTCAAAGGAAAATTTATTTTGAAACCACATTGCCAAATGGCTGTATTTGGATAGCTTCTTGCACAAGTACTAAATTTAGAAAAAGCATTTTTTTCCATATAACAAATCTTTTAACATCAACAACCTATTTGTAACTAGCATTCATAATTTGGAACATAACATTTTCTCTATGATATTTTTAATTTTATGACACTTAGGTATGTAATCAATACAACTTTGTTTTACTTTGTTCCTTTATAAGTCAAATGTGTCTGATTACTGTTTATTACAAGAAGATTTTTGACATTTTTCACATCTGTGATGGTTTAAATATGCTTGGCCCAGGAAGTGGCACTACTAGGAGGAGTGGCCTTGTTGGAGTAGGTGTGGCCTTGTTGCAGGAAGTGAGTCATTGTGGGCGAGGGCTTCAAGACACTCATCCTAGCTCCCTGGAAGCCAGTATTCTCCTGTTTACCTTTGAACAAGATGTAGAACTCTCAACTCCTCTGACACCATGCCTGCCTAGATGCTGCCATGCTCCTACCTTGGTAATAGACTGAACCTATGAACCTGTAAGCCAGACCCAATTACATATTGTCCCTATATGAGTTGCCTTGGTCATGGCGTCTGTTCACAGCAGTAAAACCCTAACTAAGGCAATATCTTAATGAGTTTTCTCACATCAATATTATGAGTGGCTCAGGGAGGAAAGCACTTGATGAATAATTGAGACGCCTGGAGTTCAGATCCCTAAGACCTACATAAATGCAGAATGGCATGGTGGCTTGTCTGTAATTCCATCTGCAGAAGCCAGAGACAGGAGATCCCCATTACAGCTTGCTAATGAGGCCAGCCACATCATCAAAAAGCTCTGTGTTTGAGAGACTCAGATACCAAACAATAAGGTCAGTAAGTAATCTATCATTCCCAATACTAACTGTAGCTCCAAAAGCATATCCATGTCCTGCCCAAATCGACACAAGTATGTGTCCAAACACATGCAAATATTCACACACACACATGTGCCCCTGTACATGCAAACATACATACACACACACACACACACACATGTATCCATGCACATGCAAACATTCACACACATAAACACACACGCCCATGAATGTGCAAACATGCATGCACACAAACACACACCTGTATGCATGCACATGCAAACATGCATACATGCAAACATAAACCTGTGCCCATGCACATGCAAACATGCATACACATAAACACACACAAGCCCATGCACATGCAAACATGCATATACACAAACACACACATGTATGCATGCACATACAAACATGCATACATGCAAACATAAACCTGTGCCCATGCACATGCAAACATGCATACACACAAACACACACATGTATGCATACACATGCAAACATAAACCTGTGCTCATGCACATGCAAACATGCATACACACAAACACACACAAGCCCATGCACATGCAAACATACATACACACAAACACACATGTGCCCATGCATATGCAAACATACAAACACACACATGCCCATGCCCATGCAAACATGCATACACACAAACACATATAAGTGAAGAGAATAAAATGAGTGTGACAAAAATAAAAGAAACAATCTAGTCTCTTTTTGCTAAATTATGACCTCTAATTAAAATCATTTTTCTCTATTATTATGTGGTTGACTTTATTTTATGATAGTTTATAAGATTGTTTTACTCATTGTATAGATTTTTAAAAGTCTACATTATTTTGATCAATCCATCTTTTAATTAGAAAATGAGGAAAAATTAATCTGAGTAATAGGTGTTTATTTGCATTTGAAAGCATAAAACCCAGTCTCAGATCTCATTAAACTATCCTGAGTACTTTAAAATTATATTCACCTTATAAATGGTGGGCTACAATGTGCTTTTATATCTATGCCAATATGACAGCTATGAATTCAAGCTAGAGATATGTGGTATCAATGTTTCAAAAAAAATAAGTGTCTTCCAAAACATAGTTGTCAGGAGTAGAAAATAAACCTCAGCAAAATCTCCAATGAAGGACTGGGTGGACTGGAGGGAGGAGAAGCCGTAATGAGGATATAGTATGTGAGAAAAAAAAACCCCAATTTTTAATAAAAGGGAAAACATTGAAGCAAAAGTGAAAAGAAAGTGCAACTTTCCTTTTGACTTTCACGGTTGTTTCTATTGAACACACGCCATAAAACACACTGCACATTGTAGAATAGAGTTAGGGCCTAGGAGTATGTAAGCAAACCTGGCTTTTCACCCCATGAAAGTTCACTGAATAAGTCATTTCTAACTCACGTGGCTCCTAGGAGACCTAATTCTCTTATAAAGACAGCTCTGGGGTTGACACATTCTTCCACCCCTCCTTAAGCTTCTCCAATCCCAGGAACCCCTTCTGCAAACCACCATGGCCCAAACTATTTCTGCCATTTAAAGACACCTCTTGAGATGACAGAGTCTCTGCTGAGAAGTTCTTATTAAATCACAGTAGAACTTTTATTAGCTTGAAAGATCTAATCATAAAGCCTGCTGGAATCTAAGTAGGTGATGTTTTTGGTTTTCTTTCTTTCTTTCTTTCTTTTTTTCTTTTCTTTTTTTTTTTTACTTTACTTTTCTGCAGGTGGTAGCTTCGGGCCACCAAGCTGGTCAGCTTAACTATCTTCACTTGTTTTTAAATGGCTCTTTAGAAATATTTTAATTAAACCATTAACCTTAGACTCAAGCTATTAAGCATTCAAAAAAGACTCTGCAGCCTTATCCTGCTGAGCATTTCTGCTGGCTAACAGTAAGAGGTTTGCAGAGTGATAACACAAACTATCAAGCTTTCCCACAAAGCTAGCTGTATCAGTCAGTCATATGGTAGCTGTACTAGGCTTCAGGAGCAAAGATGGACTACAGGTGTTAAGTCAAATGCATACTTTGTTTCAGGTTCCCTTGGTTTTTCCTAAGCTTTTCTGGCACCAGAGTTCTATCCAGGTCACACCAGGTCCTCCCAGCTCAGTTTCTTGACTGTCTCAGTTTATCTTTGTGTCTGATCCTTCACATTTTTGCAGGCAAAGTCCTGGAAAAGCATCAATGTCTTTCATGTTGGTTCTGGTTGGTGTTTTTCTTGTGACCAGAGGACATAGATTTGTGGGAGAGAGAACACACACAGAGAGAGTGTCATCATCGTGTTCATTGCTTTCTATGTCCATCGACTCATTATCATTATTGATGCTGACTCTACCTGGCTGAGGTAGTGCTGGCTATCATCTGGCTGTCTTCTCTTTTGTAGGGACTCTGTGCTACTTGTTGTCCAGGGTGCTCTTCTATGGTAATTCCTGAGCACAGACCACACTTAAGTAGTGGGGAATTTATATTTCTCACCCTCCTTAAGAGTAGACATCTGACTAAATACAGACATCATGTGGAGTTCTTCACAGGAAGTCTGTATCCTCTCTGATTTATTTAAGCATGTATGTTACTGTGGACTCATGGGTATCTTCTGTTTTGGATTACAACACAGTGTAATACATTAGCTATCCTCTGTGCTTCCCTGTTTCCCTGACACACCCACCTCAATTTAGCTTGAGGGTGGTTTGGGTTGTGTTTTTGTTTTGTTTGTTTGTTTTTAAAATATTTCTTAACTTTCTAAACTACCAGATGTTCCACGTTCAAACTGTATTTTTTTCTGTAAATCTTGTAATTAGATATTTCTTCAAGGATCTTAGTCTGTCTTCCTTTTCCTCCTCCTCCTCCTCTACCTCCTCCTCCTCCTCCTCCTCCTCCTCCTCCTCATCCTTCTTCTTCTTCTTCTTCTCTTCCTCTTTTGCATCCCTCTTTCCCCCTTCTACCTCCTTTCACCTACTCCTCCTATTTAATAGACTTCTTTTAAGTACCATGATCTATGAGCTGCCAGGGATGCTTGCTGCTCTGAATGTCATTACTTTAGACTTCCTCAGCAGTCATAGCAAGGGAATACCGATGCACACACTAATCCTATCTATATAGAGATCTATAAATATTTTTATAATGCATGCCTGCACTTACACCCAATATAAATTCCTTCATTCTGACCCATTACCACCCACATCACTCTATGTTTCTACAAATTCTCAATTTAGAAACAAGAAGACCTGGCTTATTTCAAGTCAGCTGTTAACTCATACTTCTATGAGAAATCGTTTTAAAAACCAAAGCACAGTTTATGTGTCCTTTCTCTTGCTTTAATATCATAAAGACCATCAGTCCCCAAGGTTGCTGAGGTCAGCACTGCTCCCTCTACCCTGTCAGTGAATTGGTTCACCTATTAATGCTATGATTAGGTTATTTTCATCACCAAAAGTCTCTCCTGCATTAATTTTTAAATGATTATTTTTTTAGCTAGCTAACATTCAGTCATTGTGGTATAAAGTTGTATAGGTTTTGGCAAAAGTATAATGGCCTATAACCAACGTAATAGTATCATGCATCAGGTTTTACTAAGCTAAAACCCCTCTGTGCACCACCTGTTGTTCCTTCTCTTTTAAAACCCATGGATCTTTCCTTTTCTTTCGTTTTTTTCTTTTTATTTTCCTCATTTACATTTTCAATGCTATCCCAAAAGTCCCCCATACCCTCCCCCCTCCCCCACCCACCCACTCCCACTTTTGGCTCTGGCGTTCCCCTGTACTGGGGCATATAAAGTTTGCATGACCAATGGGCCTCTCTTTCCAGTGATGGCCGACTAGGCCATCTTCTGATACATATGCAGCTAGAGACAAGGGCTCCAGGGTACTGGGTAGTTCATATTGTTGTTCTACCTATAGGGTTGCAGTTGCCTTTAGCTCCTTGGGTACTTTCTCTAGCTCCTCCATTGGGGGTCCTGTGATCCATCCAAAAGCTGACTGTGATCATCCACTTCTGTGTTTGCTAGGCCCCGGCATAGTCTCACAAGAGACAGCTATATCAGGGTCCTTTCAGCAAAATCTTGCTAGTGTATGCAATGGTGTCAGCATTTGGAGGCTGATTATGGGATGGATCCCTGGATATGGTAGTCTTTAGATGGTCCATCCTTTTGTCTCAGCTCCAAACTTTGTCTCTGTAACTCCTTCCATGGGTGTTTTGTTCCCAATTCTAAGAAGGGGCAAAGTGTCCACACTTTGGTCTTCATTCTTCTTGAGTTTCATGTGTTTCACAAATTGTATCTTATATCTTGGGTATTCTAAGTTTCTGGGCTAATATCCACTTATCAGTGAGAATATATCATTTGAGTTCTTTTGTGATTGGGTTACCTCACTCAGGATGATTCCCTCCAGGTCCAATCATTTGCCTAGGAATTTCATAAATTCATTCTTTTTAATAGCTGAGTAGTACTCCATTGTATAAATGTACCACATTTTTCTTTGTATCCATTCTTCAAGTCTCTGAAGAAAGAAATTAAAGAAGATCTCAGAAGATGGAAAGATCTCCCATGCTCATGGATTGGCAGGATCAACATTGTAAAAATGGCTATCTTGCCAAAAGCAATCTATAGATTCAATGCAATTCCCATCAAAATTCCAACTCAATTCTTCAACGAATTAGAAAGAGCAATCTGCAAATTTATCTGGAATAACAAAAAAACCTAGGATAGCAAAAACACTTCCCAAGGATAAAAGAACCTCTGGTGGAATCACCATGCCTGACCTAAAGCTTTACTATAGAGCACTTGTGATAAAAACTGAATGGTACTGGTATAGCAGCAGACAAGTAGACCAATGGAATAGAATTGAAGACCCAGAAATGAACCCACACACCTATGGTCACTTGATCTTTGACAAGGGAGCTAAAACCATCCAGTGGAAAAAAGACAGCATTTTCAACAAATGGTGCTGGCACAACTGGTGGTTATCATGTAGAAGAATTCGAATTGATCCATTCTTATCTCCTTGTACTAAGGTCAAATCTAAGTGGATCAAGGAACTCCACATAAAACCAGAGACACTGAAACTCTTAGAGGAGAAAGTGGGGAAGAGCCTCAAAGATATGGGCACAGGGGAAAAATTCCTGAATAGAACAGCAATGGCTTGTGCTGTAAGACCGAGAATTGGCAAAGGGACCTCATAAAACTGCAAAGATTCTGTAAGGCAAAAGACATTGTCAATAAGACAAAAAGGCCACCAACAGATTGGGAAAGGATCTTTACCTATACTAAATCAGATAGGGGACTAATATCCAATATATATAAAGAACTCAAGAAGGTAGACTCCAGAAAATCAAATAACCCCATTAAAAATGGGGCTCAGAGCTAAACAAAGAATTCTCACCTGAGGAATACCAAATGGCTGAGAAGCACCTGAAAAAATGTTCAGCATCCTTAATCATCAGGGAAATGCAAATCAAAACAACCCTGAGATTCCATCTCACACCAGTCAGAATGGGTAAGATCAAAAATTCAGGTGTCAGCAGATGCTGGCGAGGATGTGAAGAAAGAGGAACACTCCTCCATTGTTGGTGGGATTGCAAGCTTGTACAACCTCTCTGGAAATCAGTCTGGTGATCCTGCAGTACCTCTCCTGGGCATATATCCAGAAGATGTTCCAGCTGGTAAGAAAGACACATGTTCTACTATGTTCATAGCAGCCTTATTTATAATAGCCAAAAGCTGGAAAGAACCCAGATGCCCCACAACAGAGGAATGGATTCAGAAAATGTGGTACTTTTTCTTTCTTTTAACAATTGCTACAATTCTCTCCCACTCCCAGAATGTCCCGTGACTGAAATCAGATACTATGTTGCCATTTGTAACTTCTCTCTACCTTAACAATGCCCATTCAAATTTCGTCCACATCTTTCTTTCTTTCTTTCTTTCTTTCTTTCTTTCTTTCTTTCTTTCTTTCTTTCTTTCTTTCTTTCTTTCTTTCTTTTTCTTTTTTTGGTTTTTTGAGACAGGGTTTCTCTGTGTATCCCTGGCTGTCCTGGAACTCACTCTGTAGACCAGGCTGGCCTCGAACTCAGAAATCTCCCTACCTCTGCCTCCGGAGTGCTGGGATTAAAGGCGTGCGCCATCACCGCCCGGCTAGTCCACATCTTTCTTAAAGTAAATTATAGAAAAATGTTAAGATGTTTTTAAAGAAAAGAATTGAAAATAAAACTAAGATGTCATTTTGTAATTCTCAAGCTTTACTCGGATGCTTGTTGATAAACCAATGAATGGATGAAGAAAAAGGGGTGTAACTCTCATTCCTGACCACATGGGCAGATCTCGGAAACATTGCTTTAAGTGAAATATTCAGGCACAGGAAGATTAGCACCACGTAGCTTTGCTTACATGGACTCTAATGTAGTTGATCTCACAGAAGTAGAGAAGAGTATGGTTCTATGGACTAGGGGAAGTGTTCCCTGAGTCAGGGGAGACTAGGATCAGGGGAGGATGGGGAAGGGAGATAGATCAGTGGGTACTAAGTTGCAGTTAGAAGCAAGGAGTCCCTGTATGGCATCACTCAGCACTTGATTACAGATGTTAACAGTGTAGTGTGCATCTCTGGCAGCTGGAGGAGAGGATTTCTTCCTCAAAAAGAAATAACTGTTTGAGGAGATAGTTTGAACATTACACTACATGTGTAAATTTTAATAATTTAGTGTAAGCCATTTGTTAACTTTCCACTCACAACTGCTTTTTACTCAAGAAAATGTTATGTGGCTTTAGGTATACAGACCTATAAAATAAATATACAAATTAAACATGTACTGGTGATAAATGAACTTATTTTAGAGCAATTTTTCAGAAAAGTGGAGAAAATATAATCAGAATATTTTGTCTGACAAATTTTTAAATAACAATAAATAAAAATGATTCTTTGGCATACATAGAATTTTATCATCTACTAAGATGCAACTAAATACACACACTAATGGGCTTCAGGTCTTTACTTTCACGTAAAAAGTAACATCTTGGCTGAGTATTTGAAACTGAAGGATGTAAAGCAAATTTAACATTTTCCAGAGTTGATCAACGTTGTGATTTTTATAATTGTTAATGCTTGAAATGTCACTTTGTGTAAATAAACATCCAGTACAAAATGCCATAAACGTCTTCAGGTTGTTTCAGGACTTGTTGGATAGTCCATCCTATTCCAAGTAGAAAAGGAATTTGTTTTTCTTTAAATGAAACTCGGGTAAGCAACTCCAACAGAAGTTTTAAAATCAATCTTTCTAACATTACTTTCAAAAGGCACATTAGTTTGAAACTTACACTAAAAGCCTTTGTTTCCCATAATTAAATTATGTTTCTATGGGAGTAGAAATAGGATACCTCATTTAGGAGACTACTGCATTGCTGGGTGATACCCAGTGTCACATCATCTGTCACTCATTTAACTTTGCTTGCTTACCCTTCTACTGTTCTCTCTCTCTCTCTCTGTATATATATGTGTGTGTGTGTGTGTGTATACATATACATATACACATATACACACATACACACATATACATATGCATATGCATGGATTATATATTCCATTGATGAAACATAAGCATATCCTAGAACAAATCATAACTCCAAAGTCTGTATGTGTTCATGTGCGCCGTGTTTTCTAAATAATAACACACAAGTGGACAAATGTATTTCCACCACATTCGAAGGGAACATATTACATGAGACATAGAACTAGTGTTTTCTTTTTTTCTAGTGTGAGAGATTGATAATAGGTTCTCACACATACTACTCAAGTCATCCATCCTGGATTTGAATCTCCTTGTTCTTTCACTTTTGATAAATGTATATACACACATTAATGTGTGTGTGACACACACACACACACACAGAGAGAGAGAGAGAGAGAGAGAGAGAGAGAGAGAGAGAGATTAGAAATGAATATAGTTTGTATATATAAAACTACTAGGATTTTGAATCTATCTATCTATCTATCTATCTATCTATCTATCTATCTATCTATCTATCTATCTATCTATCTGCAATCCATAAAATACTATTGCCTTAATTTTGAGTCAGTGTCCCTGGTGTCTGAGGAGCTGTTTGTTGGCGTTGTGTTCCTCATGACATGGCTAGCCCATGCTGTGTGTTCAGACCATGGCTGCAGTGAAGTCACATGGTACAATATTGGTGCGTGCCACTGGAAACATCTTGGATTCATTATGCACTTGAGTTTGATTAATGTTTCTTTGTTGCCCATTCAGAAACCTGTCCTTATTGCCCCTTTAATCATAATCCAGAGATTCAGTTATGTGACCCCCAACATGGGATTGTGACCCATACTTTAAGGAATTGTGTTTTAATGTACCAGTTGAAAAACAAAACCAGTGAGTGGATTCCCTGTAGAAGCTGAGAGTGGAATGGATAGTGGTTACCAGGGAGTGGGGAGGGAGGAAAGAGAATGGTTAAAGGATATTAAGTAGCTATCTATGGGGCTCAGTGCCACTTTAACCAAGTGAAGTCTTGGGTAGATACCTAGTTCCCACTCAGAATCAGTTACCCCAGAGAAACAAATTCCCATGGTTTTCTATTTCTCAAGAGCAGGCTATAGATTAAAAACAGAGCCTTGTGCACTTCAAATAACTGTAAGGAAATACTAACTGTTTTGAGGAAATATATATTTAACATAACAATTTAAACATATGTGCAATGTGCTGTATGCTTCTTATGCTAACTCATAAATGTGTATGCTTTTACATCTCACCTCATCTATATTTTTGATACTGACAGGTTTTTAAATTAATGTTAGGAGTACCACTATGAATAACTTTCATGTTTAGCAACGAGTGCTGTGCAGAAGAGGTGGCTGGCTGGAGAGCCCGTGTGCTTCCCCTCACACTTATTCAGTGATTCTGTAGGAGAGGCCCGAGAAAAGAAGAAAATAGGAATTGAAAACATTTTACCTTGTAGAAAGAATACTGCAGTGAGGTATTCAGTGACTTTAGTTCTTTGTGTTTAGAACAATGTCTGTCATACAGCCATATTCAATATTTGTTTGTTGAATGGATGAGTGAGTGTAAGCTCCCCAGTGAGTTAAACGTTAGAAAAAGGCATCGGCACACTGTTACTGTTATTGTTGAATGGATGAGTGTAAACTCCCCAGTGAGTTGGAACATTAGACTATGTGACTATTCCTGATTTCTGGGTCTTTTTATTCTAATCAACTATTGGGCTGATTTACAGAATTCTTGATTTCTATTTTTAATGATCACACTGATGTTACAGATTATTAAATATTGCTTATAATTAGTTTTTAAATATTCCCTATAATTAATTTTATAATAATCCTTATAATTTATTTTTATAACTTGCTCCTTACAAATTATTTATATTTTTTATTTTTTATTACAAATTATTTTTATTTTTTATTATTTTTATAATTTATTTTTTATAAATAATTTGATATATGTAATTATCAAATATTCCTCATAAATATTCCTTATAATTCCTTATAATGCATTTATATATCTGTAGCCATAAAATTTTCAACTTTAACTCCCTAATTTAAGGCTTTAAAAATATTTGTTTACCAGTACCACCAGAGCTCATGTCTCTAGCTGCATATGTAGCAGAAGATGGCCTAGTCAGAAGGGAAGAGAAGGCCTTTGGTCTTGCAAACTTCATATGCCCCAGTATAGGGGAACGCCAGGGCCAAGAAGTGGGAGTGGGTGGATAAGGGAAGCAGGGCAGGGGGAGGGTATAGGGGAGTTTCAAGATAGCATTTGAAATGTAAATGAAGAAAATATCTGATAAAATAATTAAAAATATTTGTTTACTTATTTAGTTTCTTTCTGTGTGCATGCATGTGTCTGTGTGAATGCATACATGTGTATATGTGTGTGTGTGTGTGTGTGTGTATGTGCACACATGTGTGTATGCCCTGCACACATGTCGAGGTCAGAGGACAGTTTTGGGGAGTTAGCTTTCTCTTTCCAAAATACTGTTCTTGGGATTGAACTCAGGATGTAAGACTTAGGAACAAAAGCCTTTTCCTACTGACTTACATCAAGGCGGCTTTTATTAACCCTATATCAGTATTCTCTTAAGAAGACTGAATTTGTTAACATCTTCTTTCATCAGATAAATTCAGCAATACTATCTGGCTGGCTCATATTTGGGAAGCGTTGTACGGTCTTATACGGCTGTTCACAATGGCCTTAAATTAGAAGCTCCTCCCATCTCTAACTCCCAAGTGCTGGGAGCCCATGTCCCACACTTGCTAGGAACATTATTTCGTGTGTTTGCATATTTGCTGCTCTCGAAACCTATCTTCATTTCCCTGTTCCTTCCAGCAGGTTAGGAAGGCCGCCCTGCGCTTCACTCTACCTTGGGTGAGGAGGGGTCACATGGTAGATCAGGAAAGAACAGTCTACAGATGCGTTCAGTGTTTAATGAGAGAAGTAAAGAAAGGCGAAGGATACAGCGAGGCGCTCACAGATGTTCAACAACCATCTCTCTTGTGGGATAGAGGGGGAGATGCAGAAATTGATTCCCATGGTGTGAATATGTCCACCATCCACCAGACCAACATCTGTCTCCTGAAGTACAAATCAACTGCTTGCAAAACTCCTTAGCATTCTGTTCTCTTGAGCTGCCTCAGTTCCAGGATACCCAGTGAGGAGACATTTCCATTCCTCACATCCCTCCTCTGCTCTCCCCATAGAGATCAAAAGGTAGAGAAGAAGGAAGATGAAGTGGTTGCTCAGGGACCACAGGCAGCTTCTCAGATACCAGTGGGTCTGGGGACCTCATGCTTCCTGGAAGGAGTGAGAGATGAGTCATTTATGATACAACGTTAACTGTGTGTACCAAAGACCCAGAACTAGATTCATTGTATTCTGCGTTCCCTTCATCACATTATACTCCCACCACATGCCTTATTGCTGTGGACTCCAAAGTGGCACTCAGCTTTGAAGGACAGGGGTAAATCCTGGGAATACTGGAAGGGGTGTGATTTCCCTTTCTGGTTGATAAAATAAGTTTCATGTCAGGTGTTAACTTGTAAGTCCAGAAAATTCTTTGCAAGTTACAGCTTAGAGTCATTCCATTGTTGCAGCATGTTTGATTACACATGGCTTCATCTTAGAATTTTACAGTCATATTGCTGTAAAATGTCGAGAGAAGTGACCTGTTTAGATTTTTTTTTAAATGTAGCTATCTCACATTTTAAAATGTGATTTTAAAAATAATCAAGTGCCCCTATGAAATAGTTTCCATTTACCAAAATTGGGGAGCATTTATGTAATTTTTCTGCTTTTCCATTCAGTGTGTGTGTGTGTGTGTGTGTGTGTGTGTGTGTGTGTGTGTGTGTGTGTGTTGTGCATATGTGAATGCTAAAACTTGTCTTAATTGTAATGCTCAGTGTATTTTGTCTTTCTGCTTAGTTCTGTCTCTGTCTGCCTCTGTCTCTATCCATTGCGCTCTCTCTCTCTCTGTCTCTCTGTCTCTCTGCGTGTGTGTCTGTGTGTGTGCTGAATATTTGTATCTTCAAGTGTGCACACCTGTATGGACACTGCATGTACACATGTGCACACACATGAAGGCTAAAACATTGCCAATCTTCCTCTATTGTCTTCCACTTTACCTACTTATAGACAAAGGCTCTCGCTAACTTTGGAGCTCTCCATTCTGGCTAGGGGCCATCTAGCAAGCCCCAGGATCTGCTTGTCTCTGCCATCCCTCGACCCTTTTAACCTTCAGTGCTAGGGTAATAGTCACACATTGCCATGTTCGGTTTTCTTGGGGGTAATTGGACATAGAACTCATGCTTGTGCATCAAGCACTTGAACCACTGGGACTTCTACTTAGCCTGCTTAACTTTATTATTATTATTATCATTGTTATTATTATTATTATTGGTGCACACATATATGCACATGTGGAGGTCAGATGACAACTCTAGGGAGCTGATTCTCCCACTTTTATGTGGGTCCTGGGGATAGATCTAAGGTCACCGTGCCTCGTGGCAAGCACCTTTATCTGTAGAGCTATCGCACTGGACCCCATTTAATTCTTCAACCAAACATTTCCCCACCCTTCAGTACTTTCAAAGAATAATCTGGAGGCAAAATGCAGCCTTCAAGGCCACACCGAATTAATGTTCTCTTTCAGCCTCTTTTCATGAGTCACAACCCAGCCTTGAAAATAGCTCCTCAGCCTCTCCCAGCAAGACAGAAGAATAGGGCAGGCAGCAAGTGCTCACTGCATGGTCAATGCTCATTTCTGCAGAAGCTTAAGGAGGGTGGTTGCTGGGGTGACTTAGAATTTAACGTAGACTTTAAAGCTGTTCTAAGCCAGATTTCTGGTCACCCTTCCAAACTCCAACTCCTTTCTATACATTGAGATTTCTTAAAAGAGAGTAGGCTAGCTACCCATGATCTTCCACCAACACATGTGTATTCTCCTTCTCTCTTACACACTCACATACATGCATACACACACACACACACACACACACACACACACACACACACACACATACACACCATATAGACAGTCCACCTATCCATTCCCATCCTAACATACTACATACTTTACGTATTTCAGTCATTATTATTATTATTCTCCAAATTAATTTTAAAAGTCATTGTTATCTTGGTGTGTGTATGAGTGTGTATAAGTGCTTTTGTATGTATGAGTGCTTTTGTGTGTGTGTGTGTTTGTGTGAGAGACAGTGTGTGTGTGTGTGTGTGTGTGTGTGTGTATGTTGTGTTCAGGTTTGTGTGTGCACTTGTACCTCTGTGGAAGTCAGAACATGACTTTGGGGAGTTGGTTCTATCCTTCCTTCAGAGACTGAATTCAGGTTGTCAGGCTTGCACAAACAAGTGTGTTTATCTGATGAGCCTTCTCTCTGGACATATTTAAAATGTTAAACCACCAAGAGTATTAGACTATAATCTACACATTACTCGAGTTTGTATGAGGCAAGAGAGCAGCAATATAAATGCAGTGCAGATGCGACAAGGCCTAAGCACCCTGCAGTCCCTGGGGCTGAGACCCAGCGTTTCCCCTCTCAGCACTCCGTTGGGCCATCAGCTTGCTATAATTTGCAGGTGTCTGCTTAAGGGATTGGATGCTTAAGGTCCTACGAATGAGCAGACTCCTGGTAGTGAGTTGAAATGTTATGTATATTAATGGTAGAAAGATTAAAAAAATTGCATTGATTTATTTCTTAAAATCTTATTTTTCTGTAGTTTAGAAACTATGTTGTAGCTTTAGAATGTATTAATAAAACAGACTTAGTTTTCTTTAACATAAAGTGAGCACTCGTGGTCTCCTATTGTTAAGGTAACTACAAGCCATTGGTTTAATAGATGAAAAAGAAAAAAAGAAAGATAGAGAGATAGACAGACAGAGAAAGAGACAGAGACAAAGATGGTTATTCATATTGGGGTCTCTATATATCATTGGGCTGAATTTTCCAGGACTGTGTCCAAGTGATTTAAATTTATCTCAAATGGCACAGCATAACCATCATTCCCAGGGTACAGTGAAATCACTGTAGCACCCTTCTTTAAAGAATTAGGGGCCAGGGCAAACTTTGATTGCATTAAGCCCAAACCTGTTAACCTGCCTTCTGTTCAAATAAAACTCAGATTTAATGAAGAAAGCTACATATTGGTCCCTTATACAACAAGAGTCGTCTCTTATTTTTCTTCAGTAATGGATGTGGTGGGCTCTGTTTATAGTTACACCAGTTTTAAATGGAGATATAATTTTAAATTTTGACAGAAAATCAAATCTGAAAAATTATCTCAGAAAAACCCAAACAGAACAAAGGGACTTACCCATTCCCCAAATCCAAGCAAACAATTCTGTTTCCTTGGGTTCACTTAAAGGAAAAAATAATTTAAAAATTGTGTATGGGAAGGAATTCTAGAACAATACCCAGTCAACACTGATCTATGAAGATCTTGGATCTCAAAAGCACTGGATGGAACTTCTAAGGACAGCTCAGTTATAAAGAGACCCAAAAGAGACAGCACCTGCTCACTTTTGCTTCTTTCTGAGTGTGTTCGTACCGTCCTGGTATTCTGCTGACTCCAGCTGTTCTGCCCTCTAAACATGGAGACAGTACCAGTGACTCTCCAGTGACCTCCTAGACACATAGCAGCAGAGCTGGCTCCTGAGCTTGATCCAAGCCTCTTGGAATGAACAGCTTCTGTGTTCTCTGCATCTCTAGTGTATAAATGGCCATTGTGGGATTTTTCCAGTCCCATTGTGGATACCAATTTAATAATCCCCCATTTAATAACACACATATATTTCCTAATAGTTATTTTTCTATAGAGAACCCTACTGGATACAAATGCATCAAACAGTTCTCAGAGCATACCTTCAACAAATGCATTTCACAGATAATCCAAAAAGACTCATCAGCTATCATGCTGTTAGCCAAAGGACCTGTGTTTCAAACTTTCTAAATCTAAAATGTGCTCTGAGAAAGAAACATCATGTTTTTATTACAACAAAAACAGAAAATTCTAACATCTGCAAGCTCCAATATAAGGAACATATAAAATCCATATTAATTTCTACTGGTAAAATACGAGTAGTGTGCAAAATGCTACTCCAAACTTCTCTTTGAGGATTACTGTAAAGCTGGTGAAATGGCTAACAAAGTCGAATGTCTGGTGTGTAGTTGAGCCTGGCAATGATTTTCTCTCAATCCAGAGTCCCCGGGAAGGAAACAGTGAAGATATTGCACATCATTTTCTTTTTTCTCAGTTTCAGAACATGCTGTGCCCTGGAATGGCTGGTTTGGTTGTAGTTTACAAGTGCTGTGAATCTTGTAGCCAATTGCAACTTCTCTTTCCCAAGAAGCTGCAAAAGAGGGGCCCACATCTCTCAACCATACAGGAGTGTGTGGCAAATATTCCCACGTCTGATCTGATTTCAGCTTATAATATCATGAAATAACTTATGGAAACTTGATAAATATCATATCACCATATGAATTTGTCTCGGAGTGTCCTTAAGTCCTCTAGATGATAACATGAGCTATGTAGAAATATTTACGTTCTTTCTGAACTGCACTTTATAGTTTTCTAAAATTGACCAATATCTTGATGGTGTAAAAGGAAAAGGCCACATGTCTAAACTGTTGAACTCCTGGAAGACAAGCCTGTAAACTTATTTTTCAGTGATGTAATCAACAGGGTCCAGACTGGGAGAAAATCTCTCTGACAGACTGATTTACATCCCAAAATCCACACTGTAAAAAGAAACAGTAATGTATGTCATTCTTTTTCCATATAATTACCAGATAGCCATAAATATATTTTTCATTTTCTCAGTGATCTCCTCCTCACTTAAATAGTGCACTGGTGCATAAAATTCATTATGTTATGTTATAAAACAATTGGACAAATAATGTGTGCCCCTATAAACGTGATACTAGAATAGCCAACCATTTTCTAAGGCAAAGAAGTCCAAAGTCTTAGCTTCTCTGGGCCACATATGGTGGAAGGAGCAAAAACATCCACACTTTGTACTCTGACATCCTTACATGTATCATAAAATACACATGTATGTGCACACAAAAACATACATGTAAATAAAAATAAATAGAATAAAGAAACTGATGCTAGAATGATTTTTACATGAGAGTAAACATAACTTCATTTTGAGTGACGTTGGTATATGATGCTGTTATCCACAAAGTTCACCTATGAGAGTTCTGCAATCTTGTTCTCAAACTGAAATTGCAACAAGATTCTTATGATGTTGTAGTGAGCTTATAATTTTGTGCTGGGATGCACGCGTGGTTAACTTTTGCTGAGTGTGACTGAGGGCCTGTGGACTTAGTGCTAAGGCTAAGCACTAAGGAAGACTCAAGGAAGGTAGAAAGAGTTAATCCTATAAAAATCACAGAAAGGTGACTCTTGCACTTCAGTAAGCAAACCATGTATTTAAATAGGAAATGGTATTAGCTAGGTATTCTGGGAACATAGGGCCAGTGAACGCATTCTCACATTGAGAACTAAAAGTTTGAATAACCTGTGACTACTTGAATCTCTCCACATTTCTACCTTAAGTCTTTTTTTATTTTCTAATTTTATTTTATTTTATTTTTAATTAGATATTTTCTTTATTTACATTTCAAATGTTATCATCTCCTTTCCTGGTTTCCCCTCCAAAATCCCTTATCTCCTCCCCATCCCCCTGCTCACTAACCCACCTACTCCTGCTTCCTGGCCCTGGCATTCCTGTATACTGGGGCATAGAGTCTTCACAGGAGCAAGGGCCTCTCTTCCCCATTGATGGCTGACTAGGCCATCCTCTGCTACATATGCAGCTAGAGCCATGAGTCTCACCGTGTGTTTTCTTTGGTTGGTGGTTTAGTCCCAGGGAGCTCTGGGGGTATTGGTTGGTTCATATTGATGTTCCTCCTATGGGGCTGCAAATCCCTTCAGCTCCCTGGGTACTTTCTCTAGCTCCTTCATTGGGGACCCTGTGCTCCGTCTAATGAATGGCTGTGAGCATCTGCCTCTGTATTTGTCAGGCACTGCAGAGCCACATTAAGTCTTACTCACTTGAGACCTATGGGCTGCACGAGATTTCTTTGACTTCTGATAGCTGAGTCTATGGATGCCATACTTTGAAAGATTCCTCCAAATTGAAATATTCCCCAAGTATGGAGGAAAGAGTCAAGACGCAGAAACTACGGACGCTTACAAGGCTTAGAAAACTCCTGAAATGTGTAAGATTCACAGGTCTCAGATTATATAAACAGTAACGATTACTGGGGAAAGTTGATGCTTCTCTTTCCCCCAAGATGCCTTAAAGTTGGTTAGAGCTCTTGAGAGTAATTTTGCAAGTCATCTCCTATGCTAAGGTTCATTTTCTGGTAACACAGCTTCCTTCCTTTAGATCACCCATGCTCCCGCAAGGGACCCCAGTATACTCTTTAGTTCATCAAAATAGGCTTAGCATTTCTTTGGTTTGTCATCTATGCCCTAACTAGAGTGAATAGACATTTCTTTACATATTCCCAGGAAAAAACACACAATTCAGGTTCCCTCCACATTCTCCTGTGATGGTTTGAATGAAAATGGTTCCCAGAGGCTCATAGACTTGAATACTTGGTCACCAAGAAGTGTCAGTATTTGAAAGGGTTAGGTGTGGCCTTGTTGGAGGAAGTGTGTCACTGGGGGTGGGCTTTCCCATTCCAAACCCTGAAGCTTTCTCTTCCTGCTGCCTGTAAATCTGGATGTAGAACCCTCAGCTATTTCTCTAGCACCATATCTGCCATCACACACTCCCCTGCTATGTTGATAATGGTCTAAACCTCTGAAACTGTAAGCAAGCACCAGCTAAGTGCTTTCCTTTGTGAGTTGCCCTGGTCATGGTGTCTCTTCACAGCAATAGAATATTGACAAAGACCCTCCTCTTTCATAATCTACCGTGTTTTGTGAGCATTGCAGTACCTGCTTGCAAATGTCATAGTCAATGTTGACTTCATCTGAGTTAATTCCAACTCACGGAACTGAAAGAGGGCAGATGCCATTGACAAATTGAGCATTCCTTGAGAATCAACAGGACTTATTATAAAAAATTCTTGGCCTGAGAAGCAATATGGTTTCAAAAGTGTTTTTTGTTTTTTGTTTTTTTTTGAATATTGACTTAACAGCAGTAGATAATCCAAAGTAGGAAAGGAAGATAGTACAACAGCGGAAGCCGATCCAGCAGTAGAGTGCTTGTCCAGCTGGTGTAAAGTTTTATGTTATATCTCCAGTCAAGGTAGTGATACGGAGGAAGCAAAATTCAGGCAAAGTCATGAGATGGCAGGCCTACCAGACTTGGTTGCCAATGGCAGGTAGAATGTCAAGAAAAGAAGCAACATCAAAGACACTGCTAAAGAGGCTTGAAATCCCTAGAACACCAGGCAACACAGGGACATCCGTGGTCGTTTGTTACAGAAAAGATGATGTAATCTTCCAGGTATACAGACAAAGCCTTCTTAAAGACACTTTAAGTAGCAGTTTGAGGTAATAACCCTGAAATGCTGTTGTCAACAATTGCTGTGAGTCTCTCCTGTTCATCATCCAGGAGAATGATACTTGTAGCCTCTCTTCAAGCCAGCTGATCTGTGAGGAGCTTTCTCAACTGGAATAGACTTTTCAAATCACTCAGGCAACTGATCTTTGTTTTCACTCTACCTTTTGTGTGTAGGGAAATGAAAGAAAACATGAAGTGTGCTGTATTTTCTTCTCCACAGTCAACGGGCAGAGGTTAAAGTCTAGCAGGGATGATAGATCATCAAAGTGGGGAAGGTAACCTGGACAGGGTCGCAGTGCCTATAGCAGGAAATGAAAACAACAGTGGGTGTTTCAGGGAGACTTTTCAGAGAGGAAATTGGTTATACTCATGTTGGAAGGCTAATAGAGCCAAAAGAGGGTAAGCATAGCAAATAGCACAGCTATTAGAAACCACTCATTACCTCTCAGGTTACAGACAAAGGAGAAGAGTTCCTTTGGAAGAGTCTCTCTCTATCAGGGCTGAATCTTTACAGAGGGTTGTTCTTCCAGGTAGGGGACACTCGTCACTGATGTACTGGGATTTAGGGTACAGTGGCAGGTGCTGAGACTGTTGATGTTGGAGTGGAACACTGGGCACCACAGAAAGCATCCATTGTCTAGAATTATCGCTGTCTCCATAGCTGAGGAACACACACCACTGTTAACTTACCATATTCTACTACAGCTTCCTGTTAGGAAACCTAAGAGGCTGGGGCAATGAGGGTGTTTCTCTTCTAGCCCTAGAGCCCAGTACAAGAGATGGAACTCAAGTCTGATCCATACCAAGTCCAGAAGGAGCCCAGTGACTGTGAGAGTCCACATAACTCTGAACTGGAATGAGGCCTTTACTGAGGGGTAAAGGGAAAAGGTAAGGGGAATGGTATTACTAGGAAAACCTTTTATATGGATCTCATAGTCAATGCTTGCATGAATTGTCCCAGTTTCTCTGTGGCCATGTGATGCATCATGATACCTTTCATTAGAAGCCTGGCCTTAAAGCTAAAAGGGAGACCCCACACAACATTTCTGACCCATAAGAGTCTATTCAACACAAGAGCTTAAAACACAGGACTATATATTTTTTAAATCACATGTCTCAAGACTCTACCAGAGTGCCAGGGACCCTCAGAGGCCACCAATGGGATGGGCTGCTTATGCCTCCAGTGCTGTGTGTGAGGAATCTTCTTTGTTCATCCCATGACATATTCTAATTCCCCTTTAATGTGTTCTCTGAGTCACGGTTGGTGGTTGTTCCAAAGTGTGTTTTAGATTTCTGAATTTCTGTGTCCGACTAAAATTTCCAGGTCTTTTTGTCTGTTAATGATTTACAGTTTTATTCCATTGTAACTGGAAAAAAAAAGACTGTTTGTTGTGGTTTTGTCCTCCCGTACTTGGTTCCGACCTGTTAGTTCTGACCTTGTGTGTGATCTCTCTAAGAGACTTTATTCCGAGGCCGGTGGGTGGGATGTTCTTTAAGTGTCTGTTAGGCTCTCCCAGTCTCACTCTGCAGTGGTGCACGGGCCTTCTCTGTCCTTATTGATTTTTTGTTCAGGCATGCTGCCCATTATTGAAAATGGGTGATTAGATTCCCCTAAAAACTACGTTTGCCTTGTCATTTAGCCCTTCACTCTGGCAATATTTGCTCAATTTACTTAGGTTCTTTGATAGTGGGTGAAAATATATTTGTTCTGTCTTCCTACTTGATTGGTTCTGTCCTTTCGTGATGACTTTTTCTCTTGGAACAGTTTTGCCTTATAGTCTTTCTTGTCAGATAAGCATACCCCCTTGGCTTTCTTTTGGTTTCAGTTTGTCTAAAATAATGTTGTTGTTGTTGTTTTTAAATCTCTTATCTTTAGCCTTGAAGCATCCTCAAATCTAAAATGATTCTCCTGTGCATAGAATATCATTTTCCAATTGTTATATAAAAAACAGTTAATATGTAGACCTCACATCTTGACCTATCTAAACCACCCTACCGGCTCTAATGGCTTTAATGCTCTCCTTAGAATGGATGATGACATCTGTGAACAAGGGTCAATGTGCTTCCCCCTTCCCATCAGTGTCTGTTGTTCTGTGAAATGATAATAGCATAAACAGAAACCTGTGCTTGCTCCTAGTCTTGGGGAACATTCACCATGAAGTATGGTGCAAACTACCAGTGTGTGTGTGTGTGTGTGTGTGTGTGTTGGGTGTATGTTTGTGTGCATGTGTCTCAGTGTGTGCATATATGTGTATATATATGTGTTTATGTGTATATGTGTGTTTCTTGTAGATTTTAAGGACTGGGCTGGAGAATATTCTTTCATTTTTGGTTTTCTGAGAATTTTTACCAGTCATGAGTGCTGAAACTTGCAAATGCTTTATTTGTATTTAATGAGATGATTGTGTGGATTTAAAATTATGTTAATATAGTGAATTATAATGATTGGTTTCTAAAAATGGATTTAGCTTTCCATTAGTTTGAAAAACTCATCTGGTCCTGGCTGTATACATACATATATGTCAAATATATGTATGTATACTCATTATATTATATATATGTATATAAATATATAATCCAGATACAAATAAATTTGCATGTATTAATTTTATTTGCCAACATTTTACAATCAAAATGTGCACTAATTGAATATACCATACTTTAATTTGTGTCTTTATTATTTTAATATCTTTGTATTACATTATATGATGTAGAAAATTAAACTACCCACTCAGTGCATAGAAAGAAGATGGTAATGAGTTATATGAATTCCACTGGGTAGGCTAGAGATATGCTTCGGTTGGTAGAGTATTCGCCAAGCATGATCAAAGCTTAGAACTCAATCTCCAGGGACACATGTACTGGTTTTGGTGGTGCTTGTAACTCCAGAATTTAGGAGGTAACAGCAGGATCAAAAATTCAAGATTCTAGCTGACTTGAGGCCAGACTGAACTACGTGAGATCTGTTATAAGGAAAATAAATAAAAACAACAGAGTATCACTCATAAATAAAGAGTGGCCGTGATTCATCAACCACATTTCTCAGCTTCATTACACATGGAAATTGTGGAGCTTTTTTCTTATGTAAAGACAACTTAGGACATTAAGAACCTGTCTAAGTAGGGAAAGATACATTAGAATAATGAGGCTCAGAACAGTGAGCCAAGCGCCATAGGCACTCCATATGCTGTTTTGTTTTGTTTTATTATTTATTTATTTATATGAATAATTTTATTCATTTACATTTCAAATGATATCCCCCTTCCCAGTTACCCCTCCACAAACTCCCATCCCACCCCTCTGACCCTCCCTTTTGCCTCTATGAGGGTGCTCCTTCACCCACTCACCCACTCCTACCTCACTGCTCTAGCATCCCCCTATGCTGGGACATCAAACCTCCACAGGACCAAGAGCTTCCCCTCCCATTAATAAGGCCATCCTCTGTTACACATGTATCTGGAGCCATGGATCCCTCCATGCATACTCTTCATTTGGTGGTTTAGTCTCTGGGAGCTCTGGGTGGTCTGGTTAGTTGATACTGTTGTTCTTCGTATGCGGTTTCAATCCCCTTGAGCTTCTTCAGTCCTTCCCCGGCTCTTCCATCAGAGTCCCTGACTCAGTCAGATGCTTGGCTGGGACTATCTGCATCTGTATTGGTCAGATGCTAGTAGAACCTCTCAGGGAACATACCAGGACAGGAGCTATAACAGGCTCCTGTCAGCAAGTACTTCTAGGCATTAGTAATAGCGTCAGGGTTTGGTGTCTGCAAATGGGATGAATCCCTAGGGGTGTGTGTGTGTGTGTTTGTGTGTGTGTGTGTCTGGATGGCCTGTCCTTCAGTCTCTGTTCCATTTTTTTTCTCCCTGTCTTTCCTTTAGACGACATGAGCAATTCTGGATTAACAATATGAGATGGGTGGGTGGCCCCATCCTTCAACTGGGGAGTGTGCCTATGTACTGAAGGTGGTTTCTACATGTTCCATATCCCCTTTGTTACATATTACAGCTAAAGTCATCCCCATTGGGTCCTGAGAGACTCTTGCTTCCCTGGTATCTGGAATTTTGTAGTGGGTACTCCCAGTTTCCCAGCCCCTACTGTAACATATTTCTATTCAATATCCTAACCCTCTGTACTTGTCTCCTGTCCCTTCCAATACCTGATCCTGCCCCTCTTTTTTCCTCCCCATCCACTCTCCCTCTCAGGTCCTCCCTCCCTCTATCACCTGTGATTATTTTGTTTTCCCCTCTATGTAGGATTGACTCATCCACACTTTAGTCTTCCTTCTTCTTAAGCTCCATATGGTTTGTAGGTTGTATCGTGGGTATCCCAAGCTTTGGGGCTAATATCCACTCATCAGTGAATACATAACATGTATGTTCTTTTGTGTCAAGGATACTTCACTCAGGATAATATTTTCTAGTTCCATTCATTTGCCTAAGAATTTCATGAATTCATTGTTTTTAATAGCTGAATAGTACTCTATTGTGTAAATGTACCACATTTTCTGGATCTATTCCTCTGTTGAAGAACATCTGGGTTCTTTGCAGCTTCTGGATATTATAAATAAAGGTACTATGAACATAGTTGAGCATGTGTCTTTGTTATATGTTGGAGAATCTTTTGTGTACATGCCCAGGAGTGGTGTAGCTGGGTCTTCAGGAAGAATTATTTCTAATCTTCTGAGAAACCACCAGATTGATTTCCAAGATGGTTTTACTAGCTCGCAGTCCCACCAGTAATGGAGGAGTGTTCCTCTTTTTCCACATCCTTGACTGTATCTGCTGTCACCTGTGTTTTTGATCTTAGCCATTCTGCTTGGTGTGAGGTAGAATCTCTGGGTCACTTTGATTTCCATTTCCCTGATGCCTAAGGTTGTTGAACATTTCTTTAAGTGCTTCTCAGCATTCAAGATTCCTCAGTTAAGAATTCTTTGATTAGCTCTGTACCCCATTTTTAATAGGGTTATTTGATTCTCTGGAGTCTAACTTCTTGAGTACTTTGTATATTTTGGATATTAGCTCTCTATTGGATGTAGGGTTGGTAAAGATCTTTTCCCAATATGTAGGTTGCCATTTTGATCTATTGACGGTGTTCTTTGCCTTACAGAAGCTTTGCAATTTTGTGAGGTCCCATTTGTTGAGACTGTTGATCTTAGAGCCTGAGCCATTGGTGTTCTGTTCAGGAAATTTCCTCCTGTGCCGATGTGTTCGAGGCTCTTCCCCACTTTCTCTTCTATTAGATTCAGGGTATCTGGCTTTATTGTACTTAATGGATAAGAATAGTGTAGATAAAATGTATATTGTAAAGAAGAGACATTCATGCAGAGAAGAGTGCTCTCATGATATATGCCATAAGGTCATGAGGCAGGGTTATAACAGGGACTCGGTGTCTCAGTTCATTCCATGTTCCCATATTAAACTCCAGAGACTGAAAGGTGAAGAGGTGAAGAAGATAAAGTTGAGCCCTTAAAAGTTTTGGAGTGAAGGAAATGGGAGAGGTCACAAGTAAAAGAGGAATAGATGTGACAACAGAGGAATAGATGTGACAGAAAAGGCTTTACATTTTCTTTTAGCAACCTGCAAAAATCCCCAGAAAGATAAAGCACACACAAACATCTTCTTATCAGCAATTAACTTGATGTCTGAAATGTCCCTATATGGCCCTGAAATAGACTCTGGAGAGACAGAGGTGAGGCAAAAATTAGACATAAAAAAGCAGAAAGGTAACATTGTATACAGTACACACCATCGATCCAATCAAATTCAAGCCTCCTCCAAATGCAAAGATCTAGATTTGTAAAATGTCTCATTCTGCTTTGCTTAGATTGCAGAGGACAAGAGAGGGCAAGTGAAAACACCTCTCTCTCTCTCTCTCTCTCTCTCTCTCTCTCTCTCTCTCTCTCTCCACATGGGATCTTCAGCTGACAAAGACATCTAATAAGATTCAATTGGCGCTTGGGCATATTTGAAACACCAGCCCCCCTTCCCCCCGCCCCTGCAATGACTTCATCTGGTTGTGTAGTAAAAAGCCTATGGGCATATGGAGATTCCATTGTTTTCCAAATAGAAAACATAAGTTTTCATTTTAGGTGCTTATGAAATCCCCTCTCTTGGGCTGCTAAGGAGGCATAATCGCTGTCTCCCACAGAGTAGAAGGAGAAACCCAAGTCCTGGAAAGCATCCTTTGACGTTCATACTTGCTTTGTAGCATGAGTCCCCTCCCCTTCCCCCTACACACACACACACACACACACACACACACACACACACACACACACACAACATAGGGCATTTTTTCTCTTGTTCTTAGTTTTTCTGCAAATTGTAAGAGTTAAAAGACTTCAAACATCCTGTTCAAATTCATATCTAAAATCAAATTTATCTGTTTCATGTACATTTGCTTGCTTCTCACACTCATAAATTTGGTGGGTTATGAAGCTCTTAGTGATAGCTTCTCATTAAAAATAGTTTCAATAGGATTCTTAGAACAAAAGACACATGAATCAGGCCTTGTCTAAAACTAAGATTTTAATTCCTTTGTTCAAAACAGATATACCAGCCAAATAGCCTTTTCCCTTGAGACAGGTCTTCATCATAACTGCACATTAGGAAATAATTTTAAAGACTTAAATTTCCTAAACATGTCACATGTGAAAGAATTAATAATGAAAAGTTCAAATTCGGAGTATAACATTTACTGTATTTGAATATAACAACTATAACCTTTGAGCATAACAAACAATCTAAATTCTTTAAAGCTTTATTTGGAAAGCATATTTTCCCTTGAAACTAGTATCTAAATATACTTTTGTAGAGTTCCTTTAATTTCTGGAGATCAAACGAACATTAAACCCTTGTCCTTGAACCTCACATTACCAGTTCTGACTCCTTGCCCATTGGTCTGTCCTGCCCCAGGTCAAAGCAGGAATTTAACTCTTCCTTGCTGATAGTGTGGCTTGTGTTACACCCTGACAGGAGTCGCGCCTCCTCTGTTTAGGATATTCCTTTTAGACACTCAAGGATGATAATTCACAACATTCACAGTATCTCATGAATCAAGATGGTTGTAAGACATTCCAATAAAATACAGACCATAGTCTAGACAAGGGTCAGCCAATAGGAACTAACCTAGTACAGGCATTAACCTAGTACAGGAACTAACCTAGTACAGGCACTAACCTAGTATAGGAACTAACCTAGTACAGGCACTAACCTAGTACAGGCACTAACCTAGTACAGGCACTAACCTAGTACAGGAACTAACCTAGTACAGGCACTAACCTAGTATAGGCACTAACCTAGTACAGGCACTAACCTAGTATAGGAACTAACCTACTACAGGCACTAACCTAGTACAGGCACTAACCTAGTACAGGCACTAGCCTAGTACAGGCACTAGCCTAGTACAGGCACTAGCCTAGTACAGGCACTAGCCTAGTACAGGAGTGGCAATAAAATGACAGCAGGCTTTAAAGAAGAACACATGGGCAGCACAAATCAGGCTTGATTGGTTAACACAACACAACAAAACAGGACACTCTAGAGGAGTGCGGGCAGATCTGAGGAACTGGGTAAATACGATAAAAACATCAGGCATGATTATCAAAGAACTCATAAACATTTGTAAAAAGCAGCAATAGGGGTGTGGAGAGATGACTGGCTGCTCAGCAGAGGTTTGGTTCCACAATTGTAACCCCAGTCCCAGGGGATTCGATGCTCTCTTCTGTCCTCTGTGGGCACTCTGCTCATGACAGGCAGGGAAAATGCTCATACACACACAAAATTAATTAGTTAGCTAATCAATTTACAAAAGCGAGAATGGGTGTGTCCCAATACTCAAAGGAAAATATGAGTGTAATAAAGGCAAGAAATGGAAAGCAAACAAGAGAAAATAACTACAGGAACATTTCATAGATGAATAATGTACACTTTCATCCATAAGTGGATAGAATCAAAAGATTAGACCTGCAAAAGTAATGAATGATGACCCTGAAGGCAGAAATAGAATCAATGTAAATGCAAGAACAAAAGAGAAACTGCCAAAATATGAAGAAACTAAAATGTGGTCCATGGGGTAATACCCAAAGTTCTAGGGTCTCATCAAGAGTGGAAAAAGAAAGAATACTTAGGCAAAAGTGATAAAATTTATCAACTCACAGATTCAAGAGGCATCTTCAGCAACAACAAAAACAAACAGAAAAGCACACCAAAGCATGTCTTGATGATATTACTACACACCATAAAAAAGGGGCCAAAAAATGTCCAACAATGAAGGAAGGCAGAAATAATCATACTGAGAACAATGAAGGAAGGCAGAAGTAATCACACACAGATACTGAGAGCAATGGAAGCAAGAATGGTTCAGCAGCATAGAACTCCATAAGCAAAGACTGCTAATTTAGACTTTGACACTTTATCTTACAAAACTTTGCCAGGCAAGCAAAAGAAAGAGAAAATCCGAGTTCTATAGACACGTGCTTTAAGAACGTGAAATGATGGGTAAAAGCACTGGCTATTCTTCCAGAGGACATGGGTTCAACTCCCAGCACATCCACTGTAGCTCACAACTGCCTGTAACTTTAGTTCCAGAGGTTCCGACAGCCCAACACAGACACACACGCAAGAAAAACACTAATGCACAGATTTGTTTTAAACAAAGAAGAAATTATTTGTTAAAAAAAATGTGAAATGAAATGAAGTCCCTAAGCAGAGAAAAATAATTCCAGATGAATAATTGAAGTTCTATAGTAGAACAAAGGACACTGAAAAGTGGTATGTGGATAACTTCAAAATACATTTGTCCATTTATAAAGTTTTATTGACACATTTCAATCATACATATACAGTGGTACTTCAGATGTATCCGAAAAGTGCTTCGATCATATTTGCCCCCATTACCTCTGTCAATCCTATCTCCCTCACCCCTTTACCTCCCACAGAGTTCACATCTCTTTCCAAACCTAGATTTGACACATGAGGGAAGCCTGCGTTCTTTCTCTTTCTGAGTCCAGTTTATCATCTAACATAATGTTATTGTTTGCATGTGACATGTCCCTAATACGCTCATGTTCTTGAACATTTGTTTACTGGTTGGTCATGTTATTTATGAAGATTGTAGGACCTTTAGGGGGTGGAGCCTCACTGGAAAAAGTGAGTCACTTGTTTGGACCCTGAGGTTATAAAGCCAGCCCCAAGCAATTTGTTTGCTTCCTGACTGCAGACAGAATATAACTAATCACTTTAAGCTCCTCCTATCCTGGTTCTCTTCTGTGACACATTGTGCCTTTGAACTGTAAGATAAAATAAACCCTTTCACCCCTGAGTTGCTCCTTCTCTGGTATTTGGCCACAGTAATAAGGAAAGTAACTACTACGCACCGTGATCTCCAGATCCATCCATTTTCCTGCAAATAACATTGCTTCATTCTTTACGGCTGAAAAATACTCCACTGTGTATCTACCACGTTTTCTTTTTGCATTCACTGAGGGGAACCTAGGCTGATTCCAAGGGCCATAATAAATGGGTATGTGCATATATCTATTGTATGATAACTTTGACTCCTTCAGGCTTATTCTCAGGAGCGGGACAGTTGGTGTTTTAAAGGGTAGTTGACTGGTAGGAGAACTGGTGTGTGTTGTTATCTTGCTACTCCAGAGGCAGTTGGGAGAATCACAAGATCATGACAGTCTGAGCTAAGGAGCAATGAGCTGTCTCAAAAGAGCATCCCAGGGAGCAGGAAGCAATCTGAGACACGGAACACATAGAAGAACTACTTGTGACACAAGATGCAGAACTCAAGGGAAGTAAAGCCTATTGTGAGGAGTTACTCTTTGAAAGTAGGACTACTATTGGGTAAAGACATACAATGTCAAACGCAGGGCATACAACTGACATGGACGGATATCATGAGTCAGAGGAACTCATAGTGGAGGAAAACAATCAAATATCTATAATACTCAACTGGAAGGAAAGAAGGAACAGATGAAAGCAAACTATAAAAACAAGTGGCATAGATATATAAAAGAAATAGAAAAGGGATATTTAAAACCCCCAATGCTAATAGCTACACTAAACGTAAATGGATTATGCATACAAGTTGAAAGACTGAGATTGTTTTACTAAAGAGGTGAGACTTTAAAAGATCAAACTTTAGGCTATGTGCATGAAGCAATTTCTTCTTTTTCTTTTTGACATTATGATATAGCTGCATCATTTCTCATTTCCCTTTCCCCGTGGCCTCCTTTTTCATTAATTGTTGATATATATCTCGAGCTCAGGCCCATTCTCCTCTTCTGCATTCTACGCTCTTGCTGTGAGTGGATCTATGGGAGACCATATCTTATAAGCAGCAAAGTAAGCACCCTTAGGGGTCATGTTCTGGGCAAACAGATAGAGCTCGGCTTACTGTGCCAAGCACAAGTCGGATCTGGGACAACGTTTTGAAAGTGTTTAGTTTTTATCATCACTGCTTAGAAGAAACAACAGCAACAAGACCCAAACCTCCAGCACCTGTGAACCTCTCTATTCAAAGTGCGATCAACGGATTCAGAGCCTTGCCATTTCAAACACAGCTGGGAGAGGATGGGGTGGGTGACAGGATGTGTGTGCAAACTCAGAACTTCATTTCCACTACAGGTCCTTCTGAGAGAGGATCCACAGGATTGTACATTTTATTCTGGACTATTCTGGACACTAGCATATTGAGACAGGTTGGCTGATGGAGTGTGTGAGGAGAGTCAGAAGGTTACAGTGGAAGGAATTGCTATCCATGTGCTAGCCAGGGGAAGCCAGCCTGGAAACAGAGTCTACTAAAAATGCAGACGCTATTAAAAATGCTACATTACAGGGCTTAATGGGCCAGTATAAAACTATGACTCACTGACGTCGCCTGCCATTTTCTGAGAAAAAGAAAGATTTTCACAGATTGAGGAATTAGTCTAACAGGAAGACGTATATTTAGCTTCTGGACCCTGTTCCCAACTCTGCTCAATACAAGTTCCATCAATGAGAAAGCCATGCACGGGCACAGGTAGAAACAGGAAACATTCCATAGTTAATGGTGTTACAGTGAATGGTGTTTGGAGACAGCTTTTTTCTCCTGAATAAAGAAGGAAAACATCCAAGTGAGACTAAAAGCATTACTGTTTATAAAACCTAATAACAGGGGTCCTTTTAATTTTTGCACAGTAATCATTCTACAAAGTTGGTCACACTTATATTCTACAGACAAGTTTACCAGTTAAGGCAATAGTTTCTTATGCCAATAAAGATTAAATCATATTATTTTGTTGTCCAAAGATCTTGGAGTTTCTTATCTAATAGAAATAACATCCATTGAAAGAGTAGGGCTGTTAGAGCTGAATTCTGAGTCTGGGTAGATGGCTCAGTGGGTAAAGTGCTTGCTGCATACCCTGTGGCTCTGAGTCCACACGCACTGGCCCCATGTGAGAGTCACAGTGGTATGTGTCTGTAATACCAGAGCTGAGAGAGGGGGCAGTGTCTGTGACATCAGAGCTAGGAGAGGGGCAGTGTCTGTGACATCAGAGCTAGGAGAGGGGCAGTGTCTGTGACACCAGAGCTAGGAGAGGGGCAGTGTCTGTGACACCAGAGCTAGGAGAGGGGCAGTGTCTGTAATACCAGAGCTGAGAGAGGGGGCAGTGTCTGTGACATCAGAGCTAGGAGAGGGGCAGTGTCTGTGACATCAGAGCTAGGAGAGGGGCAGTGTCTGTGACATCAGAGCTAGGAGGGGGGGCAGTGTCTGTGACATCAGAGCTAGGAGAGGGGCAGTGTCTGTGACATCAGAGCTAGGAGAGGGGCAGTGTCTGTGACATCAGAGCTAGGAGAGGGGGCAGTGTCTGTGACATCAGAGCTAGGAGAGGGGCAGTGTCTGTGACATCAGAGCTAGGAGAGGGGGCAGTGTCTGTGATATCAGAGCTGGGATATAGGGATGGTTGAGGAAGCAGACAAGAAGATCCTGGTTGCTTGATAGCCAGCTTGTCTAGCTGAATTGATGATCTCCAGGTTTAGTGAGAAGCCCTGTCTTGAATCATATGTTGAAGAGAGAAAAGAAGACGCCTGACACTGACTTCTGGTCTCTTCTCTTTCCCTCCTCCCCCTCTCCCCTCTCTGTTTCTCTTACACATACACACATACAAACACAGGCACACACTCACTCATATACACATTCACTCACACTAACACACATACTCACATACACACACTCTCACACTCACACACACTTGCACACATACTCATACACACACACACACACACACATACTCTCACATTCACACACACTCGCACACATACTCATATACACACACATGCATACCAGGTACACATGCATATTTTTACTTACACTCACACACACTCACACAAGCTCATATAAACTCTCTCTCTTTCTCTTTCTCTGTCTCCTGTCTCTCTCTGTCTCTCTGTCTGTCTCTCTCTGTCTCTCTCTGTCTCTGTCTCTCTGTCTCTGTCTCTGTCTCTGTTTCTCTCTCTCTCTCTCTCTCTCTCTCTCTCTCTCTCTCTCTCACACACACACACACACACACACACACACACACACACACACACACACACCGGACACACATGCATATTATCTACTTTAATTTCAGTAGTTGCCTCCTTTTTCTAGACAGGCATGAAATTGTTAAGATATAAATGATACTGTTTTTATTTTTAAGACAAGCATGGCAGAAAAGTCTTAGAGGAAACAGGCCAACAAACCAACAGAGCCAAACATTTTTGTATGTGTCAGAGTCAGTGCACATGCTGGTTGGTTTTCTGTCAGGTCTATGCAAGCTACAGTCATCTGGGAAGAGGGAACCTCAGTTGAGAATATGCCTCCATCAGATTGGCCTAGGCAAATCTATAAGGCATGTTCTTGATTAATAACTGATGGGGAGGGCTCAGCCTACGACAGGTGGTATCACCTCAACCTCTGGGCTGTCGGTATCACTTCTAGACTGGTGGTCCAGGTTTGTGTAAAAAAGCAGGCTGAGCAAGTCTTGAAGAATCAGCTAGTAAGCATTATCCATGCACAGTCTCTTTTTTAATTCCTGCCCCTAGTCGCTGCCTCAACTTTCCTTAGTGGCCGTGAGGCTCTGTAAGCTGGGAGTGGTGAGCTATGCCCTTTCCTCTCCTAAATTGGTTTATCACAGCGACAGAAAGCAAGCTAGAACAGCCTGTAAAGAGGAAACGGAGAACAGACAGAAGAAACACACACCTGGAGACCAAGACAGAGCACAGACCAAACACAACTGAGGTGTTTTACTGTGAGTCTTTGGTGTGCTACATACTTATTGTTCTATTTTGCACTAAGACTTTAACTCGTCAGTAGTATTTTAAATAAAGATTTAAAATTTTCTTTCTTCTTTTCTGAGCACTTACTATTTCTAGACTTTAAGCCAAACCCAAAATTAGCTTTTAGTCTATGCTAAGATTCGATTTATAAACAAATAAAAAAAGAAACTGTTAGACAGCATAGGTTGGCAGTTAATGTGATTTTAACCTTTTAGCCCCTAGGGATAGGATTATAGCTGGAAAGACTGTGAAACGGGAGTATTTTTTTGATCTCTAGGGCCCCAAAGCCAATTGGATTATTTATAGAAATCAATGAGCATAGATGACATTTTAAGTGCCAGATGATACATGCGACTTTGGCTACCTCTAGTTATTTTGGGCACCTTAATATAGCATTGATTTATTTTCTTGATTATAATTTAGTGAAAATGTACTTACAAAGTTTAACTTACTCTTACCATGGTCAAGTAGTGTAAACATTTTGTACTCAAATATAGATCTTTCCATAACAGCATATTGTGGCTACGTGTTTCCTGGTGGTAGAGACGCTCAAGACAAGTATTCTGATTATCTCCATTCCCAACCCATTAGCCAGCTGTAAGGTAGATCCTTGGTTTTCTAAATCAGCACAGCGAACCTGATATATATTTCATTGTGACAGTGAATTGTAAGCAGATTACTGCAAGCAAACCTGCAGCTTGTTTTCATTCCTAGAAATGCCAGTACAGAGTAAAATTGAGTTATTTCAATATAATAATATATAATATGTACTATTATATTACATTATATTCTAGATATACTACTATTATATACTAATATACTATATACTTATATGTCATATAATATATTCATATATAAACTTTATATAATACAAAATATATGCCATATAATATATAAATAATACTTACAATTATATCATATATACTATTATAATTGTATATATATTATAATACTATTATATATGATATAATTATATATAATTGTTATATTACTATATATTTATATGTAATATATGATAATATATAATATTATATAATATATCATATAATACCACAAGCCTCATTTCTAAAAAGGGATATTTATTAAATATAATCTCAATATATTTACTAAACCGGAAGAATAGGCTGAAATTTTTTTTACACAGAATAAAACGTTGAAGGACATAATATATTTGAAATACAATCCCAAAATTAAAATCCTAAATATTTGATAATAGTTCATAATAACATTTTATAGTGCTGACTTAAAGTGTCAATTAACAATATTTTTAATTTGGAAATCTTGTGATATAAATACAATTATTTTTGTGCACAGAAACATTAGTTCTTCCACATTACTGATAATTCTGATGTCAGATTTTATACTTAATTTTTCTGTATTTGCCATTTTGACCAGAAAATACAAAAAATATTTAATTCATTGCATGAGCTTCTGCTTCTATTTCATTTAAGTAATAAACCAATGTAAAATATGTACATATATAACATCTTCACATGTATTAATTATGAAAAGAAAGGGCTGGCAATCGAATTGAGTGGTGAAGTACTTGTCTTGAATGTGTGAGGCGAGCCCTGTGTTTGATTCTCAGCAAGCACAAAAACCGGCATTTAAAGAATTTGTAATATAACATGTTTTATGCTAACAGGGGTCACTTCTGTGTCTATTGTGATTCATGATAATGAAGCAGAAGTAGAGGTTGTTAGAGAAAGATCTACTGGTGACTGTTCACATGGAACCGTACCACTTACCGCTCAGTCCATTGAAGCTGCCTTTAAAAACAACTTTCATCTGAATAATCTTTAAATATTGACCCAAACTGTCTGAGGTCAAATTCTAATCAAGGATCGCCCGCTAATATCGATTGTTCTGTGTTCCTAATCTCAACCATTGGACTGACTGGCACTGAAAGTCCACATGCGGGGGCGGGAACTGGACGGGGCGGGGTCAGAGGCAGCGTCAGGGGTGGGGCCCAGATACCTTGAATGATTGGATTCTTCAAGGTGGGGCATCATGAGTATCATGAGTATCTACCCTGGCTTTCTCTAACGGAACTGCTGCCTTCAGTATAATAATGACAAAGGTTCCATTTATACAAGTTTATAGGAGCCTGGTCTCTGATCTTGAGGGTAAAAGATTAGATCCAATTTCTCCCTACAGAACACCTAATTGTGTCTTAGGTGGAGCCATGTGTTTAAAGTTACCAGTGTTGAAATGAGTTTAAAACTATTAAGTTTTACAGTTTGAGGAGAAGGAAACTTGAAGCTAATCACATTGCTGTATTCAATCAATAACAGATATAAGCTCTGATTTTTAATCCTAAGTGTTCATCCGCTCTAGAGACTGTAATAAGCTTCATACAGACCAGCAAATTGTTAAAAAAAAAACCACTTGATTTATTTCTCTTCTGAAATCACACCCTTCCTCAGCCATTCCACCTTTCTCTGTCCCAATCACACCTTTCTTAGTCACAAGCGTGCTACATCTTTGTTCCTGAAGAACACAACTCTGTATTTAGGTAGAATACACAGTTCGCCAATTTCCTTTGCAGCTATGTTTTGAAGATGCTCTAAAAGAAAAGACCAAGTAGTTTTATATTTTAATGATTCATGCTCTGGTACTAATCCACTCGGTATTGAATATGTACTTCAAAATACATATTTGTTGTTGTTTGTTGATATTTCACAACTGTCCACTAAGCCACATTTCTCCTACTAGTGGGCCTTTATTATCAAGCAGATTTCTAATATCCGCATAGGCACATTACTGCTTGTAAGACCCTCCCTTAGGTAACTACCAAATAACATGAAGTGACACACTTCTGCTTGACTGTAGACGTCTTTGAGCATATGATAGTACTTCAGATCTTTTCTTAGCTCAGGGAAAGGAAAGCTTCCTGTCCCACAATACTTCCTCGTTCAAGCCTGCAGCTCCTTTCTTCTGAGCTATAATAGAAAGATGGGGCTTCTTCCATCGCAGAGAGAGCATTACTTGGGGCTATATGCACACTGACTCTGGGTCCCCCACATCGGGAAGGTGTAGCATTATGTAGACTTTTTTTTTTTCACCTAAACCGCAGAGAGTAAGCCTAGAACTTGCTTCCTGCAGAACCAGCACCTGTTGCTTCTCAGGCCCCCAGATCATTCCTTAATCTCTTGGCACATTTGAAAGGAGAAGGTAATACCATGTCAAAATGTCCATATACAATAAAAACTATTTTTTACAAAGCCAGATTGCTGTATCATAATGTAATACCCTTTCACCACAAAAAAAGAAAGAAAAGAAAAAATAAAGGGGTGGGGGTGGGGAGAAACCCTGGCCAGTCGGTCCATGTCATACTAGAGATGCTCTCAGTGAAGGGTCAGGTGTAATGTTTAACCTGGGGGCACTCGCTGCTGTTTGGAAACAGAAACTCTGCCAACATGCTAAGGTTTTGGAAATGGATTTAGAAAAGTAGGCTCTTGTTTATACTATCCCAAAAGGTTTAGATTTTTAATAATCAGAGAGACATTGTCAAATAGACCATCTAACACAGGCTATGGCCGTGCCGCTATAACTCAAACAATAAAGATTTGGGGACTGGGGTTGATGGCTCATGTTGAACTGTGACTTTTAACAAACACACATGCACACCCACACACACATGCACTCATGCATACACACACATATGCACACATATATATCGTGTGTGTGTGTGTGTGTGTGAATTTTACTTGGTATGGTTATTTTTCTGATGATGGAGATAGATTGAAAGGCAAGTGCTTTACCACATCACAGCCCCATTTGTTATTTTAGGAAGAAGAATTCTAAAACCTAAGGGAACAATCTCTCCCGAATGTTTGGAAACTGTTTTTGACCTATCAACCCAGAGACTCTGAGGGCTGAGAACTGGGAAATGCAGTAGAATGAAGAAGAGCCGAGCTTGTGATTCTGGGTTACCGGGTGCCATCCAGCCTAAGGTCTCTTATCTATAGGGTTAAAAAAAGAAACCCGACGATACTATTAAAAGCAGCTATTTCTTACTCAAGAATTGCTAAAAGTTCTGATTCATCATCCAACCATTACTTGATCTTGAAGAGCTAGCCAGACAGCAGGGGCTCACTGATAAAAAATGTAAAGACCACAGCCAAGAGGTGTTGTCATTTATCTTCAATTAGCAAGGAAAGAATGTGATGATCTGCACTGAAAGCGAGTTCTAGCTATGCACTGGCAGACTGCGGTGGCATAAGCAAGGCAAGCTCAGTAGTGGCTGGCAAGGCTCTATAGTGAATCAGCAGATCTATATTTAAATGCTAGGTTTTCGGGTCCCAGACATGAAGCAACAAATGTTAGTTCACAAAAAAATAAACTGAAAGCAAAACAAAACAAAACTGTAGTTCTGAAGATCCCAAGAGAACAGTAAAAATCAACTTGCTGGACCATGGGTAGCACTTTACATTTTTTTTAAAAATAACTCTTCACACATTTAACATTATTTAATCTTCACAACAACCCTGTGAGGTGAGTGTTACCAAGCCCATTGTACAGCCAAGAAACCAAGGCTTTAAATATTTTTAAGTATCTTTCTGAAAATCATACATTCATGAAGGAACAGACACAAGGCTCAGACCCCCCTCTCTTTCTGTCTGTCTCCCGTTTCTCCACATGTCTTCACCCTCTGTGTTCTGGCCCTGCTGTGTGGATGGGAAATGTGAAGAAATAAATAAACTGATTTAAATCAACATGTTTTGAGTATCTTATGTCTGGAGTTATCTAGGAGACTTAGAATCTCTGAATCTGGATTCACCGACTAGGTACTAAGTGTTAACATCTGGTGTAGCACAGACTACCTTATGGTGCTGGTCCATGGATGTTTAAAATATCCCAAAGAATGTCTGTAGAAATCTTTTCTCTTATGCCTCTATAAAGTGTGGCACCCCCCCCCCATACAAATTATTGTCCTAAAACATTCTCAAACCTTCTGTCTGTTGGTGAGCATGATTTTCAGTGCTAATAGAGTGTCAGGACTCTGAAGGAAGGGCAGCCAGGTACCAAGCTACCTCCTTCCCACCCTCAACCCAACTCCTCTCTACCTCTTGCTGACATTTTATGACACACAGATTGACAGCAACACTGGGTTTTCAATCACGGACCAGTTCACTTTGTGTAGAAACAACAGTGCTTATCACATGACTTAAACCAATCCAAGCCTCACATTAGACATAAAAATACAATAAAAAAAAATCAACCACAAAATATAAAGTCAGTATGCTTACGAACCAGGCCTATACATTTCCCATGTGGTACATTTTCATTAATATGCTATGCAAAAGAATTCAGGTTTTGGTCACAGCAATGGGAAAAACACAGCTAGAAACAATGTATACACTGAATTGTAGAAACAATGTATACACCAAGTTGTAGAAACAATGTATACACTGAGTTGATTTATGTCTATGTCACATAAACATATTTACTCTTAAGCTCTCTAGCTGGACACACAAGCCCCGTCCAAGAGTCTGGCTGCGTGGATATGCGGCTCAAGTGGAGACAGGGATAAATCTGATGGACTTTGAAGATTTAGGTGAATCCTTCCACGTCCCAGTGCTGTTTGTTGGGCTTCGGTTGTTAGAATAAGATGTCTGTCTCCGGCTCATGCTATCCGAGTCATCCTTGGCGAATTTCTGCGCTATGCTTTGGCAGCATGGGAAGCTCTGGACACAATCTTGTAGGAGATGACCACTAAAAAACATGTAGATCCACGGGTTGCAGCAGCTGTTCAAGGAAGCCAGTAACGCCGTGATCGTGGTGGAAGGGTTTTCGGAATCTGTGTGGGAAACGAGGAGAGAGATCATATCAACAGCCAGAGGGAGACCCCGAACACTATGCCCTACCGACTAACAAGTCAAAAAGCTCCATATTAGTGATAAAAATGGACATCTTATTTGTTAGGGAAATGGTGTTTCAGGGAAATGAGTACTTTTTGGAGACTGGTTGTAAAAGAAAATGTCTTAAGATTAGTTCAAATAGTTTAAACCAGTCACTGTTAGAACTCTTCAATACAATGGATATAAAGTCTAAGAAGATGAAGATACTGAATAACTTATTTTAAAACTGTATACTATACAGTGGCAGGAGCCTTTGTGAAGGTATTCACAAAGACATGGTATTAACAGAAGGACATTTGAAGTGTTTATAATCACATAAACTGAATTGTATTCATCCTAGTAACTTGGGCAATGCCATATGGGCTGTTCAACAGATATCAATGAAAACCGTATGGAAGAGAGTATTTAAAATAGAATCCCAGCTTCAATTGAATTTTTGTGAATCATTAGACATTTGGTTTGATTTTAAAAGACTGTCCTTGATTGTAGTTCAAGCAATTAAATTATAATAAGAAAAACATCTGGGTTGTATATGGCCCCATTTCAAACAACAGGAACAAAACAAAAATTAAAACGGACAAAAAAAGAAAAATCCAAAGTAGCTGAGTTAGGGAGTCCAACAGGATTTTGAACTATTCAGTGAATGACCCCTAGTAAGCTACATGGCTATCAAAGTTTTCATGGTGAAACTATTTGAACTGTTATTAAAAAATAAGAACAACCATCAAACATCAACTGTCTTCTGATTGGTATATGACTCCTAACACCCCACTTTTGTCATGCAAAAGAGACTGTAGACCAGTGGTTCTCAACCTGTGGCTCACCATGAACAGCCTTGTCACCGAAGTCACCTGAGACCGGCTGCATATCAGATACTCACATTCTGATTGGAAGCCGTAGCAAAGTTACAGTTACGAAGTAGTGACAAAGCCAATTTCATGGTTGGGGGTCATCACAGCACGAGGAACTGTGTTGAGTGTGGCAGGACTGAGAAGGTTGAGAGTCACTGGTGCAAGCCATTCGTTGCTCTGTGCTAGGTGACCATAAGCCACGCACAATATTAAAAATAACAGGCATCTTCAACATGTGTAGTGCAAGGGAAAATTCTACTAACTGTGTCTAAATCACAATAAAGCAATGGACAGAATTTTAAAATGTGATTGGCATTGACTAAAGGACTTTGCATTTATTTACTACTATGAGCAATGCAGCCTCTAAAAGTATTTGCTTAAACGAAATCTATGAACATTCAAAATAATATATTTAAATGCATTGCATATATTCCAAACCCCAATCTTAAAATTACAGAAAGGTATAGCTTCTCCTAGATATTTATATCCTGATTAGAGTTTTCATCAGGAAATCTTCTGTAACATACTTGGTTTGGAAAGTCTTTTTTTTTTTTTCCTAATTAAAAGAAGATATATTACAAGATCAAAATAAATAAACAATAAACTCCTGGGAAATGGATTTTTCTGTTTTGTGAATGAACTGAAATAAAACCAGCCAGTTGGGATGGGGAACTTTCACAATTAACTACAGAGGGATTTGTGTGGCGTGAATAGTTTTGTTGTTAACTTCCCGCGGGAAGTCCAGTGAATTTAGCTGATCAAGACTTCTGATTTGGATGCCAGGAAAAGAAAGTTATTACAGTTGGAAAAATGAAAACGTTATAATGAAGATGGGTTGCACAAACTAAATGCAAATTTGGAATTTCTAACTTCTTAAATCCGTTCTGTTTGTTTCAGAACAGTGTGTCTATCTCTAACCTTGGTCTTGGAAGAATCTCATGAGAAGTTTTCTGTTGATTGTGATAGTTTCCTTAATCCAACAAAAAGTAGCCAAGACATGAAGAATATTCCCCAGAGCCTCTATGGGAAGGCAGGATATCCAAGAACCCTAAGTAATTTGGCAAAATGTCACAAGTGTTTTGTAACTAGTGACTCTAGGCACAGCTGGTGGCCTTAGGGTGGTCACACATGCTGCAGATGCTGAATCCTGGGCTCCAGTGTACCTGGGGTGGAGGTCCCAGGAATTTGCAATTTTGTTCATTTAAGACTTCTTACATAGAAGCTTAACTATTGAATAGGTTGTATGAAAAATAACATACATACACACACACACCACAAACACTCCCCCCCCAACACACACCACAAACACACAGGCACACACACACACACACACACACACACACACCTCTTCCATAGTAGTCTCAGTACATACCGGTCCAAACGAAATTGGTATCCCAGACTGACCACATCTGGACGATGAAGAAAGGTGTCCAGCAGAGGATGTAGGCGCTTACAATCACAAAGGTCATCTTCACTGTGCGGATCTTGGCACGGGAAATGCTCTTCACGCTGCTGACACAAGGCGTGACCAGAAGCCCCTTGTGGAAGGGACCCGCGGCTTCCCCAGAGCCCTTGCCGCCTTTGCTCTGTCGCGATGCTGTCTTCCCTCGGACATTGCGCCAGATGTGGTAACAGATGAAGCCATAGCAGGTACCCAAGATGATCACGGGTACCACGAAGACCCCGCTGGTCATCCAGGTCACGTAGGCACGGGTACCCCAGGGCGGGATGAAGGTAGCCCAGCAATCTTGGGCTTTGGTGCCATTGTTCACCTCAAATTCGATCACAGAGAAGATAAAGTACTGTGGTATGCTCAGAACGAAACTCAGCCCCCAAGAGGCGGCGATCATGAGGCGCGAGCGGCGCGCGGGCTGCTGCAGGGTCTTGAGCGGGTGGCACACGGCGATGTAGCGGTCAGCCGTCATCACCACCAGCATGTAGGAAGATGCGAACATGGCAAACACCTGCAAGTGCTTCACCACCCGGCACAGCCAGTCCGGCCCGCGGAAGCGGTAGGTGATGTCCCAGCACAGCTGTGGTAACACTTGGAAGAAGGCGACCGCCAGGTCTGCCAGGCTGAGGTGTCGGATGAAGAGATGCATGCGGGATGTCTTGCGTGGCGTGCGATGCAGCGCCAGCAGCACACTGCTATTACCCAGCACGGCCACCACGAAAATCACCGCCAGCACGGTAACCTCCAGCTTCGCCAGCTCCTCGTTGCGTACGTCCCCCGGCGGGCTGCCGCCTTCCCCGAGCCCAGCTGCTTCCCGGCTGCTGTTGGCGCCCTCGGTGGTCAGAGGCCACCACGGGCTGGAGTTGCCCGCGGGCAGATCGTGGGAGCCTCGCGGGAAACTCATGCTGTCGGCACAGAGCCGGGGAACCCTGTTCCTCGTGGGCTGCTTCCTCTTCTCCACGGAGGACCCGAAGACCCGCGTCCTAAGTTCTGCGCACCGTCCTTCCTTACCTCGCTCTCTTCGCTGCGCAATCCCACGCGCGCTCAGAGTGGTTTTGGATGGGATGTTCTTGCGTGTCCCTGCTCCGGCTTGTCCGAGGCAAGGGAGCGGACTCTCCCTGCTCCCAAAGCAGTCTTAGGCTGCCTCAGGATGCGCTCCTTCTCATCTTAGTGGCTGGAGACTGTCCCCTACACCCAACCCCTCCAAGTCGTTGGTGATTTGTCCTTTTCTCTTTGGTGCTGCAGGGGTGGAGCTGAGAATCCTAGATTCCTCTGCAGAGCCGGGCGCTTTCCGGATCTGCCCCAAACTTCTCTGGGCTCCTCGGAATTTCTCCAGCCTCCTTTATAAGCCAATTTAAAGTCATGCAGCGCGTCAACAGGTGTAGTAAAAGCGTACGTAGAGATCCGCGTCTGCTGCTGCTGCGAACTCAGTGCGCCTGGATTTGGGGTCCACCCTTCCAAGCCCCCAGGCCCTGTGTTTCCCTGCCCGGCGCGTATCCCTAGCCTAGCCACTAGGGCTGATTTTATTCCCTGCCCGGTTTACCCTTGCACTTTGAGGGTAAAAATCGTGTGACCTCCTTTTCTGGTGACTCTGTCACACTGCCTTCATTCGCGAACAGGAAAGGCCCACTCACTTGTACCCTTCACTCCTCTTGCTGGGTGTGCGTAATCTACCTTGGTGACTCTAGAAAGTCCAATTCCCAAAGCAGCAGGGGGCAAGAACTGGGCTGCACTGGCTGGTGGAAACCTTGTCCAATTAAATGACTAAATTCTGCTGACATTTCTTAGGGCAGACAGAGAGAGCTGAGGACCAGTGTCTGGTCTACCAGTCTATCTCCATCTCTGCCTGCCTGCCTGCCTGCCGGTCTGTCTGTCTGTCTGTGTCTCTTGTATCACTCTGTGTCTCTGTATCTCTGTCTTGTTTCCTTCTCCCTCTGTGCGTCTCTTCTCTCTCTCTCTCTCTCTCTGTCTCTCTCTGTCTCTCTCTCTCTCTCTCTGTCTGTCTCTCTCTCTGTCTCTCTCTCTCTCTCTCTCTGTAGCTAGGGAGAGGGAACGAGGCACTCCGAAGGAAAAGAAGAACTACTTCCCTCGCCCCTCGCCCTCCCCCCCCCCCCGCCCCGGTAATTAATTATTTGCTCTGGCCTTCTGCATCCAGCTGTAGAGACAAACACTTCTACAGACTCCAGCAACTGTCTTAACTCTGGGGAGAGAATGATACTGAGGACAGCAGGGGGCGCTGTTTCTGAAGAAGGAACACACACAAACACAGATGCCGGGGCAGGAACTTCAGTTTCTTGGTCAGAGCGTTGGTGTGTTGTGGCAATAATACAAACCTAATTGCTCCTGAAAAGAAATATTTTCTCTTGTGAAATACAATCATAAACATCAAAAGATTTTCTTCCGTAAAGTTTGGTTTGCTAGAAACTCAGGGCCAGGGACTTGGAATACTTGGATCAGTCTCATCATGGTTACATAAGCGTCTGTCTATGCATCTTAAAATTGGGAATGGAAGTATGTGTTGCTCTCAGTTACAGAGTCAATGGAGGATCAAGCAATGCCACGGCCCAGTAGAGAGGTTCTGTGAACATGAAACTCGACGGCGCATCCTTCCAAGATGGCTGGCAAAGTACAAAAGAGAAAGGTTTCCAAAACACGTGTCTGAGAAAAAGAAAACAAAACCTTCAAGCAGTTAGATTATAGTCACTGCCTTAGAGTGGTAACTTTATAATTTATTTTTTGAATACAGAAATTTCTTTATTAATGTTTTGTGTGAGAAATAATGGCTGACCCTAGTGTCTGCAAAAACAGTCCACTGGTCAGACAGAGCCAGGAGCTTGACAGCTCTTGGGCTGACACATTTGGACTTTAGGTTTTCCTGAGAGAAGGAATAGGTAGCCTTATCCCAAAGAGATGGTTAGTGGCTTCTCAGGAAATCACAAGTGCTAAGCACTTGATACAATGAGAAAATTATGTTCAAGTGTCCAATTCATAAAAGAAACTTATTAGGTTGAATCAACAGATACAATTGGAAGATACTATATTATTCACTAATAACATTACCAGCTACCCATATTAACACATATTCACACATACAAACCTTTGTGTGTGTATGTGTATTTGTGTGTGTACTTGTGTATATGTGGGTATGTGTGGAGTGTGTGTGTGTGTGTGTGTGTGTGTGTGTGTGTGCATAGACACACAAATATGTTTGCATCTACATGACACTCTCCGGTGGGCCATAGGGCCTAGCAATTAGTTTAAAAAGTGTTGCAAATTCTAGAATCAGTTTTTTTTTTAAACTCACATATTTTAAAAACAATGTCAATTTGTATTCTGGTTCCATATTCAAAAGAAAATAAAACCACTAAAATACACATCACTTGCTGGACCCCACTACCGAAGTCCTCCAAGATGGGTAAAGGAATTGTAGACTTTGGAGAGGAAAAGAACACAGCAGTCTTTTCTGAGGCATCTTGTGCGTTCTCTTCTAGTTCGTTGAATTTGTCGTTTTAGTATGAAGAGTTTTGCTCTCTTACTCTCCAAGGGTTTCAGCTGTTTTGGGGCATGGGAGCGAGATGACAAAAGAGAAGAGTGGAGATTAGAACGTGCTCACCCAGATCACTGCTGCTTCTCACCCACTGCTCTTTTTTTCTACCCAGCAGCTCCAGATGTTTAATCCATGGAAGCAAGGGTGTTCTTCCCTGACTACCTGGAACTTTGTTTTAATCTTTGAGCTGCAAAAGCTTCAATCTCTAAAATATTGTTGGAAAATATTCATATATTTTCCTTGAAGATGACTGTCTTAGTCTATGCCTGCAAAAACCACCATGACCAAGAAGCAAGTTGGGGAGGAAAGGGTTTATTCAACTTATACTTCCACATTGCTGTTCGTCACCAAAGGAAGTCAGGACTGGAACTCAAGCAGGTCAGGAAGCAGGAGCTGATGCAGAGGCTATGGAGGGATGCTGCTTACTGGCTTGCTTCCCCTGGCTCGCTCAGCTTGCCTTCTTATAGAACTCAAGACTACCAGCCCAGGAATGGCACCACCCACAATGGGCTAGCAACCCGCCCCCCCCCCCCCCACTCCAATCACTAATTGAGAAAATACCTTACAGCTGGATCTCACGGAGGCATTTCCTCAAGGGAGGCTTTTTTCTCTGTGATAACTCCTGCTTGTGTCAAGTTGACACAAAACCAGCCAGTACAATGAAATAGGTAATTGTTCAAGTTTTGGGGATTTCATGGGCATTCAAAATATTCATCTCTCTTTTTCAAATATGTAACCCTTGTCAATATATATTACCTGCTATCTCCTCATTGAACCTTCTCTTCCAAATTAAAGCAACACACCTCCAAATTATTTTACTCTGTAGAAGATTTGATGTTTTCAGTGATTAGAATTTAGTGGTCAAATGCATGGAAAAGGGCTCCTTATGCATCCCACTGTCCCTGGAAACCTACTTTTCTTTTGCTATGATAAGACACCATGACCAAGTCAACTTATACAAGAAAATGTTTGCTTGGCTTACAGTTTTAGAGGGTTAGAGTTCCTGATGGACGAACAAAGGCATGGTGTTAAGAATTGCTGGAGGGGCAGCTCAGAGTGCCTGTCTTGACCTGCAAGAGGGAGCCCTGGGGATTTAATAAGTCTTGAACTCCCAAAGCCCACCCCACTGGTGACACACCTCCTCAGACAAGGCCACATCTCCTAACCCTCCCCAAACAGTTCCACCAGGTGGAGACCAACTATTCAAGTATATGAGCCTATGTGGAAGCCAGTCTCATTCAAACCACCACATCACTCATAGAAAGGAATCAAAACTCTCCAAAAAAGAAATTTGTTTTACCCAATATCGATTTTAAATCAACAGTGCACAGTGAGTTTTTGCTCTTTCTATTTTAAATTAATTGTGGTGTAAGCCAGCAATTTAGTATTCAGATCATGGGCCTTAGCAAACCCAGAGAGGTTTATTGAATGTTCTTATATTCATACCTTACAATAATTTCTTAGTAATATTTATCACAAGGTCTTAGGCTGCTTGTAAAGAATAAATATTTATTTATGAGCAGTGGTGGTGCATGCCTTTAATCCCAGCACTAGGAAGACAGAGGCAGGCAGATTTCTGTGTTCAAGGCCAGCCTGATCTACAGAGTGAGTTCCAGGACAACCAGAACTATACAGAGAAACCCTGTCATGAAAAGAAACAAAGAAAGAAAAAAAGAAAAAAATATTTATTTATAATATTATAACAGCAAATATTTTAAGTACTTTGTTACAGGTATTATCATATGGCCCCGTGAGGGATGTATCATGACTATTTTATCTTAATTAGGAGGATGTGAAAGTAATGAAAGTATGAATAACCTTTGGTGACACAGCTGGTGAGTGATAGAAACAGAACTTACACAGGACGTTGGTTCCAACAGAGTTTCTCAGAATAACCTTTATGTTACAATGCCACCTGTAAGCTCTGTGAGCCTGTTCTTGGGTCTTATAGACATGAGGGGGTCTCTGATTGATTATTTAACACACCATATACACATGGCATTTTTCTCCTTTAAGATGAGAAGACTGTGTGGGATTTTTACCTGTCTCTGGTTTCTTCTTTGACAGTCAGTAGTAGAGGCACAAATGAATCTCGTATTCCTGAATTAAAATGTCTAAATTCTCTATGTTTGATTTCTGAGATAATATTATAAACTGTGGATGGAGGAAGCCATTATTGTCCGACATTAAAGATGAGTGAAACATTACAGAGTATAGCAACGTAACCAAAGTTACAATGTTCCAAGCGACTGATCAAGAGACAACGACAGAACCATTTGGTGGTTAGGGCTCTCGCTTTTACGTCTCAGTGCTCCCATAAGCATTAGCATCCAGCACATCTCTATGGAATGAACCAACAAATGCTACTAAAGGAACTGGGTTTTTGTTTGTTTGTTTTTGAGACTGGGTTTCTCCGTGTTAGCCCTAGTTGTCCTGGAACTCACTTTGTAGACCAGGCTGGCCTCGAACTCAGAAATCCGCCTGCCTCTGCCTCCCGAGGGCTGGGATTAAAGGCATGTATCACTGCCTGGCCAGAAACTGGTTTTTGAGTGCTGTTTGAATATTCAATTACCAAGATACATGGTGATTGGATAAATCAGGGAAGAATTGACAAGGAACTGCTCTGGAGTCCCTACATTTTATAGCAGGTCTCTGGAGAAGACCAGCATTTATGTTTGGAAAGGGTGGGTTGGTTCTAGTCATTCTGTCTTGAGAATTCTGGATTGGTTATTGTATTTTACCTTAAAACTTGTTTTCCCTATGGAGCCTGAACCAGTCATCTTCTATTAGCTGGCAAGGCTTCCCAGTGGAGACATTGGAACACCAACCCAGCAGTAGCTATCTTATTTTGATATTTTGGCTGTTATCTCTTAGAAGCCTGATCATTTCTAATGAAATACAGAAAAGGATGGGTCCAGATTTGGGGGGTGGGGAGAGGGGGAGGACCTGGGAGGAGTCGAGGGAAGGGAAAGTGTAATCAGGATATAACTTTTTAAAAAAAGAAAACATTCATTAATTAACTTACATTAATTAACAAACATTAACTTGTAGCATACTCACTGGATTATAAAAACAGGCTTCAGGACTTAGTATTATTATTAAAGACTTACTTATTTTCTTCTGTGATAACAGGGCTCATGGGTGCAAATGTAGAGCCATGACACAAAAGAAAAGCTCCCATGCTTGGTGAAATGTCAAGCACTCTGAAACTTAATGAAAAATTAGAATTTCATTGCTTATATAATAATGGATTACAGCTACTCCCAATCCTGCCATTAGAGAACCTGTAGAAAAATCACTCAAAGAAAATAACCCTCCAGCCAGTATTTTATAAAAATAACATTTTAACTGAGAGTTTCATACAATGTATTTGAATGTATCCACCCTCTCCCCCAGCACCCTACACATTCCTTACCGATCCAACACCTCCTCCCCACACACAACTTCTGGTATTTCCTGTCACCCATCAAATTCAGGCTGTGTTAGACAACTACTTTTGGTTGTGGTCCATGCAGTAGATGTCACATTTAGAAAACCAACGTGTATTTAAAATCTATTTGAGATTTCAAGCTTTTTATGAATAGAAAAACACTGAAATGGTTGTGCTTAAAAGTCTTTGGCTCTTAGCATACTGATAACCACTTGGATTGTTACATATTAACATGGTGTCTTGGATACTCTGTCCGGAATTGGATGATCTTCAAGACTCATGGTTTTAAGAGGATGGGCCATTCCTAGTCTGCCCGTCTTTGGACCCTTTATGACAAGAGAAGAAGTGTGTGATCTAGCATGAGGAATTGTGATATGACTCATGATCTTTTCTTCATGGCTTGAATACTTTATGTAAAATGAGTGACTATTTCTACTTCTCTTTTTTTTTCTTTCTATAGGATGGACAGAGTTTATTTTTACAAGAAATATATTCTATTTTTGCTCGTGTTCAACTCTTTCTTTCTCTGTTTTCCTCCCCACACTCCTGTCAGGTACTTCCAAATTTCCTGAAGCCTCTTCTTTGTACCAAGAGTATGGAATATGATTCATTTTATTTTCTATTAGGATTTTTATAGCAATGATTGTGTATTTATGAGCAATTTATCCATGAACAAAGTAGATATATTGCTTGAGAGGAGGCCAAATCCATGTGTGCAGCAGCTTCAATGTGTATATGAGAATCTCTAATATTTAATTACTTGAATATTTAAGATATGGGTATAAAATGCAATAAGCTTAAAATATTTGGAGATATACCTTGATGTTTTCAGTGACACTTAATCTGGCTTTTTAAAATGTATATTGGAAACCAGAGGCAGAAATGGCAGGAAAGGTGCCGCCCTGCAATCAGCAGGGTTGGGATCCATCCCTGCGCTGACATTACTATTAACAAAGGAAGAAGCAGCACATAACTGCAGCTTGAAAAGACATTTATATCTTCCAGGAAACATTCATGACCTTGTACTTAATCAGCCAGTCCGTCTTCCCTTTAACTCCCCGTATAAAAGCCCAGCCTGGAGAGCAGCATCTTGCTTTTGGTTTTGTAAACCCTGAGCAGAAATTATTTCTGATTTTGGAATATATAGCATTTCACCTGTGGTATAATATGTAGTTGTACAGAGGTTATAGTATGAGTAGTTTCATAACTAATTATGTGTAGTTATTAAAATTGAAAAATAAATAAAAGGGAAAGATGATTTATAACTTCCAATCAGCAAGAGGCTGAAAAGGGAAGTAAAAGCCAATGGTGGCTAAACATGGAGAAAAAAATAGAAAGGCCACAGAGGACCTGCACCGAGAGATGTAAACACCTCCTCCTGAATAAGAGAATATAAATGCTCTGACTTTATGACAGATTAAGTATCTAAAAACTAAATTAGGATATAAATTACTATGAATAAGTTTACTAAGCTACAGCTAACTAATGCACTATATTGAACCTATAAATGCAGACGATATACCTTTTTTCACATACTCATAAACAAAGATAAACACAGTACATAAGACACTCTCATTAGCATACATATTAGCCAAACTTTCATTGCGCTAAGTACTGTCATCAGCTGGAATTAAAATGAAACGAAGCAAGTCATTCTCTTTCTACTTTCCAAATTTAATTTTTTTTTTTTGAGAATTTCACAAGGAGCACAATGACGTTTGATAGGATCTGCTCCTCCTCCCCCTCCCAACTCCTCCTGCATCCTCCGCATGGCCCCCTCTCAAATTCATGTTGAATTCTACAGCTAGGAGTGTAGCCTTGTGAACCCTGCCCCAAACACCCTGGAAGGTTGGCTGGTGTGCTCTTGGGCAGCCACAGATGCTGAGAGTTTTGGTCACAACATCCCTATCGTGTGCAGAAGTCAGTATTTCAAGGAGGGAGAGAAAAGAGCTCTAGAGAGGGGGATAGAGTAACTCAGGTGGTATGAAGGGGGAAATGGGAACAATGCATTGTGGGGGAGATGGAACAGGAGAGGGAGACAAGAGGGCAAAGCAGGAAGAGAGGACTGGAGAGAGATAAATAATACTAAGGATGTTTAAAACTTCAACAGGGAAACCTACTCTTCACGAATTCTATACTTAAACTTTTATACCATACATATATAATAATAGTTTAATTGGAATTATCCCACTGAATATGGGAAACACCCCCCCCCCCCGAAAACATAGATGATCAACCAAAAATCCCAGTTCAAAGGGTAGGATAACTCCATTCAAACTCTTGGTCAGAGGGGTCTAAGAGACATTGCCATTGCCCCTGGTTTCCTGCCAAACTTGAGGGTAAGCCCAACCTTATTGTGGAAGACATACAGTTAGTCACAAGACTTGGGAAAAAATCTAACATGTACTGACCTGGAAGTCTGCTCTGTGGTGGCCAACTTTCAATGTCAGGGTATGGGGAGAAAAGCTCTCAGCAGTTCTAGACAGTTATAAACCCTGCAGGCTACAGTAACAGCTGGCTTAGCAAGATGGGCCAACTGGTGCAATATATTGCCAATAATATGTTGCAGAGATGGAGTGCAGAAAGGGTAACCAAAAGCTGTCAGTCTGGGCTCAACACTGTCGAGTTGGCTATAATATAGTCAACTATACAACTCATGACTGGAGAGATCAACACCACAAGGAGAGCCTTATATTTCCATTTTACTATATAGTATATAGTTGATCTGGTACCCTGCTGCTTTCTAAAACCTTATCCTCATATCCATACATTAGAGCAGTTCTCATCCCTCATTAGAAAAACTTCCTTTTGCAGCAGATGGAGAACAACAACTAGTCAAAATTTACAGAGTGAGTAACTGCGCAGTGCTTATCCCCAAAGAGGGGCATCTATAACACAACTTCTACTACGCCCAGGGTTCAGGGGACACAATGGAAGAGGTAACGCAAAGACTATAGAAGTTTGTAAAACATGCAGTATCTTCCCAGTCAGCTGTGTCATATGGAAGTCAACATTTAAGATAAACTATTCAGATTTGATTTCCACAGTCATCCAAAACAAAAAACAAAACAAAACAAAACATCAAGCCAAACGTTGGCTGTTCAGAAGCTCCTCTGACCCCCATCCCAAGCTATTTTCTCTCATTAACAAATTACAGTGCCAGATACATAACTTATCCACCTGGGTAATAAAACCCTTGTTTTGGCTACTTTGTGGGTTCCTTTTTCTACAGCCCTTATCCAGCCCTATTCTATCCTTCCAACCTCCAACACTAGAGAGGAGAGAGAGAGAAGGCTGGGGGGGGGGGGGGAGAGGGGGTCAATGCCAGTAGACGACTTCCTGCTGATCAGAGTTCTTTGGGGCAAGTTTGATCTTCTCAGCCAGGACATCAAATTTCTTCTTCTCTTCTCTTTGTGCATGACCCCTTGACAAACCACAACAAACATCCCTGGCAACCAGCAACCAGCAACCAGCAACCAGCAACCAGCAACCAGCAACCAGCAACCAGCAGCAGCAGCTGCAGGAGGAGGAACAGCCACAGAAGAGTAACAGGAAGAACAGCACTCACGCCAGAGCTCTCACATTTATATACCCTTTCAAGAGTCCCCAGAATGCTAACCATCTCACACTATCTGCAACTGGAAAAACCACAGACCCCCTCCCCACACCTGGCAGAGCATGAGGCAAATCAGTCACCTGCTGTGAACAATCTAAAGCAACCCCACATCCCACAACTGGAATTGAAGCAAAAATGTATTCCCATAACATTTCTGTGTTTTTAAAAGAAATCCAAATCCTTACTATGACTTGTGTTGAATTTTATAACAAGACTTTGTTATATTATATAACCATGTGTGTGTGTGTATATATATATATATATATATGTATATATTAACATGAATATATATACATATATATATGTATATGTATATATATTCATGTTAATATATGTAAGTGATATATTTTCATTCTTAATGTTTTATTGTTTCTAGTATTTACAGCTATGTGGGCACTGCTTTAATATGTACCATGTAAATACAAATATCAGGAAAAAAAATCATTTGGTTTTGTTTAGGATCCACTGTTAACCAGAGCCATCTGTGTGATCACGGGATTGGGACTACCAGCTGGAGTCCAGTGGGCTCACCAGTGGGGTACACAATAGAAGGCATCTATCCGTATCAAGTATCTCAGCAGTGAGGGGTAGCAACTCAACTATTCCCATGTCTCTCCTCCAACCAATTTTGATTGGTAGAAGGTGTATTCTTTTTGCTTGTTTATGTGTTTTTTTCTCTGTGTAGCCCTGCTTGTCCTACAACTCACTCTGTGGATCCATTTGCATTTGCCTTTGCCTCTCAAGTGCTGGGATTCAAGGTCTGCATCACTACCATAGTTCCATTCTTATACAGACTCTGTGCAAATATTTTTCAAGTGTGTAGTTTTTCTCTGTGTAACTGAAAAAAAAAATATGGGTTGGCTCCATTGAAGATTAAGGCAAATTAGGATGTAAATCCCCATTCGATTTAGTGTCAATCAGATCACTGGTGATGGATGGAAAACCAGTTTGTTGAAGCTATAAAGACAGAGTCCAGAATGAGGTCAGCAAGGAAGTGCAGACAGTTAGCACACAGTGTTTCTCTTAGACTTCAAATGTCTTGTTCAAAAAGGCACCTGGAAGTATTACTAGAATATCGCAGGTCCTCAATAAATGGCTGCTGTTGCTAACTTTGCCCACCATCATCATATCATTTACCAGTCTCCAGCAGTTATATTGGGACCACTTGGAGTAAAATGCAGCATTGAAAAGTTAAAAGTAAGCAGTAACAGTAACAATATGTAGCTAAATTGTGTCAATCACGCAGGCTTCAGATTTTTGTATAACTCTTTTAAGCACCACAAAACCACGAGATACAAGTATTAGTAGTCCATTGTATAGATGAGTGTTGCACAGATGAGCTCACACAGCTCAGACCTAGCCTGAGTCTAGGCATATGCTACTTATAGTATTCACCTGGATTAAAGCACAGTAGAAATGTGACTTTGGACTAATACTTAATAATGTACCTGTGTTTGTGATCAAGCAAAAGAAGTCCATGCAACCTTTTGTTGAGTCCTTAAGATGACTTTATGAGTATCACAGACACATAATTATCTATAGAGTTGCACTTTCTAAATGTGCAATAAGGCTCAGGAGAAACAATCTTGTTGCACAAGAAACACAGGTAAGAGATATATGTTGACATTCTCAAAGTTTCTCAGGAGTCACAGACTCCAGTGGCACCTTCTAAGGTTAGATATCTAAATAGAAGCATCTTTGGATTTTACCTTGTCTTAGTTAGGGTTTCTACTGATGTGAAGAGACACCATGACTAAGGCAACTCTTATAAAGGAAACCATTTAACTAGGGCTAGCTTACAGGTTCAGAAGTTTAGTCCATTATTGTCATGACTAGAAACATGGTGGCAAACAGGCAGATATGATGCTGGAGAAGGAGCTGAGAGTGCTACATCTTGATGCACAGGCAGCAGAAAGAGACTGTGTATCACTCTGGGTGTTGCTTGAGCATAGGAGACCTCAAAGTTCATCCCCACAGCAACACACTTCTTCCAACAAGGCCACACCTACTCCAGCAAGGAAACACCTCCTAATAGTGTCACTCCCTATGAGCCAAGCATTCAAACACACGAGTTTGTGAGGGCCATACCTATTGAAACCACCATACCCCTCAAATCAGTGGGAATTCAAGATTAACAGACACATATATATGTGTGTTCAAAAGCACACATGTGTGTATTTGTGTGTATGTGTATTCATATTAATAACTCAGGCTTCAGATTGCTGTATAACTTTTTTAAGTGCCACAAAACTATGCAATACAAGAAGTATTAATAGACCATTGTATAGATGAATATTGCACAGATGAGCTCAGACAATACATACACATACAATATAAATATATGAGAGAGAGAGAGAGAGAGAGAGAGAGAGAGAGAGAGAGAGAGAGAGAAAGAGAGAGAGATTGGGGTTTAGAAATATGCCCATGAGATAATCTCCTATAAGAAACTCCAACTGTGAAATGAAGTAGACCACTGTTTATACAAGTTAAATATGCACAATAAATAAAAGCTAGCTAAGTATGATGCTTATTGTTTGTTCTTATACTGTACCATAACTACTTTAGACTCTTATGTCATCAAAGTGTTACTTTTTTTTTCAGTTAACTTTTCATTATGTGTATACCCATGTGTCAGTGTGGAAGCGGGTGCACGTGAGTGCTGTTCCCCTGGAGGCCAGAAAAGGGATCGTCTGGACTGGACTTGCAGAGTGTTTGAGTGCTCTGACACTGGACTTGCAGAGTGTTTGAGTGCTCTGACACTGGACTTGCAGAGTGTTTGAGTGCTCTGACACTGGTGTTGGACCTCTGTAAGTGCATAATTCCTCTTAACTCCTGACCTACCGTTTCAGCTTTAAGTTGGATTTCAATATTACCTTCTCACATTAGCTCTCTATTTTGTCCTGAAGACTCTCAAACTCAAGAGACTTGAAAACATTATCTATCTTACCTCAACTCCACATCTTCCTTCCTCCTGTATCTAACCCATGGCTGGTGCTAGCACCAAGTGGCCCTCCATTCTTTGGCTCATCTCAATCCATTCTCTCTGAAAATATCTCATCAAGATAGTGTCAACTCTGAATCTTTCTTCTTCCTTCCAGAGCACAGAGTCCATGCTTTCACCTTAACTAGAGGTAAAACATTTAACCATCTCAGCTCTAACCCTAAATACCAGCCTACCCTCCCTCTATCCATGTTTAAGGCAGGATGGGAGTGGCTCATCTTTCATGAACTGCGACTTCCAGCTGATCTCAGCTATGATGCATTCTGGAGGGCATTAGCATGCACCAGATTGGTACGAAAGGATGGTGTGCTATGGAGGGGACCCTTTCTTGGTCTTGAGCAGTGGCTCTCAACCTTCCTGATGCTGTCCCTTTAAATACAGTTCCTCATGTTGTGATAATCCCCGATTATAAAATTATTTTCATTGTTATTTCATAACTGCAATTTTGCTATTATTATGGATTATAATATAAATATCTGATATAGAGGAAATGAAATGTGGCCCCTGTGGAAGAGTCCTTTGGCAGCTTAAAGGGTTGCAACTCATAGGTTTAGAGATGCTGGTCTTGAGTTACAAGATGACTGAGAAAGAAACATTGTTAACAATCTCATGCAGGGGTTTGTTTTAAAGTAAAAGGTGCTCAGAAACTTTGGAAGGGTCAGAAGGCAAAGTTGTAACACACAAAAACAGTTGCCACACATTCTTTCCTGACTTTGAGTCTTAGGTGCAGTAACATTTTTGACCTGACTACAGAAGCACTCCTGGTTTGATGTCAGTCTTAGAAAGAAACTCCCCAGCATAAATCAGCCTGACCACTGATGTTCAGGCTGGATTTTAAAGACATGTTCAGTGGCATGAGTTGCCATTGGTCAACTGGAACAGGTTAAAACCAGCTCCAGCTACAATTCCTCCTCTAGCCATAGCATCGTTGGCTGGTTATAAAAGTTACAATAATCACTTCTTTGGTTATTGATGACTGTGAACACTGATTGATGATTTATTTCTAGAAACAGTGGGACTTTCCAATTCTTACTTTTCAAAGCATTTCCCTACATTTAGTTATTTTTCTTTTCTACTACTCTGTGAATCCTGAGCTTAATGGATATTTTTCTTTTTGGTTTATCTAGACAAAATTACCTCGTAGATGATAGCTACTCAACAAATACTTTTTGGATGAATAATTGAAAATTGCCTAAATTGGGTTTCCTTAAGCATGGCATTATGTGGGGAAGGGTGAAATATTTCTGTGCTTTGTAGCACAGAATGATCAGCACTGGGCCAGTCCCTCACAGGAAAGATATCAGGCACTTTCTCAATTTTTTATTTGTTTGGTTGGCTTGGTTTTGTTTTGTTTGGTTTGGTTTGGTTTGGTTTTTTGGAAACTGGGTTGCTCTGTGTGGCCCTGTCTACCCTGGAATCCACTTAATAGACCAGGCTGTAGAACTGAACTGTACAGAAATGGGCCTGCCTCTGCCTCCTACTGAGATTAAAGGTTTGTACCACCATGACTCTGCCACTTTCTCAGTTTTGGGTTTTTGTTTGTTTGTTTTTGTTTTGTTTTTTTGTTTTAATTTTTTGTTTCGTTTTGTTTTTTCGAGGCAGGGTTTCTCTGTATAGCTCTGGCTGTCCTGGAACTCACTTTGTAGACCAGGCTGGCCTCAAACTCAGAAATCCACCTGCCTCTGCCTCCTGAGTGCTGGGATTAAAGGCGTGTGCCACCACGCCCGGCTCTTTTCTCAGTTTTAACAACAAAACTATCTCTAGGCAGTGCCAAAAATTCCAAACTGAGAACCACTGGGCTAGAAAGAAAACGCTTGCTAAGAGATTGAACTGTGTGACTGGGGGTGCTCTTGCTGTGTTTCTGTAAGTATCACTTCCAACTTGCTTTAATGACACGGTGACAGGTGGTGTTTTTATGATTCTCCCCTCCCCCATGATTTACAGTACAGTTACAGTGTAGATAAATGTAGATGCAATGCTTTTCAATGTGGTTTGGGATATTTATCACCACAGTGAAGGATGAAACCTTTACAGGATGGTCTGCTGTACTATAAAATGTATCATTTATTGAAGTTCTATTCCTAAACATTCGGGTAGTTGTTATTACCCCATTTTAACAGATAGGACATCTTTTCAGTGTTGTGAAGTTTACTGTATATCACACAGCTTCTGGGTTACAAGGCTGTTTGTTTATACCCTGCCTATCTGCCCACCAACCTCATGTTTTTTTGTTTTGTTTTGTTTTCTATGTGGCATCTGCAGAGGTTACTACTGTGGGAAATGACAGAGATGTGGGGGGACATGCTCAGTCTTTCTGAGAAAACAATCCATTAGAATCAAATTTGAGTTTCTGAGGACTTATTCATAGGTGAGGCTCATCCCTCTCTTCTGGGAAGGTCTGTGATGGGTTCTTGGCAAGAGGGCAGTGGGCTGTTAAATGAAGTCAGGTTCAAGCTGCTGTTCTTCTCAGGTCCTCATCCTGACTCTCCCAGCACACCAAGTGGATGTACCATGAGGCTACAGAACAGAGTCAGAACACACTATATAAGATCAGCATTCTGCATATTTAAAGTTTTTGCATATTAAATTGAAACCCAGTTAGTTATTGAAGATCTAAAATAAGTGGTACTATGGCAAATAAAATTGTAATATAATTCAAATGTCCCTTTCTCTGTTTTTTCTCTTCCTTCTTTTCTTTTCTTTTCTCTTCTCTTTTCTTCCTTCCTTCTTTCCTTCCTTTCTTTCTTTCTTTCTTTCTTTCTTTCTTTCTTTCTTTCTTTCTTTCTTTCATACTTGGAAATAATGCAAAGGTTGGAGAAAATAGGTTCCACACTTTTATTTACAATTTTATGTTTTTCCCCTTGGGAAGGTAATTTTGTGTGATTCAGAGATGATTGTTTCTTTTGAAAAAAATCGTGTTATTCGTCTAGTATCCAAATACCAAATACTTTTGACTGTTGCTCCCACATCTGAGATGACTCTCTTCAGCACCCTGAATCTTGGAGTTATCTCCTCCAGTGTAATCAACAGCTTTAGATAAATTACACATAATTTTCTGATGCCGAGCCTAATGTTCCTCTGTGAGACTTAATCATCAATCAAACTGACGGGAAGCCAAATACACTGTTCTTTTTTTAAAATAGTAGATGTGATGAACGTCTTAATTTGTTAAAGTTACAGGAAAAAAAATTAAGTTTCAGTGAATTAGAGCATGTTAGAAATGTCACCTATCATTGGAAACATCTGGGGATTTCCTAAGCACTGCTTGTTCAAACAAATTGCAATTACAGGAGAATGCACAGACCTGCCTCGCCCTTTCTCTCTGTCTCTGTCTCTGTCTCTGTCTCTGTCTCTGTCTCTGTCTCTCTCTCTCTCTCTCTCTCTCTCTCTCTCTCTCTGTCTCTCTGTTCCTCTTTCCCTCTCCCTCTCTTCCCCTCACAACATTTTCTTCTTTCCATTTGATTATTTCTCTATTATAAAAATCATCAAACAATGACAGTGACAATTACTAGGCTGTGCAAATAATACTATAAGCCTAATTAAGATAAATGTTGTGATGCCTGGGCCTTACTTAATGTGATTTTTTTCATTCATAAAGTGCTTCTCATACACATCCCACATTTTGTCTTCACAACAATCATGTGACATGTGGGGGTATGCAAAGTGACCTATTTCAGGCAAGGTTAATATTAATCTTATTCTTTTTTTATTAGGTATTTTCTTATTTTACATTTCAAATGCTATCCCAAAAGTCCCCCCTACCCTCCCCACTCACTCCCCTACCCACCCACTCCCACTTCTTGGCCCTGGTGTTCCCCTGTACTGAGGCATATAAAGTTTGCAAGACCAAGGGGCCTCTCTTCCCAATGATGGCCGACTAGGCCATCTTCTGCTACATATGCAGCTAGAGACATGAGCTCTGGGGGTACTGGTTAATTCATATTGTTGTTCCATCAATAGGGTTGCAGACCCCTTTAGCTCCTTGGGTACTTTCTCTAGCTCCTCCATTGGGGGCCCTGTGTTCCATCCAATAGCTGACTGTGAGCATCCACTTCTGTGTTTGCCAGGCACTGGCATAGCCTCACAAGAGACAGCTATATCAGGGTCCTTTCAGCAAAATCTTGCTGGTGTATGCACTGGTCTCTGCGTTTGGAGGCTGATTATGGGATGGATCCCTGGGTGCGGCAGTCTCTAGATGGTCCATCCTTTCATCTCAGCTCCAAACTTTGTCTCTGTAACTCCTTCCATGGGTGTTGTTCCCAATTCTAAGAAGGGGCAAAGTGACCACACTTTGGTCTTCATTATTCATGAGTTTCATATGTTTTGCAACTTGTATCTTGGTTATTCTAAGTTTCTAGGCTAATATCTACTTATCAGTGAGTACATATCAAGTGAGTTCTTTTGTGATTGGGTTACCTCACTCAGGATGATACCCTCCAGGTCCATCCATTTGCCTAGGAATTTCATAAATTCATTCTTTTTAATAGCTGAGTAGTACTCCATTGTGTTAATGTACCACATTTTCTGTATCCATCCCTCTGTTGAGGGGCATCTGGGTTCTTTCCAGCTTCTGGTTATTATAAATAAGGCTGCTATGAACACAGTTCCCTTTATGACAGCTGCAGAGCGAATCATGCAGACTTGATGGCAAACATTTGGCACTGCTCATAGATTATTTGGATCAGAAATGGCAGAGGATGTAAGTACACATGGCTTATCCTTGATCCATGGAAGTTTGGGATCTCAGGCAGGAAGGCTCTAAGGCTAGACTGAAATCACGGGATCTCACCTATGGGTGAGATCTCACGGGATCTCACGGGATCTCCAGTCCGTGGGAGCTGCTGACATTCACAGAGCTGCGGAGTAGATGCATATGCATGGTCTCTGCTTCCATGTGGCTACTGGGTTTCTCCGTAGCACTGTGACTGGATTAAAAGGGGACTTATTAGAGAAACTCCAATTTTTCCCTTTCCGATTTGAACCTTTATCACAGTGCTATTGAGACTGGTGGGGTGGGGGTGGGGAGAAAATATGATTCTGCCTCTGGAAGGAGTGCTGGAGAGGGCATGGTGAGCCAGGGCCATCGTCACCTTCAGAAAACACAGCTTACCATTTTTTTTTTTTTTTTTTACACATTTGTTTCAGTCAACTTAGAAAACAGCCACACAGAGTTTCAACTCATACCCTATCTGCATCTGGTTGTCCATAGATTCCCTAGTCATTTACACATAATTTACCTTATAATGTATTGTCCTATTAGGGTTCCTCGTGGTGTGTGTTTTCTTCTTTCTCTGCTGTGTTCGTGCGTGGTTCACGCCGACTGCATTTTTCCATTGAGAGCTCGGTCGGTAATCGGCATGGTTTCCTGGGCCCAACAGAAAAATGAGGCTATTCTTCTGTGTGTTATTATTCTAAGGACCCCTAGGTCATTTTTGAGGTAACAATTTTCTAAATAACCTACAAAGAGAATCCAGAGAGCTGAATGTGACAGTGTGACTGCTCGGGAGAAAATTTACTTTCATTTCTGTTTTTTGAGCTGTTACAAATTACCCCAGGGAGAAAAACTGGCTCATGTTATTTATTGAACACAATTAACAGGCAATGTTATAATGGTTTTTGCACGTATTGACTTTTTTTTAAAATCTCTGTATTCTTGAAGAGGATAACCTAGTTACCATTTTACAAATGAGGGTGGGGGGAGATCTCAGACAAGCTAAATAAATATACTTTCCAAGAATATAGTAATACCTGTCACCGTGGCTGTACTATATGTTTAGGTTTTGCTTATGATATGCTAACTCTTTCTTTTTTGACATTTTCCTTATAATAGATATCCTGCTTTAGATTACAACATTCTTTTTAATTAATTAATTAATTAATTAATTAATTTTTACACTCCATATTTTATTCCCCCTGCCCCATCCACCCACTGACTGCTCCACATCCCATACCTCCTCCCCACCAGCCCCCTGTCCCCATGTAGATGTCCTACCTCCACCCCACCTGACATCTATACACCCTGGGGCCTCCAGTCTCTTGAGGGTTAGGTGCATCATCTCTAGATGAACACAGACCCTGCAGTCCTCTACTGTGTGTGTGTTGGGGCCTCACATCAGCTGGTGTGTGCTGCCTTTGGTGGTCCAGTGTTTGAGAGACTTGGGGGATCCAGATTGAGACTGCTCGTCCTCCTACAGAGTTGCCCCTCTCCACAGCTCCTTTCACCCTTCCCTAATTCAACAAGGGTCAGCTGCTTCTGTCCATTGGTTGGGTGCAAATATCTGCACCTGACAACATTCCTTTTTTTTTAATTGTAGTTTTTATCATGTTCCTTTGCCCTAGTAATCGGCATGGCCAAGAGAGCAAACTTACTCCCCATCACTGCCCCATCACTGTAAATGATGTAAAAATGCCAAAACTTTTATCTTACAAAGAGAAAAGGTTTATTGTAGCTCACAGTTTTGGAAATTCCAGGGACACTTGGCTCCTTTCCCTCTGGGCCTGCATATAGGGTTACGCCATGGCAGGGAATGCAAGACAAGAGAAGATGCACACTTCATGACAGAAAAGCAAACGAGAGGAAGAGGAAAGGACTAGGGTCCAACTAAGCTTAAGGGACGGTTTCCAATGGTCTAAAGTCTTCTCATATTCCCACCCCCCACCCCCAACAGCAGCAGACTGAGCAAGCATTTATGCCTGTCCTGCTGAGGGATATTTAACATATCAACTACAGCAGAGAGACTGAATATTGACACTACTTGTGACCATAGAATTACTTGTGACACATGTGTCTGACATGTACAGATAGCTTCCTACATGATAAAGAGCTATCCAGAACAGACCTTGTCAGAGAGGAATGAGGGAATGA